>NC_142463.1:25763979-26388979 GCF_049115385.1 Moschus berezovskii | reverse complement strand
AGGAGAAAGGGACGACAGAGGATGAGATGGCTGGATGGCATCACCAACTCTGTTGACATGAGTTTGAGTGAACTCCGGGAGTTGGTGATGGACAGGGAGGCCTGGCGTGCTGTGATTCATGGGGTTGCTGAGAGTCAGACACGACTGAGCGACTGAACTGAACTGAATGGAGAAACAGACATAGAGAATACACTTATGAACGTGGGGAGAGGGGAGGAGAGGGTGAGATGTATGGAAAGAGTAACATGGAAACTTATATTACCATATGTAAAATAGATATCCAATGGGAATTTGCTGTAAGGCTCAGGAAACTCAAACAGGGGCTCTGTATCAATCTAGAGGGGTGGGAAAGGGCAAGAGATGGGAGGGTGGGAGGGAGGTTCAACTGGGAGGGGATATATGTATACCTATGGCTGATTCATGTTGAGGTTTGACAGAAAACAACAAAATTCTGTAAAGCAATTATCCTTCAGTAAATAAATAATAAAAGAGGGGAAGGTTTGAAAAAGTCATTTCAGAGAATGAGAAAGCAATAGAAGTAGAGTAGGATTGCTGGGCAGTGTTGCATGCTCATTTAAGATTTATGGTCATGAATTTCAAGTGAGACCAGTCCACAGGGATATCAGCTTTTCTTCAGCAATGTCACGTTGAAGAATAAAAAGCAACAGGATGAGCTCAGAGTGTGTAGAGAGATGAATTTATCCAAGTGAGCCAAGTGACAGGAGAGGACAATTGAGTTTATAGTGATATCCAGGGCTGTGATTATGATTATAAAACCTAGTTTAAGTAAGGAAGGAAGTGAGAACAGGAGATGAAAGAAGGGTAAAACTACAAATCATACTGAGGTCAAGGAAGCCCTGGAGTGGGAATAGGTAACCTGGAAGGGTAAAAAGTGGTGATTGAAAGATGATGGGACACCTGAAGTCAAGATTTTGGAAGTAAAACATTTACTGACAAAGGCAAAGACCACATCGTGATGAGATACGACCACAGCCATGGATGATTGAGGTCAAGTAGAACAGATCTGAGGATGAGGAGGTCCAGGAACTAGAAGTGAAAGAGTTTAAAGCATTGTCCTAGGACATGTTGAGAATAATGACAAGAACAGTAGTGTAAAAGAAGTGAGAGCTCAGGGCTAAAGTCACCAGTGAATGAGGACTAAAGCCCAGCGGACGAGTAGATGACGGCAACAAAGCAGAAGAGCAGGGGATGAAGTACGGTGCAAGGTCTTAAAGAAGCTAAGGTTTATGAAGGAGGGGAAATGGTTTAGAGGCAGCAAAGAGAACATTTAGTCTTAACCACCCTGTGGGATAGACAGTAACACCCCTTTTAGTTGATAAAAAACGAACCCAAGAGACTACAAGTTCACAGAGTTACTACTATTAAATAGCAATGCTGTAATTCACCACAGAATTATGGAGTGTTCCCTATGTATCAGGCACTAGGCTAGACATTGCTATTACTAAAAAGAGTAAGATCCTTCCCCTAAACATGAGGGGTCTGAATCAGAAAAACGATATATAAACAGACAATGATAAGACAGAGTGATGAGTACTTTACACGTCTTCCTTCAGTCCAATACTTCTCCACTGAATTCACATTCACGATTCCTAGATACATAAACATTTAGTTTAGCAGCCCTCCGTATACACCAAATAAAAGATATTATGGAAGAAGCTAGAAGGTATATAACTATGTATTGTTTCTCTTCCATTTTAAATGTAGTCTCCATGAGAGGAGAGATTTTGTCTCACTTGCTTACAACTGTATCTGCAGCAACCAAAGCAGAACCTGAAACATGGTTGGGATTCTCCCTCTTCCTTCTCTTGCAAAGAGCTTCTGATCTAGTTTGATTCAGCAGTTCAATGTATTAAAATTGTATGGCACAAAAGACGTTGGTTCAATGATATGTGGATGTAGTCCCTGCCCTCTGGGAGCTTCCAAGCTAGTGGGAAGGATGGGCCACACACATGAAAGTCTGAGGAAAATGAAAAAGGTGCAAAGAAAATGTAACTGGAGATCATAGAAAGAAGAAACCTGGTCAGGGAATAGAAATTGATGTTCAAGCAGCAGAAGTGCTTGTTAGGAAAAGCCATTCTCATAATTATTGAAACCATATTACATAAGATGTTTCCTACACACAAGTCACTTTGTTCTATTGCAATTTGAGTTCTTCATACTATTCCTTACAAACTATAATTTGTCTTCTTTACAGAATGCCACAGATAGCAATATACACAAGGAATATTTTCTATATCCCTATTTACTGACTTTTCTATATTTTTCTGTAAATAGCAAAATGGAATAAAAAGAACTTGACCCTAGAATTAAAGAGATGAGCATGAGGTATCCTGGATCTGCTATTTTGGCTGTGGGACATTGGGTAAGCCTTTGTAGGACTGAAATTCCTCTTCTGTAAACATGAAGGTAAATCTATCTAATTTAAGTAGTAAGAAAGAACATATCTAAAAGAGATAGCAGCCAATAAAATCACATTCCAGTTTTCCCCTTCCTTCCTTTCTTTGGGATATTCTCTTTCTTAAATATAATTCAACAGTTTGTTAAGAACAAGACACATGTTTAGCACCTTCAACAAAGATAAAGATGAACAGCCAGTTCCTATCCAGTAGCTAGCTAATCAGGGCCATGAAACATCCATGCAACCAAGTGTAATACAAAGCTACTCTGGATATACATATGTTTTTCTCACTAATTCCACCATTTATTTTCTACCCTGTGCCAGGGACTGTGCCATGAACTGTACCAGAAGTATGTACCTTATCACATTTAACCCTATCACAATAACCATATTGGAGAAGGAAATGGCAACCCACTCCAGTGTTCTTGCCTGGAGAATCCCAGGGACGGCGGAGCCTGGTTGGCTGCCGTCTATGGGGTCGCACAGAGTCGGACACAACTGAAGTGACTTAGCAGCAGCAGCAGCAGCAATAATCCTATGAATGTGTTCCTCTCCATATTTTACAAATATGGAAAATGAGGTTCAAAGAAATTAACCAACTTATCCATGTACCTATAAGTATTAATTGGTGAGTTTTTAAGTCCAGGGTTTCCCAAGTGGCACGAGAGGTAAAGAACCTGCCTGCCAATGTAGGAGACATAAGAGATGTGGGTTTGATCCCTGGGTCAGGAAGATCCCCTGGAGGGCGTGGCAACTCACTCCAATGTTGTTGCCTGGACAGCCCCATGGACAGAGGAGCCTGGTGGGCTACAGTCTGTTGGGTCTCAGAATTGGACATGACTGAACTGAACTGAACTGAACTGAGGCAACTTAGCACACACGTCTCTAAGTCCAATGTAAACACGTCTGTCTTTTCATTATGCTACATAGCCTCACCAAAAGACACTACACACTTCATATAAAAAACTTAAAATTCTAAGACCATTATTCAGCAGGAAACCTCATGTTGCTGATGTCTTTTGACATAAACAAAGTGTTGGGATCTTGAAACATGTTTCAGACTGAGTTAAAAGCTTTGCAATGTGTCAATTACTACTCTTCCATTGGCTTCTTTAGAACACCGATCAGATCATATTCATCTCTGTGGCTCAACTAGCCCAACGCCTGGCACAAGGAGATACTTAAAAATTGTTATACCTCAATTATGTGCTCTATTAAAACTGACTTACTAAAAAAAAAAAAAACTGACTTACTGGGTCTTCCCTGGGGGTCCAGTGGTTAGTGAAGGTTACACTGCTCAAAATAGCCTGGAGTTAAAACTCCCTTCCGGGTCCTCCCCACCAATCTGCAAAACAAAGAACTCTCTCACCCGAAAAAAAAAAAAAAAAAGGATATTGAGGTTGATTACTTCCAGCTCCCAGCCGGTCCCAGCCTCTGGCCAACCTCCAGAATTCCCTGCCCCAGCCGTGTAAGAGATAACTACTCCAAACAACCTTGGAGAACAGGCCCCCTTAAGACAGTAAATTTCCACATATATGCCTATATATACTTACTCTTTTCTTGAGTTAGTGCAGCAGCTCACTAATCTGACTGCTGCCCCTTCTTGCCTCATTAAAGGTGATCTGTTCCTATAAAGTGCTGCTCTCGTTGTTTTTCTGAATCTCGCCTTCTCTAACTCCCTTACACTACAGTTAGGACTCCATGCTTCCAATGCTGCACTGGCCCAATGGCCAAACAAACAACAACAAAGCAAACACCAAAAACTAAGTTTCAAGTTCTGTGCTAAGAAACATCACCTACATTTTCTCCTTTAATTCCTATATCAGTCCTTTAAGATTTGTATTATTACACCCATTTTACAGATGAGGACATTGGGACATGTAGTTATTGAATAGCTTGCCCAAGATTATACAGCGAACAGCAGAACCAGAATTAGAATTTAGGTTTTTTTCACCCATAGTCATTTCACCCCAGCTGCAAGCTATATTTTTATTGTCTATGTGTAAATAAAGGTCTTGGACCTGACACAGGCAGCATCTAAATCAGTTTTAACTTTTATCAGGCTCACGGAGGTATCAGCATAATCTGTGCGTGCATGCTCAGTCGCTTCATCCATGTCTTCGTGATCTATAGACTGTAGCGCACCAGGCTCCTCTGTCCATGGGATTCTCCAGGCAAGAATACTGGAGTGGGTTGTCCTGCCCTCCTCCAGGGGATCTTCCCAACCCAGGAATTGAACCCATATCTTCTGGGTCTCCTGCATCGCAGGCAGTTTCTTTACCCACTGAACCACCTGGGAAGCCCTCAGCAGGCTCTGCTGCTGCTGCTAAGTCACTTCAGTCGTGTCCGACTCTGTGCAACCCCATAGACAGCCACCCACCAGGCTCCCCCGTCCCTGGGATTCGCCAGGCAAGAACACTGGAGTGGGTCGCCATTTCCTTCTCCAATGCATGAAAGTGAAAAGTAAAAGTGAAGTCGCTCAGTCGTGTCCGACTATCCTAGCGACCCCATGGACTGCAGCCTACCAGGCTCCTCCATTCATGGGATTTTCCAGGCAAGAGTACTGGAGTGGGTTGCCATTGCCTTCTCCGCAGCAGGCTCTACTTAACTTCAAATGTCAAAACATAGGTCATCAGGATGAGCCAGGAACTAGGGAAGTTCTTGACTGCTAAGACCATGTCCAATTGCACAGCACTTTTTCTACATTCTGCACCAAGTATCAAGCTACATGCTTTAGATCATCGGCTAAAATTAAACATGGTGAAGACACATCAGCTCTCATTCCCACATTCCTCAGTGACTAGCCTCTCGTTGAATGAGATGGCAGCTGAAGCAGAGCAGAAAATGAGGATCAGGCTCAGAATCAGAAGGTAGAGATGAGTTTACCACTAAACATTGATAGCTCACCAAGGACAGGAACTGGGACTAATTCATCCTGCCACTTAGAATAAATGTTAAAGATGTGATTTTTTTAAAAGATCATTTTGGTTGTAAAACTGAGAACAAATCTGAGATGGGCGAGACTGGTAGCCAGAAGACAAACTAAGAGACTTTTAAAAAGCCAAGCAAGTAGTAGCAATAGTCTAAACGTGAACAATGAGAATAATGAGGGCAGGGATAGAGAATGGGAAAGATACTGTACTGCATAGTTACTGAAAAATGCTTTGGAAAGAAGATTTTAAAACTCACTAAACAATGGAGTTAGAGAAGAGGGAATAAAGGGAGGGAGAGGTAAGACCAAGGTTTCAAACTTGCGCAACTGAGTAATTAAGTAGACAAGTTTCTGAGTAGTCAAGTTTCTTTCTTTTTTTTAAAGGAAGAACAAAAACGGCTTGTATTTCTCAATACGAAGTTTCCTTCCTTTACACAGCTGTTTAGAAATGTGATTTTTTTTTTTTTTAAGTTTCCAGAAAAAAGTACTTCCAACTTTCCACAGCCAAGATTTGTAGGTGCAAATTGTTTCAAAATGCATTCTGTTGTTGCCGGTTAGTTGCCTTCTCTTCCTAAACTTCCCAGCAACTGCTCTTTGTTATTGCTGTTGTCGTCATGTTTCTTAATTGGCCGTTGTTGGGCATCAAAACGACATTTACAAAATGCTGCCTCCTTAAGGGAAAACACAGACACCTACAAAAACTTGACTATCCTTTGCTGAGTGTGGAGGAAACAAAAGATCGAGTTTAAATATAGGAAAAGCAAAATAAGACACAGTCTCTTTTGCCCAGAAACAAATCCCCATTCTTTCCCACCCTTTCCTCCAGCTAGAGAGCAAGGAAGTGAAACATCAAGTTTAGGAGAACGCAGCTTAGATTTTGAGGCAGAAGGGAGCGGGGGAAGGGAGAGAAAACACTTTAGGAAGTCTAGACTCTCTATTTTAAGGAGAGAAAAAAAGGAATGCACTTATCTTTTGACCTCCCCTTCTAAAGTCCCCTTGGAGATAGCTGCACATTCCAGCTACCCTGGGCTTTAAACATTTCACAAACATGCCCCCACCCAACCCTCAGATGGAACTGACCCCTCATTCTCTTGTGCCCCACCTATTCTCTGAGCAAATTTCTAAGAGTCTGAGACACCTAATTGCCTTAATTATCATGTGGTTCACAGAGGCTGAAAGCGCCCCCTTGACAGTGGGTTCTTTGAGGACTTGGTCATACATATAATCCTCACCTTAGCTTAGTGCCTAATACAGACAATAAGGAAACAGTGGAAGCGACTTAGCAGCAGCACCAGGCAATCTGGATAAAAGGTGAGGGGAGGCAAGGGGAGCTGGTTTGCTAGAAACAGTTTTCACTTATATTTATTTTGCATTTATGTGGATGGATTTAGAGGATTTAATAGAGATTAAGGGGCTAAATCTCCCGAGCCGCCTTTCCTAGTAAATGTCAAGGAAAAAGTAGCTTCTCAAGACTACAATCTCCTTGAGGTCAGTGACTTATTCACCTGTATATCCCCAGTGTGAGAATACAGCGTGGGACACAGCAGCCCCTACTGAATGCTTGTGAGACTGATTTGAATTTAGCTCCTTGCTTTTCTCCTATTGACTTCCTTGGTGGCTCAGTAAAGAGTCTGCCTGCAATGCAGGAGACCCAGCTTCAATCCCTGGGTCAGGAAGATGTCCTGGAGAAGGAAATGGCTACCCACTCCAGTATTCTTGCCTGGAGAATCCCATGAATAGAGGTGCCTGGAGGGCCAAAGACCATGGGTCACGAAGAGTCGGATGTGACTGATATACTAACACTTTTTTCTTGTTACTGTTGACCCTTTTACCATGCAGGGTCACCCGCTCTTAGCAGAGTGGAAAATCCTCATGTAATTTTAGAGTTGGCGCTCTCTATCCACATCTCTCCATCCACAAGATCAACCAACCATAGTTTGGATAGTACCGTGGTATTCTATAGAAAAAAATCCAGGTATAAGTAGACCTGCACAATTCAAACCCATGTTGTTCAAAGGCCACCTCTTTTTCCTTTTCTTGGAATGAGCTTTCCATATCCTCTGCCTGGGGAACTTTTTACTGATCACGCAAGTCCCAATTCAAATGTCAATTCCTGTTTGAGGGCTTCTTCAAACACCCCCACTATGCCAACAACTAGGTAGAATTAATTTTACCCTTTGCTATGCCCTCCAGCAGATTACACACTCCTCTAAGCAGATAGCAATACTCTCACCACACCCTTAATGAGTTCATATACACGATGTGTTGTGACCATGTATGCAACATTGTCAGGACATGTAAGGAAGACAATTCTATTTACTGGGACCAGGATGGATGTCATGCTGGATTCAAGAAGCCCATGGTCAAGAAAACAGAAGATGATGGAGAGGAGAAATGTCAAGTGATTAGGAAAAGAAAGGAATCAAGGGGGACTCCAGATTTCTAGTTTAGGAACAAAGGCAAAGGTTGGGTTTGGGGAACTCTGATAAATGTAGTGTTGGACATACTGAATTTTACATATGTGGCACAGCTGGGTAGATATAGGTGTTCAGCAGGCAAGTGGATAGAATTAGAAGCTCAGGAAATAAATCTGAGTGAGAATTACAAGTTCAAGAGTTCTAATCCAGAGATGGTAACTGAAGGCATGGGAGGCTCTGAAATCACCAGCGGATGTGGACAGAGTATGGTTCAGGAGGGAATCCTGGGGACAGCAACATTTTGAAAAGGGGGAAAGAAAGAAAGAGAGAGAAATCAAGAAAAAAGACAGACTGAACAATTAGACTAGAGAAAGAATAGAGGGTTTGGGGAAGCCAAGACTGAGGGAGAACATTTCAAGGTCTTATGCAAGAAATGAAGCAACCTCCTTCCCTGTGAACTCTGTTTATAAGGTTATTGGCAAATAATCAGAGAGGCAAATGAGGTGGGGAGACAGGGATTAGACTAGACAGTGAACTTTGGGAAGATGATGAAAAATGAAAGGTGAGAGGGAGGGACCCTGTGAAATGAAGAAAGAATTTCCAAGTAGTAATGAAAGTCTAGTCTAGTTGAGTTTATTAGCAGCACAGGTTTTGCTGGTTGTGGAAATTTTTTTTCCCCAGCAGTTCTTAGTAACTTGACTGTAGGAACAGAGAAAGCACATAATTGGAATTATCCAAGGTGGGCTTCCCTGGTGGCTCAGATTGTAAAGCATCTGCCTGCAATGCAGGAAACCCAAGTTCGACCCCTGGGTCAGGAAGATCCCCTGGAGAAGGAAATGGTAACCCACTCCAGTACTCTTGCCTGGAAAATTCCATGGACGGAGGAGCATGGTAGGCTACAGTTCATGGAGTCACAGAGTCGGACACAACTGAGCGCCTTCACCTTCTCTTTCTCAAGACGATTTAGCAACTGAAGCGACCTAGCACGCACACGTACAAGGGGATTTAGAGAGTAGGGGTGGCAAGAGGTACTAGGAAGAAAGGAGTTGAGAGTGCTGACTGAGGTGAGAGAGATCATGAGATCTAGGCTGACTGTAGCAGAAAAGTGAAAGGACAGGAAAGGAGGATAGGAGAAAAGAGTCAAGAGGATCCCTTTTGAGGTTTAAGAGATTGAGCGCCTGGTGATAGAAGGTTATAATCAGAGGAGCTTCAGATTTCAGGGACTGAACAGTTCCAAGTGATGGAAAGGGAAGGGCTGAAGTGTGTGAAGAGGTATAGAAGTCAAAGAATTGTGAAGCCACTGTACTGGAAAATTCATTTACATGGAAGTTGAAATTACCCACTTGATGGCAGGGGTTGAAGTTGAGGGGAAAGCTGTGGGACAGGTGACACAACTTTAATGAAAGAAGTTGCTCAGTGAGAAAATGATAAAAGGAGATTTTTCTGTGATCCCCAAACCTTCCCAGGGGACTAAGCAAAAGACTAGAGAGGCTAAGTTGAGTTTAGAAATTATTTGTAGATATCAATTATCTATCAATATGATATCCCTTCACAGGACCAGGATGGAGTTTCTCCAGTTGCTGCAGCAAAATAGCATCAAGAACTTCTGAGAATTGATCAGTAAGGAAATAATCAGAGATTTATGTGCCAGGCTCTTGTTTGTAATACTGAAACCCTGGAAACAACCTATAACCCCAGCAAAATGGAAAAGGTTAAATATGTTGTAATAGATGTGTATGATGGACTGAAGTGTAGTCATTAAAGGTGGTTTGAGACATAATGATAAATGAAAAAAACTGTAATATAAAATTATACATATATATGAAATGGTTAAAAATTACATATGTAGTATGATTCTAATTTTATTAAAAATGTGCACATCTTCCAAGAAGACTAAAAAGCTATATAGAAAAACATCTGTAGTCAGTTTGTGGGATGTGGTTGATTTTACTTTTTTCTTTGTAATTCTTCAGTCTTTTCCAAATGTTTGACAAGTAACAGACATTGTATTTATAATAAGAAAAAAGTGCCATTTGTGAAGGAATTTAAAAAAAGAATACAGTAGAAAAACACCACAAGGTAATTACGCCAGCTCTGAATTTTCCAGGTATTAGTCATCTATAATCATAATATGCCTGCCTACTTAAGGAACTGGGATAAGCCAGCATCACAGTTCAAGCATAGATAGCTTATCAGATCCTGCCAGAACAGACTTCTGCCCCAATCAGGAGCCCTGCAGATTTCCTATGCCTTGTTCCTCATTCTGCGTTTGTCTAGGTCTCCATATGAGCTGACACTGCAAGTCCACTTCGCAAACTTGGAGACAAGTTACTGCAGCCAAAATTTTGTGGTACATTCATTTCCTGTTTTCAGGAAGTAGCCTTCACTAGCAGCAGTTCTGTGTCAAGCCCTGGACCAAGCACTGAGGACAAAAATCACTCATGGATGGTTCCTGTCGTCAAGGAATGCAATACATTGCCACCCAGGACAATTCGTGCTACACCAGTGGTGAAGGAGGGTGCTAAAGGGAGCACAGGGAAGGCACCTAAGCCAGTCTATTGACAGGGTGGAGTGTATCAGCCTGCACTAGAAATAGCCTTTCTCTCCTTTTCATATCCACTGCTAGCACCTTGACTCAAGAATGCACATTTCATGCTTAGATTTCTATCATAGCTTGGAGCTATCAACTCCACTATTGCTCCCTTCAGCCTGGCCTCCAAGTGACTACAGGAGCCATTGATATTTCTAAAGAAAAGATAAAATTTAATTCCTTACTTTTCAGTCTTACTTTTTGTATCACTCCTTTCCCCATATCCAAATATGACACTAGTTTCCTAAATTCATTTCATTGTTGATCTATGTTACATCTTTGCTACTTCTGCCACCTCTGTGTTAAATATCTTTCCTCCTCTATGTTTGTATAAAAAATACCACTCATCTTTAGGGGTTCTACTTAAATGTTTGTCTTGTCTTTCATGAAAATTTTCTTTTTCTTTTTAGACTGCCTCACTCCCTCCATCTATGATTTTCTTGATTTCTTCCTCCAGCTAGTTAGATTAACATTCCCTCGTTTGAATGCCTACTATAGCACTTGTAACCTTTGATTTACACATCTGTCTTTTTCATTAGATTATAAACTCTCTAAAGGCAGGAGATTTAAAATTTTTATTCATCTTAGTATCCCAAGTACCTAGCCCAGGAGTTGGCAAACATTTTCTGTAAAGTGCCAGATACTAAATATTTTAGGCTTTGCAGACCAGACCTTCTCTATCATAACTACTTAACTCTGCCCTTGTACAGTAAAACCATAAATGAATGGACATGGCTGTGTTACAATAATACTTTATTTACAAAATAAGCAGTGGGATAGATTTGCCTTTGAACCATAGTTTGCTGATCCCTGACCTAATGTGTGATGGACTTACAATAAATACTTAATGAATTTCTTTTGAATGTAGAATGAAGTGGTGGAGGCAAGATTTGTATCCCATTACATTCTGTAGTAGATGCTAATGGCTTGCTGTCCATTTTTTTTATTGGCATTCACTTCTATACACTGAAGCCACTTACAGGGAATACTTACAGTTCTTTGCCTGAAGGCTTTAATTTCTTCTTTTCCCTGTCCAGAGAACATACTTGGCCTGTGGGCAAAGCAAGCTAAACATTTCAGAGGTTTAATGTCACAAGAAGCTGTCCTGAACTCAATATGGATGGTGAGTTGGTGGATAATAGCCCAGCTTCCTTACCCCTCCACTGAGACACCCTGAATGTGTCCTATACTTTGGCTCCCAGAGTTCCCCAGCATAACCGAGCTCCAGTTGGCTACCATGGTAGCTAGCTTAATACTGTATACATTTTCGGCTTTGTTCGCTCTCCTGTCTCACTGCCCTACTCCCACCCCAGTTTCCAGACAGCACATCCTAAATAAGTTACTTAGATTCCAACTGAAACCAAGAAACAAACTGCCACAACTAAACATTACACTACACCAAGATGTTTAGTAAGTAGACCCTTGATAATATGTTTCTGTTAGTAACATAGAAATTAGTGGTATCCCCTAAAATATTGACATAGACTAATCCAGCTATCATAAAAGGGGAAAAAATAAAAATAAAAAAGAAGAGGACTCTTGTAGACTGGAACATAATAGAATAGCCTCTGCTATGGCTGCAGTCCATAGGGTCGCTAAGAGTCGGACACGACTGAGCGACTTCACTTTCACTTTTCACTTTCATGCTTGGAGAAGGAAATGGCAACCCACTTCAGTGTTCTTGCCTGGAGAATCCCAGGGACGGGAGAGCCTGGTGGGCTGCCGTCTATGGGGTAGCACAGAGTCGGACACAACTGAAGCAACTTAGTAGCAGCAGCAGCAGCAGCATAAACCAGCTGTGTGACCTTGAACAAAACACATAACCTCTCAAACAAAGAGACTTTGTTCTCTTTCTGGGAAATAGAGGCAGTATCACTTCACTGGGTTTTTGTGAAGATGAAATAAGACAAGGGACTTAAAATGTTTACGCAAGTACCCCAAATGGAGCTCTAAGATGGTTTTCTCTCCAAGTCTAAAATCGTTTTCCGAGTTCTCATTCTCCTTGGCCTCAGCTGACTTATTTTTCATATCGTCATACAATGTTGTTATTCTTAATATTATTTTATTATCTTTTTCACCTGCATATGGCTTTTCTCATTTATATTGCTAGCTTCCAAGGACAAGGGTTTTATCTTATGCTTATTTATAGTTAAATGAATTCATTTTTTTGAAAATGGTGTGCAGAGTGCTTTGTTATTGTTCACTTCATTTCATCAATATGTTTTGAGCACTCACTGTATGCAAGTCATTGTGCCACACATTCAGGATACAGAGAGAAGTAAGATTTAGTCTCTCACTTAAGAGTTTAGTGAAGGAGATAGATTTTGATGGCATACAAACAAATTATTATACAATGAGATGTGTCAGGGGAGGGGTATGATGGAAGGCTTTGAAATCTCCAATTACGAAATTATTTGCCTGAGAAAGACAGTGACTGAACTGAATTCCAGTGCTACCTCCACCCTTGACTGGTATGGAACTCTGGCCAAGATACTTAAACTTTAGACCTCAGATTCTTAAGCTGGGAACTGAGAATAAGAATACCTCCCACACAAAATTACCCTGAGGATTAAATATGATAAATATATAACTGGTGTCTAATACCCAGGTGCCCTCTTTTTTATCCTTTCTTTCTAGGGAAGGTAGCAAAGACTTCCACAAGAAGTAGCATTTGAACAGAATTTACCAACATGAAAACTTTGCTTTCTTGCTCAGGGAGGAGAAACTAACACAGCAGAGTAGCTACTAGGAATAAGACAGTCTCTGGGATTTCCCAGAACGAAATGTTAGTTGCTCAGTTGTGTCCGGCTCTTTGCAACCCCATGGACTGTAGCCTGCCAGGTTCCTCTGTCTGTGAGATTCTCCAGGCAGGAATACTGGGGTGGGTTGTCATTTCCGACTCCAGGATGAAGAGGGGAAGAATATTCCAAGCAAAGAGAACACTATGGTAAAGACAGTGTTTTGAGACTACGTGCATTTGGGGAATGGTTCATCCTTCCAGATGGGGTAGGGTAAGGTAAAAAACCAGTGAACCCACGATGGGAGATGAGGCTAGACAGGGAGACCTGGGCCAGATTAAATATTGTTTAAAGTTCTTTTCCTTCTGATATCTATTGTTTAGAGTTTAAACATCCCACTAGCACTGCAGAATTGCAGACACACTGTCTTTAGACAGAAAAAAGTTCTCACAGGTCCACAGCCTTCCAGCCTTTGAGTGGAAGCATATCAATTACAAAGATACAACCTCCTATCTAATTCCCAAGGCTACACAGTGATTTCCAAAACATGGGCCTTGGTGCATAATTTATGTGTTCACTTTGTAGCTTTGTAATTAAATCTGCAGAGGATTTGGAGATAAGCAAAACCATACTGGTACAACTCCCTGCATATATAAGCACACCATACAGGAGAGGAAAATTGATGGTTTTCAACACTCCCCTATCTATATAGCTAATGACAGATTGTGTTATGAGTGCAATTAAGTGGACCCAGGACATGTCTAAACTGACAAATAAAAGATTAAAAAGTATGTGAACTGATGGTCCCATACCATCCTTCCTGATCCAAATTTCTGTTACAGAGTTTGTACCATAGATTCCAGCTTTCTGATACTTATTATATATGCTCTGAACTGTTTTCTAGGACATCTGTTGAAAGAAATCTGATAGTTGCCAAGTGTTTACTGTATTCTGGCACTTTGAGGATAATTTCCTGTTCATATTACTGAACGCTTACTCTTCGTTAAGTGCTTTAGGTATGCAGTGGAGAACAAATAAGACTTGGTTTCTGCCTTCATGCAGCTTCTAAGTATCTCAAATAAACCTTATAACAATCCTTCAAAATTAAAATTTTAAAGTGAAGGTAATGAGAGCTAGGTGAGGTTAGTAATTGGCCCCAGAGCCTACTTATACATTAGGCACAGCAGACAGTGTTTAGGGCCCAAAAAAATGTTTTAACATTAATTTATTTTTAAATCAGAATTTTTAAATGAATATATAATCATGAATCCAGCCTGCATTACATTTGTCTTTATGCCATGCAGAGAAAAATAAATATTTAAATACATTTATTTTTAATGGAGGTTGGGTCCCATGAAGGCATAAGTGCCTAGGGCCTACAAAAGTCTTAATGTGGCCCTGATTGGCCCAAGGTCACACTGCAGGTAAGGGACAGAACAAGGTCAGGCAGGCCCTGGGTAAGCCTGACATCCTGTTTGATTAGGTGCATCTGGAGGGCAGAAACTGTGCCTTCATTTCTCTCCTGGTATCTAATTCCTAGGGATAGCTCAGTAGATGTTGAATTAAATTATACTGTCACCCCAAATTACTTTATACAGTGAACAATGAACAGTAAATTCTTACAGATTTTTTTTTTTTTTGGCCGTGCTGGGTCTTTGCGCTGTGCCCTGGCTTTCCGTAGTTGCAGGAAGCTGGAACTACTCTCTTGTTGCAGTGCACAGGCTTCTCACTGAGGTGGCTTCTCCTGTTGTGGGGCACAGGATCTCAGGGGCATGGACTTCAGTAGTTGTGGCACATGGGCTCAGTGGTTGTGACTCATGGTCTCTACAGCCAAGGCTCAGCAGTTGTGGCACACAGGCTTAGTTGCCCCACGGTGTGTGGGATCTTTCAGGACCAGGAATGGAACCCATGTCCCCTGTATTGGCAGGCAGATTCTTAACCACTGCACCACCAGGGAAGTCCCAAATCCTTACAGATTGAAGAACACTCTGTGAATGCCGCAAAAAAACTCACGTGGGCCTACCCATCTGGAAAATAAACGTGCAAATGAAGTCTATGAATTTTATTAATTTGTAGAATTTTAGGGTCAAAAGATTAAAAGACATCTTTCTTTCCTTGGAAAGATGCTTATCTTATACTGTGTATATCAGACCTCTGCTAAATCTCTGATGTCAGCATGATGTCCTAAAGATAAATGCAATTGTGTTAATAATAAAAATTTAAAATACATCCATTCATTTAACATTCAGTCTGTTAGGCACTGAGAATATACAAACAAAGAAGGCACAGTGCCTTTGAGAAACACATGTTTAACTTAATCTACTTGTTTCACAAAAAAAGAACAGTTTGCGGGAATGTTACCCAGGTAATACAGATGATTCCAATTTATCAGAAGTGAAACATAATACAATTTCTCACATGTGGGAGCTTTCTGGATCAGGGAAGTATTATAATGGTATTGATTTTGAGTATAATAATGGTATAGGTTATTAGTGTTAAGGGTGCACTCCTAGTAATTATCATCTCACATTCCTTTCAAAACTCTGAACCCTGCCAGTGCCTAGAACAGCAATTCTCAACTAGAGACCAGGTCTGCATACAATCCCCAGAGGGACATACAGCAATGTCTGCTAGCTCAGACGGTAAAGAATCTGCCTGCAATGAAGGAGTTTTAGGTTCGATCCTTGGGTCAGGAAGATCCCCTGGAGAAGGGAAGGGCTACTCATTCCAATATTCTTGCCTGGGGAATCCCAAGGACAGAGGAGCCTAGTGGGCTACAGTCCATGGTTGCAGAGTCAGACACAATTAAGCACACACAGTGATATTTTAAATTGTCACATCTGTAGGGGAGGGAAAAGTGCTAGCAGTATCTAATGACTGCTACTGCTGCTGCTAAGTCACTTCAGTCGTGTCCGACTCTGTGTGACCCCATAGGCGGAAGCCCACCAGGCTCCCCCTTCCCTGGTGTTCTCCAGGCAAGAACACTGGAGTGGGTTGCCATTTCCTTCTCCAATGTGTGAAAGTGAAAAGTGAAAGTGAAATCTCTCAGTCATGTGCGACCCTTAGCGACCCCACGGACTGCAGCCTACCAGGCTCCTCCATCCATGGGATTTTCTAGGCAAGAGTACTGGAGTGGCTTGCCATTGCCTTCTCCGATCTGACTCTCTGATAGGGCTGGAGCATTCCTGGGAAGATGGAGGGCCCAGAGAACAAGGCACAAGGAGATAAAATGAAAAGGTGGGAAGGGCCAAATTCAAGGTCCAGACCTTGAATGCCAGGTTCCCTCCTTTGCGATGTAGAATTATCTGGCCTCAAATATCAACAGCATTGAGGTTGAAAGACCCTGGCCAGAAGAACCAGATCCAAATTCCTGCTGGCATTCAAGGCCTGGACCTTGAATTTGGCCCTTCCCACCTTTTCATTTTATCTCCTTGTGCCTTGTTCTCTGGGCCCTCCATCTTCCCAGGAATGCTCCAGCCCTATCAGAGAGTCACAGAATTTTAAAGAATGATTAAGCACTGGGCTCCAAAGTGAGACAGACCTGGCTTTACAATCAGTCAACTGTGTATCCTTGGGCAAGTTACCACTATCCTTAAGATTCAGTTCCTTCTTCTGTGAAGTGGAGATTACATAGTTACTGTTTTGGCAAGGATGGCATAGATGATGCAAGTAAAGCCACTGGACACTCTTTGTCACATCTTTACGACTCTGTGCTCCTGCAGCTCTCGTCTTGTTGTTGTTATTTTTTTTTTTTTGGTTTTGTGTGTGTGTGTGGCCACTCTACATGGCTTATGGGATCTTAGTTCCCTGACCAGGGATTAAACCAGATCCCTGGCAGTGAGGGCATGAAGTCCTAACCACTGTACCATCAGGGAATTCCCATTCTTGTCTTTTTTAGGGAACCAAACTCAGGCCTCCGAGTTCCCAAGTTATTTGCCTAAAGGTCTGTCTCTCCAGGTGGCTCAAGAATTCCTTGAGGCCAAGAATTAGGTCCTAGCTGGGTTTGTCTTGCCAAAACTTGGCACAGCATCCTGTCCACAATAGATGATCAGGAAATGTTAGCTGAATTGCAATTATGGCACTACCTTTAAGAGAAGACTGCCCTGCCAATGGGTAAGAAATCTAGAATTCTAAGGGAATCTCTCTGAAACTCTTTAAGAGACAGTCATTGTTTCCTTTGCTGCCTCCACTTTCTTTTTTTTTTTTTAGCCAGCAAATACCCTAAATCTGTGCAAGTTGCTATTCTGATTAACGCTTTGATTTAAAAAATTTTTTTAAATTTTTATTTATTTTTTATTTTTATAATTTTAATTTATTTTATTGGAGGCAAATTACCTTTCATTAATATATTGGTTGGTTTTGCGATTCATTGACATGAATCCGCCCCGGGTGTACATGTGCTCTCCCTCCCGAACCCCCCTCCCACCTCCCCATATCCTCCCCCCATGTCATTCCCCTGCACCAGCCCCAGGCATCCTGCATCATGCGTCGAACCTGGACTGGTCACATATGCTAATATACATGCTACAATGCCATTCTCCCCAATCATCCCACCTTCACCCTCTCCCACAGAGTCCCAAAGACTGTTCTATATGTCTATGTCTCTTTTGCAGTCTCGTACACAGGTTTCAGGTTTCCATCTTTCTAAATTCCATATATATGCGTCAGTATACTATATTGATGTTTTTCTTTCTGGCTTACTTCACTCTGTATAATTGGCTCCAATTTCATCCACCTCATTAAAACTGATTCAAAAGAATTATCTGGCCTCAAATATCAACAGCATTGAGGTTGAAAGACCCTGGCCAGAAGAACCAGATCCAAATTCCTGCTGGCATTCAAGGCCTGGACCTTGAATTTGGCCCTTCCCACCTTTTCATTTTATCTCCTTGTGCCTTGTTCTCTGGGCCCTCCATCTTCCCAGGAATGCTCCAGCCCTATCAGAGAGTCACAGAATTTTAAAGAATGATTAAGCACTGGGCTCCAAAGTGAGACAGACCTGGCTTTACAATCAGTCAACTGTGTATCCTTGGGCAAGTTACCACTATCCTTAAGATTCAGTTCCTTCTTCTGTGAAGTGGAGATTACATAGTTACTGTTTTGGCAAGGATGGCATAGATGATGCAAGTAAAGCCACTGGACACTCTTTGTCACATCTTTACGACTCTGTGCTCCTGCAGCTCTCGTCTTGTTGTTGTTATTTTTTTTTTTTGGTTTTGTGTGTGTGTGTGGCCACTCTACATGGCTTATGGGATCTTAGTTCCCTGACCAGGGATTAAACCAGATCCCTGGCAGTGAGGGCATGAAGTCCTAACCACTGTACCATCAGGGAATTCCCATTCTTGTCTTTTTTAGGGAACCAAACTCAGGCCTCCGAGTTCCCAAGTTATTTGCCTAAAGGTCTGTCTCTCCAGGTGGCTCAAGAATTCCTTGAGGCCAAGAATTAGGTCCTAGCTGGGTTTGTCTTGCCAAAACTTGGCACAGCATCCTGTCCACAATAGATGATCAGGAAATGTTAGCTGAATTGCAATTATGGCACTACCTTTAAGAGAAGACTGCCCTGCCAATGGGTAAGAAATCTAGAATTCTAAGGGAATCTCTCTGAAACTCTTTAAGAGACAGTCATTGTTTCCTTTGCTGCCTCCACTTTCTTTTTTTTTTTTTAGCCAGCAAATACCCTAAATCTGTGCAAGCTGCTATTCTGATTAACGCTTTGATTTAAAAAAATTTTTTAAATTTTTAGTTGGAAGATAATTGCTTTACAATGTTGTTGGTTTCTGCCATACATCAACATGAGTCAGCCATGGGTACACATATGTCCCCTCCCTCTTGAACCTCCCTCCCATTTACCACGCCATCCTACCCCTCCAAGTTGTCACAGAGCACTGGACTGAGCTCCCTGTGTCACACAGCAAATTTCCACTGTACTGCCTCCACTTTCTCTGCCCACCTCTCAGAGTTGCAATTCTCTAGGCCTGGGGTACTTGCATGATTCTTGGCCAATCTCCTCTCCCTCTTAGAAAAAAACCTCATCTATCTACATGGGCTAAAAATGCCACTTATATGACCCCAAACTTGTTTTTATAGCTAGGATCTCTTCTATAAACTCCAGATTTAGAAATTTTAACTGAGAACGCAATAACCTTAATTGATTTTATGTTGACATCCTCAACTTAGCCCACAGCAACCAAAGTGACCTTTTGAAAATATAAACCCAATAATGTCACTCCCTTTAAGGGTTTCCCATTGCACCATTTATAAATTCTTCCCATGACCTACAAGCCTTGATTTCTCATCTCCTGACATTGTCCCCTTTGCTTATTCTGCTCAAGCCACATTGGTTGTCTTTCCAATGTTGCAATAAGACACCCTCATTCCCCTTCTCTGAGCCATTGCCTTTGATATTGCTTCTGCCTGGAATACTTATCTCCAAATCAGTACAAGGCTTTTCATTCATATCTCAACCAGTATTGCCTCTTAAGGAGTACTTCCCTCCCCTCTCCAATCCTATCAGCCTCCCACCATCTCTCTCCAACTCTCTAAGTCATAACCTCGTGTTACTTTTTAAAATGCCTATCATTATTGATATTTGTTTTCTTTTTTTTTTTTTTTTTGGGATATTTGTTTTCTTCCTTAATGATTTTGTCTCCCCAACTAGAAAGTGAGCTCCATGAGAGCAGGAGAATTGTCGGCCTTATTCTCCACTGTATCTTCAGCACCTAGTCCAGTGCCTGGCACATAGTAGGACCTTAAAAAATAGATACTGACTAGCTGAATAAAGGTGCAGAGAAGGCACTGGAGTGAGAAGGCTTAAGTTCTAGTCCTTGTCCCATCTCTGTAACCTTGGCAAGTCATTTTGTTTCTCAGAGTCCACAAAGTCAGTCTCATAAGATAACACTCACCTTATACATTTAGTATGAGGATCAGATGATATAATGTGTGGCAAGTGCTTGGCACAGTGCTTAGCACACAATAGGATGGTCAACTAATATTGGTGCTTTTTTCCCCTCTTTTGAGCTTCACTAGCCTCACAACAAGGGAAATGACACCGATTGCATGGTATTAGGTTATGATAGAAGTGATATTAAGTGACAAGTCTCTCCCTCTTCTGGGCCTTTGCACATAATGGTCCTTTTGCTCCTCTCTCCCCATTTCTTCCTCCCTGCTCACCTTGTCACGCATTTCAGAAAGCCTTCCTTCAAATCTCATGCTGATTCAGAGCTTCTTCTGGGCACCCTTCCTCCCTAGGCGTTTATGTTAGACATATATCACACTGTTATTGTTCAGCATAAGCCCAGTGGATGGATGGGTAGACGGGAGGAAGGATACATGAATAAAGGGAAAGGCTGTAGAAGGATGGACCGTCAGAAGGATGATGGAAGGCAGCATGTGAGAGCACTTTGAAACCCTCTGCACCAACAGTGAGCCGACTCTCAGTGTTCCCAGAGGCCGGCCTCAGCTGCTCTTCCATGCCCGACTCCTTAGGGACCTCAACACTTAGTCGCCTGCCGCATCACCGTCATCCAGCACTCTCAGCGCGTGGTCCCTAACCATTGGTTGCAGTCATTATCATCCCCAAGGCCGCAAATGAGAGACAGTCAGGTGCGGGGTGCAGGTGATCTCAGCCATCGCCCCAGGGCCCAGGCAGAGGCTGTAACAGCGCAGAACACCTGGCTAGGACAGCAGCTCTCCAAGTTTGGGTGTGAGGATACCAACCTCTGCAAGATGAAAGGGCTGTCAAGCTGCCACCGCTGCTGGCCACCTTCTTGCTGGGGGCGTGGGCGCAGCGCCAGATCTACCTGCGCGAGGAGCTCCTAGACGGGGTTAAGAGGCTCCACCGAGTGGGAAGGCGTGGGGGGGGCGGTGGTGGCAAAGGTAGACCGGACCCTACCTGCTTGTCCTCAATCACCTGCCCCAGCCTTGAACAGTTAAAATCTTAGCTCGTTCCTCCCTGGCTCTGTGACCCTGGGTTAGTAGTTTACTGTCTACAAATTAATTTCCTTGCCTATGAAATGAGGACACCAAAAGACATCTTGCAAAAATTGTTCTGAGAATTCAGTGAGATAAGGCATATAA
Source organism: Moschus berezovskii (assembly GCF_049115385.1). NCBI lineage: Eukaryota > Metazoa > Chordata > Mammalia > Artiodactyla > Moschidae > Moschus > Moschus berezovskii. The sequence goes on along the minus strand of NC_142463.1, from coordinate 26,367,807 downwards.
AACATTGCCCCTTGTATATAGAAGATGTGCAATAAATGCTTGTTCCTTTCCTGTCATCCTAAAAACACTAGTGAACTCAGGAGGGAAAATATGAGCACTAATTGTAATAGTAAAATTTTGTGTGTTTCATAGAATATCAGAGCTCAGAGGATCTGGGAGTTCTCCTTCTCCTCCCTGGAATGTCTCAGGAACATCAAAGAATTGTGGCAGAGCTTATTTACCTAAGGACAGATGTCCAATGGTACTGTTTTTAGTCCACAAAGTATTCTGTGTGTGTGTGCACGCATGTGTAAAATATGATTAATTCTTTGAGGGTGCAGTGAATAGGGCTCTCATCTAGGAATCAGGATTTGAGTACTATATTCCACCTTGAAAGCATTCATAAGCCCTTTCCTCTTTCTGATATTCAATTCCCCAATATGTGATACAAGTAACGTTGTATTGAGAATAAGCCACAGAGATGGTGCAGAGGAAAGAATGAATAAGCCCAGACAAGCAGACTGGACAGGAAAGGATCAGGGAGAAGGTGAAACCAAAGTAGGGTTTGCAAGAATGAGTAAGAATTTATCAGATGGGTGGGGATGGAGAGAAGGGTGTTCCAGGCAAGAAGAACAGCTACGACAAAGGTTCCCAGTTATGACATAGTCAGCAGTGGCGTCTTCAGGAAACTGGGAAGTGTGAGGGGGAGAGTGGTTAAAGGGAGGCTGGGAAGCAGGCAGGGGCTAAGGAACCTGGCCTTTGGCTGTGAGCAGGGGGAGCCAGAGAAGAACACAAGAGGGAGAAGCAAGATCTGGCCCTGGTATTAGAAAGAGCACTTCAGCAAAAAATGTGGAGAATGTACTACAAAGCTGACCAAAGTTGAGATTGGAGACAAAAATACCCCCAAAACAAACTAAAAACAGAGCCATCTGGGAGGCTATAGTTATCTTGGTGAAAAGTGGAGAGGCCTGCTTTGCGGAGAGGGTCATGGAGGGATAGGAGAAGGGGCATACAAGAGGTATGTTTAGGAGTTGGCTGAAGGATGAGCTGCATGAAGCCCTCAGCTTCACTGACTTGCTGTGGGGGGCACCTTTTGACAAGGCATAAGCCCCTTCCAAGTGTAGGTTGGTGGTCCCCCATTTTCTAACTGACCTCAGCTATCCTTTGTGTGGAACCCTGAGAGGTTGAGCTTCTGACTGTTAATCTCCCTTATCCCCACCCTGCCTGCCTGGGATGGCTTTTTACCCACACCACAGTTTCTCGTGTTGGAAAATGGAGAATATGCCCAGATGGGCAGTCACCTCCCCAAGGACTGAACTCTCCTTGCCTTGTGTGGCAAGAGTAAAATTCTGAAGGATGTTATCAACAGATATTTTCTGAAATGTTTCGCTCAGTCGTGTCTGACTCTTTGCGACCCCGTGGACTGCTGCACACCAGGCTTCCCTGTCCATCACCATCTCCTGGAGCTTGCTCAAACTCATGTCCATTGAGTTGGTGATGGCATCCAGCCATCTCTTCCTTTGTTGTCCCCTTCTCCTCCTGCCCTCAATCTTTCCCAGCATCAGGGTCTTTTCCAGTGAGTCAGTTGAAATAATCCTTGGAATCAAAGAAAAAGAGGCTACAAGTCTCAAGCCCTAAGACAGTTAATCATGAATAAAATTCAATACCTTTTCTGTAGAAAAGTCTGCTCTGCCTGATGTCACCTTCTCCAGGAAGCCTGGCCTAGGCCTCCACTAAGTCCCTTAACCTCTGTGCTTCCTTTGTGTTAGTCAGTAAACAGACTATGGTTGTCTATTTACCTGATTCTCTTCTGTTTCCAGTGTCAAAGTCAGTGCCTGACTTAGACAAGTGCCTACTAAAGAATTATTGAATGGTTGAACTGAACTTAGACACACACACATATATATCTATCCTTTTGTAGGATTTAATTTTTTTTTTTTTTTTGGCCACGCCACATGGCATGTGGGATCTTAGTTTCCCTACAGTGGAAGGGCAGGATCTTAAGCTCTGTACTGTCAGGAAAGTCCTGATTTAATTTTTAAATCAACCTTTTTAAGGTATCATTTATATACATAAAATGCTCATTTGAAGTGTGTTATTCATTTGATTTTGAAATATATATACACCTCTGTGACCACCACCACAGTTAATACATAGAATATTTTCATCACCCTTAAAAGTTCCCTCATGAACTTTTGCATGCTTAATGTTTTATAATGCTTTTCCGTGTTGATTCATTTCTTGTTGATAAGTTTATTCATTGTCTCTCTTCCTCTCCTCACCATTAGATTTGCTTCCTGAGAATACACAGTGCTTCTCTGTTATGTTCATTGCTGTATCTGTAACCCCAAGAACAAACATATAGCAGGTGCTCAAAAAATTTTTTTTAATAAATGAATGGATTGTACTGGGAAATGATCCTTTTCAAGAGAAGAGAATGCTTATACTAGCCAAGAGAAACCTTTCCTGATTGTCAGGGACCAAGGAAACAACACTATGTCAGAACTTAATTTTTGTTTGATGTCTACTGTAGAGCAGTGGATTTTTTTCTTTATGTCTTATTTTATTGAATCTCTCAAAAGTTCAATCAGAAAGATGCTATTATCTCTCTTTCATTGGTGAGGAAACTGAAGTTCAAAGAGGTTGAGTGACTCTCCCAAGTTTACACAGTTAGCGTCAAAAGTGGTTTGGAGGCCAAATAGGGCAAACTCTGGAAAGCATTTATTGCATTTTGTAGTTTGGAGACCAATTTCACGACTCAGAGGAGTGCTGGGGGTGGAAGGCTGCTCTGGTAGGTTGAGGGGCAGATGAAGACCTGGGAAATGAAAAGGACAGTCATGAGCTAGGTTTTGGAGAACTGTGGCTGAGAGCGGAAGTTGTGTAAGGCCCAAGAAGGTAATTTGGGATGCAAAGTGAAGTGACAGTGAAAGGTTTGGATGACACAGATGGAGCTTTTGCAGAAAGGCAATGGGCAAGGGAGTTAGCAAGTTGATGGATTCACAGCTACAACTTTACAACCCCTGCACTTGGTACAGTGCCTGGCTCATAAAAGAAGGGAGGAGGGAGGGAGGAAGGATAGACCATGAGAATTAGGAAGGAGCCAGTTGACTGAAAAAAAAAAATGGAGGGAATCAAAGAATAGGTGTACTTTAAGCAACCGAGTGTGAGAATTGGAGGATAGGAAGCCGCAGTCACAGAGTGGGATGTCTAAGCTCTTGAGAGCTCAGAGATGAAGTAGTTTCTGGTCACAATAAGGTCCAAGATGTGAATGTAGGGGCAGATGGCTAAAGAATGGATGTGAAGGTCAGTGGAGATAGGGTGTGTTATTAATAATTGGAAACATTTGAAGCAAACCTAAATATCCAACAGTAGGGGCACACGAAGTGAAATATGATACATTCATAGAATGTTTGGAAAGTTTTTTAATATCATGGGGAAATGTTTAAGATCTAAGCTTAGTTGTAAAAGGTACAAAATTGCATATAAGGCATATGTGGTCACTGTGTAAAATATATTCACGTGCAGAGGAAAGGATTAGACAAAAATACACCAAAATATAAATGGTAAATAATGGAATTTCAGATGACTTTAATTTTTTTTACTTTCTATAATGACTTGTGTTACTCTTTTAATTAAAAACTATTAAAAATTAAGAGAATTGTTCTGTCTTTTCATTTTTTATGGAACTGAATTTCCACCTTTTGAATTGTTTTTACAGCTAATAGTGTCTGATGCCTTAAGTAACCTTTATTAAGCCCAATTTTACTCACTAGGCATGATAGTTTACACACTCCAATTCTCACCTCCACTCTGTAAAGTAGTTATTATTTTCCCAGTCTACAGATAATATAACTGAAGCTCAGAAAAGTTGCATAATTTGTCTGAGGTCACACAGCTGTTAAGTGGCAAAGTCAGGATTTGAACCTAGGATTGTGTGGTATCAAAACTGTTTATTCTTGTATTACTCCTATTCCCCACCCCACTTCCTCCCATGAACCTAGTAAATGGAAGGGCTTCTAGCTCACGTTTTGAAGGAAATGGCAACCCACTCCAGTGTTCTTGCCTGGAGAATCCCAGGGATGGCAGAGCCTGGTGGGCTGCCGTCTATGGGGTCGCACAGAGTTGGACACGACTGAAGCGACTTAGCAGCAGCAGCAGCAGCAACCCCAGAAAAGTAAAGCTTAGATCCTTTGAATGTCTGAACTGAAAGGGCCCTGAATACTCATCTAGCTCCAAATGGTTTCCTGTTTCTCATTTACAGATGGGAAAACTGAGGTCCAGAGAGAGGCTATAACATGGCAGGGCCAGTTATGAACTATGGCAATGTTTGACTCAGGCTCCTTTCTTTCTTCTCTTTCTCCAGACTATTCCAGGCCTCATCAAGTAAAGGGCGTTTAGAATTCAACCCTCTCATTCTACAGATAGGGAAACTGAGACCCAGAGAAAAGACGTAGTTTTCCCAAAGTCACACAGTGAGTCAGTGGCAGAGATGTTTTTTGAACTGAGGTCTCTTGCCTGCATAAAGGATGTACTGGCCCTTGCTGCAGGGGGTCAAGTGTCAGTTGGTCAGCAGGTAATAATACCAGTGGCCCCAAGGACCACACGAACTTTTGAAATATCAGGCTTTGCGTTAAAAAGGGACACATTAAAATGTGCAGGAATTGTGGTTGATTGAATTGGGGAATCATTGAATTAGTGATACAAACAGGTGTGACAGGTGACAGGAGGGCTAATGGTAACAGCAATGGCCATTGTCAAAGTACAAAATCAGACAGAAAGAAACGGGAATTCACATGAGGTACCGAAGTCACTGAGTGGTGCAGAAGTCACAAGATACGTGTGTGTGTGTGTGTGTGCGCGCGCACAACAAGTGAATGTTAATTCTACCGGCTCTCAGACTTGACCATGAAACTTGGCTGGAAAGACATCCTGAGACAAAGGACCTCTGTGTCCAGCTGGCTCAGACTTTCTGAGGAACAGCCTGCTGCTCAGGCCTCTGACTGGTAAGCTATTGGGACCATCTGTAGATCGTGGATACTTAGACATGCTGGGCCTGAGGAAGAATCGCTCTGGACAGATGCCCAAACCCAAGAGGCCTGATCCAGCTGGCCTTTCCAGGTCTCAAGTACAAACTGATGGCAAGGATCTCTCCAGGGGCAGCAGGGATGTGGAAGCGAGAGCAGAAGTCACTGTTCACATACAGGAAAACATGGGCTGGAGGGAAATATATAAAAATGTTGACAATGGTCACCTTTGGGAGGTAGATCATGGATGTATGTTTTTACAGCTTATTTGCTTCCTCTGGGTTTTCTACATTTTCTACAGTATTTACTTTGAAAATTCAAGAACAATAAAATAAGAAAAGCAGATGCTTTATTTTCTTGTCTTTCTAATTAGACCCTGAGCTTTTTGAGGGATCTAGCACTGGCATCTAGCACTCACACTAGCACAGCATAGGTTCTTTGCAAATATTTAAATGAAGGGCTTGTATTCTATCCTACTTCAAATGTATAGGCTATTGTTTAATGCTCACTTTCTTGGCAAACTTGACTATGTGCTTCTTAGGGTATACTTGATTAGAAATGGCAACCTACAAAATGAATGAGGGACGCACTACAATGTGAACTCATTCAATGACAGCAAAAATAATAATTTTAATGGTTTTACTAATCATAATCATGATATTAGTTAATAATAGTGTGTGTGTGTGCTCAGTCGTGTCTGACTCTTTGCAGCCCCATGGACTGTAGCTCACCAGGCTTCTCAGTCCATGGAATTTTGAAGGCAAGAATACTGGAGTGGGTTGCCATTTCCTACTCAGGGGATCTTCCCAACCCAGGGATTGAACCCATGTCTCTTGCATCTCCTGCATTGGCAGGCAGAGACTTTACCACTGCGCTACCTGGTCCTCATGCCAATCTATCAATCAGAAAACTTTGACTGAGCACCTACTATGTGTACTGTGTTTCTTTCCTTAAAGAATTTAAATATACACAGATTCAGAAAAATGACTGACCCAAGATTCTTATCCAGTGCTTCTTACCACCCTATAAGGCTTTTTAGTAGTTGATAAATATCTGAGTGACTGTGGTCTATTTGGCAGACATGCAGATAGACTGGCAGGCAGAAAGAAAAGAAAAGAATTGAACAGGTAAGATGGCAGGCAAGTAAGTGGGACGTAGGTCCACTGATTTCATAACAGCTGGGTAGATTGATTGCTAGAGGCAAACACATTGACCTCAGGGAGAAGTAAGTGCTCACAGCTGAATAGGAACAGTGGAGAGAGAAAATTTTCAAAACACATCCCTACTTTTACTGCACATTACAGCTTTGTACAGAGCACGGGTCTTCAAGAAACTTTAAGTTTTGTTTAGGATTCTCTACATAAGGGATCAGAGTCTTTTACAAATGTCTACAAAACTTTTCCACTGAAAGTGGTAGAAAAAATGTTGGCCCCTGAAGAGATATGCTTTAGTTTATCTAGCAAATTCTCTTCTGCAAAATATAATCTCACAATGTTGAATAAATGCAGTAAATGTGTACTTTTATCTAATTATGCAAGTATTTTCTGAAGGGCCTATTGTTCCAGGCTTAGGACTAGGTGCTGGGGAAGGTACAACTTTTATTCTCAAGGCTGAAAATATTTCTCTCTCTACCTTTGATTTGTATATCTTTGTAAAGTGAAAGTGAAGTCGTTCAGTTGTGTCAGACTTTTTGTGACCCCATGGACTGTAGCCTACCAGGTTCCTCCATCCAAGGGATTTTCCAGGCAAGAATACTGTAGTAGGTTGCCATTTCCTTCTCCAGGAGATCTTCCCGACCCAGGGATTGAGCCCGGCTCTCCTGCATTGTAGGCAGGCGCCTTACCGTCTGAGCCACCAGGGTTTATCTTTGTAAACACACACACATATATACATATCCGGTTTCAAGTAGTATTCACTGAGCATTTACGATGTGCCTAATGCTATGTTGCATGCTATTTCATTTAATTCTCCCAGAAACTATGAGTTAGGTAAACCCTTTCTGTAGCTGAATAAACTGAATCTCAAAGAGGTAAAGATACTGCTGAAGTGAGTCTCTAGCTCCGTCTTTTTAAAATTTTTATGTATTTATTTATTTGGCTGCATTGAATCTTAGTTGCAGCATATGGGATCTTTCTTTGTGGCTCATGGACTCTCTGGTTATGGCACAGAGGTCCGAGAAAGCACTGGCTTCAGTAGTTGCAGAGCTCGGGTTCTCTAGCTGTAGCGAGTGGGCTTAGTTGTTCTGCACATGTGGGATCTTAATTCCCTGACCAGGGATTGAACCAGGGTCCCCTGCTTTGCATGGCTATTCTTAACCACTGGACCACCAGGCAAGTGCCAAGTCCAGTCTTTTAAATTGAACTACCCTGCAAGTCAGGCACCCTGCGGGGAGGGGGGTGCATTAAGGAAATAAGTTCATTTGGTAGAAGAATCATAGTTATTTGTCCTCCTTGGTTCTGCATCTCTACAGACTTGGCTGTGATTACGTGCATTTATCAGCTAGATGTGCCTGCTCCCAAACACCTGTTTTTTTTTGTTGGATGGATTTCTGGGTACATACAGATATTTGAACAATTTGAATGAAAGATTTGGCAAGGTAAAAAGATGGTAACATTCAACCTTGGTAAATCCACTGTTCTTCTGTTCTCAATTAATGAGTTCACCTTGATCTGGCTCCTCTGGCCTGCAGAACCATATAGTACTACTTGCATTTCCCGTGAAATACCACGCTGTTTCATGCCTCAAGGCCTTTACACCTGCAAGTCATTCTGTTTGGAACACTCACTCTTCATCTGTTCTGCCTTTTCAGTTCTTCTTCAGTCATGGCTTCTCTGAAATCTACCTGACTCTGGGGGGCAGTCAGCACTTTTCTGAATTTCATGGTCCTGTGCTTCCGTCTATCACTGACCTTACCACACTGCATTGTAATTGTTTACTTGTCTGTCTCTTCAGACTATGAGCTCCCTGAAGCTCATAGGTCCCTGGAGGAACTTTGTTAAGACTTTGCACCCCTGGTGCCTGGGACAAAATGGATGCTTGAGGAACATTTGTTGAATGAAAGAATAATGAATCTGTGATGAGAGCACAGAAAACTGGGCTCTAGTCTCAGCTCTGTAACTGGCAACTGAGTCCATGAGCAAGTCATTCCTTCTCTGGGCTTCCTTTTCCCTATACACAATATAAGGAGGTCAGATTAAGTGACCACCAAGGGTCATTCTGGCTTGAGCCTTTTATGATGTTAAGATGTTATGATGCTAAGAGGAAATGTATAAAACATTAAAATGGGATCTTAATTGACCCTATGACATTATTTTTCTACCAAGAAAGACTCCTTATTTGAGGACATCCTAAACTGTAGCAAGTTTGATTTGTATCAGTATTGTTCATTTAGAAAAATAATCAGTGATAAGAAGTCCTGAGTTATGTTCTCACTGCTTCAATCATAAAGTTCAAGGTTGAAGCTGTGAACTGTTTCAACATGAATGCCAGGCTCACTTAACATCTGTCAAATGGATTAATAAATGGATCAATCCAATTGTAAGGCTGAGAATGTTATGGCATAGGCAAAAGGCAGGACCATGCATCCATTCAGTCATTTAAAAAAATGTTTTTGTTAATTACTCTGTGCTAGATACTGGGACACAAGAGTTTGTAAAATTGTTATGATACTTACCAGTCCAGTGGAGAAGACAGACAGTATTCAAATTAAACACAAATAGCTTTGTTACTTAGGAACTGTAAAGCACTATGATTGACTCATATTTTCTGCATACTCTTTAGGTTATAAAAAGCTTTTCATATATACGACCTCATGGAAATCATAGAGTATAGCGATTAAAAGTACCAATTTTTAAAAATTTTATTTATTTATTTGGCGGCACCAGCTCTTAGTTGTGGCACCCTGGATCTTTGATCTTTATTGTGACATGCAGGATCTTTAGTTGTGGCATGTGAGCTGTTAGTCTCAGTATGTGGGATCTAGTTCCTTGATCAAGGATGGAACCCAGGGCCCCTGCATTGGGAGCACAGAGCCTTAGCCACTGGACCACCAGGGAAGTCCCAAAAGTACAGATTTTGATGTTACAAAGGCCTGGGTCAAACCCTGCTTACCACACTTAACTTACAGACTTGGTTCTTGGACAAATTTCTGAGCTTCACTCTCATCTTTTGAATTGGGGAAAAAATAGAACATTTGTCACAGAACTATTATGAGACTGTGGTAGTGGTGATTTAGTCACTAAGTTGTGTCTGACTCTTGTGACCTCATGGACTGTAGCCCACCAGTGTCCTCTGTCTGTAGGATTTTCCAGGCAAGAATACTGGAGTGGGTTGCCATTTCCTTCTCCATGGGATCTTCCCCACCCAGGGATTGAACCCACATCTTGAACTTGTGTCTCCTGCATTGCAGGTGAATTCTTTACCATCTGAGCCACCAAGGAAGACCCAGTTATGAAACTACAATGAGATAATGCATATAAGGCCCTCTGTACAATGCATAGTTACTAAACAGTAGCTATTATTATGATTATACAAGTTTTTTCTCTTCATAGCACTTTTCCCTACATCTCCTTCTCCTTCTAGAAGAGAGGAGAGGTTTGAAATCAGACAGATTTAGGTTCAAATCTCAGGTCCACCACTTACTAAATGCAAAAAGGAACTAATAATACCTATCTTAAAGCATCATCCATGGGACTGTATGAGGAGAAATTTTTAGTGAGCCACGTAAAGGTCTAACACATAATAATAAATCTTTTGACTTTGACATCAATTCTTATCCTTCATTGGGTCAACTATGGTCAAGGAAGCAGGACCTGCTTCTTTCAAGCCACAGCAACTTGAGGCAGGAAGAACCTTCTGGGGTCCCTTCCTTGGACTGATGGGTGAGGTGGTCACTGACATTTTCTGGCCTAACACTGAGATCTTAGGAGCAACAAGGGAAGACAAGAGAGAAAGAAAGCCCCTAGGCCTCAAGAAGGGAGGTTGTTTTGTGTGTGCTCAGTCATGTCCAACTCTGAACAACCCCATGGACTATATCCCGCCAGGCTCCTCTGTCCATGGGGTCCTCCAGGCAACAATACTGGAGTGGGTTGCCATGTCCTCCTCCAGGGGATCTTCCTGATCCAGGAATTGAACCCATGTCTCAGTGCAACTTCTGTATTGGCAGACAGATTCTTTACCATTGAGGCAATTTGTTATTAGACTTGAGTAATAGGAGCCAAGAGGCATTATTGGATATATGTTGAAATGGGGTTTTCATGGGCAGAGCTAAGGCAATAATCCTGGATATCAGGTAGTGGTATCTGAGAAAGACTGACTCAGCTGCAGGAAGGAGATGAAATGAAAGCTACCCTCAAGGTCTCTTTCATCTTAAGCTGCCAAATTGCCCCATGACTCTGAGACCGTGGTGGGTCCAAGAAGTGGGAGTCAGCAATTCTGAGGCATAAAATCAGACAGGCACTGAACGTTTGGAAGGAGTGCTGGGTCCCAAAAGAATGCTTCTTTGTCTGTATGCCATCTATGCCAAAGCAAAACAAATTTATCAGCATCTCCTTGAAACTGCAGAGGAGAGTCTAAAAAGTTTAAGCAATAAAAAAGGTAAAGGGAAATTGATTGTTCAATATCATTACTAATTCAAGAAGTATAAAATGACATTGCTAATCTCTTTACTTGGTAAGCTAATTTTATTATTTTACTAGACATAAATATGTATAAGCACTCAGTCCCTCAACCATAAAGGCACTTTACCAAACATTCCTGTAATGATTTTCAGAATTTAACTTTCATAGGGGAGGGCGGGTTAGAGCATTAATGGAGTACTAACTACACAATAGTACATGAATAGTGGGTTCAGGCATCAGATAGTGAGGGGGTTTACAGGAATATTGGAGTTACCTTCTGATATCCCCTTAATGTCTTCATAAGACTTGATCAAACTTGGCTGCATTTCATTTTCTTTAAAAGACACAAACCATTTCTATATGCTGCTTTTTTCCTTCTTTAATCCCATAAATGGATGGAAAAAACAATGGGTGGTATCTAAACATGGGTCGATAATGGCAAATTTCAGCTCACTGCAGGAAAGTTTTATGGAGACAAAGAAAAGGATAAAGGTAATTACAAGAATCCAGAAATATACTAAGTCATTGGGAAAGTTCTGACTTTTTTACAACTGCTTTTATTCATGATTATCAATTTGCTTCTTTTTCTTAGTATAAAAAGAAGTAGTAGGTGGAGAAAAGTCTCTACAAATATAATGTTGTATTTATTGAATAACAGGTATTTAAAACTAAGTCCTTAGACACATTACCCCATTAATCTTCCTAACAACTCCATTGAGAAGGTTACTATTAGGTTCCCAATTTTGCAGAGGCCCTGAGAGAGGTTGAGCAATTTGCCCAAGGCTATATTCACAGCTGGCAAGAGATGAAGCTGAGACTTGATTCTAAATCTGACACCAGACTGTGTTCATTACCCAGGACTATACTGCTTTCCCCAGTCCTAAGCTTTTTAAAATTTAACACTCTGACTTGAAACAGGGGACAGCACTATATAAGCCCTCAATGCTGCTCTCCCCCAGAGCTGCTTGCTACGATGGAGAATGGAGCAGACAGACCTAGGGTCATGACTTGCTGGCTGCATAATTCGGGCAAGTCTTTTCACTTCTCTGAACTTTGATATTAGATGGAGATACTAATCATCATGTACCATGTTCATTAGGCAGGGCTGCTGTAGGATCCAAACAACATTATGAGGGAAGGGGGACGCTAGGCAAAGTCTTTTAAAAAAAAAAAGACTTTTTTTTGTCTGAGAAAATTTTGTCCTATAAATAGAATCCATTGATTGTCCTCTGGAGTGATTTCCCATCTTCTCTCTCTTGGATACTACTGTGAATCTCATTTTCATGTTTATTAAAGGAGAGAATTACGAATTGGCTTGTACATTTTAAAATCTCATTTAAATCCACTCTGGAAAATTGTTTCCAGAGAGACTGTCTGAGGGACCTTGAGGGCAGTGTGCACAGCTACCCACCTCCTCTCTGCTTGATTTCTTGGTTGTTGCCCCATATCTCTTCCTATTCATGTTCATTAAGTGCCTCCTGGTTGTCTAAAAGGGTTCTGGATACAAATGAGGCTTGGAGGGGGGGAAATCACATGGCTACACAGCTACATTGGGTAGAGTGGAGATTCAAGGCTTGGTCTTCTGCCCCTGGATTTAGTACTCTTTCCTTTGTGCCCATGCCTCCTCCATGAAGCCTTCTCTGTCTACTCTGGCCTTCCTGAGGTCTTTGGGGAAATAAGAGAACCCTCTCGAGAATGATTAATTATCCACATTTTGCTGATGAGGAAGCTGAAACTCAGAGAGTTAAAGTGACAGAGTCATAACCAGAAAGCTGGGCAGCAGCTTGGAATAATGAAAAGACCACTAGCTTGGAGGTCTGGACACTGGCTTATGTGTATGTTACTTGTGACTATATGATCTTAGATTAGTAACTTTCCCTGTCTGGGGCTTGGCTTTCTCATCTATAAAGCAATGTAGGCAGACTACAAAGGCTCTAATACCCCTTACAGCTCCAGTATTGTCTGGAAGGGGAGATAAGGTCTCAGGTTAGGGGCTCTGAAATTAAGTAGACTGACTGTATGATTTTGGATTAATGAAATAGCTTCATTGATTTCATAATAAGGTAGAGATATTAGTAAGGTCCACCTCATAGAGTTTTTATGAAGATTATGAATGGTAACACACATGAATGAAACATACTGCATAGTAATGATGAAGTGTTCAATAGGTGTTAGCAATGATTACGATTCACTCAAAGAGGCCACGCTGGGCCTCTTCTTACCACAGTAGTTGTGCACGGCAGAGCCTGATTCTCGCCACCCGTGGGGTCTCTGTAGAAACCCCATGTTTTGTAAAACTTCAGAACAGTATTTAAGTATCTCTTGTAAATCAGAGGCAGTATGGTATGAGAAAGAAAGAATCAGTCAAACATGGCTTAAAAATCCCAGTTTAGTTCCTTACTAGTTATGTGGTTGTAGGCAGCTCAATTCACCTTCCTATGACTCAGACTCCTAATCTGTAAAAGTGAAGATAGTACCTGTTTTGCAGAATTGCTCTGAGGCTTGAATAAAATAATGTGTGTAAAGCATCCACGACGGTACCTGGCATGCAACAGGTGTGTAAGAATGTACGAGAGATTGGTAAGACAAAGTGCTTGGTTTCTGTGGCTGCTCTTAGGGTATTGAAGTCTGAAGATTATGTGCTCTCTGCTCTCAAGTCTCCAGACCAGTGAAGATGCCAAGTTTTATGCCCTCTCAACTAGAGTTAAGCCATTCAGCAATGAGAATAAGACCTTGGTGGTTCAGTTTTTGGTAAAACATGAGCAAGGCATTGATTGCGGTGGTGGGTATGTGAAACTCTTTCCTGACACCCTGAACCAGGAGGATATGCATTCAGAATCGGAGTATTACATCATGTTTGGTAAGCGCTCTGATAGCAGTCACTGTCAGCTACGTGAGGTCTTCTTCTTTTTTTTTTTTTAATTGTTTTACTGTGCTGGGTCTTACTTGCGGCACAATCTTTGTTTCGAGATGCAGGTTCTTTTAGTTGCTGCACGCGTGGCATTTAGTTCAGTTCAGTTCAGTAGCTCAGTCGTGTCCGACTCTTTTCGACCCCATGGGCTGCAGCACATCAGGCCTCCCTGTCCATCACCAACTCGTGTAGCTTGCTCAAACTTATGTCCATCCAGTTGGTGATGCCATCCAACCATCTCATCCTCTGTCATCCCCTTCTCCTCCTGCCTTCAATCTTGCCCAGCATCAGGGTCTTTTCCAAGAAGTCAGTTCTTCACACCAGGTGGCCAAAGTATTGGAGCTTCAGCTTCAGCATCAGTCCTTCCAATGAACATTCAGGTCTGATTTCCTTTAGGATGGACTGGTTGGATCTCTTTGCAGTCCAAGGGATTTTCAAGAGTCTTCTCCAACACCACAGTTCAAAAGCATCAATTCTTCGGCGATCAGCTTTCTTCACAGTCCAACTCTCACATCCTTACATGACTAGTGGAAAAACCTTAGCTTTGACTAGACAGACCTTTGTTGGCAAAGTAATGTCTCTGCTTTTAATACACTGTCTGGGTTGGTCATAGCCTTTCTTCCAAGGAGCAAGCGTCTTTTTAATTTCATGGCTGCAGTCACCATCTGCAGTGATTTTTGGAGCCCAAGAAAATAAAGTCTGTCACTGTTTCCATTGTTTCCCCATCTATTTGCCACAAAGTGATGGGACCAGATTCCATGATCTTAGTTTTCTGAACGTTGGGTTTTAAGCCAACTTCTTCACTCTCCTCTTTCACTTTCATCAAGGGGCTCTTCAGTTCTCCTTCATTTTCTGCTATAAGGGTGGTGTCATCTGCATATCTGAGGTTATTGATACTTCTCCTGACAATCTTGCTTCCAGCTTGTACATCATCCATCTTTTTTTCCTTTTTCAGTTGTGGCATACAGAATCTTTAGTTGCAGCATGCAAGATCTAGTCCCCTGACCAGGCATCAAACCCTGGTTCCCCTGCATTGGGAGCCCAGAGTCTTAGCCATTGGACCACCCGGGAAGTCCTGATCCTATGAAATCCTAATGAGAGCCACTGTAGTTCTAGAAAAGGCTCAGGTGGACCTGGAACAGGAAATTTCTTTTTTAAAATTTATTATATTGAAGTATAGTTGATTTACAGTGTTGTTGTGTTCATTTCTGTTTACAGCAAAATGAATCAGATGTATACATATATATATGTATAAAATATCCAGTTATGAAACTGCAATACTTTGGCCACCTCATGCGACAAGTTGACTCACTGGAAAAGAGTCTGATGCTGGGAGGGATTGGGGGTAGGAGGAGACGGGGAAGACAGAGAATGAGATGGCTGGATGGCATCACCGACTCGATGGACATGAGTTTGAGTGAACTCCGGGAGTTGGTGATGGACAGGGAGGCCTGGCGTGCTATGGTTCATGGGGTCGCAAAGAGTCGGACACGACTGAGCGACTGAACTGAACTGAACTGAACTGATACACACACATTATTTTTTATATTCTTTGAAGCAGGAAGTTTCTAATGTGATAGCTCCACCTCCCTCTGCAGTAAGACTCTTCAAAGACCTGAGAAAAGCAACTCTAAACCTAAATGTTAATGTAAATAGATCAAAGAGGTGGAGTCACATGGTATTAATAAGTCTATAGTACAAAGAGACGTTCTCCACGTCTAAGAATAGGAGAAAGGGACAAGAAACTATGCAGACACCCTCAAATGTACATACGTAATACAATAAGGCTTTGTGGTCTGAAGGAGGTTCCTGCCCCCCCGGCAGAGAAAGACATAGACGGTCAGGGAAATTGCTTTTATCCAACATCTGTGGTGCATCCAGTGATGACCTGTAACCTCAGTATTGGGCCTCTTTGGGGCAGTCCAGCTCTTACTTAGCTCCTACCCTTAGACCAGGTTCAATGTTGTTGATATTTAAAAATAAAGAAATGACAGCAACTAATTCCACTCCTAAATCACTGATGGAGAAGGTGGATTTTACTGAATGTTTTTGCACAAATTCAGAGGAAAAGGTTAAACTACACATCATACATCAACATTTCCTTAAAATTCTCTCTAGATATTTTTTTCTATTCCCAAAGAACGCCATCTCTCTCTCTGGCCCTTCCACAAATCCTCCTGCTTCACCCTTTTTCTCTCTGCATCACTTCTCCCTCAACTCTCCTTTTTTCTTTAGTATATGTGCTACTCTCTTTCCTTCTTATATTTCAATGTCTTTCTTATTTTCTAATCCTTTCCTTACATAGACCAATATAGCATTCTGGGGCTCTAAAGTGTGTGTCTTCCACCTCTACTTTTTTCAGAATCCCCCCTTCTCACAAGGAACTTTTATTTGAAGATGTACATGGTGGTTGTAGTAGGGAAATTGGAAATAGGTTTCTTTTAAGGTGATTTTTTTCAAATTAATATTATTTATTTGATGCTCAAAAAACCCAACAAGTTTTTTTGGACTATCATCCTCTCCATTTTATAAGTGGGAAAATAAAGGCAAGAAATTTGCCCAAGGTAAATAAGTGGAAAGTCAGATTTTGAACCCAATTTGTCTAGCTGTAAAGCCTGGGCTTTTTCTACTCTATCCTTTTGCATTCTGTTTGGTGGGGACACAGGCATATAAGTCATGTTTTAAAAGGCAGAATGAAAGACATACTTTTAAAAAGCTGTTGATGAGGTGCCATGAAATCGCAAAAGATGGCATGACTCAGTCCAACTAGGGGCTTTTGGGAGAAGGTATTAATTACTCTTGAAGAATGGGTTAGATTTTAATAAGCAGAAAAGAAAATAGAGGAAATATAATTCAGCCATAGGAAACTGTGTATACAAAAGCTTGGGGGCATGAAATTCAAATGCAAGTAGAAAAACTATGAGACCAATGCTTTTGAACTGCAGTGTTGGAGAAGACTCTGAGAGTCTCTTGGACTCCAAGGAGATCAGACCAGTCAATCTTAAAGGAAATCAATCCTAAATATTTATTGGAAGGACTGATCCTGAAGCTGAAGCTCCAGTACTTTGGCCACCTGATGCAAAGAGCCAACTCATTAGAAAAGACCCTGATGCTGGGCAAGATTGAAGGCAGGAGGAGAATAGGACAACAGACAGGATGGTTGGAGCATCACCGACTCGATAGAAATAAGTTTGAGCAAGTTCCAGGAGATGGAGATGGTGAAGGACAGAGAAGCCTGGTGTGCTGCAGTCCATGGTGTTGCGAAGAGTCGAACATGACTGAGCAACTGAACAACAATGTGACTAGAGCACACTCTGTGTGTGTGTGTGTCTGTTGTGCATGCAGGCACATGTTTAGGATAGTCAGAGAGCAATATCATGAGAAATTAGGTTGAAAAACTAGATTAAAACCTATTCTTGGACCTTTGTCCAAGTTTTCTGGGCTCAGAACCACTAACCAACAGTTTCCTCTAAAATTTTCACAAAACAGGAAGAGCCCCAGGCTCTGTTTCTAGTTAAGCTTGGGTTTAAATCTTGGCAATGTTATTTATTTGCTGTTTGACCTTGTGCAAGTTGCTTAACTTTTATGGGCCACAATTTTCCCAACTAAAAGTTGAGACAGTAATACCTACTTGTGAGAATTAAATGACATGTTATTACGTGCCTGGCACAGGAGGGACTTTCAGTTAGGTTTGGTCAGTGGGAGCCCTGCCAGAAGATCACAGGGAGGGAAGAGAGTTGTATCCCCTGATTGAAAGTCACAGCTTCTCTCCAGGCTGCCCTCTCTACTGAACTCTTTTTTTTTTTTTTTCCTGGGCTCTGATAACCACCTCTTCTCCTTCCCTCTTCAAGCCTAGGGATGGGAATAGCCCTACTGTTGCTAGCCTGGAATATAGCATTATTCCTATATTTTCTCAATGTCTTGCTCCCACCATTTAAAATAGTCCCTTTATTAAGTTCTTCTGAAATAATCCTAAATTTGTGTGTGCTGTCTATTTCCTGTTGGGACCCTGATGGTTACACAGACCATGTCTGTTTTGGCCGCAGAACAGGCAAACTGCCTAAAAGTGATGTAAAATCATGCACTGGGATTTAATTTCCAGGCCCTGACATCTGTGGCTTTGGCAACAAGAAAGTACAAGTCATTCTTCGTTATCAAGGGAAATACCATGAGAACAACAAGACCATCAAGTGCAGGGTGAGTGTGTGGGCTGGTCATTAGCCTTGGGAGAAGGGCAAGCATTTTGAATATGTTATCTGATTTAATCTTTATAACACCCCTCTAAATTAAGTACTATCATCTCCATTTTGCAGATTAGAAAATCTGCAAAATAGAAAGTGGTATAAATTACAGGATTTCACACAGAAGAAACTGATCTGAAAGACAGGAAGTCATATAAAGTTGTATCTTGGAACAAGGCTCAACAAGTTCTGATTCCCCACTGCTAGATATTGGAAGAGATGGGGGAAGTGGGGAGTGCTGGACTCAGAAATAGGTGGTGAGTTTACCTTAGGAACATCTTGGCTAGAGAGATCTAGGTTGGCTGGTGGGTAATAGCTGGATTTCATCAGAGCTCAACAGGAAGTCACTGAATGTCAACTCTGTATTAGGCCTTGGACTGGGGATAGAGTGAGTCAGGCGTGACCTCTGTTCTCACAGAACTCAGAGTCTAGTAAAGGTAGGAGTCAAACAAAGGAGAATGACTATTTAGTGTAAGGGGAGTCTATGAGAGCATGGAGGAGACCCCACCCTCACCCGACCTGGTGTCTTAGGAAATGCTTCTTAGAAAAGGTTTCCCCTGTGTGGAACATTGAATGATGAGCACGAATTGGCCTTGTAAAGGAAGGTGACAATTTTTGGAAGGATTGAGCTTCTAGAAGAGGTAATCATATGAGAAAAATTAAGGAGGCTTGAGAAAGAGTAGCACTGAAGAAGTTTGGCCCAACCAGAGCACAGGGGAGAGGCCCAGACCGAGTCCAGAGCAGACCCTAGAACCTGGGTCATTGGAAAACTTGTTTTCAGGGCAAAGTCCTTCCCTACCAGGACAGTACAGGAGCTGTACATACAGGGACTCCCTGGGATCCTGCTCAGGATAGGCCTTGTTCTGGAACATGCAGATATAGCAGATGAGTCAGACACGATCCCTGGTATTGAGGAGCTTAGAGTCTAGTGGGACAGACAGAAAACCAGAAGAGAAAAAAGAATGACCAGAGTTATGATGAAGGGAAGGATGGGAACTAAGGGAGACCAGAGGAGTGTGTACTTAGAATGAGACCCAAAGACTCTTTTGGGTTAACCAGAGAAATAGGATGAGGAATATGATAAAGTGTGTTTGTGACTATGTGGGAGGTGGCATTCAGGAACTGAGGGTCTGTTTTAGATGGTGCATTTAATGCTTGAGGTCCAACAAGGGACTGAAATATTCCTCTTTCCCTTTCTAGATCAATAAAGACACTCACCTGCACACTCTCATTATTCGCCCCAGTGCTACTTATGAGGTCAAAATCGACAATAAGCAAGTAGCAGCTGGGGATTTGGAGGACAACTGGGCCTTCTTGCCTCCCAGGAAGATAAAAGACCCCTATGCCCGGAAACCAAGGAAATGGGATGAAGGGCTGCAAATAGAAGATCCTGAAGATAAGAAACCTGAGGTCAGAAGGTGTTTCCTGGGAAGCAACAGGGGATCTTAGCTGTGGGAATGGGCAAAGGAGGCTGGAAACAATGGAGCACAAACTGGAGACAACAGTCCCTCAAGGAGGTATCCAGCTAAATACTGGTATCCAAAGAAGCATGGAGGGAAGAGGAAAGCACCTCACATTTGTTCAGGATCTACTGATGCTGATAGCAGCCTCGATGAGGATAAGGAAACTGACACTTAAAAATGAAGTGATTTGCCCAAGTTCACGTACATTAGAACCAACATTTGAATCTGGATATCTTTCACACCAAAGTTACTGAAATGGGATATGTGTGGAGTATACGGACTGATTCATTATTATTCACTGGAAAGCTGTACTGGATACAGCTATGAATAGAACAACTCAGGGACGGTGAATCCTCTTGGGTTTCAGAATCTAGTGAGGGATACAGGCAGGTACACAGATGCAGGTCACACTGTGTAATTAATGGTGAGAGTCAGGGAAGCCAAATCCTGTGGGAGCCATGAGTAGGTTCCTAATTCAGGTTGAGTTGGGGTGTAGATGGTTTTGGGACTCTGGGGTCAGAGAGATATGGGTTTGTATCAGAGCACCACCATTTACTAACTATAACATCCCACCTATAAACAGACCTTAGGTAAGGAACTTAGTTGCTGTGAAATTTCACAAACAGGGTTTTTATAATACCTATATGTGAAAGTTGTAAAGATTAAATGAGCTAATATATATAATTTAGTGCCTGGTACATAATAAGTCCTTAATACATGGCATTTATATGTTAATTGTGTACTGAATTTCAAAGAGCAAATTCCCTAGAGTAAGGGAAATTGAGTTGAGGGGAAGATATTCCAGACCCACAGCAGGTATGAAGACATATCACTTAAGCAGAAAGTAACATGGTTATCGGAGAAGGCAATGGCAAGCCACTCCAGTACTCTTGCCTAGAAAATCCCATGGATGGAGGAGCCTGGTAGGCTGCAGTCCATGGGGTCGCTAAGGGTCAGACACGACTGAGCGACTTTACTTTCACTTTTCACTTTCACACATTGGAGAAGGAAATGGCAACCCACTCCAGTGTTCTTGCCTGGAGAATCCCAGGGAAGGGGGAGCCTGGTGGGCTTCCGTCTATGGGGTCACACAGAGTCGGACACGACTGAAGTGACTTAGCAGCAGCAGCAGCAACATGGTTATGCGAAGAACTGAAAGATGTAGTTTAGTATTTTGGGAACATAAAGTTCAAGGTAGAGAGTGAGTGGGAGATGAGTTGGATTGGTCTGTTGGAGCCAGGTCATGGAGGGCCTCACCTGCTGGGCTGCTGCTCCTTAGGGCAGATCAGATTCAGCTTCATGCATAGGAGATGCTCAGGATTAAGTGAGGAGCAGCATGGCACCCAGCAACTGGAATTCATTCCCTAAGGAGAGGCCTGTAGAGAAGCGGGCAAGCCCCAGCCATGTGTAAGGGGATTCAATGGGCTCCAAACCCAGGAGGAAGGAGGTATGGTCAGGTAATTAAGGCAGATGATCAAGCAGTGTCTGGACCTTCAGTACCCTGGGAAAATTAGGGGCTGGGTTAGTTCCAGACCCAGCAGGCAGGCTCAAAGCAGCAAGACTAACCATCGACCCTTGCTCCTGGTGTGGACCACACACCTGCTGTAGTCAGGGATGGATCTAGACCTGGGGCAGAGGGGAGGGTCTCAGGCCGCTATGCTCCCTGTTGAGTGGACCTAGAGAAGGCAGAAACTACTTAGGTAGGTTGGACCTATCAAGTCTATAGACCCCAGGATAAGATGCTGACTGTTAATATTTCAGAACCACAAAGCAGCTAAGAGAGCCCAGGATGCAGGGACCTTTATGCTGGTGAAAGACTGTGAGCCTAGTGCGCTTGGTATCAAAGCATTTATTTAAGTCTGAGAAATGGTCAGTATCAAGGTGAACTGCCAGGTAGATAGAGCAGAACTTAAGAGGCTCCAGAGCAGAAGAAATATGAAAGTTAGGACAGGCTGTAACTTGGAGTTGTCTTAGGAAATAGAAGGGACCCGGGGTACAAAGGAGGACTGATACAGATCTGGGAGCGTGCTGGGGTCCAAGCCAGGTCACTAAAATAGGTCTTTAGGAAGAGGGACCCAGGCTAGAAGATTTGTTCTAATAATGGGGCATATGACTGTGGAAGGGAGAGGGCCAGGATAAGGAAAACTCCCAGCTTCTTTGAGCTTAAAGTTGTCAGGGTCAGAAGGATGGAGAATTTGAGGAGAGACTGGATTGCTTAAAGGCTTTTCCTCTGCTGCATGTATCGAATTTGTTTGCAGAGTCCTGAGCTGAGCTTTCATAGGGGTGAGGACAGGAGAGGAGCAGGGGCAAGGCACCAGGTCCACTTGACTGTCCTTAGGACCCGTTTCATTCTGGCCCACCCATCTGTCTTCATGGAGGAACATTTTATTTTAGGACTGGAATACATACCTGACCCCAGACACCAAGAAGCCAGACAACTGGAATGAGGCAATGGATGGGGAGTGGGAAGGGCCCCTGATACCAAACTTGAAGTGTAAGGTGAGCAGCGGTGCAGGGGGGAGGGGGAAATAGGGTGAGAAATAAGACAGAAGAGAATCAGTGTGAGAAATAAGACAGAAGAGATGGTGTAAACTTTAATTTACAGAACAGAGACACTAAGATCCTGTGGTCATCTTCCTGCTTCCCCATTGCCCCCTGCCCTGTTTCCCTCCATAAATTTGTAGCTTCATCTGGGCCCTGTACTCACGGCTGTGTCTGGCTGGGAGCAGGTGGGCTGGTCAAGGTCAATGCTGAGAGGCAGAGGTCCAGGGAGCCCTAAACAAGGAGTTTGTCCCAAGTAGTGGATAACAGCCAAAGGAACATGATCAAAACAGGAAATGGGTCTGGGGTAGGGGACCAGAAGTCTCAGAAGTGGTCCGGAAAGGGGAAGAGTAGGACATGAATAGCCAAACATGCTGGGGTAGGGGGGGCTTCTTTTTAAGGGCCAAGTCCTGACCTCATGTCAGAAGTGAGAGGGAACTAAAGGAATTAACTATCAAATGGTCCAGAGATAGAACTGACTGAAATAAGTATTGTTTTATTTGGCCCCAGTTTCCTGTGCGGCACACTACGAAGAGAATGGCCCCAAGTCCAGAGTCCTTAGATGGTGTTCCCTATGAAGCTACGTTTCTTAACCCCATGATCAAACTTGGGCAGAGAGCTGGGACCAGGCTCATAATGGGTCTCTGCCACCTTGTTCAGATCCCTCTGGGGAGAAAGGGGAACCTGGAAGGGTCTTGTGAGTTGGCTCAAAGAAAAGGCAAGAAGCTCCAGGAATCCTGCTCTGAATCCTTATGCCTAATCCACAATTGTCTTTATAAACTGATTAGTCTTTCTAATTGCATGAGAAGAATGGAAAATACTAATGCCATGTTCACTCTTTGGTTCTTTGCTTAGGGGCAATGGAAACCTTGGATCATTGACAATTCCAATTACCAGGGGGAGTGGATCCATCCAGAAATAGACAACCCTGAATATAAGCCTGACCCCAACATTTGCCACTATTACAACATCAGTGTCCTCAGCCTGGATCTTTGGCAGGTAAATTTCTCTGGGCTCAGAGCCATTGAACAACAGTCCCTCTGAAGTTTCCACAAAGTGGAGAGAGCTCCAGTCTGGAAATTACAAGAATTGAATGAGTCTTGTTCTTTCTAAATCTCAAACTATTCATCTTTAAAATGGGGCTAGTTATATTTATCCTGATAATTGTAATGGCTAAAATTTACTGAGTCTCTACCCTATACCAAGCTCTATTTCAGGGACTCTGCAAATGCCATTTAATTCTCACTATGAAATCCCCTGTACCTAAATGTGGAAACTGACATTCAGAAAAGTTAGCTAATTTGCCCAAAGACACATCTGGTAAGCAGAGAAGCTGGGATTTGAGTACAGGCCTTTCTGACGCTAAATTCAGTGTTCTAATAGTTTGCATTGCTAGTCTAGTCCTATATGAATCTTGGCGGGGAGGTGGGGGATAGTTCTGGAGATTAAAGGGAATCAGAGATGTGGTAAAACTCTGAAATGCTAAAATCCCCAGAGAGATGTTGGGGCTGATTGTCCCAGCCATGATGACAAATCCTGACCTTGCCTCCCTCTTCCTGGCTCTGACTGGAAGGGAAAGAGGGGGGCTCAGTAACTCAGGCTGTCAGATTGTTGTTTTCTTCCATTGAGACCTGTTATAATTCTTCCCCAACTCAGGAGAAAGAGAGTACCTCAAGTGCATGCCCCAGAGGGAAAACTTTAGCCCAGGAGACCTCTTGGAAACTACAGTCTATGTAGTATTGGAATTCCCTTGGAGAAGAAGGGAAAGTAAACATTACTATTGGCTTATTATTACCCCATGTTATATTTGAGAGAATTAAGAATCAGAAATGTCACGTGATGTGCCCAAGAGCACACAGGTAGTGCATGGGAAAGACAGGATTCAAAGACCTATCAGCCTAAGTCCTTCACTGACTACATCCACTGTACAATGGAGCCTCTAGAAAGTGAAGCCACTGGTTCTTGGAATGTTTCATGGCCAGGGAAATCTCTGTCTCTGACCAGTGATTTCTACAGTTCAGGGCTGCTAAAGGTCTCTTGAACAGACACCCATTATTTGAAGTTTTCTTGGATTATTAATTTCAACTTTATTGGTTTCCTGATTCAGTGACATCAGCATACAAGAGCAAGGAGATGAGGTAGGTAAATTACCAGGTACACAGTAGGGGTTCAGGAGAGAAGGAAAGAAGCAAGAACAGAGGGACATATGTTCTTCTTTCTTTGCTTTCTTACCTGAAGAATATGGATACAGTCTCTACAAGTTCCCATTACCTCTTTTTTTCAGTTGTCCCTTTTTAATAATAGGAACTTTCTACATATTGTAAAAATATGTGGTCATGTTACCATGTCTAATCTGATTGTTTCCTTAAAATGCGTTGGGTTTTTTTCCCCATAGAAAACATTAAGGCACACACTAAACAGTGTCTTTGTTCATCTACAAAATTTTTAAATTATTTGGCACTAATTGCTCTGAGTTCTATCTTCCTCCCCCAATAGGCAAAAGTTCCTATTTGAGAATTTAAACCGTGCTGAAGGAGTGTTTCTCAAACTGTCATATGCATATGAATCACTCAGATCTTAATAAAATGCAGATTCTGGTCCAGCAGGTCTGGGATGAATCTTGAGAGACATTTCTGAAACTCCAGCAAGATCTCTTTATCTATTTTTCCTCTTGTAACACAGTTCTGCACAATGCTGACATCACCCTTGCAGGCATCGTTTCCTGTTAAGTTCTAGTTGGGTCTGGCACTCCCAAGTCCTACTCCACCCTACTCACTCAGCCAACCCAGCACATCCAGGTTACCACAGGGTTCCTGAATCTCACTGGAAAGTCTAGCAACTCTCAGTGTGGAAATGGGTGGGGATTCGCTCACTGGCTCTACTCCAGCCTGGGTTTCCAAATGCCCTGTGAACCCATCACCCTCTGCATCAGGTCCTAGCCTAGTAAGTTTCTTAAACTTTCTGCTTAGTTCCCGACCCAGCCTGCTCTCTTCCATACAAAATTCCTTTTCTTTCCTTCTTTTCTTTCCTCTTAGGCAGAAGATACTGCCATCTTTCATTGGGACAGAGGCTGGGAGGAGATGGCAGGGAACAAAGAAAACACTCTCTTAGCTTTGGGACTCCTTATGATCTTTGAAGGAGTATAGCCTAGCAGCCATAATGCAGAGCACGTTGACATTCTTTAGGTCATATGGTCTGTGTCACAGCCCTATGGGGCTGGAAGGTAGGGGTTTATCATCTTCATTTTACTGACCAAGAAGTGGAGGCCTTGGAGAGGTGACATGACTTGTCAAGATCTCATAGCTAGTAAGTGGCTAAATCTATACTCTCCATTTTATAATTCAAGCGGGACATCAAGGAAACTAGGTAACTTTCAGTGAATTAATTTTTTAGGCTTTATAATCTCACAAAAGTCTTTCTCACACGTTCTCTCCTGAGAAGTGTGTGAAGGAGATAGGGAAGTTATATTTTCTTTCATTGTCCAGATAAAAACATGGAGACACAGAGAGGATAGAGTAGACTGAGGTCCATCCAGTAGTGAGATTAGGAAGCAGGACTGGCCCTCATGTCCTGATTCTCAGCTGGAGGCAGAGCTGTGAATTTAGTGTAAGGGGGATGAAGGTAAAGGAGCACCGAAGAGAACAGGGGAGACTGGAAACATTTCTTGTGGGAGTAGGAAAAATGGAAGAGCCAAAAAACGAGCAGTTCTCTAACCAAGGCTGCTGACAACTCAAAAAAGAAAAAAACAATTAAAAATAAAAAAATCATAAAGTTGCATAAAAAATTACTAAAACAGATTTTTCGAATTGCTCAGAGGAAATTAACCATCTCTATCCAAAGTGGCTATTTTGTCATTTATTTTTCTGCTGAAGGCTGGGTTGGTGAGATGATGTAAGCCAAATAAACTTCTTTCTTATTTTAAAAAGCAAAACAAAACTTTTTTCAAACCTGAGAGGGAAGCTATGGGGATAACACATGCTGCAAACTTTCTCTTGGCCACACAACACACAATTAATTTGCTGATTTATTTAACATAGTGCTGAAGTTTAAAAAATCCAGAATGACCCTCCTGTGTTTCTTTTGAAACATATGCAGTTACTGAAAAATTATAATAACTTACCATTTATCAATGACTTATAAACACTGTGTTTTATGACTGTTATAAACACTATATTATTTCTAATGCTCATGACAACACTGCAAGGGAGTTATTTTTAATACTTCACTTGTGAGGGAATAAATAGATGGGGAAACAATGGAAACAGTGACAGATTTTATTTTCTTGGGCTCCAAAATCACTGCAGATGGTGACTGCAGCCATGAAATTAAAAGACGCTTGCTCCTTGGAAGAAAAGCTATGACAAACCTAGACAGCATATTAAAAAGCAGAGACATACTTTGTTGACAAAGGTCCATCTAGTCAAAGCTATGGTTTTTCCAGTAGTCATATACGAATATGAGATGTGGACCATAAAGAAAGTTGAGCACCAAAGAATTGATGCTTTTGAAATGTGGTGTTGGAGAAGACTCTTGAAAGTCCCTTGGACTGCAAGGAGATCCAATCAGTCCATCCTAAAGGAAATCAGTCCTGAATATTCATTGGAAGGACTGATGCTGAAGCCGAAGCTCCAATACTTTGGCCACCTGATGTGAAGAACTGACTCTTTGGAAAAGACCCTGATGCTGGGTAAGACTGAAGGTAGGAGGAGAAGGGGACGACAGAGGATGAGATGGTTGGATGGCATCACTGACTCGATGGACATGAGTTTGAACAAGCTTTGGGAGTCGGTGATGGACAGGGACTACAGCCTGGCGTGCTGTAGTCCATGGGGTTGCAAAGAGTTGGACTTGACTGAGCAACTGAACTGAACTATGAGGGAATAGGCTCAGAGTTGAGTAACATCCCCAAAGTCACACAGATAGTATGTGGTTGAGCTGGTCTGACTCCATGACCTCTGCTCTTTCTATTCTATTTCTTTATCATTGATAAATGCTGAAAGTACTTTTTTCAGCTACTCCTTATGACATGTGGGATCTTAGTTCCCTGACTAGGGATCGAACCAGTGCCTCCTGAAATGGAATTTTGGGTTCTTAACCACTGGACCACCAGGAAAGTCCAATGAACACGGAAATTATTATATACCATTGACTAATTTGTCTTTTTCTGTAATTGTAAATATTAAGTATATTATTTTAAGCAAATAGAGAAATATGGTAGAGAGCTGTGCTCACACTTCTTGTCAAACCTTTTCTTTTCCTTGTATTCTTTTAGTTTTTCTGACTATATTGAGGAGAGAACCTTAAAAAGACATAATACTTTGGCCACCTCATGTGACGAGTTGACTCACTGGAAAAGACTGTGATGCTGGGAAAGGTTGGGGGCGGGAGGAGAAGGGGACGACGGAGAATGAGATGGCTGGATGGCATCACCGACTCTGTGGACATGAGTTTGAGTGAACTCCGGGAGTTGGTGATGGACAGGGAGGCCTGGCGTGCTGTGATTCATGGGGTCGCGGAGAGTCGGACACGACTGAGCGACTGAACTGAACTGAACTGAAGTGATGGCAGAGGTAGATACTGTCAATCTGAACTGGGGCAACAGCCACTGGGCAGCAATTTGGAGCCTGACAGAGTGATGGAAATTTCTTCACAACCCTCTGAAAGAGTTGTCAGAGGCTTGGGGGACATAGCATCTTGGGAAACAGTAAAGTAACTTATTTCTAGAGTAGATCAGCTAAGGTAGTACAGCACTCTGGAGCTTTTCTATTCTTAATCACCTTTGTATTCCCTCAGTCCGCCTCAGTTATTGATTAAAATCTCTGGGCTTCTGGCCTGGGAATCTGCATTTTGCAAAGCTTCCAGTTGATGTTTTTTAAGCTGGTTGACCTAATTCTAATAATCCCATCATTTTCATTTCAACAGGTGAAATCAGGCAGCATCTCTGACAATTTCCTTCTTACAAATGATGAAGAGTTTGCAGAGGAGGTTGGAAATATGGCCTGGGGAACAAGAAAAGTAAGATATTCACTCATATGGATTTCCAGATGTCTGACTCCTCAGCTGTTCTCTGCATTTAAAAAATCAGTCTTGTAGTCATTGTCTCATTTGCTGGTTACATGGCCCTGAGAAGCAGGGAAAGAATTTGTATTCATTGGACATCTAAAACCTTGTACCTAACTCTATGAACATTTCCAAAAGTCTTCCCACTTAGCCCTTAAAACAACCCAGCAAGACAGACATTAGAGTTTGTTTGTTTGTTTTTAATTTTTATGCGAGTAGCATTGCTTTGCAATGTTGTGTTAATTTCTACTGTACAGCAGAATTAATCAACTACACATAGTCCATAGGGTTGCAGAGTCGGACACAACTTAGCGACTAAACCAAACTGATACATATACATATATCCCCCTTTTCAGATTTCCTTCTAATTTAGGTCACCTCAGTTCATTAAGTAGAGTTTTCTATACTACTGCAGTGTATTCTTATTAGTTGTGTGTTTCATACATAGTATCAATAGTGTATATGTGTCACAAGGCAGATATTTTTATTCCCACTTTTCAAATGTAGGAATTGAGATTCAGAGAGTATATATAAACTGTGCAAGGTCACATACAACCTTTAACTCGTTGAGTCAGAATGCACACACCTTCTGTGTCACATTCCCTGCTCACAGTATGGTAACCTTGAAGGGAGCCACCGAAACCATTTCTGATGGATGATTTGGAGAAGGACGCAAGGTGTTAGTGCTGTTGACCAGCTTCCCTGCTCTCCTAGAACTATTGTATGGGTGGAGTGCTACTTGGGACAATGACTTCTTAATGGAGCCGCCCTTCATCCAGACCTCCTGGTTCTGCAGGAAGGGCCATTGAAGCAGGTTTTTGGCCAATGCCTGATTTGGCCCATACTTAGAGCAGTGGCAAAGCACAGGCATCAAAAAGAGATTTTTGAGGGAACTTTAGTATTTAAACTTTTCAAAGAGGTAGTGATACAGTCACCATAGAAAAAATAAAAGTTAAACATTTTTATACTTTTTAGTCTGGTTTTGTTTTTATTTTGAGATTATCATCTAACATTGTTTTATTGAGATAATATTACATATTGGTTAAGAACATGAGTTTTAGCACTAGATTGCTTAGGTTCAAATCCAGGCTCTATTACTTGCTAGCTGTAGGTTCTTAGGAAAGTTATTTAACCTCTTCAGTCTCCTCATCTATAAATTGTGAATAAGATAGCAATTATCTTATAAGTCCCTGGCATATAGTAAAGTGAAATCGCTCAGTTGTGTCTGACATTTTGCGACCCCATGGACCGTAGCCTACAAGGCTCCTCTGTCCATGGAATTTTTCAGGCAAGAGTACTGGAGTGGGTTGCCATTTCCTTCTCCAGGGGATCTTCCTGACCCAGGGATCAAACCCAGGTCTCCCGCATTGCAGGCAGACACTTTACCGTCTGAGCCACCAGGGAAGCCTTTAAATGTTGCTTACTCAACAAAGCCTCTCTTGACCAAAGAGCAAAATCCCCATGATGACAGCCATATACTAATTGCTCAATAAATGGTACTTATTATTATTAACCTATATATTCACTTGGCAAATATTTGTTGAGTACCTGTTCAAAGTACTATTGTAGTTGTTGGGGATATGCCAGTGAAATAAAACAGAAAAGTTTCCACCCTCATGGGGCTTATGTTCAAGGGAGACCAACAATAAACATACAAAGAAATAAATATATATGACGAGATGGTAAGATAAACTACAGAGGACAAGAAAGCAAGAGAGAGGCCTGTCATCATGGGGATTTTGCTCTTTGGTCAGGAGGGGCTTTGTTGAGTAAGCAACATTTAACTAACTTGGAGGAATAAGGAGCAAACCACACAGATATTTGGAAAGAAAAGCCTCCTGGTAGAGAGAAGAGCAAATGCAAAATCCCTGAAATAGAAGCATAACTTGCTTGTCCAAGAAAGAGTAAGAAGGACAATGTAACTAGAGCTGAGTGAGAGAAAGAGAGTAGTTGCCGCCTCTTCTCTGAATAAAATGGTGAGCCATTTTTAGCAAAGGAGTAATATGAACTGGCTCATAGATGGCCAGTTACTCTGGCCGCTGTGTTGCAAAAGACTGTAAGAATAAAGGCAGAAATGAGTGGTGGTGATGAAGGCAGGGAATTTTCAAATTCTAGATTGATTTTGAAGGCAAAATTCACAGGAATGATGGATTAGATACAAAATATGAGTGGGAGTGAAGAGGGATGGCTCCAAAGTTTTTGACTCCAGTGATTAGAAGGGTGGAGTTATTGAGATAGGAAAGAACAGGAAGGAGCATATTTGGCGTAGGAGTGGGGACAGAAACAAATAACATATTATTAAATGTAAGTCAGATATGATGATTAGAAATCCAAATGGTAATGAGGCAACTGGATACAACCTGAATAAGAAGTATAATAGTACATTTGGGAGTCATCATCCTACAGGTAATACTTGAAGACCCACAACTCTGGATGAAATCCCCTATGGAGAGGGTATATATAGAAGGAAGATTCAAGGATGAGCTTTGGAAAGAAAGTGAAGTCACTCAGTCATGTCTGACTCTTTGTGACCCCATGGACTATAGCCCGCCAGGCTCCTAAATCCATGGGATTTTCCAGGCAAGAATACTGGAGTGGGTTGCCATTTCCTTCTCCAGGGGATCTTCCCTACCCAGGGATCGAACCCAGGTCTCCCATGCTGCAGGCATACTCTTTACCATCTGAGCCACCAGGGAATTCTGATGAGTTTTGGAACACCCCAGTATTTAGAGATCAGAGAGAGAAAGTGGAACCAGCAAAGAAGACAGAAAAAGTAGCCAATGAGGTAGGAAGAGAACCAGAAGAGTATCCTGTAGACCAAGTGAAGAAAGCATTTTAAGGAGAAAAGGAGTGATCAATTGTATTGGATGGTCAATAAAGATGAGGACTTAGAATGGACCACTGAATTTAGTAACATGGAGTTCACTGGTGACTCTGACAAGAGCAGTTTCAGTGAAGTGGTACAGGGAAAAAATGGGTTAGAAAAAGAATGAAAGAACAACCAGAGACATAAGTATAA
Source organism: Moschus berezovskii (assembly GCF_049115385.1). Lineage (NCBI taxonomy): Eukaryota > Metazoa > Chordata > Mammalia > Artiodactyla > Moschidae > Moschus > Moschus berezovskii. Next base: position 26,336,951 of record NC_142463.1, on the reverse strand, counting down.
ACTAGTGTTTTGAGTTTTGTGGTAAAAAAGGGTAGAGAGAACAGGGTGGCAGAAAAAGGGAAGTGCTGGTCAAGATTTTTTGACCAACCTGCTTTTATGTTAATGGGAATGATACAATAAAGAGAAAAACAATATTGGAGAAAAAAAGGAGAATTGCTAGAGCACTGTTCTTGAGACTATGAGAGTGGGTGAGATCTAGTGCTCAAGGTGTGCTGGCTACCTCTAGGAGTACAGATATTTCATCCACAATGACAGGAAAAAAGGAATGACCATATAAAAAATATAGGTAGGTGGGTAGATGTGGTGGTGACAGTACATGTAGTTGGATTCTCTGGGAAGCAGACAGACACCAAGATGGTGATAGAAATGTAGGTGATTTATTGCAGGTAATCCCTGGGAAAGATGAAGGATAGAGGGTATAGGAATAGGCACTTCTGAAAGGAGAAAGGGAATGGAGGGTTGGGTAGGAATTATAGCCAAACGCAATGCAGCTCTGAAAAACCTTGCTAGCCCGACATGGCTCCAGGGGAAAAGAAGGAGAGTGAATCAAACACAGAACTATGGTAGGCTCACCAGTTGGCACTAAGGTCTCACTTGAGTTCAGTTTTAATGAATTTAAAATGAGGAGAATCAGTTTGTTTTCATTATTTTCTCTAGTCATTCTCTCTGCTTCGGTGCGGGCATGGCAAACTGGAATTAATCAGATTTGAGGACCTGTCCAACTAAGGGAGGGAAGGGCAAGGGAGTTGAGGATGTTTGCAAGAGAGTAATCACGTGAAAATACAGAAAGGAGGATAGTGAAGGTATGAGTTGGATGAGGTCCAATGAAAAGGAAATGGTTCAATGGATTGTTATAGGTCCAGGTGGGCTTGAGGAGTTGGTAGAGTTTGGTTACCTTTGGCAAAATCTGCTTTGGTAAAGAATGGAGGGTAGAAACAGATCAGTGAGTAGAGCAGTGAGAGGGAAGTAAAAAAATAGAGACGTTAACTGTGGCCAGTGCTTTCCAGGCACAAGAAAATGAAGGCTAGACTGAAAGACAGAGTATGCCCCAACAAAACAATAATGAGGCAAACCCAACAAGATGTCAAGCATTTGCTCCCAGTAGGACTGTCGAGGGCCCCAGCTTATAGGGAGGGCATGCAGTTTCTCTATCTAGTTTTTGTCTTCCAGGACTAGGTAAAAGACTACTTGGCCCAGATTCTCTATGTTGAGGATTAAAGACCTAGAGGAGTTCCAGCTCTGTCCTTTCTTTAAGTGCCCTCTGAGCAGTAAAATTTATGATAATAGCTCTAAGGATCAAATTCTAGAACCTGAATGACCCATTAGAGATCACAGAAATTCCACTTCTGACTGCAAGTTTGTATTTGCTATAGTTCAAAAGCAAATTCAAAGAGCTTCATAAAAACTATTTTACAGTGATATAGTAGAAAGAGGATCAAACTCAGAACCAGAAAACCTGATTTCTAATTCTAGTTCTACAACTCACTAACTGTATAGCCTTTGGCAAGTCATTTAATCAATCTGAACCTCATATTCCTAGAAAATGGGAACTTGTACATTGTTGTAAGGAATAGAAAGCATGTGTATATTGTTTCACACCATGCTTGGCAGTGCTGTAGGCATTCAGTAAATGTTTGTTGAATCTAAGCCAATTTTATTTACGAACAAATTATACACACACATATTTCTTTCCACTCCACACATACTAAAAATTTGTATGTAAATAAACACCATACCACAAATCTTTAAGTGTGTGGGGAGATGCCAGACGTTTCTAAAGTGATTTAACTTTGTTTATAGCATCTGTAAATTACTAGTTTGAAATTCCATACTCTAAACAATATGTAGAGAAGAAATGGAGAGAACTGTATGAAGAAATGGAAAAAAAGAAAACAGGAAGAAGAGGCTAAGAAGAAAGAGGAAAGGGAATATGACATTTGGGGAATTGAAGAAGAGGGAAGTGAAGAAGATTCTGCTGAGGAACCAGGAAATGACAGGCAGCTGAAGGAAGACGATGATGAAAGAACATTTCTGGGAGAAAATGTAGAAGTCCGTATTGACCGGCAGGATGAACTATAACTGGGTAAAATGTGGTCCCCACTCAGAAACAAATGATACTGCTTAGAAGGAAGAATGTTCAGGAGTTTTGGCAAACTCTAGAAAGCAAAATTACTTGCTCTTCTGGAATGAACATTGAATTTGTATTTCTATCCCATTATCTTTGCTCTGTTTGTCTTTGGGAAAGTCCCACCACCTTTGGGGGCTTCTATTTTCTTATCAATGGAAAGGGAGTGATAATTCCTGTTTCATGAGATTGTTTTAAGGATCAAATTAGCGATGTGTATAAAGTGCCTGATAAAAATATTCAGTCACCAGTAGAAGCTATTACTACTATCATTTTCATGGTATTTATAAAATTAATTGACAGTAAAAGACCTTCTATATAAACTCAAGCCTCACTCTCAATTTGTTCCAGTATATCCAACGATTTTATTTTTTTAAATTTTATTTTATTTTCATATCTATATTATTTAGTGTTCACTGACTCCTTGGAAGGAAAGTTATGACCAACCTTGATAGTATATTAAAAAGCAGAGACATTACTTTGCTAACAAAGGTCCATCTAGTCAAGGCTATGATTTTTCCCGTGGTCATGTATGGATGTGAGAGTTGGACTGTGAAGAAAGCTGATTGCCAAAGAATTGATGCTTTTGAACTGTGGTGTTGGAGAAGACTCTTGAGAGTCCCTTGGACTGCAAGGAGATCCAAGCAGTCCATTCTAAAGGAGATCAATCCTGGGTGTTCATTGGAAGGACTGATGCTAAAGCTGAAATTCCAATACTTTGGCCACCTCATGTGACAAGCTGACTCAGTGGAAAAGACTCTGATGCTAGGAGGGATTGGGGGCGGGAGGAGAAGGGGACGACAGAGAATGAGATGGCTGGATGGCATCACCGACTCTGTGGACATGAGTTTGAGTGAACTCCGGGAGTTGGTGATGGACAGGGAGGCCTGGTGTGCTGTGATTCATGGGGTCGCGGAGAGTCGGACATGACTGAGCGACTGAACTGAACTGAACTGAGCAGTTGTGATAGTCTTATTTGTGGGCAATGCTATTTGATGTTTTCTTCTTGCAGGTGTATCAAGCACTTAAAAGCAAAATCATACTTCCTCTTAAACAATGATACTTTGTGAAACTCCTTTTGCTTCTCTGCTGTTTTGGGCCCTAATTTTTTAATTAATTACTACTTGTTTGCAGGTTTGTGGGTTTTATGTTTACCTTTTCTGTACCACAGGCACACAACATCATTATATGCGTTCACATAACTCTTTACAGATCACAAAGCACTTTCCTATCAATTTGAGGAGCTTCTGCAATGTGCTTATTCAACCCTCAGAGAAGCCATTGTAGAGGATACCATTATTATCTCCCTTTTACAGATTCAGGAAGTGCTAAGAGCAAGGAAGTCACTTGCTCAGGTCAGCCTGTGAGGGATGGGGCCAGTATCTGAATTCAAGTTTGTCTGGTTCCAAAGATTATCCTTCATTGCATTAGACTGTTGAATGAGTGAGTATTACTATTGAATACAGATAGTAGACAAGTCCCACATGGGAAAAAATACCCTTTTAATGAAAATAATCATAAAATAATTTTCCTCTTTAAAAAATTTTCTCAAAAAATATACCAACAAGCAGTTGAGTGACGTGTGACAGCCTCTTCATATTAAGAAGCTAACTAATGTGGTTGCCAGGTACTCAAGGTCACCATGGTTATTTGCTGGCCCTACTTACTTACCAATTGTAATAACCTAGACAAGTAATCTAACTTTTCTGGGCCTCATTTTTTACATTTGCAAACTCAGTTGTGAGAATTAACTGCTGACTCCTTCCTTCATTTAACTAGGACTACACCGATGATCAATCCTAGTCTAGCTGGAGCGTCAAGCCCAGACACAATTATCATATGATAGCCCAGGACTACAAATTTGGGTCTGGAATACAGTAATGTAAGTCACTCAGTTCGGTTCAGTCGCTCAGTTGTGTCCGACTCTTTGCGACCCCATGAATCACAGCACGCCAGGCCTCCCTGTCCATCACCAACTCCCGGAGTTCACTCAAACTCATGTCCATCGAGTCGGTGGTGCCATCCAGCCATCTCATTCTCTGTCGTCCCCTTCTCCTCCCGCCCCCAATCCCTCCCAGCATCAGTCTTTTCCAGTGAGTCAGCTCTTCACATGAGGTGGCCAAAGTATTGGAGTTTCAGCTTTAGCATCAGTCCTTCCAATGAACACCCAGGATTGATCTCCTTTAGAATGGACTGCTTGGATCTCCTTGCAGTCCAAGGGACTCTCAAGAGTCTTCTCCAACACCACAGTTCAAAAGCATCAATTCTTTGGCGATCAGCTTTCTTCACAGTCCAACTCTCACATCCATACGTGACCACCGGAAAAACCATAGCCTTGACTAGACGGACCTTTGTTGTCAAAGTAATGTCTCTGCTTTTTAATATGCTATCTAGGTTGGTCATAACTTTCCTTCCAAGGAGCAAGCGTCTTTTAATTTCATGGCTGCAAGCAGCATCCACAGTGATTTTGGAGCCCCCAAAAATAAAGTCTGACACTGTTTCCACTGTTTTCCCATTTATTTCCCATGAAGTGATGGGACCAGATGCCATGATCTTAGTTTTCACTCAGTCATGTCCAATTCTTTGTGACCCCATGGACTGTAGCCCACCAGGCTTCTCTGTCCATGGGATTTCCCAGGCAAGAATACTAGAGTGGGTAGCCATTCCCTTCTCTAGATCTTCCTGACCCAGGGATTGAACCTGGTTCGGCAGTACTGCAGGCAAATTCTTTATCATCTGAGCCACCAAGGAAGCCCAGAGAAAGATACGTGTGAATCAAATTTCAGTGTCAAAAAGCATGCACCTGGATGATAGGAATGGGGTGGTGAAGTCACAGAGGAGAAGCAACAACTCCTTCTTCCTTCTTGCCTGTAGGTTGGAGTCTGCTGTAGCTTCTGGCCTTAGAATCTTTGGAATATTCTGGTTTGGGAAACTTGCCTTTTCAGGGGAGGCAAAACTTTACCTCTTCCCTCTTAGGATCTTCAGCTGAGCCTGAGAAGTGTAATGTAAGACAGATGAAGTCTGAGGTCTTCAGTAGGAGTTGTTCCACATGCAGATGTATTTGTGGGGAGGAAAATGATCTCCACATCTTACTCCTCTGCTATATTGTTTATGGGATCCTGCCCCAGATCCTGCTGGGTTATTTGTAGTATATAAAGAAAAGTGCTGAGCTATCTTCAGTTCAGTTCAGCCACTCAGTCGTGTCCAATTCTTTGTGACCCCAGGACTGCAGCACGCCAGGCTTCCCTGTCCATCACCAACTCCTAGAGCTTTCTCAAACTCCTGTCCATCAAGTCGGTGATGCTATCCAACCATCTCAACTTCTGTTGTCCCCTTCTCCTCCTGCCTTCAATCTTGCCCAGCATCCAAGTCTTTTCTAATGAGTCAGTTCTTTGCATCAGGTGGCCAAAGTATTGGAGCTTTAGCTTCAGTATCAGTCCTTCCAATGAATATTCAGGACTGACTTCCTTTAGGATGGACTGGTTTGATCTCCTTGCAGTCCAAGGGAACTCTCAAGAGTCTTCTCCAACATCACAGTTCAAAAGCATCAATTTAGAGCTATCTTTCTAAAATCCAAATAAGTATGAAGTCTTGACACATATGTGGCCCCAAAGGAAATCAGAAGCTTTTTGGAAATTAGAGTTTGTACTAAAGTGAGTCTTCTATTTCATGGACTGAAATTACATGTGATATTCCTGGCATGGAGTGGGGATGGTGGGGTGGGGAAAGGTAAAGATAAAAGGACAGATGAACAAGAGAAAAATATACAAATTTATTCAATGTAAGTTTTATGTGACAAGGGAGCCCTCATAAGGAAATGAAGACCCAAAGAAGTGGCAAAACCTAAATGCTTTAATACAGGTTAAAAAAGAGAGTGAATAGTGGAGAAGTAACTAAAATGTACAGGGAGGCTGAAGGAAGATAAGAATTATTTTAACAATGTCAGTTTGGGTAGAATTCTCTTGGTCTCAGTTTGATAAGACTGTTTCTTTTCTCCTGGTATGTGAAGGGCAGCTCCTGTGTGGGAGTTTTATCTCATGTGTTCAGGAGGAAAGGGGAGATCAAAGTGTCCCTTTTGTATCTTCTTTTTTCAAGTCCCTTTAGCTCAAAATAACCCTTATGCCAAAGTGGCATATTTTGGGGTAGCATATCTTGGCACTTTTCATCTTTATACCTGTTTCTGTAACACAAGAGTCTTCTCATGATGAAAAAGAGCAAGGTTTCAGGTGATGAGTCTGAACACTGTCTTGGGGCTGCGGCGCTGGTGTACAGGAATCTATGTTTTAGGGTTGCCAGTCTAATAAATAAAATCCATTAATGTTAGAAATAAACAGTTTGAAAAGACCAATCATTAATGGTGAAATTTAACTTGTAATAAAAAAAAAAAAGAAAACCTTCCAGCAAAAAAAAAGTCGAGGGCTGGAGGACTTCCATGGTGGTCTGGTGGTTAAGAATCTACCTTTCAATGCAGGGAATGGGGCTTCAATCTCTGGTAAGGGAACTAGGATCTCACATGCTGTGGAGCAACTAAGTCTGAAGACACCAATACAGAGCCTCACACACTAGAGCCCATGCTCTGCAATGAGAAAAAGTCCATGCACTGAAATGAAGACCTAGGGCAGCCAGAAAAGAAAAAAGTCCCGGACCAGACAACTTTATATGGAGTTCTACTAAACATATAAAGAAGAGTTAATACCTATCCTTCTCAAACTATTGTAAAAAACTTAAGAGGTTGGAACACTCCCAGATTTATTCTAAAAGGCCACAATTACCCTGATACCAAAACCAGACACAGACACTACAAGAGAAAGTTACAGGTCAACATCTCTGATGAATATAGATGCAAAGATTCTTGACAAAATATTAGAGAACCAAATCCAATGATATATAAAAAGCATCATACACCATGATCAAGTGGAATTATTCCCAGGATGCAAAGATAGTTCAATGTCGATCAACGTGATATACTTCATTAACAAAAGGGAAGATAAAAATCATATGATCATCTCAATAAACACAGAAAAAATGTTTGACAAAATTCAACATCTATTCATGATAAAAAGCTACCATCAAATTGGCATTTGTTTTTGTTGTTCAATTGCTAAGTCATGTCTGACTGTTTGCAACCCCTTGGATGCAGCACTCCAGGCTTCCATGTCCTTCACTATCTCCTGGAGTTTGCTCAAACTCATGTCCATTTAGTCGGTGATGCTATCTAACCATCTTATCCTCTGCTGCTCCCTTCCTGTCCTTCCTTCAACCTTTCCCAGCCTCAGGGTCTTTTCCAATGAGTTGGCTCTTTGCATCAGGTGGCCAAAGGATTGGAGCTTCAGCTTCCAATGAACATTTAGTGTTGATTTCCTTTAGGATTGACTGGCTTGATCTCCTTGCTGTCCAAGGGACTCTGAAGAGTCTTCTCCAGCAACACAATTTGAAAGCATCAATTCAATTCCTCGACACTTGGCCTTCTTTATGCCCCAACTCTCACATCCGTATATGACTACTGGAAAAACCATCAGTCAGTTCAGTTCAGTCACTCAGTCGTGTCCAACTCTTTGCAACCCCAAGGACTGCAGCACGCCAGTCTTCCCTGTCCATCACCAACTCCCAGAGCTTATTCAAACTCATGTCCATCCAGTTGGTGATGCCATCCAACCATCTCATCCTCTGTTATCCACTTCTCCTCCTGCTTTCAATCTTTCCCAGCATCAGGGTCTTTTCCAAGGAGTAGTTCTTCACATCAGGTGGCCAAAGTATTGGAGTTTCAGCTTCAGCATCAGTCCTTCCAATGAACATTCAGGACTGATTTCCTTTAGGATGGACTGGTTGGATCTCCTGGAAGTCCAAGGGACTCCCAAGAGTCTTCTCCAACACCACAGTTCAAAAGCATCAATTCTTTGATGCTCAGTTTTCTTTATAGTTCAACTCTCACATCCATACATGACTACTGGAAAAACTGAAAAAAGCTTTGACTAGACGGACCTCCGTTGCCAAAGTAATGTCTCTGTTTTTTAATATGCGTCTAGATTGGTCATAGCTTTTCTTCCAAGGAGCAGGTATCTTTTTACTTCATGGCTGCAGTCACTATCTGCAGTGATTTTGGAGCCAGAAAAAATAAAGTCTGTCACTGTTTTCATTGTTTCCCCATCTATTTGCCATGAAGTGATGGGACCAGATGCCATGATCTTAGTTTTCTGAATGTTGAGTTTTACGCCAACTTTTTCACTCTCTTCTTTCACTTTCATCAAGAGGCTCTTTAGTTCTTTTACACGTTCTGCCATAAGGGTGGTGTCATCTACATATCTGAGGTTATTGATATTTCTCTTGGCAATCTTGATTCCAGCTTGTGCTTCATCCAGCCCAGCATTTCGCATGACGTATTCTGCATATAAGTTAAATAAACGGGGTGATAATATACAGCCTTGATGTACTCCTTTCCCAATTTGGAACCAGTCTGTTGTTCCATGTCCAGTTCTAACTGTTGCTTCTTGACCTGCATACAGATTTCTCGGAGGCAGGTCAGGTGGTCTGGAATGCCCATTTCTTTAAGAATTTTCCACAGTTTGTTGTGATCCACACAGTCAAAGGCTATGGTGTAGTCAATAAAGCTGAAGTAGATGTTTTTCTGGAACTCTCTTGCTTTTTCCATGATCCAACAGATGTTGGCAATTTGATCTCTGGTTCCTCTGCCTTTTCTAAATCCAGCTTGAACAGCTGGAAATTTACCATTCATGTAATGTTGAAGCCTGGCTTGGAGATTTTGAGCATCACTTTGCTAGCGTGAGATGAGTGCAAACTGTGCAGTAGTTTCAATGTTCTTTGTCCTTGCCTTTCTTTGGGATTGGAATGAAAACTGAGCTTTTCCAGTACTGTGCCCACTGCCGAGTTTTCCAAATTTGCTGGCATATTGAGTACAGCACTTTCACAGCATCATCTTTCAGGATTTGAAATAGCTCAAATGGAATTCCATCACCTCCACTAGCTTTGCTCGTAGTGATGCTTCCTAAGGCCCACTTGACTTCACATTGCAAGATGTCCGGCTCTAGGTGAGTGATCACACCATCATGGTTATCTGGGTCATAAAGATCTTTTTTGTATAGTCCTTCTGCGTATTCTTGCCACCTCTTCTTAATATCTTCTGCTTCTGTTAGGTCCATACCATTTTTGTCATTTATTGTGCTTATCTTTGCATGAAATGTTCCCTTGGTATCTCTAATTTGGAAAAAACATAGCTTTGACTATATGGACCTTTATTGACAACATGATGCTTTCGCTTTTTAATATGCTATCTATGTTGGTGATAGCTTTCCTTCTAAGGAGCAAGCGTCTTTTAATTTCATGGCTGCAGTTACCACCAGCAGTGATTTTGGAGACCAAGAAAATAAAATCTGTCACTGTTTCCACTTTTCCCCTTCTATTTGCCATTAAGTGATGAGACCAGATGCCATGCTCTTAGTTTTTTGAATGTTGAGTTTTAAACAGTTTTTTCACTCTCCTTTTCATCTTCATCAAGAGGCTCTGAGGGAACATCTATCAACATAATAAAGGCCATATATGATAAGTCCACAGATAATACCATCTTAAGGGTAAAAATCTGAAAGCATTTCCTCTTAAGATCAGGAATAAGACAAGAAGCCTACCTTTTTTTTTTAACTTTTAATTTTTATTGTAGTATAGCCAATTAACCATGTTATGATAGTTTTAGGTGGACAACAAAGGGACTCAGCCATTCATATACAGGTTTCCATTCTCCCCCAAATCCCCTCCCATCTAGGCTGGCACATAACATTGAGTAGAGTTCCACGCACAGCAATATTTTTTGGCTCTATCTCCTAAGGCAAAAGAAACAAAGTGAAAAACAAACAAATAAACTTAAAAGCTTTTTCATAACAAAGCAAACTATTGACAAAATGGAAGACAGCCTATTGAATGGGAGAAAATACTTGCAAATGATATAACTGATAAGGGATTAATGTCCAAAATGTATAAACTTCTTATATAATTCAATATCAAAAGAATAAACAACTTGATTAAGAAATGGGAAGAAAAACTGAATAGACATTTTCCCAGAGACATTCAGATGTCCATCAGACACATGAAAAGGTGTTTAACATTGCTAATTATTAGAAAAATGCAAATCAAAACCACAATGTGATAATCACCTCACACTGGTCAGAATGACTATCATCAAAAAGAACACATAATAAATGTCGGTGAGGATGTGGAGAAAAGGGAACTCTAGTATTTTGTTTGTGGGAATAAAATTGGTGCAGCCACTATGGACAACAGTCTGGAGGGTTCTCAAAAACTAAAAATAGAGCTCCATCAGTCAGTCAGTCAGTTCAGTCGCTCAGTCGTGCCCGACTCTTTGCGACCCCATGAATCACAGCACGCCAGGCACCCCTGTCCATCACCAACTCCCGGAGTTCACTCAAACTCATGTCCATCGAGTCGGTGATGCCATCCATCCATCTCATTCTCTTGTCATCCCCATCTCCTCCCGCCCTCAATCCCTCCCAGCATCAGAGTCTTTTCTAGTGAGTCAACTCGTCGCATGAGGTGGCCAAAGTATTGGAGCTCCATATGATTCATCAATTCCACTCCTGGGTATATACGTGAAGAAAATGAAAACTAACTCAAAAAGATAAACGCACCCCAATGTTCACAGCAGCATTATTTACAATAGCCAAGACATGGAAGTAATCTAAGTGTCCATCAACAAATGAATGTATAAAGAAGGGGTGATTAGTAGCCTTTATGTTATAATAAGTTTAAATATAGTATAATATTGAATTACTGTGTTGTACAACTGAAACTATTATAATATTGTATATCGGCTATGTGTGCTGTGTGCTCAGTCGTGTCTGATTCTGCAACCCCATGGCTGCATGCAGGACTGTAGCCTGTCAGGTGCCTCTGTTCATGGAATTTTCCAGGCAAGAATACTGTAATGTGTTGCCATTCCCTTCTCCAGGGGATCTTCCCAGCCCAGGGTCTGTACCCAAGTCTCTTATGTCTCCTGCATTAGCAGGTGGGATTTTTACCACAGCACCACTGTAAAGATAAAATGCATTCATGTTGTTGTGTGTATATTTAATTTATTTCTGATGATTACTACACAATATTTCATGACATAACATTTATCACATTTTAGCTGTCTACTCTCCCAGTGACAGACAGCCAGGTTGTCAAGTCACCACCATCATAAATAATATGGCAATGAATATGTTTCTGTGTCTGCAAAAGAACTTCTTTGGGATATATGCCAGGAGTGCCACTGTAGGCTCATAGAATATGAGTTCTTAATTTGCATAATTTGTGTCAGATTGCTTTCCACACTGGCTATACCAGTCTATACTTCCACCACCATGGATAAGGGTTTCAGCATCCCCACAACCCAACTGGCAGGCATTATCAATTTTTTACAGTTTAATAGATGTAAAAGTATAGTATATTTCTGTTTTAATTAACATTTCACTGATTTTTTTGATCATCTCTTTATAAGCCTTTTGACTTTTGAATTTCCTCTGTGTTCTTGTTTGTTGCTTATTTTTTTTCTAGGGGTTGCTGCCCTGTTATTTATTTGCAAGAATTTTGTATATTAAATATTTCAAATATCGTTTCTCATTCTCTTATCTAGTTACTTTGTCTACAGTGTCTTTCAGTGAATATAAATCTTTATTATTCATTAATATTATTATCTTACAGTTTGCGCTTTTTAGGTTTTGCTTTTCCATTCTTCTCAGTCACAAACTGTAACAGACTTCTATGTTTTTCTTTTATAATTTTGCTTTTTACATTTATTATGTCTTTAATCATCTTTGAGCCAGTCTTGTATAAAATGTAGAATTGATGAAATATGGTAGTTATATTTTAAGCCTTGATACATCAATTTCTGAGGGGAATCTTAAAACTTTCTTCTACAATTATGCATTTATCTATAATATTCCTCCCTGGAGTTCTGCATATCTTAAGACTGTAAAATTAAGTGTATCTATGTGTTTTACCTGTTTCATTTTGCCTACTGTTTCTTCTATAAATATGTAATAACTTTTTATCACTTGTTCTCTTTTGAAACTAAAATTCCTCTTTGACAGATACTATAGCCACAACCCAGTTCATATTTTCCTGGTGTATATTTTTTGATCTTTTTGTTTTTAGTCTTTCCATCTCCTTATGTTTTAAGTGTGTGTGTCTCTGATAACCAATTTATTGTTAGATATAATTTTTAAAAATCCAGTTAGTGAGATTAACTTATTTTCATGTAAAGTAATTGCTACATATTCAGTTATTTCCCTACCATCAATGTGCTAATCATTCATTTTCAACTTCCACTTCTGCTTTTTTTTTTTTAAGTATAGTTAATTTACAATGTTGTATTAGTTTCTGGTGCACAGCAAAGTGATTCAATTATACATATATAATCTTTTAAAATATTCATTCTATTATAATTTATTATAAGATATTGAATATAGTTCCCTGTGCTATAAAGTAGGACCTTGTTGTTTATCTATTTTGTATTATAGTAGTTTGTGTCTCCTAATCCCAAACTCCTAATCTATGGCTCCCCCTGCTACCCGCTTTGGTAACCATAAGTTTGTTCTCTATGTTTGTGAGTCTATTTCTGTTTTGTAAATAGGTTCATTTTTATCATACTTGGAATTGCACATATAGATGATATCATATGATACTTGTCTTTTTCTGTCTGACTTCCTTCACTTAGTATGGTAATCCCTAAGTACATCCATGTTGCTACAAATGGCATTAGTTCATTCTCTTTTATGGCTGAGTAATATTTCATTATTTATATATTTGTGTATATATATATATGCACATATATATGTATTATATAACATCTTCATTACCTAGTTATCTGTTGATGGAAATTTATGTTGCTTCCATATCTTGGCTATTGTAAGTTGTGCTTCTATGAACACTGGGGTGCATGTATCATTTTGAATTAGAGTTTTCCCAAGGAGTGGGATTGCTGGCTCACATGGTAACTCTATTTTTAGTTTTTTAAGGAACCTCCGTACTGTTCTCCATAGTTGGTTCACCAATATACATTCCTGCCAACAGTGTATGATGGTTCCCTTTTCTCCACACCCTCTTTAGCATTTCCTATTCATAGACTTTTTGATGATGGCCATTCTGAACAGTGTGAGATGGTTTTGATTTGTACTTCTCTAGTAATTAATGATGTTGAGCATTTTTTCATGTGGTTGTTGGCCATCTGTATGTCTCCTTTGGTCTTCTCTGTGGTTCCGATGGTAAAGAATCTGCCTGCAATGCAGGAGACCTGGGTTCGATCCCTGGATAGGGAAGATCCCCTGGAGAAGGGCATGGTAACCCACTCCAGTATTCTTGCCTAGAGAATCCCCATGGACAGGGAAGCCTGGCATGCTACAGTCCATGGGGTCGCAGAGTCGGACACAACTGAGCAACTAAGCATAGCACAGCATGTCTTCTTAGCAGAAATGTCTATTTAAGTCCTCTGCCCATTTTTTGATTGGGTTGTTTTTCTGATGTTGAGTTATATGAGCTGTTTGCATATTTTGGAAATTAAGCCCTTGTTGATCACATTGTTTGCAAATATTTTCTCCCATTCTGTAGTTTATCTTTTTTTAAATGGTTTCCTTGGCTGTGCAAAAGCTTATAAGTTTGATTAGGTCCCATTGGCTTATTTTTGCTTTCATTTCTATTGCATTTGAAAGACTGATATAAAAAATATTGCTACTATTTATGTCAGGGAATGTTTTGCCTGTGTTCTTTTCTAGAAGTTCATGATGTCTCATCTTATAATTTCGTTCTTTTTTTTTATTGGCTGCATTGGGTCTTAGTTGCAGCATGTTGAGTCTTTGTTGTGGTATGCAGAATCTTTAGTTGGGGTGCATGGACTCTCTAGTTGTAGTGTGCAGGCTTAATGGTCCCGCGGAATATAGGACATTAGTTCCCCGACCAGAGACTGAACCCAAGTTCCCTGCATCGCAAGGCAGATTCTTAACCACCGGACAACCTCTTAAAGCTGTGGTTGGATTAAATGAGATAATGTTGGGTTGGCCAAAAAGTTAGTTTGGGTTTCTCTGTAAGATGCTATAGAAAAACCCAAGTGAACTTTTTTGCCAACTCAAAATGTAAAATGCTCTGGCCTTGGAGAAAGTCCTATCCTTGTCAGATACAGATTCAAATCTCTATATTGAGCACTTGACTCATTTCCACTCTCCTTCATTATGACTAGGTTGAGTGTAGGTTCTTTGTCATCTCCAAAGTACAATGAATTGCTCTGTTTCCTTAGAGAGTGATTGTTGTCTCTCTCCAAGCCCTATGTCTTCATGATTTGGACCAGGAATACTTGCCAGCATGATAAAGGCTCACAGAAGATCCTGTTCTTTATAGACAACTGAAGTTGATAATTCTGCTTTTCACATATGAAAATTTAACTCAGACTAAGCTGAGATATACTAATGTGGCTGTTATATTTATTGGAATAGATTATGATTGCTCATAAATGTATAATAATCCCATGAATTAAGGACTAATATCCTCATTTTGCTGATAATGAAATAGAAGGTCACATACATTTAGGTAACTTGACCAAGGTGACACGGTTGATAAGGAGAAGGTAAATAGTCTAGTGTCATGTAAGGAGGATGGGCTATGGAGTCAGACAAATCTAAATGAGGATATGGGAATTGCCATTTACTAGATCTTGATCTTTGGCCCAGGGACTAAATCCTTTAAATCTCAGTTTCCTCCCCTGTAAAGTGGGGATTATAATACTATTGACCTCACCTGAATGTTGTGAGGTTGAATCGAGAGAGTACATGTAAAGCAGAGTGCCTGGCACATGGTAAGTGCTCCATAAGTCCTTAGGCACTGCTTGGTAAGTGCTCTGGGAACCCAGAGCCCATAGAGCTCACCCACAGTACTGCCTTAGGGGAAATCTGAATCATCATCAAGCTCCTTTAGAACACTTCACTGGGCAGTCAAACTTTGGCCTGACAATTTTCTGGGCTATGATTCAAGATAAGAGTCCCAGAAAGGAAATGGAGCAGCACAGTGCAGACCACCCACACCCTGCCCAACACAGCTGTTTGGACCAGGACTGGGAATCTGACCCAAAGGCAAGCAACCAACAGCCTATCAATGTTGCCTGACTTCTGAAAAATGAGTTGGACAAATCAATATTTCTCAGGGATTCAAGTTGGGAAACATGAGGCCATTAACAGCAATAAAAATTATAACTAAGAAGAGAGGTCATGAGGTTAAGGATAAGTGTAGGAGAAAATGGAGCCGGGGCTGTAACAAACCAAAGTGATGAGGAAGCAGAAAATACAAGTAAACAGAAGCTATGAAGTTGAAAAAGATATGTCTATTCAACAAATCTTTCTAGAGTTCCTTCTATGAACTAGGCACTGTGTAAGCTCTGAGTACACAAAAGTGAGGTAAAAAACAATTTTTTACCAACCAGACACAGCCTCTGCTTTCACAGCACTTCATTTTAGTAGGGAAGAGAGACAAAACAAAACAAAATTTGTTTTACAAAATAAAACAAAACTTGTTTATTTACAAACAAATAAATAATTACATTGTTTTAAGGGCTAAAAGAAAACAAGAATGGGGCTTCTATAGAACATATCAGGAAAGGAGCTGTTTAAGAAATATCATGGTGAGGGAAATTCTCTCAGAAGAGATCATTCAAGTGAGGTCTGTAGAATGAGAAGGAGCCAGAGAGAAGAGTGTTTGAGGCAGAGGATGTGTAATGCCTGAAGGTAAGAAAGGGCTTACATTCAAGGAAGCTGGAAAACAACAAAACAAGCCAGGTTGCTGGAGGGAAGTGAAGAGAAGGGAAGCAGCCTGAGATGAGTTTGGAGGGGTAAACAGGAAGCATGGCACAGGATCAGAGGACCTTGGAATGGAGTTGGGTATTTAATCCCTGTGCAGAGAAAAGCCATGAAAGTATTTGAGGCTGGGTAGTAACATGATCCAGTATAATGTGGTAGATTAACATGAAGGCTGAAGATTCAGTGTGAGTCCAAGCCTAAGTTCTACCATTTACCAGCTGTGTGACCTTGGACAATTACTTAACCTCTCTGGGCTCCAGTTTCCTTTCCTATGAATTGAGGTAAATTGGTTTTTATCTCATAGAGTGGTTGTAAGGACTAAACACATATAAAGTGCTTACATCACTTCCTGGCACTTAAGAAACACCTAATAAATGTAAGCTTGTACTATTATTTTGTTTTCAAAAACCTCATGGTAGCTACTAAATGGAGAATGAATGTGTGGGGGACTAAAGAGAGGCCAATTATGAGACAGTTGAAGAGTCTGAGTGAGAGATGAGTGAAGTGGTGGAAGTAGCGACAGAAAAATGGATGAATTCGACATATTTTTGGAGGTAAAATTTTCATATATTGTAGATAGCTTGGACACTGTGGTTGAGGAAAATAAAGAAATCAAGAATGACTCCTAAGTTTCTGGCTGGAGCAGCCAACAGATGGAAGTGATATCTGCTGAAAGGGAGGAGCCTGGGGGAAGCAGGTTTGGCCAGGAAATGAGGAGTTCTATTTTAGACTTGTTAAACTGAAGATGTCAGTGAGATGTCCAAGTTGATGTCAATTAGGCAGTTGGTTATAAGCTTGGAGACCAGGAGAGAGGTTTGGGATGAAAATATGAATTTAGAAGTCATTAGCATGATCAGCATTTGAAGGTTTAGAAATGACTGAGATTAGCTAGGAAGCAAGTACACAGACGGAAGTGAAGGGAGCCAAGAGGACTGAAGAGTAACACATTTTATTTAGGGTGGTTGAATAGACAACGGGAATGAGGAGAGGCCTATGAAAAGAAAGGAAAGCCAGAAGAGTAGGATAACAAAAACCAAGAGAAGACACTGTTTCAAGAATATTGGAGAGGTTTACTTAGAGTGTGGAGAGTCCACTATGATGAGGATAGAAAAATATTAGTCACTGATGCCTTTGACAAGAGCAGTTTCAGTGAAGGGTGTGTGTGTGGGAGAAGGGGCCCACACTTCAATAGCATCACATAGGTTGAAAAATTAATTGGAGGTGTTCTTGCTTTGACAGCATGTATAGTAAGACTGGAACAATACAGAGAAAATTGGTATAACTCCTACATACAGATAACACACAAATTCGTGAAGTGTTCTGTGTGTTTTGTGTTTGAATTTGACTTTTGGACAATGTCAGCTTTCACATATTCAAAAAAGGAAATTGAATCCACAAGGATGAAAGGGATCCTAAAACTGAACATAAACAGACAGAAATAAACTTAACTATATTTACATAAGTAATATAACCACTCCGAGGGAAAATAAAAAACTAATCCAGATAACTTTTGAACACAGTATTTTGACTATATTCCTTTAGTATAAAAACAAAACTGCAGACAAATATTGAGCCATATTTAATAGATTGTTGGGGTTTTTTCTTTAGTGGAATAAATATAGCAATTCTGAAACTATTTGGTGTGTATCATAACACTGAACAAATGAGAAAAAAAAAGACATCAGTGCTGTTGAGAGCCAGAGTTTTTAACTGTGGGAAAAGGGAGATGCAAATTAGGAATGGGAGAAAGAACCCTGTGGTGTTGAACTGGAGTCAGAGGTACCCAGTACTGAATTCATGATTAAAAATAGTTGAACTATTTTAAGTTGCCTTTCCTCCTTGGCTCTGTTAACTTAAAGGGCCTAGAAGAAATTACTCCCCAGTAGCAATGGATACACCTGGTGCCCAGGTCTTGGCTTCTAAATACCATTCCCCACTAAAAGCAGTGCTCTTTCAGAGAGAGGGACGATTTCCAAGGCTAGACAGGGAAAATACAAGATGAATGTGGGACACTGTACTGTATTATACCAGAAAGCTAGGAAAACCTAAAAAGTAAAAAAATGAGCATGTGTCAAAAGGACACAGAAGCTAGCTTAAAGGGGGTCTCAACAGCCAAATCTAGGACAAGTTGAACAATAAAATGAACAATGACAATAATGGATTAAATAAAATAACAATAACCTATTAAATAAAATAAGAACTGATGAGGTTTTATTTTTAACTGATGATAATATATAAATAAATAAGAGATAAGGGAAAGATCTTGCTTATAGTAGAATGCTAACTGAAAAAATGAAGATGAACTAATGGAGTTATAGAATCTTTTTTTTTTTTTTTGCTGAGTAGTTTGTGGATCTTAGTTCCCTGGTCCAGGGCAATAAAAGCATGTAGTTCTTACCACTAGACCATCAGCGAATTCCCTAGAATCACCATTTTGCAACTATCATAGTAATTGATTCAGGCAAGAATTATCAGTGAGTGTTGAAACCTCTGGCACAAGTTTTGAAGAGGAACAAGATATTTACACAGTCACAGAGATGTTGTTCAGTCACTTAGTTGTGTTCGACTATTTTCAACCCCATGCCAGCCTTCCCTGTCCTTCACTACCTCCCAGAGTTTGTTTAAACTCATGTCCATTGAGTCGATGATGCCATCCAACCACCTCTTCCTCTGTCGCCCACTTCTCCTCCTGCTCTCAATCTTTCCCAGCATTAGGGTCTTTTCCAATGAGTTGGGTCTTCACATCAGGTGGCCAAAGTATTGGAGCTTCAGCTTCTGCATCAATCCTTCCAATGAATATTCAGGGTTGATTTCCTTTAGGATTGACTGGTTTGATCTCCCTGCAGTCCAAGGGACTCTCAAGGGTTTTCTCCAGCACCGCTATTTGAAAGCATCAATTTGTCGACACTCAGCCTTCTTTATGGTCCAGCTCTCACATCCAACTTGACTACCAGAAAAACCATAGCTTTGATTACATGGACCTTTGTCGGCAAAGTGATGTCTCTGCTTTTTTAATACGCTGTTTAGGCTTGTCATAGCTTTTCTCCCTAGGATCAAGCATCTTTTAATTTTGTGACTGCAGTCACCATCTGCAGTGATTTTGGAGCCCAAGAAAATAAAAGCTGCCACAGTTTCCACTTTTTTCCCATCTATTTACTATGAAGTGATGGGACCAGATGCCATGATCTTAGTCTCAGAGTACCTCTCCACAGATTACTCATTATTTATGTAGGAAAAAAATTGCTAACTTTACAGTGAAGACCTAGCGGATACCACTGATCAAAATGAATATCATCAATAATGGGACCAGGTAGCACCATATTTCTCCTCATGTGACACACTAAGAACACAGCATCCTACAAGCAGTATTCCTGCCCACTCCAAAAAGAAGAAAAATATCAATCTCATCATAAGGAAATAGGACATAAACCCAAAGACAGGGAAATTCTACAAAAGAGTGGCCTGTACTTTAAAAAAAGTCAGTATCATGAATAGCAATCTATTTTAGGTTAAAAGAAACTAAAGACTCATGAGAGTTAAATGCAGTACATGATTAGGGATCAAGACTGGATCAGAACCTGTATTGGAGGGATGATTGCTAGATAGGATATTACTAGGCCAATAGGTTAACTTCGAATGTGAACTATAAATAAGGATTATATCAAAGTTAAATTTCCTGAATTTAACCATCATACTGGGGTTGGGGGTAGGGAGAAAAGTATGTAGGTATGTAAGATAATGACCTTGTTCTTCGAAAATACACACTGAAGTATTTAGAGTGTTAGGTATGAACCAATTCAAATGGTTCAGAACTCCCCCCTCTGTATATAGAATATATAAACATCTATATATTTATGTGTGCATGTGTACACATAAACACACATACAGATAAAGAGACTGGCAAAATACTAGCTGTTGGTGCCCCTTGATGAAAAGTATATGGGAATTCTTTTCAACTCTTCTGAACATTTCGAATTACTTTAGAGTGAAAAATTTAAAAATAAGTTGGAGATAATTAAGTAGAAAAAGTATATAGATAACTCTTTTGAGAAATTTGGCTGTGAAGGGGAGTAGAGAAATAGACCCAGAGAGTCAGGGTTTTAAAATATTTCTTTGAAGACAGGAGAAACTAGAATAGGTTTGCATGGTGATGAGAACAATGATGGGCCTCAGCTCCTCCTTTTTAAGAAGAGAGATCTGATTAGATCCTTTCCTTAGGCCCTCTAAGACTCCCCTACCTTTAGATAATGTGAGCTCCTTTGAAAATTTATTTTATTGCTTAAACTTCAACCAGGAAAAGGCATTTGGGCCACCACTGGAGGGCAGTACAAAACGATGCTGCATGTCATTCTGGTGGTTTTATTGTTTTCAGCTGCTGGAACAAAACAAAGCCTTTTACATGATTTTCTCTCAAATATGTTACATGAAGAAAAACACTACACAATTCACAACAGTAGCTTGGCAGGCAGAGCAAAGATGTGAGAAGATCCCATGCTTGGAAAAATGCCTGCCACATAAGTTTAATAGTGAATAAATGATAACAGAAAAATCGGAGCATGTCAGAGTTGGAAGGGACCCTAGAGAAGGCTGACTGCAACCCCCTTTTTAAAGACAGCACCTTGGGTCCAGAAGAGAGGAGGGACTTGGCCAAAGCTACGATGGCAGATAGAGAAGGTAATAGTTTCAACACTTAACTGGTTAGTCTGTGAAGACAGAGATTGTGGTATCTTCAAATCAGATCATAAATATAGCTTGCAAAGAGACTGACACCCATCGTTGGTACTGATACTGAGCTCCTAAAAAAATTCTGACACCACAGTTTCAAGGTTGTGCCCCTTTCATCTTCCTAAACTTGGGAAAATATGATTACTTATACTCTGCTGAGAAGTGTTAAAGTATTAGTTGCTCAGTCATGTTTGCCTCTTTGTGACCCCGTGGACTGTCGCCCACCAGGCTCCTCTGTCCATGGGATTCCTAGGTAAGAATACTGGAGTGGGTAGCTATTTCCTTCTCCAGGGGATCTTCCAGACTCAGGAATCTAATCCAGGTCTCCCGCATAGTAGGCAGATTCTTTACTGTCTGAGCCACCAGGGAAGGCCCTCGTCAGTTGCAACCAGTCCTAATGCTCTGGACAGCATAGTTCTGATCATATTAAGCCCATTTCAGACCTATAAGGGATCATGTTAGACTCTCCTACTAACACTGGGGGGATGGATTTGAAGGTTCTTCGAAAGAAATTGAATGGGCATGTGGCAGTACATTGGGTAGAAACAGCAGGATCAACGCAGTTGAGGGGAAGTGATCTTAAAAGGACAAACAGAAAATCCTAGTGAAATGTAAAAACTCTAAATATGACCTATATATATATAATGGCAAAGAAAGACTTTAGACTGATCAACATACAGAAACCAATATGACTTCATATCATGCTATAAGTGGACTCAACTACATAGAAGGGCCCCTAAGCTCACATTTACCTACAGAAAACATTCAGGCATTAGCTTGACATTTCAAAGATCTCCTAATCTGGCCCCAGTCTTATATTTCGCCATAGCTCTCATCTTGTGCTCCAGCCACTGTTTCCTGCACACTTGCTGCAGCAGTACAACTGCTCTGATGTATTCAGCTACGCTCTACACTTGCTCTATTTTGAGGCTCATCTCAAATGACACTTTTCTTTGTATGCATTCCTTTATCTGACCCTCACACTTACTTGAAATTCTTTTTGGCTACAGCTATTGAATGCATCTGTCGTTAGCATTCATTTCATTCTGCCTTGTCTTCCCCACTTCATAGTGAGCACTTTGATGTCTTACTGTACTATTATTTCGGGGCTTATTTCCATTTATTAATAATCTACCAATAATCTTTCTTATCCTTCTACCTCTCCAGTCTTTCCAACTCATTCACTCCAAGAGATTTTTGGTTCCCCACCTTGGCCCTACAATCCAATGATTCTAACACCTATTCACCATTCCTTACCTATTTCATGTCCTCTCATTTCTCTTTTTATCCACTTCAGTTGCAAGGCCCAACATTATTATCACTCCCTTGATATGTCCTAGTGCCTCTCGTCTGCTCTTACTTTGTTATTTTGCCTTACAAAATCCCTACCCTGGACAATCTAACTCTTCACTTACTCTCCACCTTTGGGAAAGTGGATGAAGAAAAACTTACAACTACATCAATTGGACTTTTAAAATTCATTTACATTAACTCAAGTGGACCCTTAGTGCTACCTGGGAATCATTTTATTTTGAAAGTCAATCCACATGACGTAAATCACAGCATGAGCCTCTATGACCCACCTCCTAGAGTAATGCAAATAGAAACAAAAATAATCAAGTGGGACCTAATTAAACTTACAAACTTTCACCCAGCAAACTATAAACAAGGTGAGACGACAACCCTCTGAATGGGAGAAAATCATAGCAAATGAAACAACTGACAAAGGATTAATCTCCAAAATATACAAGCAGCTCATGAAACTCAATACCAGAAAAACAAATAACCCAATCAAAAAGTGGGCAGAAGACCTAAACAGACATTTCTTCAAAGAAGATATACAGATAGCTAATAAACACATGAAAAGATGCTCATTACCAGAGAAATGCAAATCAAAACTACAGTGAAATATCACCTCACACCAGTCAGAATGGACATCATCGAAAATATACAAACAATAAATGCTGGAGAGGGTGTGGGGAGAAAAGGGAACCCTCTTGCACTGTTGGTGGGAATGTAAACTGATACAGCCACTATGGAGGACAGTATGGAGATACCCTAAAAAACTAATAATAAAACTACCATATGACCCAGTAATCCCACTACTAGGTATATGTCCTGAGAAAAACATAACTGAAAAAGACAAAAGTACCCCAGTGTTCATTCATCACTATTTACAATAGCTAGGACATGGAAGCAACCTAGATGTCCATCGACAGATATAGATGGATAAAGAAGCTGGTATATATGTACAACAGAATATTACTCAGCCATTAAAAGGAGCACATTTGAGTCAGTTCTAATGAGATGGATGAACCTAGAGCCTATTATACAGAGTGAAGTAAGTCAGAAAGAGAAAAACAAATATCGTATATATGGAATCTAGAAAGATTTGAACCAATTTCAGGGCAGCAATAGAGATGCAGACATAGAGAACAGACCTGTGGGCACAGGGTGGGAAGGAGAGGGTGGGACAAATGGAGCGAGTAGCATGGAAACATATATACTATCATACGTCAGATAGACAAGCAGTGGGAATCTGCTCTATGACTCAGAGAGCTCAAACAGGTGCTCTGTGACAACAGTGCTCCGTGATGGGGCAGGAGGTGGGAGGAGGGTTCAAGAAGGAGGGGACATATGTATACCCATGGCTGATTCATACTGATGTATGGCAGAAACCAACATAATATTGCAGAGCAATTTTTCTTCAATTAAATAAATAAAAGTTCATCCACTTTCTCTAAAGATTATTTCATACATTTTCTCTCCACAAACTTTGACACCTTCCTCTTTCTTTTCCCTCTAACCAAACAGCTCACCCACCTGCATCTATGACCACATACTCAGTCCTCCCTTCAGTACTCGAAATGCCAATCCTTTCCCCTATGTTCTTGCAACCCTGTCTCTTACCTATATAACGAATACTTCACTTTCCAAAGGATCAACCCATCGCTTAAAAAAGTGTTATGTCTCACTTTAAAATAAGAAGTCTCTCTTAACTTCATATCCCCTTCTAGCTACCACACTATTTCTCTGCTCTCTATTTCAACTAAACATCTCTAAAGGATTATCAGTATTCCTTGACACCAAGTCCTCTCCTTTCATTTTCTCTTGAGCCCTCTTTAATCAGGCTTTATCCCTTTCCTTAACTGGAACTCTTCTTACCAAGGGCACCAAAGATCTCTGTGTTGATAAAGCTGGAGGTTAATTCTCAGTCCTCATCTAACTAGCTCTAGAATCAGGTTTGACACTTCTGCTCACTCTTTCCTTCCTCATTTCTGCATAAAACACGTTTCTTGATTTGGCTCCAGAGTAGACACCATACTCACCTGGTTTTGCTCTAAGCACACTGCTGCTCCTTTTTAGTCTCCTTTGCTAATTCTTCTTCACTTTCCTGATCTGTAACACTGGAGTGGCCCAGGGTTCAGTAGTTGCACTCCGTGAATTTGTAGACATTTATTGTACAGATGGTCCCACTCAATCTCATGTCTTTAAATGCCACCCTAAGCTAAGGAATGTTCACTGGAAGGACTGATGCTGAAGCTGAAGCTCCAGTATTTTGGTCATCTCATGTGAACAGATGATTCACTGGAAAAGTCTCTGATGCTTGGAAAGATCGAGGGCAGAAGAAGAGGGTGTCAGAGGATGAGATGGCTGGACGGCATCACTGATGCAATGAACATGAAATTGGGTGGACTCCGGGAGATGGTAAAGGATGGGGAGGCCTGACATGCTGAAGTCCATGGGGTTGCAAAGATTCAGACATGACTGGGCGACTGAACAACAACAACATGCTAATGATATCCAAATTTATATCTCTAACTCAGACCTCTCCCCTGAACTCCAGACTCTTATTCCAATTTCATCTTTGACATTTCAACTTGTATGTCTAGAAGTTATCTTAAACCAATTCCAAAACCAAATTCCTTATGTTTTCCCCGTATTGTTTTCTTCCACAGTCTTCCCTATCTCAGTAAAAGGCAATTCCATTGCTCCAGCAGCTCAGGCAAAAATCTGACATCACTTTTGACTCTTTTCTTCTTCTCATACTTCACCGTTAATACTTTAGCAAATCCAGTGGGACATACCTTCATGGGCTTCCCATGTAGTTCAGCTGGTAAACAATTCCCTTTCAATGCAGGAGACCCTGGTTCGATTCCTGGGTCGGGAAGATCCGCTGGAGAAGGAATAGGCTACCCACTCCAGTATTCTTGGGCTTCCCTTGTGGCTCAGCTGGTAAAGAGTCTGCCTGCAATGTGGGAGACCTGAGAGACCTGGGTTGGGAAGATCCCCTGGAGAAGGGAAAGGCATCCACTCCAGTATTCTGGCCTGGATAATTCCACGGACTGTATAGTCCATGGGGTCGCAAGGAGTCAGATGCGACTTTCACTTTTACTTTCTACCTTCAAAATATATACATATCTGACTACTTACCATCTCTTTTCCCAGTGCTACCACACTGTCCCAATCATCACCTGGATTATTGCAACAATCTCACTTTTTTTAACCAATTTCTCACTTGTTTATCTATGAACTATTTCCCACATTAGTCCAAATAATCTTTTTTTAAACCTAAGCTATATCATGTTCTTCCTCTGCTCAAAATTCTCCATCTCATTTAGAGTAAAAGGCAAAGTCTTTAAAATGATTATATCCCACTTGATACGGGACTTCCTTTGTTGATCATTCACCCTTTCCCTTGCTCTGCTCCAACTACATTGCCTTCCTTGATGTTTCTCAAACCATCAGGCCTACCCCTGCCTTGTATCTGCTGTTTGTTTTTTTTTACCTTGATTGCTACCAATTCTAGGTATACTCTTGGTCACTCTCTTAACTTTAAGTCTTTTCTCAAATGTTTACTTATTTGTGAGGATTTTTCTGACCACCCTTAGACTCTCAACCTCTCCCCCTTCTCATATAGACTCCCATCTGTGTTCCTCCTTCCCTAATATATTTTTCTCCTTATCTACTTATGATTATATAGGTATACATTTATATAATCATATGTATACATATATGTGATTGTATATATGTACATAAGTATATATGGAGAAAAATATATGATTTATGAATTATAAATATATTTTTCCTTATGTACTTAGTATATATATAATTAGATAGTTACTGTTACTTATAATTATATGTATTATGAGTATTTATTATATTTATTATGTGGTGTTGTTGTTCAGTACCTCAGTAGTGTCCAACTCTTTGCAACCCCAAGGACTGCAGCACACCAGGCTTCTCTGTCCTTCACCATCTCCCAGAGCTTGCTCAAACTCATGTCCATTGAGTTGGTGATGCCATCCAACCATCTTGTCCTCTGTCATCCCGAACTCCTCCTGCCTTCAATCTTTCCCAGCATCAGGGTCTTTTCTAATGAATTGGCTCTTTACATCAGGTGGCCAAAGCACTGGAGCTTCAGCTTCAGCATCAGGCCTTCCAATGAATATTCAGGTTGATTTCCTTCAGAATTGACTGGTTTGATCTCCTTGCAGTCCAAGGGAATCTCAAGAGTCTTCTCCAATGCCACAGTTCAAAAGCATCAATTCATCGGTGCTCAGCTTTCTTTATGGTACAACCCTCATATCCATACATGACTACTGGAAAAACCATAACTTTGACTAGCTGGACCTTGTCGGCAAGGTAATGTCTCTGCTTTTTAATATGCTGTCTAGGTTGATCATAACTTTTCTTCCAAGGAGCAAGTGTCTTTTAATTTCATGGCTGCAGTCACCATCTGCAGTGATTTTGGAGCCCAAGAAAATAGCCAGTCACTGTTTCCATTGTTTCCTCATCTATTTGCCATGAAGTGATGGGACCGGATGCCAGGATCTTAGTTTTTTGAATGTTGAGTTTTAAGGCAGCTTCTTCACTCTTCTCTTTCACCTTCATCAAGAGACTCTTTAGTTCCTCTTCACTTTCTGTCATAAGAGTGGTGTCATCTGCATATCTGAGGTTATTGATATTTCCCCTGGCAATCTTGATTCCAGCTTGTGCTTCATCCAGCTCGGCATTTCACACGATGTACTCGGCATATGAGTTAAATAAGCAGGGTGACAATATACAGTCTTGACATACTCCTTTCCCAATTTTGAACCAGTCTGCTGTTCCATGTCCGGTAATAACTGTTGCTTCTTGACCTGCATACAGGTTTCTCAGGAGGCAGGTAAGGTGGTCTGATATTCCCATCTCTTTAAGTATTTTCCATAGTTTGTTGTAAACCACACAGTTAATGACTTTAGCATAGTCAATGAAGCAGATGTTTTTCTGGAATTCTCTTGCTATTTCTATGATCCAGAGGAGGTTAGCAGTTTGATCTCTGGTTCCCTGACTTTTCTAAATCCAGCTTGAACATCTGGGAGTTCTCAGTTCAGGTACTGTTGAAGCCTACTGCTGCAGCCAGAGCCACTATCCCTGAGGCAGGTCACTGCTGTCCCAGCCTCTGTAGGAGACACTCAAACACTCAAAGGTAGATCTGGCTCAGTCTCTTGTGGAAGTCACTGCTCCTTTCCCTGGGTCCTGGGGCACACAAGATTTTGTTTGCGCCCTCTGAGCATCTCTGATGCATCTGAGATTTGACTTTAAATGTAACAGTGCCCCTCATACCATCTTGTTGGGGCTACTCCTTTGCCCTTAGATAGGGAGTATCTTTTTTTGTGGTGTGATTCAACATTATCCTGTTGATGGTTGTTCAGCAACTAGTTGCGATTTTGGTGTTCATGCAGGAGAAGATGAGCACACGTCCTTCTACTCTGTTATTTTAGATCCTTATATTAATTATAGTCATAATTATAATTATACAATATTTATAATTTATAAATGTGTATTTTTATTTGTTTATAATTTTATTTATAGTTTATATAATATTCACTCTTCCTGCACTGAAATATAAGCTACATGAAGGCAGAGTTTGGTCTGTTTTGTTTACTAATATGTCCTCAGTACCTACAACGGTGCCTAGCACATAGTAGACTCAATAACTCTTTTTAAAATAAGTGAACAAACCCTCATGATAATCCTACAAGGTAGATCTATATTTATCCCCTCCATTTTATGAATGAGGGAACTGGGGCTCAGATAGACTAATTTAAATGATACAACTCAGATGTGGCAGAGATGAGTTTGAAATTAAGGTACTGCTGCTACTGCTAAGTCACGTCAGTCGTCTCCGACTCTGTCCGACCCCATAGACAGCAGCCCACCAGGCTCCTCCGTCCCTAGGATGCTCCAGGCAAGGACACTGGAGTGGGTTGCCATTTCCTTCTCCAATGCATGAAAGTGAAAAGTGAAAGTGAAGTCATTCAGTCGTGTCCGACTCTTAGCGACCCATGGACTGCAGCCCACCAGGCTCCTCCGTCCATGGGATTTTCCAGGCAAGAGTACTGGAGTGGGTCGCCAGTGCCTTCTCCAAAATTAAGGTACACTTTCCTTTAAAGACTACAACTTGGGAACTCCCTGCTGTACCAATGGTTAGGATTCTGCACTTTTACTGCCAACCGTCCCTCTTCAGGGCATTAAGATTCTGCAAATCATGTTGTAAGGCCAGTCAAATATATAAATAAATAAAGCCCACAGCTTTAACCACTGTGGTAAACTGCCTTCTCTATGTCCTTATAATCATTCTTCTTAAGTCCATCACCACTGCCTCTGCCTCTCTCCAAAAACTCTTACCAGAATCTCTAAAGCTTTCATGACCCCCATGAAAGCTCTATCTTTTACACAGAGCCAGAGTGACTTTTGTGTGTGTGTGTGTGTGTGTACAATTAAACGGTTTTTTACTGTACTCATAGAGTTGCACAACCATCAGTTCAGTCGCTCAATCATGTCGAACTCTTTGCAACCCCATGGACTGCAGCATACCCAGCTTCCCTGTCCATCACCAACTCCCAGAGCCTACTCAAACTCATGTCCATCACAACAGTGATGCCATCCAACCATCTCATCCTCTGTTGTCCTCTTCTCCTCCCTCCTTCAACCTTTCCCAACATCAGGGTCTTTTCCAATGAGTCGGTTCTTCACATTAGGTGGCTAAAGTATCACCATTATCTAATTACAGCACATTTTCATCGCCCTAGGAAGAAATCCTGTATCCATTAGCAATCACTCTCCTTTTCCCCTTCCCCCAGCTTATGGCAACTGCTAATAATGCTTTCTGTCTCCATGGCTTTGCCTTTTCTGGATATTTCAAATAAACGGAGTCTTAAAATATGTGTTCTTTTGTATCTGGCCTCTCTCACTAAGCGTAATGTCTTCAAGGTTCATCCATGTTGCAGCATGTATCAGTACCTCATTCTTTTGCATGTGGCTATCCAGTTGTCCCAGTACCATTTGCTGAAAAGATTATTCTTCCCCCTATTTGAATTGTCTTGGCACTCTTGTGGAAAATTCAATGGATCATAAATATATGAGCTTATTTTTGAAGTCCCGATTCTAGTCCAATATATGTCTCTCCTTATGCCAGTGCCACATGAACTTGCTTATCGTACTTTTGTGGTAAGTTTGAAATCAGAAAGCATGAGCCTTCCAACTCTGCTCTTCACTTTCAAGATTGAAATAGAAATTTTCCTTGAAATTCCATAGAAATTTTAGAATTGTTAGTTTCTTCAAAAATGTTAGGTGGGATTCTGGTAGGAATTACCTTGAATCTATAGATCAGTTTGGGAAGTATTGCCATCTTAGGTTTCCTAATCTGTGAATGTGATTAGTGTTTTCATTTATTTAGGTCTTCTTTAATTTCTTTCAATGAGGTTTTGTAGTTTTCAATTATAAGTCTTATACTTCTTCTTTGGTTGAATATCAGCTGAAATCTTTGGCTTGCAATGTAGAGACAATATCGAAAATAACAAAAACCCCACTGAGCACTGAGAGTGTATAATTACATTTATATACAGTTAAATGCAAACATAATGCTACCCTTCTATTTACATACTTTGATTTTCTGGACTGGGGGACAGAGTGGATAGTGTCTCTGGTGTAAGTATGTGAATACCAACTATTGCTTTGGTTTGAGACAGTTTCCTCAGATTTTTAAAATTTGACAGACTTGCTTCAGATCTCTGTCAGGGATGAACATGGGACTCTTATAAAGATAACCAAATCCTTAATCATCATTATCATAACCATAATGTGATCGTTCCTATTTGTTAGGCACTTATTCCCATTCCCATGTACTAGACACTGAAAAATGCTTTATAAGCATCAACTATTTAATTTTCTTAATATAGTTTGCATAAAACTGAGACTTGAAGACTTTAAATAACTTGTCCATGGTGTTATGATTTTAGCAGAGGATCTTGATTCAGTCTCAAATTTGTCTGATTCCAAAGTCCATCCTCTTAACCACTATCCTGATGTCAGGGTTCCTGGCCTATAAACCTGACTTCTTTCTGGAAGGATATAGTAAGTTTCTGATTGTGCTTTTAAAAAATCAAGGCCACCAGATTTGAAAATAGCGATCAACACAAAACAGTAGTTGTCAGGACTTCTCTGGCAGTACAGCGATTAAGACTTTGCCTCCCAATGCAGGAGGTACAGGTTTGACCTCTAGTTAGGGAGCTAAGATCCCACATGCCTGGAAACCAAAAAACCAAATCATAATAAAAGAAGCAATATTGTAACAAATTCAATAAAGACTTATAAAACAAAACCCAACAATGACTGTCCCATTTGCTTCCACTGGTGATTTTGCATCTCTGGGAATCTCCAGACAGACACATTACTCTAATTCTGGTCTCGCCATGATTCCCTCCAAGTATTTCTTAACATCCTTTCCTCTGTTTTCATCTGCCAGTTCCTCCCTCTTCCGTTCCCACTGTGCTCCAGGCCACCAAACATCTCCACGTACCCAGAACATACTTGTTCTTCTGTGTTTGTTGCCACATACTTCACCTGGAACAACCTTGCCTTGTTCTAGGCCAATAGTCAGGAGTTTGATAAGTCCCTGGAGATTTTAAACAGGGAAATGATAAGATCTAATGTACATTTAAAAAAGATCACTCTGCCTGTAAGGATAACAGATGTAGGTGCAAACATGAAATTGGAGAGATTAAGGAGATTTAGCAGTGCTCTAGGAAAATGTGAAGTGAAGACACACCCAGTGAAGACAGGGAGAAATGGTCAGATATGGAATTTTGAAAATAGAATCGGAATTTCAGATATATACTGAGGGTTGAGCCAGCAAATCTTGCTGATAGTTTGGACTTGGGTTATGAAAGAAAGCACAGAATCAAGGATGAAAAGCGATGAAGGCCTGAACAAGGCATCTTCTATTTGTGTTATGAGATGTTCAATACACAGTCATCGTTCTGCACTGAGACACAACTCTGATTGTGGCTTAGAACATCTTTGACTGAAAGAGTTATCTGTTTGTCCTCATGGGTGCATTTGGGATATCTTAGCTTTCTTCATGTATTAATAAATGAACCTTCGAAGTGCAGGATTCTGTGCTAGGTCTGTCACAAAAGTTTCCACAAATCCTTGGAAGTAGGAGTTAATATCCCTATTTTACAGAGAAGGAAACTAAGACAATTTATGATTTCACTGAGGATACATACTTAGTAAGGGGCTGAGCTGAGATTTGAAGTTTAATTTTACTAAAAGCCCATGCTTATGTCACTAGTACAGAATCAGAATTCCCCAAACTTTTCTCCTCATTAATTGAAGCCTCTGTTGACTCTCATGTGCCCTACTTTAGAGCCCAAGGCTGGCAAACAGGACAGCTTTGTTCTGTCTGTAGCCCATCTGCAGACTTGCCTTGTGATTTAGGACAAGCTTCTTAATTTGATGGTGTCTCAGCATTCCCACATGTTAAGCAGGACTTGTAATTAGTGATGGAGACAATGCTTTGAAATCTGCAGATGAAAGGACCTGCAGCCTTGAGTGCAAATATTTCCTTTTCCATGGTGTTCGTTTGTTTCTTATAGCTTCCAGGACCCTTGATAAGGAAAGGAAAAAAAAAAAAAAGAAAGAAAGAAAGAAAAAGGAAATAGGGCAAGTGTAAAACTGTACTTGCTTGCTTGCTAGAAGTCAGTGGAACTTCGGGGTCATAACTGTAGTAATCTCCTTTACTCTTCAGAACTCAATAAAAAAACTTTAAGGAAGACTTTTTTTTCAATGTTCCATTTCCTTTAATGACCCCCATTGAAGATCTTCAAAAATGATTTCTATCTTGTTTCTGACTTCTTAAACCCTATTCTCCGGAGGAAGCAAAAGGAGCTAATATTTATTTAGTGTCTGTTGTATGCCAGGTATCATGCTAACTGCTTTCACATGAAACCTTGTTTAATCATTATAATAGCACAATCAGATAGGTGCTATTGTTACCTTCAGTTTAAAGGAGAGGAAACTGTACTTTGCTATGGTTCTTTGACTTGTCCAAGGTCACAAAATTAAGAGGTTGGACCAAGTTGGGTCTTCCCAGTTCTAAATTCAACATTGCCCTGAAAAATTAGCAATGACAATTTTGAACTGTCACATCACACCCTGGGTGTGTGTGGCATTTAAAAACCTCTTACTGCTGTTCTTTTCAGTCCCTGGCACAGGGACAGTTATTTGTACAACACAATTGTTATTATTGTGCAGCCTCACATATTTTTTCTGCCCTGGACAAACATGAACAATAATGGGCTATATTTATGAAACCAGTAGCTTGGAAGCATGAGCTCCAGATTACCATTACAATTGTAGCTTAATTTTTTTCTTTTCTGGTAGCTTAGCACCATTTATATAGAAGGGCTTTCTCAAAGTCTCATGTCAATAATCTGGTTCTTTGTATATTCAGAGAGCCCCTCACAGTTTTTTTTTGTTTCCTCCCATAGTTTCGATCAATCGTCCTGCATTTCTAAAAGCTGACATCACAGATGTGCAGTGTTCACGAAGAGCTGATATGACAGTCACCTCCCAAAGTTGGAAAACAAAGAAATAAAAGTAGCTGTAATTTATCTTCCGGGTGGTTTGGGGAGGAGGAGTGGGAATTTGGATAGAAAGATGGAAAGGTAAGCTAATGACAAAGATGTTTATGATCTAAATTCTCCTCTTCAAGATCATCTGAGTTTAGGGTAACTATAAATCCAGAGCCTCATCTTCAGCTTTTCATGTCAAAAGCTCCATTTTATGAAGTCTTCTTGGGAGTGATCAATGACTACAGGATATCAGCAACAATGCCTTGTAAAAAGCATGTTTGAGTCAAAACAACTGTGCATAATTCTTAGCCTTGACACTATGTAAAATAAAATGAATAACAACCTCAGTAGTGAGGATGGAATGAAATAATGTACATGAAAGCAGCAATCGTTGGCTATCAGTATCCAGATGTAAGTAATCACACATAACTTTATCTAGGGAAACAAAGACAAGGATATGTGTGTCAGCTGTTCAAGGCACTCCTAATAGTTAATGTAGCTTCCCTAGTGGCTCAGACAGTAAACAGTCTGCCTGCAATGTGGGAGATTGGGGTTCAATCCCTGGCTCTGGAAGATCCCCTGGTGAAGGGAATGGCAACCCACTCTGGTATTCTTGCCTGGAAAATCCCAAGGACAGAGGAGCCTAGCGGGCCCCAATCCATGGGGTTGCAAAGAGTCAGACACAACTGAGCAACTAACAAACAATAGTTACTGCTAACTGCTAAGTCACTTCAGTTGTGTCTGACTCTGCAACCCCATAGATGACCGCCCACCAGGCTCCCCCGTCCCTGGGATTCTCCAGGCAAGAACACTGGAGTGGGCTGCCATTTCCTTCTCCAATGCATGAAAGTGAAAAGTGAAAGTGAAGTCGCTCAGTCGTGTCCGACCCTCAGCGACCCCATGGACTACAGCCTTCCAGGTTTCTCTATCCATGGGATTTACCAGGCAAGAGTACTGGAGTGGGGTGCCATTGCCTTCTCCTACAGTAGTTAATGTATCTGCAAAACTGACTTAGTGATTGGAAGGTTGTTTGACAGAGAGTTAAAAGGTGATCTTGAAGAATGGTATTCTTAGAGCTGCCACTTCGGGTCAGGTTCTTTAATAAGGCATTTAGGCATAATTTCTAGTCCTTAGAACATCTCTACACAGTAGGTATTATTGTCTCCAATGTACACATAAGGAATATGAAGGTTACAAACCCAGAGACATTAAGTTGCCTTATAAAAAACCAGGTAAGTCCTTTTTGTCTGCTCCATGAAGTTCATTCTCTTTACAACAAATTAGATCATAACATATCTTCCTTCCATTAGCTACATTTTACTCTCCTAAAATAGGTTTGTGATATGACCCAGTGCTTTGATGAGATCTGGGACACGAATTTGCAAACTGTCACTGGTGTGTCATCTAAAAAAAAATCCAGTCCTAGAAGTTCGAGGCCTTTTTGGGAGTTTGGACCATCACTCCCACCCCCTACTTTGTCAGGTTTTTAATTTAAACCAGAACCAATGAGCAAAAAAGGAAGCCAATGCAAATCATTGGTGGCCTGGAAGGGAGCATGGGGGCAATTCTCATACAAGCAGTCTTCCCTTCCTTAGGGGTCTGATCATCACTATTGCTATTTTAACCAAGGTCCGAATCTGCTCTAAGTAGTCCTTACTTAAACAAGTTATTTATAAAATATTTGTTCCTTGTTTTTCTAATGTGTAAAATGGAGATAGAATGAGGATTCAAATATTAACTACACATGAGACTATGCATTCATTCAGTTCAACAAACTTTTACCACATACCAATTCAACTCCAGTTGTTAGATGCTATATATAAAAATATTCATAAACTATGAAAAGCAATATTGTGCAAAGACAATGTGCTGTTTTTGACTTAATATAAATCACACAATAATTATAACAATAAATAATTCCTTATATTTCCTTAACATTTTCCAAATCAACTTGCTCATTTTTTTTTTTTTTTAATATGCGGGAAACGGAGTCTCAAACAGGTTGAATGATTAGTCTGAGGTCACATCTTGACTCTAATACTCTCCTTACACCCCATGTTGAGTTCTAGGAAACTATACACCAGGGACTCCTAACAGTCCCTGTCCCCCAAGAGTAATATCTTGTACTCATATGGTTTGGTGGAGTCTCCTTGAATAGCAAGTGCATTTGTACTCTATGAAATTAAAAGACACTTACTTCTTGGAAGAAAAGCTATGACAAACCTAGACAGTGTATTAAAAAGCAGAGACATCATTTTGCTGACAAAAGTCCATATAGTGAACGCCATGGTTTTTCCAGTAGTCATGTACGGATCTGAGAGCTGGACCATAAAGAAGGCTGAGCGCTGAAGAATTGGTGCCTTTGAATTGTGGCGCTGGAGAAGACTCTTGAGTGTCCCTTGGACAGCAAGGAGATCAAACCAGTCAATCCTACAGGAAATCAACCCTGAATATTCATTGGAAGGACTGATGCTGAAGCTGAAACTCTAATACTTTGGTCACATGTACTGGAGTTTCAACTTGAATGAGCTGGCTCGTTAGAAAAGACCCTGATGAAGGCAAAAGGAGAAGGGGCAGCAGAGGATGAGATGGTTAGAAAGCATCACCAACTCAATGGACATAAATTTGAGGAACCTCCAGGAGATAGTGGAGGATAGAGGAGCCTGGTGTGCTGCAGTCCATGGGGTCTCAAAGAGTTGGACATGACTTAGCTATTGAATAACAACAATTGTATTCCCAATAGCAATTTATTTCATGACTTTAAGATTTCTTAACTAAATCTGTGTATCTACAACTTGAGGTATTTCCAGATGTTATCTCATTCATCCTCACAGTAACTCTAAGGTTGTACAAGTAGTAAATAGTTGAGACAGGATTGGAACATCGATGTTTCTGATGTCCAAGCCCTGTTTATTCCACTACGGTATACTGCTTTGGTTACTGGCTGTATAACCTTCGGAAAAATCACTTAATATCTGTGACCTTCAGTTACCTCACCTGTAGAGTGGATATGATGATTACTACCTTTCAGAATTGTTGAGTTCAAAAGTGATAATGTAAATTAGAAAATCAAAGTAGAAACATCAGTGGTGGTTACAACTGACAAATGTACCAGGTGGGAAAGGAGTAATCTAAAACATTATTTCCCTTTCTCCCTCAAGTTAAAAAGAATAACAGCAGAAAGAGGTCAAAGGAGATTCTTGCATAAGTGGTTGCTCACCAGACTTGCATGGCTGGCTCTTCATTGCCTAGACTTGGTAAAAAGGGGTGTGAGAAGAGTCAGGAATTTCTGAGAGCATTTCTGGGATGGTTCGCCTGTGGTGGCAAAGGTCTAAAACCTTATGTGAGGTTAACTCCATTCTTGGCTTGTTCATTTGATTCTCCTCGTGTGTCAAATGGGGACTACTACGATAATGCTAAGAGTGTGTGGGCCTGATAGAGTTATGGTTCGTTGTTGTGGGAAGCCACCATGACTAAGAAAGGAAGACCAGTTCTAGGCAAAAACATTTACTGAGGTCTAGTCACACATTGGAGAAGGAAATGGCAACCCCCTCCAGTGTTCTTGCCTGGAGAATCCCAGGGATGGGGGAGCCTGGTGGGCTGCCGTCTGTGGGGTCACAAAGAGTCGGACACGACTGAAGTGACTTAGCAGCAGCAGCAGCAGTCTGTGCTAGGCTAAACTGTGAGAGGGATGTAGTTGTGAGACAGCCCTCTGTTCTCATGGATTTTGCAATCTGGTTGGGGTATAGAAAAAGCCCTCAACTAACTCCAAGGCAGAGTGTAGGGATAATATCAGAGCATCTAAAGGGTGGGGTGGGATTTCCTAGAAGGCTTCCTGAAGTAGGTGGCATATAAGCCAAGCCTTTAAAGATGAGGATTTTAAGTTACTGGTTCTTTTCAACTGAAGAAGGCAGCATGAGAAAGTATAGGCTGTGTTATGTTTAATTTGGCAGGAACTAAGACCTTATACTAGTACAAAACACATTCCAGATCTGAAGATATAGATATACATCAGAAAGAGTCCTTGCCATTGAGGAGCTCTGTCTAGAGGGTCCGTTCAGTTCAGTCGCTCAGGCATATCTGACTCTTTGTGACCCCATGGACTGCAGCACACCAGGTTTTCTTGTCCATTACTAACTCCTGGAGCTGGCTCAAACTCATCTCTATCGAGTTGGTGAGGTCATCCAACCATCTCATCTAGAGGGCAGACAGATGTAAAGAGCCATTAGGGTGATGATGACTTCATAAGGTAGAGAAGAAATGTTAAGTGTGTAAATCTGACTTGGGGAGGGCAGGAGATACTTTGTAAAGGAGGTGATACTTCGGTGGTGTCTTGAGAGAGAGCAGGAGGAGTTTGCCAGGGGGACTAAGAAGGGAGTTAGGAGTGCTGCAGCCCCTGAGGAGGCCCCAGTGCTCTTTTACTGAAAGAGTAAGGGTCTAAGTGTGGCAGGCAGCCAGTGAGCGTGGAGAGTATTTATTTCCATTCCTACCTAGATTTTGACTTGTTAGTCTTGTCTTTTGATATCACCCCCCTAATGTTGTTGTTCAGTAGGTCAGTCACGTCTGACTCTTTGTGACCTCATGGACTGCAGCATGCCAGGCTTCCCTATCCATCACCATCTCTTGGAGTTTGCTCAAACTCATGTCCATTGAGTCAGTGATGCCATTCAACCAAATCTTCTCTGTCCTCCCGCTTTCCTCCTGCCTTCAATCTTTCCCAGCATCAGGGTCTTTTCTAATGAGTGGGTTCTTCATAATAGGGGGCCAAAGTATTGGAGCTTCAGCTTCAGCATCAATCCTTCCAATGAATATTCAGGGTTGATTTCCTTTAGAATTGACTGGTTTGATCTCCTTGGAGTCCAAGGGACTCTCAAGAGTCTTCTCCAACACCACAGTTTGAAAGCATCAATTCTTCAGGTGCTCACCCTAATAGCAGATGGTTAAATGAAAAGTTTTGGAGTCAGACTTGCATTCTAATCCACCAGCTATCTGCTCAGTTGCAGGCTCTTACATATGACACTTATTTGTGTTTCAGTTTCATTTCTACAACTTACTCATGTCTCAGTTCCTTCATTTACACAATTTAAAAATAAAAGCGTCCAACACAGATTCTGGCATATAAAAAGTACCATTATTTCCTATTATTATCTCATTTAATCTTCGCAAGCAACGTGGACTCTGGATATAGTTCTTCCCATTTTTCAGAAGCAGAGGCTTAGCCTGGGTAGGTGATCCGCTAAAGTTCTCAGGACAATCTGGAGTTGCCTCTGCCTCCACAGCCCGTCCGCCTTAATTATTTGTCCGTGCCGGGTTTTCTCAGGCGGTCCCGGGGCAGGCTCCGGTCCAGCAGCAAAAACTCCGGCGCCGGGATCTGGGCGTCTCCGAGGCCTGTGCCGGGCGGGCGGGGCCGGGCGAGGCGGGGTGGACGAGAGGAGGGAAGTTGTCG
Source organism: Moschus berezovskii (assembly GCF_049115385.1). Taxonomy (NCBI): domain Eukaryota; kingdom Metazoa; phylum Chordata; class Mammalia; order Artiodactyla; family Moschidae; genus Moschus; species Moschus berezovskii. Next base: position 26,298,908 of record NC_142463.1, on the reverse strand, counting down.
AAGTTACGGGAGACGCCCGCCAGCCCGCCCGGGCCTCGCCTCCGGCCGCTCCCTCCGCCTCCTCCCCGCCCCGAGCCCCCGTCCGCCTGTCCTTCCTTCCCCTCCCGTGCATGATGGAAACACCATGGCTGCGGCGGCCCAGCTCTCCCTGACACAGGTAACGCCGCCCGCCGGTCCGCCGGGCTCGGCCGGCCGGTGTCCCCGGCCCCCTCCCCCACCGCCCTGCGGTTCGCCGACCCGGGCAGTTTCTCTCCGCCCGGGCGGGGCGGCCGACACTGAGAGCGCGCGCGCGCGCGCCTGTGAACGTGAGTCTGTGAGTGCGACTGCGGGAGGACGCCATCCTGAGCCGGTACCTCCGCCACTCGCGCCCCGGCCCCGCCCCACGCGGCGCCCCCTCCTCCCGACCCCTCCGTGCCCCAGTCCCGCCGGATGGGAGCCAGACCCTCTCCTGTCCGCCTTCACCCACCCGGGAAGTTTCCTCCTTCCAGGCCAGACGCACCCCAGGTGAGCTCCTGTTGAGCTCGCGCGGTTCAGTCTCGCCGCCGGGTCAGCCCTCGCCCCGCACGAGGCTCACCCTCGGGACAGGCAGCGTCACCTTCCCGAGCCAGGCGCTCAGGGCCCCCCTCCCAGCCAGGCTTTTTCCTCGCTAAACCGGCCTTTTCCCACTGGAGTCCGACGAAAGCCCTCCCTTTCCCAGCAGTTTCCTCCAGTCAGCCTGTCTTCCGAATAAGTCTCATCCTACCCGAGCGCTTTCTTACCCCGCTCGCCCCTTCCTGGCTTCAGCCTCTTCTGCTGATCAGGTTTCCTGCTGGGTGAGATCCCCCGGTTCAGTCTTTTCCCTCCTCAGTGCTGGTACCACTCCTACCGGGTAGGCTCTCTATCGCTGTCTATGGGGAAAGCAGGGAAAACATCCTTTCACAGGTGTGATGGTCCCGCCCGTCTTGGTGCTGGGAAGGACCAAAGAGATCACTCGTCGTGGGGGGACCGTCGCCAAAACCTGTGTGCTCTGTTCTGTCTTGCCGTTCTGCCTCCTTCAGAGTCAGTCCTCGTGCTTCCCAGAAAACCGCTGAGCATCAGTCGCCCTGGGAGCCTCGTTCCTCCCTCTCCCTTGGGAAAACCAATTACAATCTTCCGGTGATGTCCTGGATGGAGAGAGGTGGTACGCCTGTCAGTCCCTTGGCGCTTCTCTGACCGAATCTCACGCTAACCTCACCTTCTTAGCCTGTTCTCTCCAGAACCGGTGGCCACGGACTTTCCCCCTTTGGGGCCCACGCCAGCCTTCTTGCCTGCCCTGTAGTATCTCCCTGCCACCTTGTATTCTCCTTGGCCTGGGTATCTCAGGGTTTCTGAGGCAAAACATTGGGATAAGTTATACATTTGGGCTGGAAAGTTTTCTGTTTGAGGAGGAAGAGACTTTGGGGGTGTTTTGCCTAGCATTCTAGGATAAATTGAGTGAAAAATGTTCCCCTCAGTAACCAGGAATCATATATAAACATGTGCCTTAGGTAAAATAAGTAACTTCAGCTTGTAGGAATTTTCAGCTTCATAAGTGCGAAGTCTGTTATTTTCCAGTTTATTTACTTAGTCTTGCTTATCCTATTTTGACAAGCAGATAAATGGGGAAGAAGACTTGGAATGTGGTGATTTAGTCTTGGTACTGAATCTCTTTGGAAGGGTCCTCCTGAAACTCAAACTTGAGGAATGGCAACATTGACCTATGGGTGTTCACTCTTTAATAGTCTAGTTGGTGATATGCATTAAACAAGATCCTGTTGGCAGGCTGTTGCTCTTCTGCTCTTCTGGCCAATTCCAGCGAGAGTTCTCTCCCCTCTTGAAGATTTGTTTTCCTGAGAACTTTTACAGATTTGCTTCTTAGTTGTGTGCGTACTTTATTTTCTTCCTGGGTAAGGCTATGTTTTTAGTTTCTATTTACTGTCATTCATCTCTGAATATCTTCTTCCGGCTCTGTCAGTTTTATAGACAGTTAAATAATTTAAGTGTGTTCTTGTGGTTATATATTTAAATATTAACATGTACACAGAGTAAATACTGAATCAGGAGTATTATCGTTCAGTGTTTCACGTATGAGAGAACAAACATTGATGGTTCATTTATACTGAATATCCAGATGAGTGAGAACATTTAGATTTTAAGACGTTTTTGTTTAGTCGCTAAGTTGTGTCTGACTCTATCGCAACCATGTGGACTGTTAGCTGGCCAGACTACTCTGTCCATGGGATTTCCCAGGCAAGAATAATGGAGCAGGTGCCATTTCCTTCTCCGGAGGATCCTCCCCCACCCAGGGATCAAACATGCATCTCCTGCAGTGACAAGCAGGTTCTTTATCGCTGAGCCACCAAGGAAGCCCTTAAAGACATTAGGAAGCAATAAGATATATCATAAAGGCACAGGAAAGAGAACATTCCCAAGTGTTTAAATCCCTAATGTGCCTCTTTGTTATTTTAAAATTTGTCTGATTTGTGTTAAAACTGCTTGACGCAAATAAACTGAGGTAACAGTGCAACCTGGTTTCATATTCATTATTGATCTGTTTATGTCACCATCACCCCCTCAAGACACACTCAGACATAGGCATACTCAAGTGAGATCCTGCACGGCAGGGACATCTTTCATCTCTCTCCCTCAGTGCATATCTGGGAGAAAGTTATTAATAATATTTGTCTTATGAATGACTGAAAATTCTGAAGAACTCTGTGACAGTTACAAAGATTAAACAGATGCTGAAGTTAGTTTATGCCCTTGGTTATTAAATAATAATAGTTTTGGAGTAGGTTGATTCATTCAGCCCGTATTTGTTAAGTACCTATTATGTTCCCTGCTCTATGCTGGATTTATCTTGAGTAGAATTTTTGGCCCCTATCAATTAAGCAAAACTGACAGTTGGGAAAAACACCTGAAAACTAGGTGTATTTTCTCCTTCCTCTTTCTCCTGCCTGCCAGCAAACCCTCCAATTCCCCAACCACCAAGATAAGTTATGTAAATGATCATAGTCTAGCTTCTAGACAGGATAGAATGCTAGAATAGTAAAATGTTAGTTTCAGTCCCAGCTCTGCCGGGAGTTAACTGTGTCATTGAGTTAAATCTCCAGGCCTCAGTTTTCTTAGCTTTAATATTCATCCAGCAAATATGTACTGACCATTTATTATGTACTAGGATTTATTCTAGGTGCTGAGGATATACTTATGAACAAGATAGATGACAATTCTTGGCGCTCAGAGACAGAAGAAAGCATGGAGCTTAGTTCTAGAGAGTTGGAGAGTTTGAATTAGCTGATCTAAAGACCTTTCCAAAGAACATTTTTTTAATAGATCATATTCTGTATTTTGGAGATCTAGTGGTGACTTTCTTAGGGTACTTTAGTACTTTATAGCCTTTGTGTTTTCTGATTTCAGTTTTCTTTACCAGGTGTTCTGTTTTCTTTTTGGCAATAAGTAAAACTTGAATGAGAAAGATCTTGTGATTTTTGCTTATGGTAGTAGATGACAAAAAGATATTAATACTTCCTCTTTTTAAACTTTGCTGATTGCTCATTTCTACTTTAAGTCTGCATCTCTACTAATACTAATACTGTTAACTTCCCTTTAAGTGTTACTATATGCTGAGAATTTTACTTCACTTAACCCAACACTCCATTTTACAAATCAGGGAATTAATTTACATAAATTAGTAAGTAAGATCTAAGATTTGAACCAAAGTCTGTAGGACTTCAAAAGCTGTCTACTATACTTGTCTGTATACTAGATGCTTGGCATATCCATTGCTCCCTTGTATTTTCTTTTTCACTATTTGCCTTGTTTTCCTAGTTAGGTACTGAACTTCAAAAGTATCGAAGCAATGTCCTTTGCCTCTGAATCTCTAGTTACCTTTCATGGTATCTTGATAATACAACTGTGGATGCACAAGTAGTGCTTTTGATGATGAGAAAGGTTTTATTTTGTTGAAAGATGGCATAATGGGAGTATTTTAAATAATACTCTGTCAGTTCAGCTCTATGCTGAAGTTCTCTTGTTTTAGTTTAGCAAGGATTTTTTTTTTAATACTAAAAAGAGCCTTTAGAATGGGACTTAAAACAATCTTAATATATGGTCAAAAACAATAAATGCTCTAAGGATACTTTTTCTTTTAATGCTTTTTTAAGATTGCAAGGGTGATATAACTGCATTATATAAAATTTGAAAATTGGAGGGAAAAAATATCTCCCATAATTTCATTTTTTGGTATTTATTTTAAATTTCATTTAAAAAGTAGGCAATATGTATTAATATGTCTATCCCCTTTGTGGTCTGATATAACAATCATGATGGTAAATTACAGGGTAGAGTGTGAAAATTACAACATGTTCTCAGAAACAGAAAAGAAGTATTTATTCAGTATCATTTATCATTTGAGTTCCTACTATGGAAAAGGCACAATAATGATACTTTTGTCCAGTATACTCAGGAAACCGTTGCTTCCCTGAGCAATATCTAACAGTTTTCAAAAATGGCTTGGAATGTTCAGCATTTGGGAGGAGGTGTCATAGTTAAAATTAATTAGGAACAGTTGGTTTGTCCAATAGAGAGTCTCCTAGGAATAACCTGAGTTATTTTTTGTTTTCACTGTTTGCAGACAGAACAATAATAACAGACTAAATTTTGTAGAAAGAGATTGAGCATATTTATTTAGTAACAAATCATAGTTCCTATTTCCCTTTCACTAATAGTCTAATTTAAGGTCTCAATTTAGGGTGTTTTACTTGCTCTTCAAAGGGCATGGCAACCTACTCCAGTATTCTTGCCTGGAGAATCCCCATGGACAGAGGAACCTGGAGGGGTAGAATCCATGGGGTCGCAGACAGTGGGACACGACTGAGCGACTAAGCACAGCACTTGCTCTTCAAAGAATTATAAGCATAGTTACATGCTTCTTTGTTTCGTGAATTTTAGGCGTAATAAAATTGGAGCTATGGAAGCCAAAATTAGGAAGATGCCTTGAGAGAGAGAAAGAGTGGGAGAGGAAGAGAGGGAGGGAGGGAGGGGAGGGAAAACATCCATTGATCAAGATCTGGATAATTTGGAGAATTGGTGGAAATAAATGAAAATTAATCCAGACAGAGTTCATTAGGTAAACCCATATATAGGAATTTCATTTTAAAGTAGTTGAACTCTCATCACCAAGATAAAATATGATTCAGTTCAGTTCAGTTGCTCAGTCGTGTCCGACTCTTTGCGACCCCATGAATCACAGCACGCCAGGCCTCCCTGTCTATCACCAACTCTCGGAGTTCACTCAAACTCATGTCCATCGAGTTGGTGATGCCATCCAGCCATCTCATTCTCTGTTGTCCCCTTCTCCTCCTGCCCCCAATCCCTCCCAGCATCAGAGTTTTTTCCAGTGAGTCAACTCTTCACATGAGGTGGCCAAAGTATTATCTTCATTAAAAATTACGTTTATTAGGAGCTTTTAATCTGAGGGATGTTGTAATGTGAATGCTGTTTTACAGTAAAGTAGAAACATTTTATTTAGATAAATCTAATCTACTTAAGCGTAACATAGAAAAAAGACTGGAAGAAAAAAACACAAAATTTATGATAGCATGGTTATAATTTTTACTTCTTTTCAATAGTAAGCATGAATTTCTTCTGTAATCAGCTGATTTAACGTTTCTATATGACAAATGTTTTTGAAAATTTACCCTTTTACATTGATAGCTGTAATTATATATAATATTAATTACAGCTATAGTTTAATTAAAAAATAAATAGCTATATGTGAAGTAAGAATGTGTGTTCTAAGATAGCATCTGCATTTACATTCATTCCATCTTAAACATTCCCATCTTTGGGTTTAGAGAAATTGGCTAGAAGAATGATAATTATTATAGTTGGTTTGGAGAATTTAGTTAGAAGACTAATTTATAATTTTGTATACTGCTTTATAATTTATGAAGCAATTTATGCTCTCATTTAATTTTCATAATAACTAATAAGCAAGGCTGTTATTTCAAACTGGAGAATACTGAGGCTCATAATTTGTGACTTATGTATTATAGTCAGTAAACGAAAGAACCAGAATAAAGTTCTGTTAAAAACAACAACAACTCAGGGACTTCCTTGGTGGTCCAGTGGTTAAGAATACGCCTTGCAGTGCTGGGAATGTGGGTTCAATCCCTGGTCTGGGAACTGAGATCACACATGCTGTGAAGCACATCAGCTCATGGGCTGCAGCTGTCGAGCCTGTGTGCTCTGGAGTCCATGTGCCACAGCTAGAGGGCCCGTGCACCACAACCACTGAAGCCTACATGCTCTGGAGCCCAAGTGCCGCAACTAGAGAGTCTTTTTACCACAACAAAAGATCTTGCATGATGCAACTAAGACCCAGTGCAGCAAATAAGAAAAAACAAAACCCTCACGTATACCAGTGAAAATCTCCATCATGCTCTTGGCCCTCTCCTAGAGGCAGTCATTCTTGCTGTTCCTTGTGTGTGTTTCCAGCAATAGTGTGTGCTAAGTTGTGTCCAAATCTTTGTGACCCCGTGGACTTTAGCCTGTCAGACTTTTTTGTCCATGGGATTCTCCATGCAAGAATACTGGAGTGGATTGCCATGCCCTCCTCCTGGGGATCTTCCCAACCCAGGATTCGAACCCATATCTCTTATATCTCCTGCATTGAGAGGCGGGTTCTTTACCACTCGCGCCACCTGGGAAGCCCCATTACTGTGTGATATGTATGCAAATGTGTGTGTGTGTGTGTGTGTGTATGTTATACACCTGTGTATAAGATGTGATATATAGTGTGTATGTATATTTCTTTTGAATAAGCTGCATATTTTGTGGCTTATTATTATTTTTAGCTTAATTTATCTAGGAGATTGTTCTATACAAGCACATACAGATTCCCTCATTATATCCAAAATTTGAGAATATTCCTTGATATGAGTATACCCTGATGGCTCAGACGGTAAAGCGTCTGCCTACAATGCGGGAGACCCGGGTTCAATCCCTGTGTTGGGGAGATCTCCTGGAGAAGGAAATGGCAACCCATTCCAGTATTCTTGCCTGGAAAACCCCATGGACGGAGAAGCCTGGTAGGCTACAGTCCATGGGGTTGCAAAGAGTTGGACACGACAGAGCAACTTCACTTTCACTTTCCTTAACTAGCCACTTAATGATGGAGTTCTGTATTGTTTCTAATACAGACAGTGCTGCAGGGAATATTCTTTTACACATCTTCATACACGTGTTCAGTCGCTCAGTCATGTCTGACTCTTTGTGACCCCATGAGCCGCAGCATGCCAGGCCTCCCCGTCCATCACCAACTCCTGGAGTCCACCCAACCCCGTGTCCATTGAGTTGGTGATGTCATCCAACCATCTCATCCTCTGTCATCCCCTTCTCCTCCTGCCCTCAATCTTTCCCAGCATCAGGGTCTTTTCCAGTGAGTCAGCTCTTTGCATCAGGTGGCCAAAGTTTTGGAGTTTCAACTTCAGCATCAGTCCTTTCAGTGAACACCTAGGATTGATCTCCTTTAGGATGAACTGGTTGGATCTCCTTGCAGTCCAAGGGACTCTCGAGAGTCTTCTCCAACACCACCGTTCAAAAGCATCAATTTTTCGGTGCTCATCTTTCTTCATAGTCCAACTGTCACATCCATACATGACTACTGGAGTAGCCTTGACTAGACATACCTTTGTTGTCAAAGTAATGTCTCTGCTTTTTAATATGCTGTCTAGATTGGTCATAAATTTCCTTCTAAGGAGTAAGCCTCTTTTAATTTCATGACTGCAGTCACCATCTGCAGTGATTTTGGAGCCCAGAAAAATAAAGTCAGCCATTGTTTCCACAGTTTCCCCATCTATTTGCCACGAAGTGATGGGACTGGATGCCATGATCTTAGTTTTCTGAATGTTGAGCTTCAAGCCAACTTTTTCACTCTCCTCTTTCACTTTGCTCAAGAGACTCTTGAGTTCTTTTTCACTCTCTGCCATAAGGGTGGTATAATCTGCTTTTCTGAGGTTATTGATATTTCTCCTGGCAATCTTGATTCCAGCTTGTGCTTCCTGCAGCCCAGGGTTTCTCATGATGTACTCTGCATATAAGTGTGTATGTGCATTAATTCTTAGTAGGTATAATTAGGGCTAAGAGATACTTTCAGTTTGTATAGATACTGCTAATTTGCATTCAGAAAGTTTATACCAGCAACAGTGTTTGTGCTTTTCCCCCATCAACATAGTATATTCTCACATTTTGATTGTTGTTAACCTGGTGTATAATAATGATACCTGTTGAAAGTTGGCCTCATGTACTGTGCGTCTGTATCACAAAAATGTGAGCTTTTTAACATTTTGTATGAAAGTAAGATAGAAGTGAGGTATAAGAAGCTTTGTAATATAAATAATACTTTAACAAATCACCTGTTTAATAAAAAAATAGTGGTTGGTACTGCAGAGCTACAGTAATCAAAACAGTATGGTACTGGCAGAAAAACAGGCACACAGATCAATGGAACAGAATAGAGAGCCCAGAAATAAACCCATGCATTTATGGTCAATTAATCTGTGACAAAAGGAGGCAAGAATATACAATGGATAAAAGACAGCCCTTTCAATAAATGGTGCTGGGAAAACTGAACAGGTGCATGTAAAAGAATGAAACTAGAACATTCTCTAACATCATATACAGAAACTCAATATGATTAAATACATATAGGATTAAAGACCTGTATGTAAGACCTAAAACCATAAGCACCTAGAGGAAAACATAGGCAGAACACTCTGACATAAATCAGCAACGTTTTTTAAAAATCCATCTCCTAAAGCAAAGGGGTTGCAAAGAGTCGGACACGACTGAGCGACTGAACTGAACTGAAAGCAAAGGCAATAAAAGTAAAAATAAACAAATGGACCTAACGTAAAAGCTTTTGCACAGCAAAGAAAAACGTCAACGAAACAAAAAGACAGGCTACTGAGTGTGAGAAGGTATTTGCAAATAATGACTGATAAGGTGTTAATATCCAAATATTTAGACAGCTTATACAACTCAACGTCAGAAAACCAAACAACCTGATTAAAAAATAGAAGAACTGAATAGACTTTTCAAAAAGGACATGCAGTTGGCCACCAGGCACATGAAAAGATGCTCAGTATTGATAATCATAAGGGAAAGGCAAATCGAAACCATAATGAGATCACTCACCTGTCAGAATGACTGTCTTCAAGAACACAAACAAATGGTGAGGATGTGGAGAAAAGGGAACCATTGTACACTGTTGGTGAGGATGTAAATTGATGTCGCCATTGTGGAAAACAGTATGGAAGTCTCACAAAAAACTAACAATAACACTACCATGTGACCCAGCAATTCCACTCCTGTGCATATAGCCAAAAAAACAAAACACTAATTTTAAAAGATACATGCACCCCAATGTTAATAGTAGCATTATTTATGGTTGTCAAGATACAGAAGCAACCCAAGTGTCCATCAACAGGTGAATGGATTGAGAAGATGTGGTGTATATGTGTATATATTAATACAGTGGAAATGCTGCTGCTAAGTCTCTACAGTCGTGTCAGACTATGTGCGACCCCAGAGACAGCAGCCCACCAGGCTCCCCCCGTCCCTGGGATTCTCCAGGCAAGAACACTGGAGTAGGTTGCCATTTCCTTCTCCAATAATGGAAATGCTGCTGCTGCTGCTGCTAAGTCACTTCAGTCGCGTCTGACTCTGCTACTCAGCCCTAAAAAAAATAATGACATTTTGCTATTTGTAGGAAGATGGATGGACTTGAGTATTATGCTAAGAGAAATAAGTCAGAGAAAAACAAATAGTATGTGATAGCACTTACACGTGGAATCTAAAAAAATGTACCAAATATATATAGTAAACAAACTAATAAATATATAAAAAATATAACAAACTAGTAAATCCCCATGGACAGAGGAGCCTGGGGGGCTACAGTCCATGGGGTTGCAGAGAGTCGGACACAACTGAGTGACTAAGCACAGCACAGTAAATATAAAAGAAGCAGAGTCACAGATGTAAAAATGAAACTAGTGGTTACCAGTGAGGAGAGGAAACAGGGAGAGGTAATAGAGTGGTAGGGGATTAAGAGGAACAAACTGTTATGTATTAATATAAAATATGCTGCAAGAATATATAACATGGGGAATAGAGCCAATATTTTATAACTATGAATAGAGTGTAACCTTTAAAAATTGTGAATCACTATATTGTTCACCTAAACTGATAGAATATTGTACATCAGCTACAGTTCAATTTAAAAAAAGGCTGGAGCTCTTTTAAAAACTTAAAAGCACAACTGTGCAAAGAAGGGTAAGCCTCACTTCCTCTTTAGACTGGGAATTTTGTAATGGGTATTTAGCAGTACCAGGAGTTTCCCATCTGAGATAATCAAGCTGCTTGTTTCTTGTTATGTCTTCAATTAAAATTTGGCCAAAAACATACTTTTGGGGAGAAAGCTTCTATATTATAATACTTTGGTTTTTTAAAGATCATGGTTTCTCAACCTTGGCACTGTTGACATTTTGGGCCTGTTGATTCTATGGTGTGGAGGGGGGCCTGTCTTCTGCATTGTGGAATGTTTTGCATCCTTATCCACAAGATGCTGGTAGCACTGTTTCCAGCTGGGGCAATCAAAAATATTTCCAGACATTGCCAGATATTTCCTGGGGGATGAAATTGCTTCAATTTTGAGAATCACTGATTTAAATATACTTTTTAAAGTTAGTGATCCACTAAGTCATTTGGGAGTTAGAGAAGTATGTGTGTTCTTGGGATAGGAACAGAGGAAATGGTTTATCTTCATACTTTAATTCCTAAATCTGCCACGAGCCCTGAATGCCTAATTGTACATGGATATTGAACTTAAAAAACTTGAATGATAAAACAATTGAAAATTGTGAACTTAATTTTACGTGTGATTTCACTGCCTTTCTTATTGTGGTCTTACTTTAATTGTAGAACAATTCTGTCTAGTGGGGTAAATATTAATGCAAAGACCTTGGAAGAAAACATTCTTATGCTGCCTTTGAGAAGGAAGAAGACTGATATTACTTAAACTCCTAATAAGCAGTAGGCACTTTTAGGTGACTTACATATATTATTTCATTTTAATATTCACAACCTCTCTACAAGTAGAAATTAATCTTCTGTATTATTTACTCAGGTTGTGTTGTAAGCGGTAGACTTGAGATTCAAATCTGGGCACATCTGATCTAAAGCACATTTGCTATATGCTGCTTCCTGTAAACAGCCATTGACAATATTTCAGATAAATTTTAGGGATAAAAATGAACATTTACGCGATATTACATTCCTCTGTTGTTATGTAAAATGAACAAATTATTCAGAGTGGAATTTGTGTGTGTGTGTGAGAGAGTGAGTGAGTGAGAAAGAGAACGAAGTCAATTTGGGGATAATAACCAGTTCAGTTCAGTTCATTCACTCTGTCATGTCCAACTCTCTGCGACTCTAGTAATAATTCTTATTGAACACTTATGATTTGTCAGGTATGATTTTTCAGTAATCCTTAAAACCTGATAAACAGATCATCCTTATTATTCCTGTTTTATAAAGAGAAAACTTAGACACAGGTGAAGTAACTTGTTCAAGATCAATCTACTGCTAAGTGGTAAAGCCAATGTTATAACCTAAGCAGTGTAAACAACTCATAAATTGAACTAGTCTGTATTTCTGAGTGCAAAATAGCTCTGACAGAACTAATTATAGTGCCATTCCTTGGTTATAACTGAACATATATTCTAGGCTGCAACATCTTATATAAAAATCAACTTTTTGTTAAATGGACCACATCTCTAGAAAGTAATTGTACCAAGTTATAGTGGAGGGTTTTTGTAGACATGATAGAATGTAGTTTTACATTTTGCAACCTCTAGGAATTTATTACTTACGAAACCTAAGCTTATCTAGGTTAGTGTAGGTCATGCCAGTATTTACTTTTAAGCTAATACTCTCTTGATTGTGGTAATTTGGACTTGGAATTCCTTCAGTATCTTATTACTGAAGATCATACTGTATATCAGAGAAGATTTTCCCTAAAAAGCAGACTATTTACTAAGAAAAACTTAAAGAACTGCTATGTGTAGGGATTTCTGATGCTCCAGGTTTGTCGAGAGCTTGGGTGAAATACTGGGAGATCTTGGACTTTGCAGTCAGAATGTCTTAGGTGTAAATCTTTTGTTTGACTCTGTAACACGTTTCTTAGTCTCTTTCTTTTTTAGCTTATAAGATGATGAATAAACCTAACCTGCAGAATTTGTTGTGATGAATATGTGAAATAATGGTTATAAATGTCTGAGATCAGTTTAAATGGTGGTAGGTATTAATAACAACAATAACTATTACTACTACCATCTCTAGCCAAATACTTATAACAGCTAGATTTTATTATAGGGCTGTTAATTTTTATGAAATGTTACACTTTATTAGAATTTTCATAAATCACTGATACCAGGGATTATTGGTAACTTCATTCCATCTTGTATTTACTAGGTACAACACAGTTACATCATTATGCATATATTAAAAATATGAAGATTACATGCAGTAAAGGTGCTTCCTACTGCTTCCCTTGTTGCCATTCCATCCTCTTTTATTTCAGAAAACATTTGTTGAATGCCTCCTGTGTCCCCGCTACATACAAAGAGACTAAGACCTAGATTCATGCACTGAAGTACCTTTTAGTCTTCTAGGGAGATAAACATTGACTCTGGGGTGATAAGTACTGTGATGCAGGATAATAGAAGAAAGAAAGGCACTTGGGTATCCTGTGATTATAATGGAATTATTTTGTGGTAATTTAGTTCTTAAATTTTTCCTTGTTTTACAGTGCCCAAGGTTGATACTGTGGGTGACATTTTAAACTGTAATTAAAAGGACAACATAAAATCGTAGGAGTATTTGATCCAAGTTAAACAGTATTTTGGTGCATTGGGTCCACATTGTGGGATATCATTTCTATTTTCTTACGATTTATTCTCTGCTTTTTCGTCTCTTTGTAATAAAGCAAGAATTTTTAACCTAGAGCCTAAGACATTAGGCAGGGGTTTCAAGGATAGGCTCAAAGAATCTTTGATCCATTCTAAAATAGTATGTAAAATAACGAGTATCACAATTCAGATAGTGGGAAGGACAGTAAGTACAAGACCAAATTGGATTTGAATTCTCACTCTGCCACTTGTGCTCTCTCTGGGTGACCATGACAAGTTATTTAGACTTTGACTTCCTTTTTCTTACATATGTTGTATACACATTGTTGCAATGTAAGAATCATTGAATAAATAGCAGTGATGTTTTTAGAATCAGCTTGCCAGTTTCTACAAAGAACTAATTTGAAATTCTTATATAGAGACTGAGTTGACTTTGTGATTAGTGGGAGTGTTGCTGTTTTAACAGTGTTAACCCTTCTGAATCCATGAATATGGGATTTTGCAACTTTCTGGAACTCAGCTGTTCTAATAGTTCTTTAGTAGATATCTTGGGATTGTTTTCAATATTAGAGCATGTCATCTGTGAATAGCGATAGTTTTTACCTCCTCTTTTTCCAGTCTGATGCCTTTTATTTATTGTTCTTGTGTAATTTCCCTGGCTAGAATCTCTAATACAGTGTTGGATAGAAGTGTTGAGAATGGACCCTTTTTCTTATTCCTTATATTTGGGGAAAAGCATGCATAAATATATCCCTGGAGGAGGCCACATCAACCCACTCCAGTATTCTTGCCTGGAGAATTCCATGGACAGAGGAGCCTGGGCGGGCTAGAGTCATGGGATTGCAAAGAGACACAACTGAGTGATAACAGTAAGTATATGAAGCATGTAATATTCTAAAGACTACTTATAATAGGTTTTTCTTTCCTCCCTCCCTCCCTCCTTCCTTCCTTCCATGAAAACAACCCAGAGAGGTTGTCAGTTTCCTGTGTTTGGAGGCCAGTGGTCAAAAGAGTGAGCTCTGGCCTTGTACTGCATTGCTTGGAATTCTAGTTCTGCCATCTGCTAGCTTTGAATTTGGGCAAGTCATTTACTCTCATTGTGTTTTTCTTCATATGTAAGGTATGAGTAAGAGTATGTACTTTAAAGAGTTGTGAAAGTTAGATGAGACTGTACAAGTATAGTGCTGAGAATAAATAGTGCCTGTCCATAGTAAGTCCTTAATAAATATAAGTATTTGCTCTTACAGTTATTATTGGTCAGGAGCACCCAGCCATCACCCATGTCTCAAAATTTTGTACTACATGTTTTTTGCTGTACCTGAAATTCATCATTGCTTTCCTTTGCTTCATTCGATAAATACTCAGTGCCTACTATCTGCAAAGTACTATATAATTAAGACACCATATGGTGAGCAAGACAAGTCACTGGCCCCATGGGTTAATATTTCTAGTCAGAGAGACCAATAGAAACAAATAGATAATGAAAATTGGCTTTCCTTGTGCTCAGATGGTAAAGAATCGCTTATAACACAGGAGACCTGGGTTCGATCTCTGGGTTGGGAAGATCCCCTGGAGGAGGGCATGGCAACCCATTCCAGTATTCTTGCCTGCAGAATTCCCATGGACAGAGGAGCCTGGTGGGCTACAGTCCGTGGGGTTGCAAAGAGTTGGACATGACTGAGCAACTAAGCACTGAGATGTAAGACAGTGATAAGAGCTAGGAAAAACAATAGAACGGATTAGGTAAGAGTGCCATAAGGTGACACTTTAGATAGCGTGTCAGAAAGGCCTCTCTGAGGATGTTACATTTGATCAGAGATCTGAATAAAATAAAAAGTGAGCCTTATGATTATCTATGGAGATGTTCCAGGTGGAGGCAACAAGTATAGGAATCTTGAGATAGGAGTGCTCTTTGCAGTTGCTTGACTGGCTCCTTTGATTTAGTTTAGGTGTCACGTGTGTCTTCGTCAGCTTTTTCTTAGTTTCTTATGAAATAATTCAGACATGACTTTTATGATTATGTCTCTCTTAGATATCACTGATCCCATAGCAATAGTGTTTGTTCCCTCTTGATGTACTTATTACAGTGGAGATATACTTATTACAATGGATTGTTATTGCTGTCTTTTTTTCCCCACTGGACTGACTTCTCGATGTCAGGGACTATAGTTTTTTACTTATTATTCCCAGTATCTAGGCATATAGATGTACAAGAGATGTCTAAATGAATCAGTGTCTAAATTAATACAATGTCTAAGTGAATACAAGAGATATGTAAATGAGTAATGAATGAGCAGCCAAGTTTTTTTACTTTTTATTTCCTCAGTATATTTCTCTTTGTACTTGTTTCTGCCTGATAATAATGATAGTGAGTACAGTTTATTTGAATAATTTTTTGTCTGACAGTCAGCTTAGTGCATCAAATACATTTTTGTATTTAACCATTGTGTTATAATTTCTTTCTTTTTTTTCTCTATCTGAAGATTAAGGTCCAGGAGGGCAAAAAAGTTGTTTTGTTTGTTCATCTCTGTATCAGAAGTGCCTAGTATAATAACATATCAGCTGTTGCTTGAATGAATGATATGTTAGTATGTTAACCTTGAGTCTTCTACTTAATCGCATAGATGATACAGTATAAACCATATTTGTATAATACTCTGATAGACCGTGAACTAGGAGCTTTAAGCAAAACAGGTCATATTAGATGTTCTTAACCCCCCTAACTCCTTTTCCTCAGCAGTACCACATCAAGTCTAACGTTCATATAAGTGCTCCAACTGGAGTTACATTTTCTTAACTAGAGGCTGAGACGTATAGCCTAATAATTACACTGCAATTTTTGCATTTTTTAAAAATTGAAGGATAATTACTTTATGGTATTCCCTTGTGGTTCAGTGGTAAAGAATCCACTTGCCAATGCAGGATGCACAGGTTCGGTTCCTGGGTCGGGAAGATCCTCTGGAGAGGGAAATGGCAACCCACTCCAATATTCTTTCTTGGGACATCTCATGGACAGAGGAGCCTGGTAGGCTATAGTCCATGGGGTCTCAAAAGAGTCAGACAGGACCTAGTAACTAAAGAACAATAACAATTACTTTACAATGTTGTATTGATTTCTGCCAATATTTACATTTTAAAAGAGAAGTTTGCTTTGTTGTTGTTGTTTAGTTGCTCAGTTGTGCATCCCCATGGACTGTAGCTCTTAAGGCTCCAGTTTGCTAAGTAGGCCAAATAGCAGATGGGTGGAATGTGTATGGTTGAAGGTAACATAGCGCCACTATTTTTACTTAACTATGGATTGAAAAGCAACAGATCTTTTCATGATATGGTATAGGTAAGCTGACCATATTTTTCCAGTCAAAGGTTCAGTTTGGCTGAAAAAGGATGCTTTGTAGTTCCTGGCTTTTCAGTTTATTTCCAGGAAAAGACAATGAAATCGTTGCCAGGATGGTTCATCACATGAAAGTCAGTCAGTTCAGCACTTCAATAGAATGAAGGGAAAAAAATCTTGATAATCTTGATGCAGAAAATGCACTGACAAAATTCAGCACTCTTTCATGATGAAAATACTTAGCAAACTAGAAATAGAAGGGAACTTCCTCCACGTGATAAAGGTCACATGTGAAAAACCCACACCTAGTATCATACTAAACAGTGAAAGACTAAAAGCTTTTGCCCTGTGATCAGGAGCACAATGAGGATGCCTGCTTTTCTGTCTTCTTTTCAGCGTGGTACTGGAAGTTCTAACCAGAGCAGTTAGTACAAGAAAAAGAAACAAAAGCATTCAGATTAGAAAGGGAAAAGTAAAATAATGTGTTTGTAGATAACATGATTAAAAATATATATATTGTGGTAAATAACATGAGATCTGCCCCCTTAACAAGATTTTAAGTGTGTGTTATAGTGTTGTTAACTATAAGCACATAGTGGAATAGGAGATCTCAGGTACATGGGTTCTTTGATAACGCAATATCAGTTCTTTTGGATAAGCACCGAGAAGTAGGATTGATGGATCATATGGCAGTTTTATTTTTAATTTTCTGAGGACCTTCCATACTATTATGAATTTTTTATATGTAGAAAACCCTAAAGATTCCATGAAAACATTCTTAGAGCTGATAGACAAATTTAGCAAAGTTGCAGAATACAAAATCAACACATAGCTTCATTTTTATACACTAGCAGTAAACAGAAAGGAAATTAAGAAAACAATTCCAAGGACTTCTTTGGCAGTCTAGTGGTTAGAACTCCCTGCTTCCAATGTTGGGGGCATGGGTTCAATCTCTGGTTGGGGAAGTAAGATCCCATATGCTGTATGGTACAATCAAAAAATAAAAATAATAATAATAATAATAAAGTACATTTATATTACCATCAAAAAGAATAAAATGCTTAGGAATAAATTTAACCAAGGAGGTGAAAGACTTGTACAGTGAAAATTGCAAAACACTGCTTTGACTTAATGTTTGATTGTCATAGTAGAGGGAAAATAGTGGATAAATGTTTGCAATTGTAGGTTCATGATAAAAATTATTCAAGTTACATTTATTTTGAGAGTAAGTTGTCTTAAACCTTCCCTGGTGGCTCTTAGATGGTAAAGAGTCTGCCTGCAGTGTGGGAGACCTGGGTTTGATCCCTGGGTTAGGAAGATCTCCTGGAGAAGGGAAAGGCTACCCACGCCAGTATTCTGGCCTGGAGAATTCCTTGGGGTCACAAAAAGTCGGACAGGACTGCATGACTTTCACTTTCACTTTGTCTTAAATGGAAGGTGAAAAGAATTGGAAAATATGGTAATACTTCTCTGTTATGAAGGTTCAGATGATAGAATGCATACGAAAGGTGCTGTTAAATGATGGTAAAGATGATAACTTGATAATAGAGGCAACAGCCTAACAATCAGGAGTTAGAGTTCTGTAATCAGACTTCTTAGATTTGAATACTGGTGCTAACTCTTAAATGTGAAAGTGAAGTTACTCAGTCGTGTCCGACTCTTTGCAACCCCATGGACTGTAGCCTACCAGCCTCCTCTGTCCATGGAATTTTCCAGGCAAGAGTACTGGAGTGGGTTGCCATTTCCTTCTCCAAACTCTTAAATAGGTATGTGCATTTGAGTCAGTTATTCAACTTATTAATGTCTCATTTTCCTCATCTGTAAAATGGATATAATTTTATGTGCCTTGTCAGTTTAAATGAACTCAGTCGGTAAAGTGGTTAAGACTAGTACCTGGTATATAGGAAATGCTCAAAAAGGATTTAGTATATGTTATTTACTGTGAAGCTGTAAAACGACAGTGTTTGTATATATATGATTTTAAAATGTTTTGTGTTTAAGTCTGTACTTTATAATTTAAATTGCGTTTTAAAAACATTTTGTTTTTTTATTTTTTGGCCACACTACATGACATGTAGGATCTCAGTTCCCTGACCAGGAATTGAACTCATGCCCCCTGCATTGGAAGTAAGTCCTAACCACTGGACTACCTGGGAAGTCCCTAACTTGCCTTTTTTAAAAGCAGCATTTCATTGCTGATTCTTTTGGGTCTCTTGGAGCTCCATTAATTGTGAAAAAAATTTTTGTCTCATTTATGCAGAGCTTATATATTTTTTCCCTATCTAATCTACTCTTTATTTTACTGTATTAAATTTTAGCATGCTTGTTTACCTTAAACTTAGTACAGGTCAGCTCTACTAATCAAATATATTAGTTCTGGCCTATTAAATATCCCACCCAATTGGATATCAACAGTAAACTCTTGAGAGTTTGCCCTCTCCTATTTTGTAGTTATTACATTGATGAAAATTCTTTTTACTAAATTCTTTGCTATTTTGGAAATGAGAAGTGGAACAACTAATAAACATGCTAAAAAATGTTTCTTAATTCATTTTAAGAAACAGATTTATTTAGTAAATGGTGTTTATTTCAAATTATGCTTGAGATTAAAAAAAGCTGTGTGGATATATTTTTGAAAACATTAATATGTAAGGAATTGGCAAGCATTTCTGCTGATTTGTATTCTTTGGTTGGCTCTCTGTGGCTCCAAATACCAGTCAGGAAGTATAAAACTCACTTTATTAGCCAGTTTTATTCATTCTTACATCAGAACTCTTTCGTGCAAGTGGCAGTTGCGTGGAATGGTCATTCTCTCTTAAGTGGAAAGGAAGTATGTTAGTTTATCTAATTGATAAGTCTAAGAGTAGAGCTGGCTTTAGGAAAAGGAGTACGTCAAGGTTGTATATTGTCACCCCGCTTATTTAACTTATATGTAGAGTACATCATGAAGAACGCTGGGCTGGAAGACGCACAAGCAGGAATCAAGATTGCTGGGAGAAATGTCAATAACCTCACATATGCAAATGACACCATCCTTATGGCAGAAAGTGAAGAGGAACTCAAAAGCCTCTTGATGAAAGTGAAAGAGGAGAGTGAGAAGGTTGGCTTGCAGCTCAACATTCAGAAAACAAAGACCATGGCATCTGGTCCCATCACTTCATGGGAAATAGATGGGGAAACAGTGGAAACAGTGTCACACTTTATTTTTTTGGGCTCCAAAATCACTGCAGATGCTGATTGCAGCCATGAAATTAAAAGACGCTTGCTCCTTGGAAGGAAAGTTATGACCAACCTAGATAGCATATTAAAAAGCAGAGACATTACTTTGCCAACAAAGGTCCGTCTAGTCAAGGCAATGGTTTTTCCCGTGGTCATGTATGGATGTGAGAGTTGGACTGTGAAGAAAGCTGATCGCCAAAGAATTGATGCTTTTGAACAGTGGTGTTGGAGAAGACTCTTGAGAGTCCCTTGGACTGCAAGGAGATCCAAGCAGTCCATTCTGGAGGAGATCAGTCCTGGGTGTTCATTGGAAGGACTGATGCTAAAGCTGAAACTGCAATACTTTGGCCACCTCATGCGACGAGTTGACTCACTGGAAAAGACTGATGCTGGGAGGGATTGAGGGCGGGAAGAGAAGGGGATGACAGAGAATGAGATGCTGGATGGCATCACCGACACTGTGGACATGAGTTTGAGTGAACTCCGGGAGTTGGTGATGGACAGGGAGGCCTAGCGTGCTGTGATTCATGGGGTTGCAAAGAGTCAGACACTACTGAGCAACTGAACTGAACTGAGGGTCACAGTGATACCACTACTCATTTTCCCTTCATATCTTGTCTCCAGTCTCAGGTAGGCTTTCCCATTATAGCACTAAAATAAGCACTAAACGCTTCAGGTTTGTACACTTCGTAACTCCAGGTGTGGTGGAAAAGAGGACCTCTCTTCTGGTAGCTCCTGCAAAGGAATTGTGATTTTCTTTGGTTGGAGTGAAGTCACATATCTTCTTGGAATAGTCTTTATGGAAAGTGGGTTGAAGAGTATGTTTGGCAGAAAAAATTGAGGTTACTGATTGTTATGGGTTGAATTGTGTTCCCCCCCAATTTATATGTTGAAATCCTAACCCCCCAATACTTCAGAAATATGACTTTACTTGGAAATAGAGTCATTATGAATGTAATTATTTTAAGAGGAGGTCATAAAGGAGTAGGGTACGCTGCTAATCCAAAATCACTGACTTCTATATCAAAAGGAGAGATTTGGACATAGACACACATGCAGGCAGAATGTCACGTGGAGGTTGGACTTAAGCTGCAACATGCCAAGGAACTACCAGAAATGGGAGAGAAGCCTAGAGCCAATCCTTCCCTAGTACCTTCAGAGGGACTTTGGCCCTGCCAGCGTCTTGTTTTGGACTTCTGGCTTCCAGACTGTGAGACAATAAATTTCTGTTCTCCAAAGCCACTCAGTTTTTGGTACTCCATTATGGCAGCCCCAGCAAACTAATACAGTGGTCATGAATTTATAGTTATACCAATCTGTCCTGTTGAGTGACTTTTTTAGGCTCAGCATTGAAGAAAGAGGATAGTTGGAAACTCATCCAGGTTTGGAGTTTTGCGGTACTTGTGTGTTCTAAAAGAGGAACAAGAGAATTTAGATTATTGACAAGAGGATTATTGAAATGATGCACCATGGGCTATAAACCGAATGATGAGGGACATAAAGCAAAGAGATGGTCTGGTCTGATGGGTCACAGTCAAAATGAAAGGGTCCATGGATAAGAAGTCTTATAAAGGTCAGAGGAAGATCACTTGAAAGAGAAGGTTATGCTTGGAGAACAAGATGCTTGAAATAGTGGTTTGGGATATAGAGCAGTTTGGATGAATGTAGAAGAGCCAGGAGTGACTATGCCAAAGCCTTTGACTGTGTGGATCACAGTAAACTGTGGAAAATACTGAAAGAGATGGGAATACCAGACCACCTGACCTGCCTCTTGAGAAACCTGTATGCAAGTCAGGAAGCAACAGTCAGAACTGTACATGGAACAACAGACTGGTTCCAAATAGGAAAAGGAGTACGTCAAGGCTGTATATTGTCACCTTGCTTATTTAACTTATATGCAGAGTACATCATGAGGAACGCTGGGCTGGAAGAAGCACAAGCTGGAATCAAGATTGCCGGGAGAAATATCAATAACCTCAGATATGCAGATGACACCATCCTTATGGCAGAAAGTGAAGAGGAACTCAAAAGCCTCTTGATGAAAGTGAAAGAGGAGAGTGAAGAGGTTGGCTTGAAGCTCAACATTCAGAAAACAAAGACCATGGCATCTGGTCCCATCACTTCATGGGAAATAGATGGGGAAACAGTGGAAACAGTGTCAGACTTTATTTTTTTGGGCTCCAAAATCACTGCAGATGCTGATTGCAGCCATGAAATTAAAAGACGCTTGCTCCTTGGGAGGAAAGTTATAACTAACCTAGATAGCATATTAAAAAGCAGAGACGTTACTTTGCCAACCAAGGTCCGTCTAGTCAAGGCAATGGTTTTTCCCGTGGTCATGTATGGATGTGAGAGTTGGACTGTGAAGAAAGCTGATTGCCGAAGAATTGATGCTTTTGAATTGTGGTGCTGGAGAAGACTCTTGAGAGTCCCTTGGACTGCAAGGAGATCCAACCAGTCCATTGTAAAGGAGATCAATCCTGGGTGTTCATTGGAGGGACTGATGCTAAAGCTGAAACTGCAATACTTTGGCTACCTCATGCAACGAGTTGACTCACTGGAAAAGACTCTGATGCTGGGAGGGATTGGGGGTGGGAGGAGACAGGGACGACAGAGAATGAGATGACTGGATGGCATCACCGACTCTATGGACATGAGTTTGAGTGGACTCCGGGAGTTGGTGATGGACAGGGAGGCCTGGCGTGCTGTGATTCTTGGGGTCGCAGAGAGTGCTGTGATTCATGGGGTCGCAGAGACTGAGCAACTGAACCAAACTGAACTGAACAGGATGACTGGGCCATAATATATGCACGTTGGTGGTACTTTGTAAAACTCTGCTTTGAAGAAACCATTGGTGTTAAGGGCATCAAGGAAGTAAAAATCCAGGTTGTTGGATGGGTTATCCAAGTCTATGGTGAAGTCATCCAGTTGATGAAGGTTTAGGGTGGGGAAGAATACAATGAGTCATGTGCGATAGCCTCAGGTGAGTGAGGTAGGGGAAACCAGGAGGTTAAAATATAACAGTGATAAGGAAAGGGAGATAGTAATTTTGCTGAAAAGGAAACACCTTAAGAGAGCAGAGTTTTATTTTGTCTTTGTTTTAAGAACAGAGATAATGTGGACAAGCTTCACGGGGAAGCAGAGGGTTTTAATCCCATTTCTGGAACCTGAGATAGTCAGGAAGTTAAAACTGGACAGCAGCCATTTGAGAGGGCTTCTAGGGAGGTAAGAGATTGTTTCAATTAGAGCGGGGGGTTGGAGGTAGCATTCTGAGAAAAGGTTGGCTTTTCAGGAGAAGACCTGGTGTTATTTTATGTAGGGAGGTAGAGAGAACATTCTCAGAAGTTGAGGAAAAAGGGACTTGCTTACTTTTTTCTTTCTGTACTGGACTAGTAAAGCCCTTGAGAGCCAGGACTGTGTTATTCATCATGATGCCTGTCTCAATCTTTGGCAAGTATTAGGTTATGAATAAATGTGAAATAATTTATACTCCCAGCAGTATTTGAGAATGTACTGCAAGAAGGAATTTCACTAATGATCATTCAGCTCATAAACTTCATATTTTTTGAGGGCTTTCATATGTAGGTATTGTGGATTTGATGGTAAATAAAATGTGATTTTCTACTCTCATGGAGCAAATATTATAGTGAGGGCAAAAATAATGAAAAAACAAACAGACAAAATAAAAACAATATGTAACAGATCTCTGAAGGAAACAAGCAAAGCTGAAGTAGAAAATTTTAAAAAGGGCCTATGTTATGATGATCTGAAAAGGACTCTGAGTGGGTAACATTTAAGCTGAGTCCGAAAGAAATTGAAGACACCACCTATGTTTTCAGGAACAAAGAATGACATGTGGAAAGACTTGAGACAGAGCTTGCTCTTTTAGAAGAACTGAAATGTCAGTAAAGTTAGTGGCCCTAAGTGTATCTGGAGAGGTGAGCAAAAGCTGAATCATGAAGGGACTCAAAGCCCTGTCGAGGAGTTTAGATTTAATTTCTTCTCAAATGAGAAGCCACTGAGGGGTTTAAACAGAAGAATGTTATGTTCTTATTTATATTTACATACACTCTGCAATCTGTGTGATGAGAAATAGATAATAAAAGCAGAGAGGATGGATTAAGTGTTCCAAGAGACAAGATGAGATATGAACTGCAGAGAGAGGTGGATGAGTTTAACGTATGTTTTGGAATTAGTTGATAGTATTTGCATATGATAGATTGTAAAATTGAGAATGAGGGACATGCTGACAGATATTTGGCTTGTGCATCAGTGGTTGGTGGTAGGAGAGGAATAGATTCTTGGAGAAAAAAAAAATACAGGTTCTGCTAGATGTTTGGGAGACATCCAAGTGGAGATATAAAGTAGATGGTATATAAGTTTAGAGTTCAGAGAGGAGGTCAGAACTGAAGATATGATATTCACCAACTTAAGTGTAGTATTTGAACCAGGGGGATTGATGTGATCATCTGGTTGCCCAGATGTGTAGAAAAAGGACATGAAAGATGAGGCTGTGAATGCCCTTTGTAGAAGGTAAAGTGCTGTACAAGTGCAGGAAGTGATTATTTTGTTTCACTTGTTCCTTATTTGAATTTTTATAAATCCACATATCATTCATGCTTATAGATAATGCCTCTCCCAGTGATTTCTGTTTATTTGGGACTGGCTAGAATAGCATATGTAGGACTCACTGTCTTCTGATGAGAATACCCAAAACTGGTCTTTGTATTCATTCTTTGTCACTCTGCCACCCAGATTTTTTGGTCAGGTTGAATTGAATTTGGCAAAAGCTACTCCATTACTCCTCTCGGGTGTTGGAGAAGACTCTTGAGAGTCCTTTGAACTGCAAGGAGATCCATCCATTCTAAGGGAGATCAATCCTGGGTGTTCATTGGAAGGACTGATGCTAAAGCTGAAACTGCAATACTTTGGCCACCTCATGCGACGAGTTGACTCACTGGAAAAGACTCTGATGCTGGGAAAGGTTGGGGGTGGGAGGAGAAGGGGACGACAGAGAATGAGATGGCTGGATGGCATCACCGACTCTATGGACATGAGTTTGAGTGAACTCTGGGAGTTGGTGATGGACAGGGAGGCCTAGCGTGCTGTGATTCATGGGGTCACGGAGAGTCAGACACGACTGAGCGACTGAACTGAACTGAACTGAACTCCATTACTGGTTTGAATTTCTGGTATGGTCTCTTCATAATCCATTGTTTTTCAGTAGTATATAGCTGTACTCTCTTTTGAAATTCTTTTGTCTACTTAAAGTCCCTGTGATCTTTTATTTCTGATAATCTCCAAAGCAGATGTATTCTTAGGTTCAAATTTTGAAAACTTTCTTTTTAGAATACTCTTCTTAGAGTGTTCCTAGGTCTTTGCTAGCTGACTTATCAATTTATAATGATTTGTTATGGAACAAACATGAGATGTTTGCAGAAGAGAGCATTGCAAATTTTATTAGAATATAAGCAGTTTCAAGGGCAGAGGCCCTATATAATTTTTGTAACCCCAGGTACCTAAACCTGTTCTGTCTCCAAAAGATCTCCAGTCCATGTTTATTAAATTATTAAATGAGTTACAAATAACAGAGTTGAGGGTTTATACTGTATATTCTCTAAGGGAACTGCTCGGATGGCTGCTTGTGTTTTCTTGGGCCCCTCCCCACCAGCTCTAAAGTGAAATGACTCAGATGACTTGCTTCTCTCCACCCTCTATACCCAGCTCCTTTTAAATTTCTTTTTTACTGACTTGCTTTTGTCTCTTCAGACAGCTTCTGATTGCTATTTCCTTTGTCAGTTTGGATTGCTGTTGATCACTATCGCTGTTTATTTTTTTATTCTTGTCCTCTTCCTTTTACTGTTTGTTTCTAGCCTGTTTTCCTTTATATTGTGAAATGCATAAGTCTTTTTAAAAAGACATCACGAGTCTTCAGAAAGTTTTAGTTTCCTTCCCTGCAGGTCGGTCACATGTGAACATAGGTGTGTAAAAGCACACGCTCTTCTGGTTGTATTCATTTGGTACTTTGGTTGTAGGAGTAGCTGTTCCATTATTTGAGGGGGGATGCTGGTGGTTGTGGTGGAGTAGTTGAAAGGAGGTAGGTGTTAGTTATCCTTCTGGTTCCTCAGATCTCTTGAAAATGGAGTATTAAGTATAATTATATGGCTGAATTTAAAATAACTGAAATTTTTTATGTTAATATGTCAAATATACTTGCATGGCAAGTTACCCAGAAAATCATGTGCTTTATCACACTTTTAGAAAACGTTCACGAGTACTAAATTGTTAATCATTACTTAAATTTTTATAGAGAAAAAAATAAAAAGATTTTGAGTGGTACTTTGCCTACAGCTGTCCTTATAGTCAAAGCTGTAGTTTTTCCAGCAGTCATGTATGGATGTCAGAGTTGAACCGCTGAGCACCGAAGAATTGATGCTTTTGAACTGTGGTGTTGGAGAAGACTCTTGAGAGTCCCTTGGACTGCAAGGAGATCCAACCAGTCTATTGCAAAGGAAATCAATCCTGAATATTCATTAGAAGGTCTGATGCTGAAGCTGATGCAAAGCTCCAATCCTTTGGCCACCTGATGCAAAGAACTGACTCATTAGAAAAGACCCTGATGCTGGGAAAGATTGAAGGCAGGGAGGAGAAGAAGAGGACAGAAGATGAGATGGTTGGATGGCATCACCAGTTCAATGGACATGAGTTTGAACAAACTCTGGGAGATGGTGAAGGACAGGGATGCCTGGCGTGCTGCAGTCCATGGGGTCACAGAGAGTTGGATATGACTGAGCAACTGAACAGCAACAACAAATTAGAAGGTTACAAGTTCCCCAGTAGTCAGCTATGGTACTATTCCATGATTCTTTTTCATTTCAGGGTCCAGGCTGAAGGAGCACCCCCTCTTTATGACTTATTATTCTCTTGACAGAGAGAAAAGAGCAAGAGCTGGTGGAAACACACAATAGCCCTTAAAACTTCCACCTGGAACTTTAACTTCCTCATATTTCATTGGCCAGAGTAAGTCACATGGCCAAGCCAATAGTAGGGTACTCACAGAGAGGCACTGTAAGTCACATGGCAACAGGCAGGGCTGTTTATATTCTTGTTCAATTCACTTCAGTCACTCAGTCATGTCCAACTCTGCAACCCCGTGAACCGCAGCAGGCCAGGCCTCCCTGTCCATCACCAACTCCTGGAGTCCACCCAAACCCATGTCCATCGAGTCGATGATGCCATCCAACCATCTCATCCTCTGTCGTCCCCTTCTCCTGCCCTCAATCTTTCCCAACATCAGGGTCTGTTCAAATAAGTCAGCTCTTCACATCAGGTGGCCAAAGTATTGGAGTTTCAGCTTCAACGTTAGTCCTTCCAATGAACACCCAGGACTGATCTCCTTTAGGATGAACTGGTTGGATCTCCTTGCAGTCCAAGGGACTCTCAAGAGTCTTCTCCAACATCACAGTTCAAAAGCATCAATTCTTCAGTGCTCAGCTTTTTTTAATAGTCCAACTCTCACATCCATACATGACCACTGGAAAAACCATAGCCCTGAGTAGACAGACCTTTGTTGACAAAGTAATGTCTCTGCTTTTTAATATGCTATCTAGGTTGGTCATAACTTTCCTTCCAAGGAGTAAACGTCTTTTAATTTCACGGCTGCAGTCACCATCTGCAGTGAATATTCTTGTAAGAGGAGAATAAATGAGAATTATAATACAACCTCCCAGACCTTAGGATGATTTAGCAGTTTTGTAACAACTTTTTTCTTAATAAAATTTGTTTTTTCCTTAATAAAAATAGCAGCCACCGCCCCTTTTTTTGGTTTTCATTGCATTAGTTAGGATATTGGTTCAAGCCAAAATCTCAGTGGCTTAAACAGGAGAGAATTTACCTCTCTCAAGTAACTGTCCAAGTAAGATAAGTAATAGAGGGCTGATATGGCAGCTTCATCATAGTGTCAGAGACATAGACCCTTTTTCTCTATTGCTCTTTTATTTTCAACCATGTTTTCCTTCTCACAGTCTGGGTAGATCCTCCATGTTTCACAGCCATATCTACCTTCTGGACAGCTGGAAGAAACAACTGGGAGGTCGAAGACATTCTCCTTCCCTGTAGGTGCACAACCTGAGAGCTGGGCACGTTATTTCCTTTCACATTTCATTGAGAGAAACTGAGATTACAAAAGATGAGAAATGTACGTTTCAGTAGGTGTCCGCATGTTCGAGTAAGGTTTAGGGGTATTATTATTAAAGAAAGAAAAGAGTAAAGGATATTAAGGAACAGTTAGCCATCTCTTCTTAATTCAATTAGTTTAATTGGAAACCTATGAAGAATAGATATTATTAGCACTTTATAGATAACTGGGTAGGCTTTTCAAAGAGGAAATAAATTGTTCTTGATCTACCTAAGAAGTAGTGGAATGGGCTTTGAATTTAAGCCTATGTGAGGGTTGTTTTTTTTTTAATAACATTTTGTTGGTTTCCTAATGTCTTATTTTCAAGCACTTAAGATTTTTTTCAGAGTAGTAATAGTGTTGACTCTTTAGAAAAGATTCTTCATATATTTATGAATATTTTACTTTGTGAAAAATGATACGTGTTTATGACCTAGCCAATGAATAAATAATTGCTTCAAATTATAGTAATAGAAAATTTAAGTCAGGTTTTGACTTTTGATAACCTTAGTTTAAAAGTTTTCTTTTAGAAATTAATTTAGTTACTAAGTATTCATATATAATCTCATATACTGATGGCACATTTTTGGATTTTACATTTTTTCCTAAGCTAAAAAATATCTTGTTTTGTTCTATGAAATTAGGGAAGTGCTTATTATAAAAAATATTTTTAGAGAACACAGAGTAGTATAAAGAGGAATGTAAAAATCATTTGTAATTCCATTATCCAGAGATCATCACTGTTACCAGCTCTGCCTTTCAAAATTTTTCTCTATGCATTCATTATGTGTGTTATATCTATGTGATTTTTTAAAAATCTAAAATGATCATATTTCAGCAAAAAAAGAAAAAGACAATTTTACCAAGATGCACCAAACATACTCGTTGATCATTACTTGATGAGTGAATTGGCAATTTGGATGACTTTTTTCCATTCTCACTTAGCTGTATTGTATTAGTATAGTTGATCAGCACAGGATGTACTTAATCACTTACTGAGCTTATGCCTTCTCAAATGTTATTTATGTAGTAACCAATGAAGCTGTTTTCTTTAGCAGAGTATTTATACATTTCTTTGGGAGTGGGGTGAATATATAATTATTTTATTTTATTTTATTTTTAATTAATTTATTTTTTATTGGAGGCAAATTATTTTACAATATTATATTGGTTGGTTTTGCCATACATTGATATGAATTTGCCCCGGGTTTACATAAGTTCCCCCTCCTGAACCCCCCTCCCACCTCCCTCCTCCCTTTATCCTCCCTCTGGGTCATCCCCGCATGCCAGCCCCGAGCATCCTATAACATGCATTGACCCTGAACTAGTGATTCGTTTCACATATGACAACATACGTGTTTCAATGCCATTCTCCCAAATCATCCCACCCTCACCCTCTCCCATAGAGTCCCAAAGACTGTTCTATACATCTGTGTCTCTTTTGCTGTCTCGTATGCAGGGTTATCATTTGCATTTTTCTAAATTCCATATATATGTGTTAGTATACTGTATTGGTGTTTTTCTTTTTGGCTTACTTCACTCTGTATAATAGGCTCCAGTTTCATCCACCTCATTAGAACTGATTCAAATGTATTCTTTTTAATGGCTGAATAATACTCCATTGTGTATATGTACCAAAGCTTTCTTATCCATTCGTCTGCAGATGGACATTTAGGTTGCTTCCATGTCCTGGCTATTATAAACAGGGCTGCAATGAACATTGGAGTACACGTGTCTCTTTCAATTCTGGTTTCCTCGGTGTGTATGCCCAGGAGTGCGATTGCTGGATCATATGGCAGTTCTATTTCCTGTTTTTTGAGGAATCTCCATACTGTTCTCCATAGTGGCTGTACTAGATTGCATTCCCACCAACAGTGTAAGAGGGTTCCTTTCTCTCCACATCCTCTCCAGCATTTATTGCATGTAGACTTTTGGATAGCAGCCATTCTGACTGGTGTGAAATGGTATCTCATTGTGGTTTTGATTTGCATCTCTCTGATTATGAGGGATGTTGAGCATTTTTTCATGTGTTTGTTAGCCATCTTTATGTCTTCTTTGGAGAAATGTCTGTTTAGTTCTTTGGCCCATTTTTTGATTGGGTCATTTATTTTTCTGGAATTGAGCTGCAGGAGCTGCTTGTATAATTTGGAGATTAATCCTTTATCAGTTGCTTCATTTGCTATTATTTTCTCCCATTCTGAAGGCTGTCTTTTCACCTTACTTATAGTTTCCTTTGCTGTGCAGAAGCTTTTGATTTTAATTAGGTCCCATTTGTTTATTTTTGCTTTTATTTCTAATATTCTGGGAGGTGGGTCATGGAGGATCCTGCTGTGATTTATGTCGGAGAGTGTTTTGCCTACGTTCTCCTCTAGGAGTTTTATAGTTTCTGGTCTTACATTTAGCTCTCTAATCCATTTTGAGTTTATTTTGGTGTATGGTGTTAGGAAGTGTTCTAGTTTCATTCTTTTACAAGTGGCTGACCAGTTTTCCCAGCACCACTTGTTAAAGAGACTGTCTTTTCTCCATTTTATATTCTTGCCTCCTTTGTCAAAGATGAGTTGTCCATAGATGCGTGGATTTATCTCTGGGCTTTTTGTTTTGTTCCATTGATCTATATTTCTGTCTTTATGCCAGTACCATACTGTCTTGATGACTGTGGCTTTGTAGTAGAGCCTGAAGTTTGGCAGGTTAATTCCCCCAGTTCCATTTTTCTTCCTCAAGATTGCTTTGGCTATTCGAGGTTTTTTGTATTTCCATACAAATTGTGAGATTATTTGTTCTAGTTCTGTGAAAAATATCTTTGGTAGCTTGATAGGGATTGCATTGAATGTATAAATTACTTTTGGTAGTATACTCATTTTTACAATATTTATTCTTCCAATCCATGAACATGGTATATTTCTCCATCTATTAGTGTCCTCTTTGATTGCTTTCAGTAGTGTTTTATAGTTTTCTATGTACAAGTCTTTTGTTTCTTTAGGTAGATATATTCCTAAGTATTTAATTCTTTTCGTTGCAACAGTGAATGGAATAGTTTCCTTAATTTCTCTTTCTATTTTCTCATTATTAGTGTATAGGAATGCAAGGGATTTCTGTGTGTTGATTTTATATCCTGCAACGTTACTGTAATCATTGATTAGCTCTAGTAGTTTTCTGGTAGAGTCTCTGGGGTTTTCTGTGTAGAGGATCATGTCATCAGCGAACAGTGAAAGTTTTACTTCTTCTTTTCCAATTTGGATTCCTTTTATGCCCCAACCAAAAGACAAAGGCTGGCTGAATGGATACAAAAACAAGACCCCCATATATGCTGTCTGCAAGAGACCCACCTCAAAACGAGGGACACATACAGACTGAAAGTGAAGGGCTGGAAAAAGATATTCCATGCAAATAGAGACCAAAAGAAAGCAGGAGTACTCATATCAGATAAAATAGACTTTAAAACAAAGGCTGTGAAAAGAGACAAAGAAGGAAACTACATAATGATCAAAGGATCAATCCAAGATGAAGATATAACAATTATAAATATTTATGCACCCAACATAGGAGCACCGCAATATGTAAGACAATTACTAACAAGTATGAAAGGGGAAATTAACAATAATGCAATAATAGTGGGAGATTTTAATACCCCACTTACATCTATGGATAGATCAACTAAACAGAAAATTAACAAGGAAACACAATCTTTAAATGATACAATAGACCAGTTAGACCTAATTGATATCTATAGGACATTTCACCCCAAAACAATGAATTTCACCTTTTTCTCAAGTGCACATGGAACCTTTTCCAGGATAGATCACATCCTGGGCCATAAATCTAGCCTTGGTAAATTCAAAAAAGTTGAAATCATTCCATGCATCTTTTCTGACCACAATGCAGTAAAATTAGATCTCAATTATGGGAGAAAAACTATTAAACATGCCAACATATGGAGGCTGAACAACACGCTGCTGAACAACGAACAAATCATAGAAGAAATCAAAAGAGAAATCAAAATATGCATAGAAATGAATGAAAATGAAAACACAACAACCCAAAACCTCTGGGACACTGTAAAAGCAGTGCTAAGGGGGAAGTTCATAGCAATACAGGCACACCTCAAGAAACAAGAAAAAAGTCAACTAAATAACCTAACTCTACATCTAAAGCAACTAGAAAAGGAAGAAATGAAGAACCCCAGGGTCAGTAGAAGGAAAGAAATTGTAAAAATTAGGGCAGAGATAAATGCAAAAGAAACAAAAGAGACTATAGCAAAAATCAACAAAGCCAAAAGCTGGTTCTTTGAGAAGGTAAATAAAATTGACAAACCACTAGCCAGACTTATCAAGAAACAAAGGGAGAAGAACCAAATCAATAAAATTAGAAATGAAAATGGAGAGATCACAACTGACAACACAGAAATACAAAGGATTATTAGAGAATACTATCAGGAATTATATGGCAATAAAATGAATAACCTGGAAGAAATGGACAAATTCCTAGAAAAATACAACTTTCCAAAACTGAACCAGGAAGAAATAGAAAATCTGAACAGACCCATCACAAGCACGGAAATTGAAACTGTAATAAAAAATCTCCCAGCAAACAAAAGCCCAGGTCCAGACGGCTTCACAGCTGAATTCTACCAAAAATTTAGAGAAGAGCTAGCACCTATTCTACTCAAACTCTTCCAGAAAATTGCTGGGGAAGGGAAACTTCCAAACTCATTCTATGAGGCCACCATCACCCTAATCCCAAAACCTGGTAAAGACCCCACAAAAAAAGAAAACTACAGGCCAATATCACTGATGAACATAGATGCAAAAATCCTTAACAAAATTCTAGCAATCAGAATCCAACAGCATATTAAGAAGATCATACATCATGACCAAGTGGGCTTTATCCCAGGAATGCAAGGATTCTTCAATATCCGCAAATCAGTCAACGTAATACACCACATTAACAAACTGAAAAATAAAAATCATATGATTATCTCAGTAGATGCAGAGAAAGCC
Source organism: Moschus berezovskii (assembly GCF_049115385.1). Taxonomy (NCBI): domain Eukaryota; kingdom Metazoa; phylum Chordata; class Mammalia; order Artiodactyla; family Moschidae; genus Moschus; species Moschus berezovskii. Next base: position 26,266,217 of record NC_142463.1, on the reverse strand, counting down.
TTCGACAAAATTCAACATCCATTTATGATAAAAGCCCTCCAGAAAGTGGGAATAGAAGGGACATACCTCAACATAATAAAAGCTATATATGACAAACCCACAGCAAACATTATCCTCAATGGTGAAAAACTGAAAGCATTTCCCCTAAAGTCAGGAACAAGACAAGGGTGCCCACTCTCACTACTACTATTCAACATAGTTCTGGAAGTTTTGGCTACAGCAATCAGAGCAGAAAAAGACATGAATATATAATTTTTTATTCATACTGGGACATGTTTGAGAATGAAAGGGATAGTACAAGTATTTAAAGTTTTTTGAAATTTTTTTTTGCCATCAAAATGGTTTTATTATACTGAAATGTAATATAGATCAGTAAAATAGTTCTGTTTTCAAAAATAAAAGTTTATAGAATACTTGTTTTATAGTACAACAAAATAAAGTCTTTACCCAGATACACAGAATATACCACCCTTATGGCAGAAAGCGAAGAACTAAAGAACCTTTTGGTCAAAGTGAAAGAGGAGAGTGAAAAAGTTGGCTTAGAACTCAGCATTCAAAAAACTAAGATCGTGGCATTCAGTCCCATCACTTCATGGCAAATAGATGGGGAAACAATGGAAACAGTGACAGACTTTATTTTTGGGGGCTCCAAAATCACTGTAGGTGGTGACTGCAGCCATAAAATTAAAAGATGCTTGCTCCTTGGAAGAAAAGCTATGATCAACTTAGCATATTAAAAAGCAGAGACGTTGCCTTGCTGACAAAGGTCCATCTAGTCAAAGCTATGGTTTTTTCAGTAGTCATGTATGACTGTGAGAGTTGGACCATAAAGAAAACTGAGTGCCGAAGAATTGATGCTTTTGAACTGTGGTGTTGGAGAAGACTCTTGAGAGTCCCTTGGACTGCAAGGAGATCCAACCAGTCCACCCTAAAGGAAATCAGTTCTCAATATTCATTGGAAGGACTGATACTGAAGCTGAAACTCCAATACCTTGGCCACCTGATGTGAAGAACTGACTTATGACCCTGATGCTGGCCAAGACTGAAGGCAGGAGGAGGAGACGACAGAGGATGAGATGGTTGGATGGCATCACCAACTCGATGGCCATGAGTTTGAGCAAACTCCCGGAGTTGGGGATGGACAAGGAAGCCTGGCGTGCTGCAGTCCATGGGGTCACAAAGAGTTGGATACGACTGAGTGACTGAACTGACATTGATTATGAGAATATTTAGAAACAAAAGCAGGATAGTTATTCTGGGTAATAGTCATATTTTTTGCCAGCTTCTTAGACGTATCTGTCTCTAATATGTTGTTAGAAACAGATATTTAATAATTATTCTACATGTTTCTTTAAATTTAGATGCTGTAAAATCATACCCTCTCATTTCATTTCATCCCAGTACAGAATATAAATTTATATAGTTAAAAATAGGAAGACTTTTGATGGAACTTCTAGAATTCATTACTTTAATTAAATCTCCTGTTCTGTTTGAACTCATTCAGTTTATTCGGTACTTAACATTGCTTTTGAGGGATGTTTCAGTGCCTTGGCAAATTGTCTTTCTAATAATTGGTATTTGCTAAAAGCTTCAATAGCTGAAGTTTTTTTGTTTTTTTTTTTTAATCTTTTTTCATTGATCTTTAGTCTTTGATTTAGTCTGATTAAAGATTTCCCACTTATTTTGAAAAATATGCAACCAATCATTAGAGGACTTGCCTTCAAAAAGATTCAGTAGTGACACACTTAGGTTGGGTTTATAAAGTCAGTCTTTGAAAGATTCCAGCCTTTAAAATCTGATGACAGGTTGCAAGTAGGGAATACATATTTCCATGTTTAAGTATATTTTTGTTTTGTTTTCAATACCATTTTTATCCTTAAAATTTTAACTGTGAATATATGTAAACATCTGTAAGTTTTGGCATATGGAGCTAACTCATTAATACTGATGCCACTAGAGTGCCATGATAAATAGAAGTAGCCTCAGAAGTTTTATGCAAATTATCCATCCATTTTCTAAAGAAATTTTAGTACATAATTTTGTATTAAACGCATAGTTTCTTCTCTTTAGCTCATTGTTCTTGAAAGGATTTATCGGGTGATAATAAAGATTGTCAAGCAACAAAATAAACAGTTCTAGAATTATACCATAAATAAATGATAAAACCACCTCGAGGTTTTAGACTATTGACTCCTCACACATACTTCATTTGCACCTCACCTGTAGTTTCTCACTTACTTTGCTGGCTAGTGGCCTGGTGCATGTTGTGGGTCGTTGCACATCTCACTGTACTGACTGTGTCAGCAGGAGCAGCAACGTCAAATATTTCTTCTACTGTCTCAAAAGGATTATAAAGAGTTAACTGTCCATGGTTGCTTGTGTCTGAGGATACTTTTCACTGTCTTCTGCATGGTGTCCCTGAAAGGGTGTTATGTTTTATCTCTAAAGAGTCAGGGGAAAGGTGGAATTATCCCTGGTCCTTTTTACGATTTCATCACTTGTTCAAGTGGTTAGAACACTTAGACACTGTTAACTTGGCTAGAAAATAGATGAATACAGTAGAGGTGTTCTAAATTCATCTTGGTTTATTTTAACGTAGTGATTAATGAAAAATACTTCATTCAGGGAAGTGAAAACTGTGAGACAAGTGGTAAACCACATGGGATGTTGAGACAAGAGATTGTACTGTCCTAAGCAAACCAGGGCATTTGAGAAACAGCATGGTAATGTGAAAGAGTATGGAACTTAAGAGTAGGACAGACCTGCATTTAAATCCAGACTTTACCATTTAAAAGCTTGGACAAGTAACCTCTCTGAAACTTGGTGTATTAGGGTTCTCAGAGGAGCAGAATCAGTTGGACAGACACTCACACTGACCAATTAATTTTAAAGAATTGACTCATGTCTTTGTGGAACAAGTCCTAAGTCTGCCGGGCCTGTTGGAGAGAGACTGAGGGGAGAGTTGTTGTTGCAGTTGAGTCTGAAGGTGATCTCGAGGCAGAATTACTTCTTCCTTGGGGGAGATCAGTCTTTCTCTCTTAGGACTTTCAACTGCTTGGATGAGACATCCCCACATTATGGAGGATAATCTGCTTTCTGGCTTTAAATGTTAATCACATCTAAAAAAAATACCTTTACAGTAACATGTAGACTGGTATTTGACCAAACAACAGGGTCCTCTTGCCTCACCAAATTGACAAGTAAAACTAACTTTCACACAATATTTCTTTATTTACTTATTGGGAAGATATTATATGACTCACAAGGATTAAGTGTGGTAGTATTTATAAAGCACTTAGTAAAATGTGTTCTCAGAGTAGGCACTGAGTACGTGTTGGTCTTAATCTGTTTTGTACCCATTAAGACTATAGACCCAACTTTGATGCTTGAAGATCTTTTCCCCTGTTTGTATTTCTTTCTAAGCTTCTCCTGTCTCTTCATCTACTTAATAAGTCCTGTTAAATCTTTTAAACTTTTTCTTCAGACCAAGCCCTTCTTTTTCAATATTGCCGGTGTTTAGGTCCTCTACAGGGCCATGGAAATTTTGTCCTAAGTAACCCTCTGCATGCCATCCTACTTTCCCTCTTCACGTTCAAATAATCACTTAGTTAGTGTGAACTAGTATTAGACTCTTGAGCGTGTCTTCTTTTCCATCCTTATTTTCTTTACTTTTACAGTGGGAGTTGAAGCCCTTCATCAGTTGTCTTCTGTAACAGCAGTCCCTGACCTTTTTGGCAGCAGGGACCAGTTTCATGGAAGACAGTTTTTCCATGGACTGGGGGGTTGGGTGGGGAGGACAGTTTCGGGATGATTCAAGTACATTATATTTATTGTGAATTTTATTATTATTACATTGTGTTATATAATAAAGTAATAATACAACTCACCATAATGCCGAATTAGACCCTTGAGCTTGTTTTCCTGCTACTAGAGTGATTATAAATACAGATGAAATTTTGCTCCCTTGCCTGCCCCTCACTACCTGCTGTGCAGCCTAGGTCGTAATAGGCCATGGACCAGAACGTGCCTGGGGACCCCTTATAATCTTATCTCTAATCCTTTTAGAACTCATTACTATTCTTGACAAATGTAATTGAGATTTCTGTTGATTGCATTTATACCTTTGTGTAGAATCACTGTCTCTCCTACTGCCCTATAGTCAGATGTCTGCACTGGTGTCACCCTCATGAAACCTTCCTGTATTTCCTTCCCAATTCCAGAACACTCTTACATATTCATGTACAAGTAAACCTAAGCCTTCAAACATTGATACTCCTCAGCTGCCTTTCAGATGAGATAATATATCTGTTCATCAGCTGACCAAGGAACCATTTAGACTGTATTATGAATTGAATGGACTTCCCAGGTGGTGCAGTGGTGAAGAATCTGCCTGCCAGTACAAGAGACGCAGGTTCCATCCCTGGGTTGGGAAGATCCCTTGGAGGAGGAAATGGCAACCCGTTCCAGTATTCTTGCCTGAAAAATTCAATGGACGGAGGAGCCTGGCGGGTACAGTCTATGGAGTTGCAATGAGTTGTACATGACTGAGTGAGCCACACACACGTGTGAATTGAACACCACTCCCTGCCTCCAAGCATTTCAGATCTGATATTAATATCATTTTTTTGTTCATTAGTTTGTATATTCACTTAATTATTTTATTGAATTGGTTTTTTGTGTTCATCGGTACTTTGGAGGATGAACTCTTAAGGTTTTGGGCTTCTCAGTTGCTCTTTAACCAAATCATTTCACCATAATTTGTTATATGTTGAGTTTCTGAGTAAAATTTTATGAGAGGACAAGAGTTCTGATATCAAAAACGATTTTAAAATTCCTGTTTTGTTTCTTGTCTACCTAATTCTTGGTAATCTACATGGCTGCCTTTATTTACTCTCCCTTCCTCCCAAAAGAAACAAAATTGAATTTTTTGAAATCATGGATGTATTAATTGTATTTATGTTTATTTCATGTATCTGTTGAATGAATGTAATTATATTAATAAAAGTCATTGAATAGCATTTAATTTATAATTATTTATTTATTTTAGTTATCAAGTGGAAATCCTCTTTATGAAAAATACTATAGACAGGTAAGATGATTGTTTCTTATAGAACATACTTTCAACTCCTGATTGTATTCAGCCAGCTGAATAAATTTGACATTTCTTGTTTTCATTTTCTTGTGCTTTAATCTACTGCTTTGATTAATGTGTTTAACAAGTTTTCAGAAAAATTAAGGAAAGAAAATTAAGCCCAAACACTTGTCTTAAATATCTATCTTAAAAATCCGTGTAGCATTAGATATATTCATCCATATACAAACATCCGAATTAATTTATAAGTTATTTAGAAATGACTTTTATGTTATTTTAAAGACATTTTAAAGTTTAATTTTCATCAAGTTGAAGCCATAACACTCATATAAATATAAAATGAACATGTATCAAGGATTTTTCTTCAACTCATTAATTATTGAGAGAACCAGTGAGATGTAAAAATGGGAATATGAGTTATAGAGATTTATATTCTCCATCAGAGAAAATTAATTTCATTGGTATGGATAGGAATCATTTGCATTGCTATCAGTTTTATATAATTTAACCTCTACCCCTACAGAGTATAAAATAAATAGCTTAGTTCATAGAAATCAAAGGTGCAAACCATAGATCAGATAATCTTCTGAAAGCATAGATGGTATTATTTGCCCATTTCCAAATATCAAATCATTTTCTTTATAATTTCTTCACCTTCTGATCATGATTACTGAAAAGGCTGGTCTTATTATATTTGATCCTATTGTCTACATAATTGCAGCAAGTTTTAATGAACCACTATAGGTAGTCTTGTGTGACTTGCAAGCCTAAAGCCGTATACTTACTATTTAACAACTATGGCCAGGTGATAAGTTTCTGCTTAAAGCCTTTGTTATATTCTTCTATTTTGAGGCTAAGATCTAAACTTTAGAAATTCACTTCTTCATATTTCACATGCAGTACATGTAATTTGAGTGAATTTACCTCATCTTGGGATTTTCCATATCTGCTAAGGTTCCTGGCCTTCTGAGTAACCTTGCTTTAGTGCTTGAGACACTTGGGATCTTACAAACCATGTAGCAGGCTGGTCTTCTTGTGGGAGCCTGGTAGACTTTGGCTCTACATAAAGCCAGTCCCTGATCCTTAATAGTGTCTTGTTCTGTCTGAATGAAAGAGAATCATTTCAAATATGGCCTTGTTTTTGTACAGTTGGTTTACTTAACTATATCCTGATAAAAAGGAGAACAAATTGTTATTTAGCTTATAACTATATGGCCATAAAAGATAAGGACATTCATTAAAGGTTTTTGATTTCTGAAGGGTCAGTGTGAATCAGATACCATTGAAAAGTATTTCATTCATTTTTCCAAAGTAGTGCCTGCTAAATTGAGGGATAATTTAGTAAGAAAGGGCTTTTCCATGTACCCATTATAAAATAGAATAGTAAAAATAATACCAGCAGTATTGCATGTAAAAAATCATATTTGAGTTTTCCATAACATTTCATTCAGGTCTGTGTAATTAATTTGTGTTCTCCTGCATCTTGGGTTAGGAGTTTGCTTTCATGAGATATATCTACTTCCAGTATGCAGAGTCCTGGAATTTTGACTTGGCCTACCAGTATAGTCTGAAAGTTGTCTGGTGATGTCAGCCTAGAAGTCTTTACCCAAAAGTCTATATTTTAAAGTGTTAGTAGTTCAGAGTATGTGGTATTGTTCTTTCCATGAGGCTCTGAGACTCTTCCTTTGTTGAAGAGGTGCCCTGTAGCTTATGGCAGAGCCTTTAGGCAGACAGAAACTGCCTGTAGATGACAAAGACTGAATGGCTATGTTTAATTATTATAGTAGCCAAAAGAATGGAAGATAGTAAAATTGTTTACTGGAATAGAGTGCATAAGTATTTCTTCACAGTGTTTCCCCTCAGTGCCTCTGTGTTTGGACTATCTGGGGAGAGAGATGTTTCTTTTCTTCTCCAACACTTGTCAGGGAGTAGGCAAAGAAAAGGAGTTGTGGAGAATTCTAGAGGCCGATTTCCTAACCTTTTTAGTTCTTCCTTGTTACTCAAAATGTGGATTGGGCAATTCTTTCCTGTTTGCTGAGTGCCTGATTTGTCCCATGTTCTAGCACTTGAAAGAAAGGATTTCTCTTTTGCTTCTTTGCCGGGTTTGGTCTGTCTGGAATGCTTTGTATATATTTTAGTAAACTTAATCTTTAACTAAAGTGGAAAAACAGCCAGCTCACAAATATCCTAGTATCATGTTACTCTTCCCATTTTAAAATTTACTTTTCATTTTTACAAATAGAACTTTACTTTAGGAAATTTCTACAGAAGTGAGAGTCATTATTTTTTTTTGAACTGTTTTTCCGTTTTTGGTGATCTCATTCTGTCTTAAAGGAAAGTCCCTATCAGTTAAAATGATGTGTTTCCCTTAACGTGCTTTAGGAACTTAGCAGTTTTTAAAATGTTACTTAAAGTTTATAAAAGAATCACTGCTAGTTTTAGAACTTCTAATTGTTTGATTTTCTAAAAAAGTGTTGCAGTTTCTTAAGAGTAAGTATAAAAGCAGAAGTTAATTATTTAAAGATATTAAAAAACAAACAACCACCAGATAACTGTGCAGCTATTCACATTTATCAGAAGGCCTCTCCAGAAATTATTGCTCTTTTTCTCTATTGCCATTCAAGTTTATTGGAATTTAAATGGCACCTATAGAAGACTTGGAATTACAAGATATGTGTTAATATTATGACTCCACTAATTTGTTCTACATCCTCTGAGCTTCAGGGTTTTTTTTATTTTGTTTTTGGTTTGGCCACGCTGCATAGCTTGTGGGATCTTAGCTCCCTGACCAGGCATTGAACCCAGGCCCTAGAAATGAAAGCACCAAGTCCTAGCCGCTGGTTCGCCAGGGAATTGCCCGAGCTCCAGTTTCATCATTTGTGTAATGGACATGATAAAAAACACATTGTAGATGGACAGTGCTCTCTAGATGGTACTCTTCTCATATGGGTCTCCAATATTACATTATACCTGATGTGAATATTACACCTGATGTGAAGAATTGACTCATTTGAAAAGACCCTGATGCTGGGAAAGATTGAAGGCGGGAGAAGGGGATGACAGTGGATGAAATGGTTGAATGGTATTACTGACTCAATGGACATGAGTTTGAGTAAACTGTGGGGGTTAGTGATGGACAGGGAGGCCTGGCGTGCTGTGATTCATGGGGTTGCAAAGAGTAGGACACAACTGAGTGATTGAACTGAACTGAATATTACATGGCCTTTGTTAGTGAGAGGATTCCTGCTGTCTTTTTGAAAAACTCAGTTCCCAAATCATAGGGAGGAATGCAGGTAAATAATCATAATTTTGTCTTTATGTTTTTTGTCAGCTATGGTTTGTATTTTTTCAGGTTGATACGGGCAATACTGGAAGGGTATTGGCTTCTGATGCTGCTGTATTCCTAAAAAAATCAGGACTTCCAGACCTGATACTTGGAAAGGTAATATTTGTTCATTGTATCCATAACTAGATATAATGAATATTTATTAGTGTAGATTAAATTGGATAAAATTCAAAAAACATCTCCAGAAACTTAGAAGTTAGAACTGAGTCATGAAAGCAGTTACAGTAATCCAATGGAGGGAATTTCTGGTGTAGTGATTTATCCTCTTGAAAAATATGGTGTTTTTCAGATTTTTAGAAAATAAATTACTTTTAGTAGAATGAAATGAGGAAGTAATAGTACATTTGAGTGTTGTGGGGAGAAACAGTGCAGACTGGGAACCTTGCCACCCACTCAGAATTGGCTGTTTCCCTGCTTCCTCTGTTAGAACTGTCTCTTAACTGTGTTTAATATGTGGTAAATAGAGTAGGAGATGATAGGCTTAGGAAAGAGCACAAAGAGGTGGAAAGTCCCTCTCTTGGCTTGATGTCCTTATAAATCCTTATGTATGATATTGATACGTATTCAACCCTGAAAAATAGTCATTAATAATTTAATTATTTACAAATAAACATTAACTATTTCAGCTTACCCATAAGAAAGAATATCATCTTAATAAGGATTTAAAATCAGTGTAGCATGTTCTAGTAGAGAGAGCATTGGACTTAGAACCTGGGTTAATAAAAAAAAACCATTGGACTGGAAGTTGGAACCTGGGCTTCATTTCTTTCCCTGATGTCTTGGATGTTCATGAGTAAGTCACTTAACCTCATTGGACCTTAATATCTTCGTGTAGGATTACACTAAGTGATCGTCAAAGTTTTTTTCTGCTTTTAATTCTACAGTTCTTAAATCTGACTACCAAAGAGCGTGAGGTTGTCAATTGCAGAAATTTTATTTATCTGTAAGATGATTTTTGTTTTAAATATAGATTAATACTTTACTTTTCTTCTAAATTTCAGATCTGGGATTTAGCTGACACAGATGGGAAAGGTATCCTGAACAAACAAGTAAGATTTAGAGACTGACATGAACAATTTTTGTGTGATTCAGAATAAAAAATAGCAGTTTTTTGTATTTTTAAACTAAAAATTCGTTTTTGCAAAATTAGGGCTTTGCAAGGACAAGTGTTATAATAAGGAAAATACTTCCAATCGCTAGACATTAAAGTACCTAATTCCCAAAGATTAGAGTTAGTTTGGTGACATTAGTTCTCCTGGAGTGTCAATTTGGGCTGCTGTAACACAATACCACAAACGCAAAAATTTATTGCTCACAGTTCTAGAGGCTGGAAGTCTTGAGATAATTTGCCAGCATGATTCCAGTGAGAACTTTCTTCTAGATTGCAGACTTTTTCTTTATCCTTATGTGGCAGAATGTGCTAGTAATTTCTCTCAGCTCTTTTTTGTAAGGCAATGGCACCCCACTCTGGTATTCTTTTGCCTGGAAAATCCCATGGACGGAGGAGCCTGGTAGGCTGCAGTCCATGGGGTCCTGAGAGTCGGACATGACTGACCAAATTCACTTTCACTTTTCACTTTCATGCATTGGAGAAGGAAATGGCAGCCCACTCCAGTGTTCTTACCTGGAGAATCTCAGGGACGGGGGAGCCTGGTGGGCTGCCGTCTATGGGGTCGCACAGAGTCGGACACGACTGAAGCGACTTAGCAGCAGCAGCAGGCCCATTTATAAGGGCCCTATCCTAATGGTCTAAGTACTTCCCAGAGGCTCTGCCACTGGGGAGTTTAGCTTTCAATATATGGATTTTGGGGAATACATTCAAATAATAACATGGGATTTATTTTTCTTAGATATTCAGGGAGACTTTACTCTTTGTATCTAAATTTCTTGTGTGTTCAGGGTTATAAATAAAAGTAGATTTTATCATTTATGTGTTAAGATGGTATTGCCTTGTATATTTGAAGGGAAGCTCTTGGCTAATCAAATCTAAGTATGATGTATTCTGGTCTAGGTTTTATTACTAACATATAAACCAAAAAAAATGGTTTACAGGCCAGAAGTCAGTCTTGGGCCAGAAATATGTGAAAGTGGTTGTGGGTATTAGATACCACTAGAGTACGTTAAAGTTTCACTTGTTGGAGATAGATTTCAGAGTTCTACAGGATTAAATTCAAAGCTTGCTACATGCTGATACATTGGCTGAGCATTACTACTCAAAGTTAATTCCCCCATAGGGATAACTGAAGCTGACTGAGAAAAAGGATGGAAAAATTAGATGAGGGGTCAGAATACCCAGTCTCTTATTTAAGATTCCAAGGCTAGATTGTGGTCCTCATTGGACCCCAGGCCAGAAGAGCTGATTTGGTGCCTTGGAGACATTGGAAAACTAAATTCATGGGAGCATCCAGGGTGCTCTAGACTTAGTCAGCAGATTATTTGTTGAGTACCTGTTTTGAGCCAGGCTTTGGAGATACAGAAGTAAATGTGATGGAATGTGATCCCTGTCTTCAGGAACTTAACAGTCAAATATATTCTTCACTGCTACTCCTAGTCTTCGGATGTTTAGTTTGAGTTGCCTTTGTTATCGGAGAAGGCAATGGCAAGCCACTCCAGTACTGTTGCCTGGAAAATCCCATGGATGGAGGAGCCTGGTAGGCTGCAGTCCGTGGGGTCGCTAAGGGTCGGACTCGACTGAGCGACTTCACTTTCACTTTTCACTTTCACACATTGGAGAAGGAAATGGCAACCCACTCCAGTGTTCTTGCCTGGAGAATCCCAGGGATGGGGGAGCCTGGTGGGCTTCCGTCTATGGAGTCGCACAGAGTCGGACACGACTAAAGTGACTTAGCAGCAGCAGCCTTTGTTATATCCAGGTGGCGGGATTTATGGATCTGCAGTTAAGCTTTTTTTTTTTTTTAATTTTTATTTAATAAATGGTACAAAGCACAATGCCAAAAACATTAACAGTTAAAATTTCACCAAATGAAAAAATACTATAGAATACACAGTTGTAAAAAGCTACATTAAGTTATTTTACAACTGCCTCAAGCTGATAGGAACTCTAACTTGGTGTAAAGCCCAAAAGGTCTGTTACTTATTTTTATTTTATATTGTACTATATTTTATTTACAGTGTTGTGTTTGTTTCAGGTGTATAGCTAAGTGATACAGTCATATATATATATATGAATTAACAAAAGCAGTTCCCGTCTTTTGATGGGGTGCTCATGGTTTATAACATAAATGGCATTATTTTGAGAGAGGGATAACTTAGGTATGGCACTGGGTTTTTTTTTCTTTTTGCAGTTAAACTTTGATGTTTGCATTGGAGGAATAAGATTTTTGAATTAACATATGAAATTAAGGACATAAACCAATACTTACTGAGTTTTTATGAGCCAACAATGATAGTGCATTCTTCCTATAGTGTGGTTTTTAATTTTGTACCTTACATTGTAAGGAATTAGCCCCCCTTTTAGAAAGGTGTTTTGTTTTGTTTTTTAACTTGCCTCAGGCCTCATAACATGTAGTAGAACTAGAATTCAGTGCAGTATCATTTCACTTCAGAGCCCATCCATAGTATCAGGGATCTGAGCTTGGTTATCTAAGAGAATTGAATCTCATGCAGAATGACAGGAGAAAAAGGGTTATTTATAATTCAGCATTTGAAGGATGGGAGGAGACAAGACTCCAATAGAAGATACTTGGAAGGTCAGAGGTGAACTTGGACAGCTTTATGAAGCTGTGCTGGTAGAGGAGAGCTTCAGGGAGGATCATACTGTCCAGGCTGCCAAAAGAACAATTAGGTTGAGGTTTTTTTCTTTTTTTTTTAAGAGTCTATTGTATTTTGTAGCTATGAATTTGTGACAGTTATTTCTCTCGCTAATGGTGGGAATTGAAGTCAAATTGCATAGAAGCTTGTGTGGTGAATGAAAAGAGAAGGGGAAATCTTGAAATAGCATTTTTTCAAGATATTTATTAGTGAAGGCGAAGTGCTGTATGAACAGACAACCTGCAAGTTTCTAGGAGTAGGTGGTGAATTGAGTAAGAAAGTTGAAGGTGAGAACAGGAGATTTGAAAATCAGCAGTTGTACCTAGAGTATTGACAGATTGTAAATAATCATGCTGCTGCTGCTGCTGAGTCACTTCAGTCGTGTCCGACTCTGTGTGACCCCATAGACGGAAGCCCACCAGGCTCCCCCGTCCCTGGGATTCTCCAGGCAAGAACACTGGAGTGGGTTGCCATTTCCTTCTCCAATGTGTGAAAGTGAAAAGTGAAAGTGAAGTCGCTCAGTCGTGTCCGACCCTTAGCGACCCCATGGACTGCAGCCTACCAGGCTCCTCCATCCATGGGATTTTCTAGGCAATAGTACTGGAGTGGCTTGCCATTGCCTTCTCCGAAGTAATCATGACTGGAGTAAAAAGCTTTTGTTATGCCTATTCCGAGACTTGATTTTAACTGAGAACAGCTGAAAACAAGTTGCTTCAGTGTCTTCCCACTTACTAATTAAATTTTGAACTAAGGCTTCAAATGCCAAAGATCCAAGGACTTTTGGGAGAGATTTATAAGTATTTTGAAGTCAAGCAGTTATATAATTGTTTCAGATGTTGCATAGTTATTCTTTGTAGCTCTTCTGGAATAACAGTGACTGAGTCATTTGAATGATTGATCTAGTGTCAAAATTTATAATCTTAAATCCAGATATGACTTTTGATAACCTTTTATTTATTTTTTTCAATGTTTTATTTTCTTTTAGACTTTTTTCTAAGATTCTTTTTCTTAAGTGATAAAAATCATTTCTTACCATCATTAAATATTCTTTGAAACATGATTATTAATCTTGGTATATTTCCCATATCGTGTATATCAGTTTATTTTCTCATTTATATTAATATATTTTGCTGTTTATTATATCAGGAATATCTTTGTACATAGAGCTCTTCTTGTATTTAGAACAAGTGTTTTTTTAACGCAAGTGTGCTATTATATTCACTGAGACATAAAAATTTTGGAGTAGTTGTGAATTGTTTTATATTTTCAGATTGAAGATATATGTGTAGATAGATGGATGGATGGATGAATGGGTAGATGGATAATGCTCTTAACATTCATACTTTTCTTTCTCAGGAATTCTTTGTTGCTTTACGTCTTGTGGCATGTGCCCAGAATGGATTGGAGGTTTCACTAAATAGTTTGAACCTGGCTGTTCCTCCACCAAGATTTGTAAGAAATGCTTTTAAATTTTAATTGTATTTTAAAAACTGATACCACATGATTAGAAAGTAGTATTTCCTTGCTTCTGTTTACCTTTATTTATTTAACTTCCTATTGATAGGCTTTTAGCTTGTTTCCAGTCTTTTATTATTTAAAAATTGCTGCAATAAATAGAAACCTTGAATCTGTCACTTTGCATGTGCAGAAATATATGTGTAAATTCTCAGATGTGGAATTGCTGTTTCAAAAGTTTGTGCATTGTAATTTTCACTTATTATTACTTGTCTTCCATGGTGGTTGTTTTAGTTCATAGTCCCACCGGCAATTGGTTGAGTGTACTTTTTCTAGCTTACTGTTGTCAAACTTGTTTCTTGTAAATTTGGTAGGTGACCAGTGGAATGTAAGTGTAGTCTTTATTTATCCTTTTGGTTTTATGAAGTGAAGTTGAGTAGTTTTTCTCATGCTTTTGAGCCATTTACATTGTCTTTATGTGAAATGTCTGTTAATAACTTTGGCCTATTTTTCTTTGATTGTTGGTCTTTTCTTATTGAATTCAAGAGACTCTTCATATATTAGGGAAACAGTTGTTTGTCTATATGAATTGGAAATATTTTTCCCAGTTTGCTCTTTGTCTTTTGACTTTGTGGTAATTTGTGTTCCCATAAAGAAGATACTGTATTTAATGTAAATGAATTATTTGAATTTAAGTTTTTTATGTTCACATTGACATTAATCCTGGTATAAGGTGTGTATGAATTCAAATTTATATTTCTTCAAGATGACTACCATGTTTATTGAATAATCAGTCTTTTCCATACTGATTTGAAATACCGCCTCAGTCATGACATTCTCATATGTATTTATTTTTTCTGGATTTTTCTGTTTATATCCATTGATCTGTTTATCCATATGTTGATCTCACATTGTTTCAATGATCATATTTGATAATTTATATCTGATAGAGCTAGTCCTCCCCACCTTACTGCTTTTTTCAAAAGTTTCATGGCTCTTCTTGTTTTTAAAATTCAGTATTTTAAAGTATTTGGTCTAAGTATTATGAATTTAACTTCAGTTTTGAGAATTTCTATACTTCTGAGTTTAATTGTGGAGTCAGAGGGTTAATTTAGGGAATTGTTGCCTAACTATATACTATCAGTAAAAATTTTTAAATACAGCCATCTCTGCAAGCAAATAAACATAATAACTTGGATACGCTATTGGTAGGTTCCTGTACTTGTGACTTAGAAATCTTAAGTTGTGCTTGTCCCCGTCTGCTTTCCTTAAATATTGTGGGGAAAAGTCATCAGTTAACAGGGCCATAAGTATTTTTGTTACATTCGGATAACTTCATTTTATTTTGATTTCAGGTGTAATAGGATTTATTCTGTAAGATTTAACATGTTTTAGTTAGTGCTCCATAGTCATTTATGCAGTTAACACAGCTAATTCAGTTTTTGTTTCATTTGTACTTCAGTGAAAGTCTGAGTTAATGTTAAAGAGTGTCCTTTGTGTATTGAGATCCAGCATTTTGTCTGAGTGTTTAAATCCAAAGATGGTTTCCTCTTTTTTTATTGATATGAGGATTTCAGCCCTTCGTGTGCTATATTTTTCTTTTTAGCATGATACCAGTAGTCCTTTGCTAATCAGTGGAACCTCTGCAGCTGAGCTCCCATGGGCTGTAAAAGTAAGTAAACTTTTTGACTATTCTTTTACCACACTTTGTTTCTTACCTACATAATCCTCTTCCCCTTCTTTCATAATGTATTACACGGTGCTTTAGACTTTCATTTTTTACTGTGAAGGAAATGCTGGTACTAGAAATTGCTTGAGTCATGTTATTCTCTGTCAGTCATTTTTTTACTGTATTGGCTTAATCTCATTTCTGTTGTAGTATAAACTAAAAATGGTGATGTCATAATCTGGTATTAACTAAAATATTTGATGAATATGTAGTTTACCCCACTGGTATTATTTCTTATTTGAAAAGTTCTGCCTAACTAAGTATTCTCTTTATGATTCTAAAACAATTTTTTATGAAATCTTCTTCTGAAATGGGTATTTTGCCTTATAGTTATTTAGAAGCACCAAATGATTATAGCTATCTTATCAGGTTTTAAAAATTGTAATTTTAAAATAGAATATAGCAGATCAAATAATCTGTAATAAATGTATAGTTTTGTCAGAAAACCATTTTGGTTTGTATGCCTTGTGTGCTATTGTGTAAGGATCTGGTCTTCACTTGGCAAATCATGAATGATAGTTTTTATGTTATACAGATAATTTACAGGGATTTTAGGAAATATCTTATTATTGATAAGAAAAATAAATCTTGCTTTGGAAAAATGAGGGAAATGATGTTTATTTCTTTGGCAAGCTTTTCTTTTTAAAAAAAATAAATTGAGTTTGAAATGTAATTAATGCCATGTTTAGAAAGTCATAGAATGTCACTAATAGCTGTTTGTTCTTACAGAAGTTATTGCTTTGCTTTGGGTCTGTTTGAGAGGGTTAGACTAGATGCTCTTCTCAAAGTCCTTCGATCCCTGAAATATTTTGATTTTAAAATCCCTGATTTTAACTTAACAGTAGAAAAGGCAAAGACGATGTTTCAGTTACAAAAGGAATGGAGGGGATTCTAAACTTTTGAGTGGAATAACTTATAAATTACTATTTACTACAATATATTGGGATGAAAGTGAAACATGTTTTTGAAATGATCATTTTAAAAATGTTGCCTAGTCTTTGAGGACAGTGTTTATAACTGCAGTTACGTTCCTTTCTCCATTATTTAACTTGCACTCTTTTTTTATATTATAGCCTGAAGATAAGGCCAAATATGATGCAATTTTTGATAGTTTATGCCCAGTGAATGGATTTTTGTCTGGTGATAAAGTGAAACCAGTGTTGCTCAACTCTAAGTTACCTGTGGATATTCTTGGAAGAGTAAGATATTAAATTCTAAGTGTAACTTTTATGTATTTTAATTTTACTTTAAACCGGAACAGTTTAGCTCACTGTTAAAGAATACATAGATCCTATTTTGAAGTTGTGGTATTATAGAATTTTTTGTGCTCTCACTTAAAACTATTGCCAATTTCTTTCTTTCTTTGGTTATTCCCTCTAAAACATGAGTGTTTGAAATTAGCTGTCATAATCCTCTAGGTAAGGCCTTTTGTCTTTGGGTTGTATGCTCTGACCTCCCAGTTCCTTGATTTAATTTCCAGAGACCATCAGTATTCTACATCTCCCTCTACTCCATGACTATATCATGGGGCCTGGTTAAAGGAATAGTTTAAAATCATGAATTCTACTCTCTAAAGAGAACTTCTTGGCTTTCTAGATTTCTTTCCTAGATATTTGCAAGACTAATTCTTTGACGTCATCAAGACCTTTATATCAGACTCTTATTTTCTCTGTACTTTGAATTTACTTTTTCCTTTATCCATCTTGGATTCTTTTGGTTCACAGTTTCATGTCAGTATCCTTCGCTTCCTTTCCCATGTTTTCTAATCTCTCCTGCCTGATGAAAATCTAACCTTCAGTTCAGTCACTCAGTCGTGACTGACTCTTTGCGACCCCATGAATCACAGAACGCCAGGCCTCCCTGTCCATCACTAACTCCCGGAGTTCACTCAAACTCATGTCCATCGAGTCAGTGATTCCATCCAGCCATCTCATTCTCTGTCGTCCCCTTCTCCTCCTGCCCCCAATCCCTCCCAGCATCAGAGTCTTTTCCAGTGAGTCAACTCTTCTCATGAGGTGGCCAAAGTATTGGAGCTTCAGCTTTAGCATCAATCCTTCCATGAAGCTAATTATTTGCCTTCTCTCTGGTTACATTTGGACTGTTGAGAAAGTCTCGTAAGATTAGTATCCTCATAGTTTTGTGATCACCAGCTTCAGCTGGGCTTTCTGTACTGTAGCCTCTCTTGTGCTATTTGCATAATGATTTCTTAATACCCCTCTTTATATTTCAGACCTCGTCTACTCTCTTTAAACATCTAGTCTTTTAATTTCTTACTTAGATTGTATAGGGTCAAATCATGGCTACACCATTTCTTAACTGTGTGACCTTGGACAAATCATTAGAAAACCATGTCTCAGTTTTTTAATCTTTTAAAATTAGCTTGTTTTTTAGGGATTCCCCGGTAGCTCAGATGGTAAAGAATCCACCTGCAGTGCAGGAGACCCCGGTTTGATTCCTGGGTTGGGAAGATCCTATGAAGAAGGGATAGGCCGCCTACTCCGGTATTCTTGGGCTTCCCAGGTGGCTCAGACAGTAAAGAATCTGCCTGCAATGAGGGAGACCTGGGTTTGATCCCTGGGTTGGGAAGATCTCCTGGAGAAGGGAATGGCTGCCCACTCCAGTATTCTTGTCTGGAGAATTCTGTGGACAGAGGAGCCTGGCAGCCTTACAGTTCATGGGATCGCAAAGAGTCAGACATGACTGAGTGACTTTTGTATCACATCATCCTGTTTATAGGGTATACAGATTAAATGGGATAATGTATATAAAGTACCTAGCACAGAGCTTGGTACATACTCTTTGAATATTAGCTGCCATGATAATGACGATGACAAAAACTTGTCATTACAACACCAGTACTACTGGATCAGTGTTGTACAGTTTAGGTGCTAAACTAATTTTCTAATCTTGTTTTCTACTAATTATTTTTATACCATATGATCAGTATTAGATTTCTAAACTATAAATGTAATCTTGTTATTTTTTACTTGAAAGTTACCCTCTTAGGCAGCTTCCTATTGCATTTAGGATAAAGTCTAAACTTCAAGGCCCTCAGCGACCAGACACTTGCTTGTATTCACTCCTGTCTCTCATCAGTATACCTTCTCTTTCTGCCTCAAATAAAATTTTGTTAACTAACTTTAATACCTTCATTTCAACAATTTTAAATAGTTTATAGCTGGTCTAAAACTATGGAAGATGGTCTAGGTTTATACCAAATATACCAGCCCTTTAAGGTTTATTGGGCTTCCCTGGTGGCTTAGATGGTAAAGCATTTGCCCGCAATGTGGGAGACCTGGGTTTGATCCCTGGGTTGGGAAGATCCCCTGGAGAAGGAAATGGGAACCCATTCCAGTACTCTTGACTGGAGAATCCCATGGACAGAGGACCCTGGTAGGCTACAGTCCATGGGGTCACAAAGAGTTGGACGCGACTGAACAACTTCACTTTCTTTCTTTAAGGTTTATTCTCTGTATTCTCTGGACATTAGTTGGCTAATGATTAATAATGAAATGTTCATTGAATATGTATTTCCAGTTGATTAGCTATTCTGTGTTATGGGGAAAACAATCATGGACTTGGTTGGAAGTCTTCAGATTGAAGATTGATTCTGTTACTTAATAATAGTTACATGATCCTAGATAAGTCATGTAGTCTTGGATCTAAAATAGGTTTTATAGTACCACGTGAAGTTGTTGCGTGAAGTAACTGAGGTGATGTTTTTAAAAAAATGTAGTTGTTTAAAGTTATTGTTCAGTGGCTCAGTTTTGTCCAACTCTTTGTGACCCCCATGGACTGTAGCACACCAGGTGTTCCTGTCCTTGACCATCTTCTGGAGCTTGCTCAAATTCATGTCCATTGAACTGGTGATGCCATCCAACCATCTCATGTCTGCTGTCCCTTCTCCTCCTGCCCTCAGTCTTTCCCAGCATCAGGGTCTTTTCCAGTGAGTCAGCTCTTCACATCAGGTGGCCAAAGTATTGGAGCTTCAACTTCAGCATCAGTCCTTTCAATGAATATTGAGGACTGATTTCCTTTAGGGTTGACTGGTTTGATGTCCCTGCAGTCCAAGGGATTCTCAGGAGGCAGTTCAAGCATCAAAAAGTTGTTTGAAGTACTGTTACATAGTTGTTTTCTTAGTTGAGAGGAGCAAAACATTTTCTTTATAAATTTGCAAAGTGATTTCTGTTTAAAACTACTTGATACTAAGAATTATTATTAGTTTTTTTTTTACAGAAATTTTATTAGTGATGTAATAAAATACTCGGCATAATTGAAGTTTCTCAGAAAAATAGATTTTATAATGTTTAGGAAAAACTTTTCCTTCCACATATATATTTGATATATTCAGTTAGCATATGAAATGAAATGATGGTAATCTTAACCAGTTCTTTTCTTTTTAAGGTTTGGGAATTGAGTGATCTTGACCATGATGGAATGCTTGACAGAGATGAGTTTGCCGTTGTAAGTAACCTCTTGCTTTTGAAATTTTAAACATCTCAGTGGTTTTCTCAAGTGAAAATTTCCCATTTTTGTTTGTCTTTAGAGGAAAAGTACATTTCTCTTAAAATTAATGGTATGACTATTTTTACCTAGAATTTATAGTCAATAAATATTATTCAGCAAATGGATAATGGAGAATGAATTTTTTGCCCTCTTCATTTTATTTGACTGTAAAGTACGTAAGAACACATGCTTTGGATAATGCACTCTAAAGATGCTGAGTATGATCTTTTGAATCCCAACTTGACCAGGCATCTTAGTGCCTACTTCTGCTGTGAAATGTCTTTATTTCAAATATACTCCCAGATTTTCACATTTGTTTCATTAAAGGAAAACATGACTAATACAACAGTTTCACCTCATTTATGGAAACAGAGAAAGTTTAGACATCTTATCCAAAGATGTATTATCTTTAGCAAATGGATAGTTAATTCTTCAGAGAGCTGTTTTCATGTCTTCCTTAGGGTTACATGAAATTCTGCTGTGAACTCATGAGTGATAAATCTCGAATCCCCCTTTTAATCTCTTACGTGGAAATTAGTCTTTTCAAATTTTCTCTCTTTATTTTGCTAAGAAATTGTTGTTTCTTATGACTTTCAGATTTGCCACAGAATTGCACTATTCTTTATTCTCTTCTGGGTTTGTGTTTGCGTGTCTTTCTCTTTTCAAATCTTACTTATTTTTGCTTCTTGTTTTTTGTTTAACTAAGTTTTTGTGTAGTCTGTTAATCTTTTTAAAAAAGACATCTTTTCTGGTAGTGTCTTTAGGATTTTTTATGTATAGTATCTTGTCATCTGCAAACAACGACAGTTTTATTTCTTTTCCAATTTGAATTCCTTTTATTTCTTTTTCTTATTGCTATATTGAATAAAAGTGATGAGAGTGGACATCCTTGTCTTGTTCCTGATTTTAGAGGAAATGCTTTCAGCATTTTACTGTTATGTTACCTGTGAATTTGTCCTATATGGCCTTTATTATGTTGAGGTAGGTTCCTGCTATGCCCACTTTTTGGATAGGTTTTATCATAAATAGATGTTGAATTTTGTCAAGAGCTATTTTGGCATCTATGAGCTGATCATATGGTTTTTATTTTTTTTGTGTGGTATCTTCATCTGGTTTTGAGCTTCCCTGGTGGCTCAGATGGTAAAGAATCCACCTGTAATACTGGAGACCTGGGTTTGATCCCTGGGTTGGGAAGGTCCCCTGGGGGAGGGCTTGGTAACCCACTCCAGTATTGCCTGGAGAATCGCCATGGACTGAGGAGCCTGGCAGGTTACAGTCCATGGGGTCACAAAGAGGCGAACACAACTGAGCAGCTGAGCACACAGCATCTGATTTTGGTATCAGGGTGATGGTGGCCTCATAGAATAAGTTTAAATGTGTTCCTTCCTTTGCAATTTCTTTGAATAGTTTAAGAAGGATTGGTATTACTCTTTTCTGAATTGTTGGTAGAATTTACAGGTAGAACCTGTAAAGCTATCTCATCCTGAATTTTTGTTTGTTGAGAGTTTTAAAATCACAGATTCAAGTTCAGTACTTAAAATCAATCTGTTCATATTTTCTATTTCTCCCTGGTTCAGTCTTGAGAGATTGTATTTTTCTAGTAATTTGTCCATTTCTTCGAGGTTGTACATTTTATTGCCATATAGTTGCTTGTAGTAGTCTTTTATGGTCCTTTTAAGTCTCTTTCATTTATTTCTGCTTTTATCTTTATGATTTCTCTCCTCCTACTAACTTTGGGTTTTGTTTGTTCTTATTTCTCTAGTTGCTTTAGCTGTAGTATTAGGTTTTCTTTTTGAGATTTTTCTTGTTTCCTGAGGTACGCTTGTGTTGCTATAGACTTCCTTCATAGAACTGCATTTGCTACATTTGATAGGTTTTAGTCAGTGACCCATTAGTTGTTTAGTAGCACCGTTTAGCTTCCATTTGTTTGTGGTTTTTGCAGTTTTCTCTTAGTTGATTTCTAATCTCACAGCATTGTGGTTGGAAAACATACTTGATACAATTGCAGTTTTCTTAAATTTACTGAGGCTTACTTTATGACTCAGCATGTGTTCTATCCTGGAGAATAGAACTTTTCATGTGCACTTGAAAAGAATGTGTATTCTGGTGCTTTCAGATGGAATGCTCTATTAATATTAGTTCCATCTGGTCTAATGGGCCATTTAAGGCCTGTGTTTCCTTATTTACTTTTGTCTGGATGATCTGTCCATTGATGTAAGTAGGGTGTTAAAATTCCCTACCATTACTGTGTTACTGTCAATTTCTCCTTTTATGTCTGTTAACATTTACTATATATATTGACGTGCTCCTATGTTGGTTGCATTTATATTTACAGTTGTTGTATCTTCTTGATCCCTTGATCATTACGTAATGTCCTTTGTTGTCTCTTGTAACAGTCTTTATTTTAAGGTCTATTTTATCTGATTTGAGTATTGGTACTGTAGCTTTGTTCTGATACCCATTTGCATGGAATACCTTTTTTCATTCTCTCATTTTCGGTCTGTATGTGTCTCTAGATCTGAAGCGAATCTCTTGTAGACAGCAAATATATGGGTCTTGTTTTTGTATCCATTCAGTCAGTCTGTGTCTTTTGGATGGCGCATTTGATCTATTTTCATTTAAGGTAATTACTGATATGTATGTTCTTATTGCCATTTTTTTAATTGTTTTGAATTTGTGTTTGTAGGTTTTTTCCTTCCTTTCCTCTTTTGTTCACTTGTGATATGACTTTCTTTAGTGTTGTGTTTGGATTCCTTTTTTTTTGTTTGTATATGTATGTATTATAGATTTTTTGGTTTGCAGTTCCCATAAGGTTTTGATATAGCAGTCTATATATATTTCCATGATTGTTTCAGGTTGCTGATCTCTTTAGTTCAAATGCATTTCAGATACCTTGCTTTTGTACTCTCATCACAATTTTTGGTTTAGATACCATATTTTTGTGTGGATGATTTCCCACCTTTACTCTAGGTTTGCCTTTACCAGTGAGCTTTCCCATTTCGTAATTTTCTTGTTTCTCATTGTAGCCTTTTCTTTTCCACCTAGAGAAGTTCCTTTAGCATTTGTCATAATGCTGGTTTGGTGGTACTGAATTCTTTTTTGCTTTTTCTTGTCTGTAAAGCTTTTGATTTCTCCATCAAATCTGAACAAGGGCCTTGCTGAGCAGAGTATTCTTGATTGTAGGCTTTTCCCTTTTATCTTTAAATGATTCATGCCACTCTCTTCTGTCTGTAAAGTTTCTGCTGAAAACTCAGCTGATAACTTTATGGAGATACCCTTGTATGTTATTTGTTGCTTTTCACTTGTTAGTTTTAATATTTTTTCTTTCTCTTTAATTTTTGTCAGTTTGATTACTGTGTCTCAGCATGTTCCTCCTTGGGTTGATGCTGTATGGTACTCTCTATGCTTCCTGGACTTGAGTGACTGCTTCTTTTCCCATGTTAGGGGAGTTTTCATCTATTATCTCTGTAAGTATTATCTTCTCAGGCCCTTTCTCTCTCTTCTCCTTTTGGGACCCCTATAATGCAAAGTTCGGAGAAGGCGATGGCAAGCCACTCCAGTACTCTTGCCTGGAAAATCCCATGGGTGGAGGAGCCTGGTAGCCTGCAGTCCATGGGGTCGCTAAGGGTTGGACACGACTGAGCGACTTCACTTTCACTTTTCACTTTCACACATTGGAGAAGGAAATGGCAACCCACTCCAGTGTTCTTGCCTGGAGAATCCCAGGGACAGGGGAGCCTGGTGGGCTTCCGTCTATGGGGTCGCACAGAGTCGGACACGACTGAAGTGACTTAGCAGCAGCATAATGCAAAGTTGCGGTGATTGACACTGTCCCAGAGGTTTCTTAAAACTGTCCTCGTTTCTTTTCAGTCTTTATTCTGTTCCATGGCAGTGATTTCCAGTATTCTTTCAGCATCCTTATCCATTCTTCTGCCTCATTTATTCTTATATTGATTCCTTCTAGTTTATTTATTATTTCAGTTATTGTATTCTTCAACTATCTTTGGTTGTTCTTTATTTTTTCTAATTATCTGTTAAAAACTTATTGTAACTTCTTGCTTTATGCTTGAATTCTTTTCCCAGGTTCTTGGATCATCTTTACGATCATTACACTGAACTCTCTCTTGGGTAGATTGCCTATCTCCATGTCACTTAGTTGTTTTTATGGGGTTTTATCTTGTTCCTTTGTCTGGAACATAATCCTCTGCCATCTCCTTTTGTCTAAAGTTCTATCTGTATTTTTATGTATGTGGAAAGTTAGTTATGTTTGTCGACATTGGAGAAGTGGCCTTCTGTAGAGGATGTCCTTTGTGTAACAGCCGTATACTCCCGTCTCATCACATAGTGGCCAGGGACCAGTTGGTCCCAGGGTAGGTTCTGACCTGTGTTTGCAAACTCAGTTGTGTAGGCTGTGACACTGTATATTTCTCGCTTCTGGTATTTGTCCCCTGTTGGACGAGGCTGGTCTAGCTTCCTGGTGGTTCGGGGCAGATTTCTGCCCACTGATGGGTGGAATTGAATCTTGGCTCTATGGTGTACAGTGCCATGTCAAGGAGTGTGTCTTGAGGTGGCTGTGGTCTCAGGAAGTCTTTAGGCAACCTATCTTTTGATGGATGGGACTGTGTTCCTACCCTGTTGGTTGGCCTGAGGCATCCCCAACACTGGAGCCTACAGGCTATTGGCTCGGTCAGGTCTTGGTGCTAATGTCTCAAGCAAGATATCTTCTGGATATATTTGTCACTAGCTTTTGCATTCTAAGAGAGAGCCACACCCATCCCCTGCCTCGGTGGGAGACCCTTCAAGACCAACAGGTAGGTCTGGCCTAGGCTCCTATGAATTTACTGCTTTTCCTTGGTTCCTAGTGGACATGAGACCTTGGGTGCACCCTCCAAGAGTGTAGTCTCTGTTTCCCCCAGTCCTATAGAGTAAGACTTGCTGACCTTCCAAGCCAAGGGCTCTGGGGACTCCTCCTACTGATGCCAGACCCCCAGACCAGGGAGCGTGATGTGGGGCTCAGAGCTCTCTCACCTCGGGAGATCTTCTGCTATATGATTATATTCAGTTTGTGAGTCTCCCATCCAGAGGTGTGGGATTTGGTTATATAGCAGATGTGCCCCTCTACTGTCTTGTGATTTCCTTTTTGTCTTTGGATGTAGAATTTTTTTTTTGGTATGTTCTAGTCTTTTTTATTCATTATTGTTGTTAGTGGTTAGTTGTCATGTTGATGTTCCTGTGGAGGAGTAAGCTCAAGGTCTTCTATTCCAACATCTTTTCTTCTTTTCCTCACTGGATGCCCCAGCAGGAACAGAGCACAGAGGTCCTGAGAGCCCTGTTATCAAGTCTTCCTAATGCAACCTAGATACAGCCATTTTTGGCAAACCCTAAGAAAGTAGAGAGTAAACCACGTGAGAGTGTTCTGAAAAGAAAGGCTCTGTGCTGCTGTTTAAGAAAAAAACATCCCAGATAAAAGTCTGCACGGCCTCTACTTAGATGAGATGGTGCCGACTGGAGTGCTTTTCTCCTGGGTATGTGGCCATATGCAGGCAATTGTCCCAAAGCCAAAGTGTGTGTTTATTTTTTCAATGGGAATAAATAAAAATGAAGTTCATAAGAAATTCTAATGTGGTTTGTTGAATTACAGTATGGATTTTTAAAAACAATAACTTCTTATTTCATTAATGAACCAAAATTTGGTTGAACCTGAGTCTTTATGTTCAAGACTTAATCTTTAAAATTCTTAACTAAATCAAATTCTTTCTTTCCTTTTATAGCACAAGTGGGATTTTTGGGTTGGTTTACTTTTTTAATTAGAATAAAGTTGAAGATAGTGAGATATTCTAACTTTTATAACTTCTGTTGTATGTTAACCTTTAATCAGCAGTACTTATTTCTTTTCAAATGTAAATACTTTTTATATTCTCTGAAATCTAGTGATTTAGTTAAAAATCCAGAATCTAGAGTATCTTGATGGAGTTTTTCTTTTTTTCTTTTAACTAAATTTGTAAAAGTTAGGTCTTAGAATGCCTTGGTTGTTCTGGCCACAATTAAAATGAGTTTGAAAACTACTTTCAGGGTTCATTTCTGTAGTTCATAAAATGACTTTTGCGATGGGTATGTACATATTGTTGTTGTTGTTGTTGTTCAGTTGCTAAATCGTGTTTGACCCTTTGCAACCCCATGAACTATAGCACACCAGGCTTCCCTGTCCTTCACCATCTCTCAGAGTTTGTTCAGATTCATGTCCATTGAGTTGATGATGCTGTCTGGCCATCTCATCCTCTACTGCTGCCTTCTCCTTTTGCCTTTGATCTTTCCCAGCAGTAGGATCTTTTCTGATGAGTGAACTCTTCACATCAGGTAGCCAAAGTATTGGAATTTCAGCTTCAGCACCCACCAGTCCTTCTAATGACTATTCAGGCTTGATTTCCTTTAGGATTGACTGGTTTGATCTCCTTGTAGTCCAAGGGACTCTTTAAGAGTCTTCTCCAGTACCACAATTCGAAAGCATCAATTCTTCATTGCCTTGCCATTTTTATGGGCCAACTCTCACATCCATAGCTGACTGCTAGAAAAACCACAGCTTTGACTATATGGACCTTTGTCTGCAAAGTGATGTCTTTGCCTTTCAATACACTGTCTACGTTTATCATAGCTTTCCTTCCATGGAGCAAGTGTCTCTTCATTTCATGGCTGCAGTGCCAGGCTGCAAAATAACTGCTGACAGTGACTGCAATCATGTGTGTATGTATACACACAAAAATAAGATGGCAAAAAATAATTTCCACATCCTTGAAGATTTTTTTAAATGTCTATGACTATTATCAGTATTCTGTTTGCTCATGAATGAATTATATGACTAGAGTATAAGGATATTGGAAGTACATCTTCCTGAGTTTTACTTCTGACTGACTTAGCTGAAGAGAATGTCTGATAGGGCATAAAGGGGACATTTTGTGAAAGAGTCAAATTTTCCTCTCTGGTATCTGTTTGAAAACTCAAAATACCATAATATATAAAATTGTGGGGGCTTCCCTCATGGTACAGAGAATAAGAACCTGCCTGCCGATACAGGGGGCAACACGGGTTTGATCCCTTGTCCAAGAAGATTCCACATATCGCAGAGTAACTAAACCCAGGTGCCACAGCTTGGGTCTTGCTACTGAGCCCACACTCTAGAACCCATGAACTGCAACCACTGAGCCTGTGCACCACAAATCCTGAAGTCCATGTGCCCTAGAGCCCATATGCTGCACTTACTGAGCCCATGTGCTGCAAAAGAGCCAGCGCAACCAAAAATAAAATAAATAAAAAATTATGATATTGGGAAATGACTAATAATTATGTTAAAGTTTATTGTTCCCTTTGCTGGAATGAGTTCTATCAGTGTGCAGTCCTATTCTGCGAAATACTTCTTCGTTTTATTGAGTCTGAAACAACGGTTTTTAAACTTAAAGTGAAGACCCTTAAATTTAATAATTTAATATTTGGTAAATGAACTTATGCTTTATCATAGCTTTTAGAGTTTAACAAGATCCTGTAAATTAGCTCCTCTAAGTGGATTGGTTAGTAACAGAGCCAGAGCTGAACCTGGGCCTTCTAGATCATGCTGATTTTGACTTTGTTTTTATGTTTATTAAATTTTAGAATGGCTTTGAATTTATAGAAAAGTTGCAGATAAAATACATAGAATTCCTCAATACCTCTCACCCCACTTCTCTTATAATATTAAGTATTACATTGTCATGGTACTTACGTCAAAACTAAAACCAACATTGGTACATTACTGTTAATTGAACTCTAGACCTTATTTGCATTTCACCAGTGTTTCCTTTCAGTCCTTGGATTCCGTCTAGGCTGCCACACTACATTTAATTGTCATGTCTTCTTAGTCTCTCTAGTCTTTGATAGCTTCTCAGTGTTTCCTTTTTTCCTATAACTTTTAACATTATCTAGGAGTACTAGCTAGATATCTTGTGGAATGTCTTCCAACCTAGAAAAATGTGTTTTTCTCATAATTAGCCTAAGGGTATGAGTTTTTGAAAAGAATACCTCAGATGTAGAATACCTCTCTCATCACTTTTATTGGCAATTGGGGCACAGGGTACATGATGTCCACATGCCATCACTGGTAGTATTAACCTTCATCACTTGGTTAAGGCTGTGTTTGCCAAGTTTCTCCACTGTAATTTCCCGCTTATCCTTCTCTCTTCCTTGGAGAGAGAGACTCATGACCCTTTTACCTTATATTCTGTCTTCCTATCTCTTTATTCGTTTTCATATTCTTAAATTTTTCTGTTAGATAAGTTTTTAGATTGAAGGTGGTGAAATTTTTGTCAGTATTATTTGTTGGATCCTCATTATATGAAGAGTTTTGGGGACTTAGAGAATTGTTAAGAATCTCTCTCAACTTGTTCACATTGCATTGAAATTTACTTTTCACATGTTTGCTCCTTCTGTTGGATTGTTAAAATGAGAGATCCCTTCACTTTTGTATTTGTAATGCCTAGCACAGTGTCTGGTGGCAAGAAACTTTTCAGTAGATGATTTATTGAACTAAATTGATGAAGGAAGCATGTATTACTTGGAAGGCATAAAAAAAAACACCTGATATTTTCATCCTTGATTGCTGTTATTAGATGTTGGCAGTTCAGCTGATTGAGTAAACCAATGAGCAAACAGAACTCCTTAGGAAACTCCTAAAATACTGGTTCTCAAAGTATGGTCTCCCATAAATAACATCAGTGTCACCAGTTAACTTACTAGAAATGCAAATTCTCAGGCGTTAACCTCAGACTAATTGAATAAGAATCACTGGGGTTGGGTTGAAAAACCTGTGTTTAACAAACCCTCTAGGTGTTTCTGATGGCCACTAAAATTTGAGAAATACTCTCTAAAAGCATAGAGGATGAAAAAAATCAAAGAAAGTGAGCCACTAGTGATATCTGACTGCAGCAGTGAAACAAAGTGCCCTCTTTTCCTGTTGTCTATGTCTCGGAGTAAGCTTAGGTTTATTTTTGATGCTTTTACCTTGAAATCATCAAAAAGATGTTTGAAATGCTTCTTAGTTAAGTGTCTATCTCTAGCTGTGCAAATGCGTTTGCTAGTACCTAGAACTGGAGAAGGCAATGGCAAGCCACTCCAGTACTCTTGCCTGGAAAATCCCATGGACGGAGGAGCCTGGTAGGCTGCAGTCCGTGGGGTCGCTAAGGGTCGGACTCGACTGAGCGACTTCACTTTCACTTTTCACACATTGGAGAAGGAAATGGCAACCCACTCCGGTGTTCTTGCCTGGAGAATCCCAGGGACGGGGGAACCTGGTTGGCTTCCGTCTGTGGGGTCACACAGAGTCGGACACGACTGAAGTGACTTAGCAGCAGCAGAACTGGAGAAGGCAATGGCAAGCCACTCCAGTACTCTTGCCTAGAAAATCCCATGGACGGAGGAGCCTGGTAGGCTGCAGTCTATGGGGTCGCTACGAGTCAGACATGACTGAGCGACTTCACTTTCACTTTTCACTTTCACCCTTTGGAGAAGGAAATGGCAACCCACTCCAGTGTTCTTGCCTGGAGAATCCCAGGGACGGGGGAGCCTGGTGGGCTGCCATCTATGGGGTCGCACAGAGTCGGACACGACTGAAGTGACTCAGCAGCAGCAGCAGCAGCACCTAGAACTTGTCAGTTTAAAAGCTACTTGCTGGCCAGGTTTTGGGGTAAGGAGGTTTTTGTTTTTGGTGGGTTTTTTGTTTTTGACAAGTGTATATCATTTGACTCAGTTGCCGTATTTGTTTCAATGATACATTTTGGTTAAGATAAAGTACAATATAATAGGAAATCAGACATAATCATAACGGCATACTGTTCACTTTTTCTGTTTTATTTGGTGGAAAAATTTTTGCCTTCAGTTGTCAGGAAAACTATTTTCAAGGCAACATGAACTTAGTAATACTTTTTTTAACTTTAAAAAAATGTGTTGTCTGTTGGCAGCAGATGGCTGACATAGCTTTTTTGCTTCAAGTGTCCACTTTTCCAGGAAATGACTCCCATCTGTACAAGAGGAACGCTGACCTTTAATGTGCATGTTACTCACTCTTTTAACTCAGTGCCAAGCTAATATAGTCACATATATTGTGAATTTGGTTGGAAGTATGTGCTAGCCAGATTGTTTTGTTTCTGGCGTTTCAAGCTTTTGGAAATAGAAAGTTTGTGGGTTGGTTTTTTTTTTTTTGTATTTTATAATTAAAAATAACTTCTAATAGGTAAAATAGTTCATGCTTCCTAAATCAGTTCAATATAAAAGGATATTCGGTGGAAAAAAATATCAGTTTCATCCTTGCCCTCAACTGCTCCATTTACACCTACGTACTTATTCTTATGTATACTGCCTTTGTTTATACCCCTAGAATTTCTTAATGCAAACTGAAACAAATTTGAGTAACTGTTATCCTGTTACTGCAAAGATTATACACTATTATAGATACACACTGTTCAACACTATACTTTATTTCACGTTAACATTTTATTTTGGATATCTTTTCACACAGAGTGCTCCATGATTCTTTTTTTCTGGTCAGCTTTATTGAGAACTACTTTACATACAATGAATTACATATTTAAATTGTAAATATATAATTTGATGAGTTTTGACAATTGTTTATTTCTGTGAAGGTACCACTGCAGTTAAGGTACAGAATATTTCCCATGGGTTTGGTGGTTTTTGTTTTTTTTTTTAGGTTTGTTTGATAGTATTTCATTGTATGGATATACCAGTCTTTTAAGCCAGTCTTCTGTTGATGAGCACTTAAGTGCTGATAGAAACAGTTCTTTAGTTAATAACCTGTTTCATACATTCTTTCCTACGTAGATAGGTAGAGAATATGTAAGGATAGATTCCCAGATATCAGACTGCTGAGCCAAAAGGGAAGTCAGTAATTTGGTAGGTGTTGCCAAAATGCCTTACAGTAGGCTTGGTACTAGTGTGAGCTTTCACTAGCAATGTACGAGATTGTCTATTTGCCCATTGTAGGTAACAAAATTGTGTTATGAAACTTTGAACTTTTGCCGATAGATGGGAAAGGGTGTTTTCATATAGTTGGAACTTTCTGTTTTCTTGTGAGTGAAAGCATATTTTTGTAAGTTAAAGGATGGGCCATTTAGTATTTACTTTTCTATAAAGTATCTGTTAATCCATTTTTCTACTGGATTTTGTGTTTTTTTTCTGTTAATTTGTAGGAGTTCTTTATATATTAGGGAAGTTAGTTCTTTCTTTGCAAATATTTTTCCCCCCAGGTTGTTTTCATTTGACATTATAAGCCTTTTAGTTGAAGGGTGTGTGTCTGAGTTTTTACTGCTTAGGATATATTCCTAAAAGTTGCTTAGTTTTAATTTATTTCCTTTTATCCTTCCATTCCTTTCATTCCTCTCCCTTTTTTCCTTTCTTTCCTTCCCAGCTTAATTTCTTAATAAAAGGATTTGAGGCAGGTTGAAGATGCCTTTTGTTGAACAAAAATTAATTCGTGGGTGGATGTTGTTAAGTGATTTTAATATATATGATTCTGGTTCATCTGTTTTGAAGGCCATGTTTTTGGTATACTGCGCACTGGAGAAAGAACCTGTGCCAATGTCCTTGCCTCCAGCCTTGGTGCCACCTTCTAAGAGGAAAACGGTCAGTATATCAGGCCCTGTGCGGTTGATCCCCTCTTCAGCATCAGCCAAGGAACCTTACCACTCCTTCCCACCAGTAGGCATTTTACCTACCAAAGCACCGTTAAGACAGGTATAGATTTATCATTGTTAAAGGACTTTTTAAAAAAAACAAAGTGCATGGCATTTAAGATCTGATCGCTTGATGAAGATAGAAGGAACAGTGAAAGAGATCAAACTTCAGGGCTCCCTTTGGTTGAACTTGTCTATTGTGATGTCCTAAAGAAGACAGATAATCCTCTCCTGTATTTGGCCTTACTTAGGTTTCGTTGGCTTTGCCTTGATCTACCTGGAATTCAAGTTGAAGATAGAAGATTCACTGTGTTAATCTGGCATGCTTGCCTTGGCATAGTTAATAGATGTTTTGTTTGTTTAATCTTAAGTTAACTCTTTATTCTTTGGGGTCAATTATCCAATTTTGTGTTCTCCAAGGCCTTTTTTTCCTGTAGCCAGCTTCTTGTCAGGTTAAGTGAAGGAAAATAACAACAGAATATGCAAATAAACCACCTGATTCTTAACTGTTCGGCTACAGTTAAGAATGCAGAATGAAACTGTAAAAAAATGGAGATTTAGAATTATCTGAGTCTTTTATTTATACAAACTCTCCCAGTTACATATATTAATGTGGTCATTCATAAGTCAAGAGTTAACTGTGCTTGAATTTACTCATTTTTTTAAAAAATAAAATGGGCATCTGTAAATATAGGCCCTGTGGCTAACCTATATTTTTTTTCTGTAATTTTCTCTTCATCACAGCATTTCATTTGGGGTATGATGGAAGTGACACACTGTTGCTGTAGTTAGTGGGATAGAGTTGCTGAGAATTTGTGACAGATACTGTCATGACTTGAAACGGGGCACTTGAAAGTTTGTTTCATTTTATATATATGTTTTTTCTTTTTTCTGTAGTGGATTGTATCCCCTGCAGAAAAAGCTAAATATGATGAAATCTTCTTGAAAACTGATAAAGATATGGATGGATTTGTGTCAGGATTGGAAGTCCGTGAAATCTTCCTGAAGACAGGCTTACCTTCTGCCTTACTAGCCCATATTTGGTAAGACTTTAAGCTGATTTAAAAAGCAAATAATGGTTTTATATCAGCTCTACTTTTGTGCATTCTTATTAATATTTTTAGGCATTAGTAAGTAGGACAGTTTTTGTTTTAGAACTTTGTAGTGAAACGTTTGTCTGATGATTTTTTTATTAATAAATTTATTTTTTAATTGGAGAATTGCTTTACAGTGTTGTATTGGTTTCTGCCGTAGGACAACACAAATCAGCCATAATTATACATATATCCCCTCCCTCTTGATGGTTTCTTCTGAGTAGTGGACAAAAGCTTGAGGATAGGTTACCTATAATTTTATTAAGTTGACAGTGTCAGTTATTAGAATGTTAAAATCCAGCATTGGTTTATATCAACTATTAAACTTCAGTTTTTAAAGGAGAATCCAAAATTCTGAAGTTTAAACAGTATTAAAAAGCAGAATCTTGAAAGCATTATTTATAATTCTGTAGGGTAAATGTATACTTATACCTTTACATGGAAACTACACACTTGGTCCTTAAAAGTGACAAACTTTATCATCTTTAGTGAATTTCACATTAAATTAGATAATATATAATGAAAATGCTTTATAGTGTGCCAGCTGCCAATCTGTCTCATTATACTGAGGTTAGTTATGAGGTTTCAAGGGGCAGACATCAAAAATCGTTTTTGCAACATAGTTGCAAAGAGGAACATAGAAAAGAACAAAGGACAGTAGATCTGCCTTAAGAACATTAAGAACTCAAAACCGGAAAAGTTTAAATATATGTAACTAATGGTAGCTTCCACTTTCTAGTGCCTCGGCTAGGCACTGTGCTGAATAAATGACAGCTGTCATGGGCTTCCCATTATGCCCAGACTTCTTATGTACTTTGTTTTTAATTCTCATAGTAACTTTACAAGATGGATGTTGTCTCCACTTTGTAGATGAAGAAACTTAGGCTTGGAGAGGTTAAAAAATATGGCCAACATCACAGGAAGAAATAAGTAGAAAAGTGGAATTCAGGGTTTCTTTGACACCATAGTCTGTAGTCTTTTTGTCAGGCCTCGTTGGTTTTTGGTGAATCATTCAGATCAGAACTTTAGAAAGCTGAGTTTAAAAAAATAGGAAAAGGAAAAAGCAAATAGAATAAAACATTGCTGTTTCTCTTCAAGTGATTTTGTAAAGGTTTCCAGATTGCTGCCTTCTTTCCACACGTGATCTCCATTTGCAGCTGTTGTTTTTCTTTGACTTGGGGATCCTTATAGCCTCCTACTTCAAAAGTTGCAGGAAACAAGCTGACACAGGGTATTTTGCTTGTTTTATAATCATTCTAATGCCATGAATGAACCAAATTTGTCGAAATTTTAGGTTTTATTTAACATCTTTTAATATTTAAAATGTTGGGAGCAGAGAATATTGGCCCACCACAACTTTTACTCTGTAGTGATTCTGGAAATGAATAAGAAAGCACAGATTGTAGACCCCCTGCTCAACACCAAGGTGAATGGTCTCTCTTTCTTACCATTTTATTAATAATTAATATCTCTCTTCTAACATGTTAGTGAGTTTGGGGCTAGCCATGAGTTGGTGTGGCTTTCTTTTTTAATTCAAATGATGTTTATTTTAAAGCTCCATAGTCATATTAATTTTCCCCTGGATTTTTAGAATGTTAGTTGTGGCATATATATACTGTTCATTTTGTTTATTTGCACAGGGCATTATGTGACACAAAGAACTGTGGGAAGCTTTCAAAAGATCAGTTTGCCTTGGCTTTTCACTTAATCAATCAGAAGTTAATAAAGGGCATTGATCCTCCTCACATTCTTACTCCTGAGATGATCCCACCATCAGATAGGGCCACTTTACAAAAGGTAAGACAACTTAAAACCTTAATGCAGTTAACAGAAAGAAACAAATGCTGTGTCAGATGACAAACTCAGTTTGTATGGAATAGTGGAGAAAATGTATCTAGCTAGAAACAGAGAAGTATACTGTTTGTAGTTTAATTTGTACCTATATATGATCAGTGCCTTGTATGATATGCTTGGGCTATAGCTCGTTTTTCCCACCATTCATTACACGGATGGCAACCATGTTTTCCATTCTGAAAATCGGAAAAATTTGATCTTGTTTTTCCCCTCGTGGATTTGTGAATTAATTTTTATTAATAGTGTTGATTTTAAATGAAATCTATAAGAGTTAAATTATTATGTTTCATTTGATAATTCACACTTGGAGAAAGTAATACAAATTTGAAAACAAAACCTAAGAGATTATGATTACTTGTTATGATTTTACATAAAAAGAAAAAAAAAACTTTTTAAGGAAAAAACCTATGTGGCTTTTGCCACATGGATGACCTCTATTCCTGAACATACAATCACATTTCATATCTGAACAGTTAGAAACAGGTTTTAGCTACTTTTGTTTCTGGCCAACAGTGGGGATTTTCAAAACTACATGTTTTAGTAATATTGTATCTTGATTTTCTTTTCTCATCTAGAAACACTTCCTAATATTGTGGTTTATAATACCTTGGCCTTGTAATAGAGCTTAAAAGAGCCTGCCTACTCTAGTGGCTATTTGCCTTAAAACTATGTACTTCGTGTCTTTAAATTTCATGTGACCTACAAAGTAACCATGACTGTGGTGATTCTTTAAAGTTATATATATAGGAGTTGTCACATATTTGATATGAGGAGAGTTCTCTTTAAAATGTCAGTAGACTATTTTGGTTTTGCATTAATTTTGTTGCATAGGTTAAAAAATCCCATTTTAACAAATCGAATAAATCAAGATTGGATTATTTTCTCTTAATTCAACTAAACGGAAATTTATAGCCACTAAGTATAGAAGTTATGTGTAAGAGTTTTTATTCTTATTTTCAAGTAAAGTAACTGATAATCTGCTTTGTCAGTGTTTGGGGAGGAGTATTTTGTGAATTTTTGAGATTTATTTTGATGTAGGACATGGATTCCCTAAGTTGTAGAGAAGCCTTAAAAGTGATGCCACCTGGAAAGATAAAGATTACACACTTGTATTTATGCCCCCTGTTGTAACTGTACCTCAGTTATGGAATGCTGTGTTGTTTCTTCTTCTTTTACCTATATAGACTGTTTTTTCCCTTGCCCCCTTCATTTTATACCCACTGAATCTCCCACCAACACGGAATACACATACAGCAGAACTTTCTGAAGCAAATTAAGTTTGTTCATCAAAGGCTCTAATTAGTAGACACTTTGAGATGCATCTGCTGTACAGAATTTTAAGTTTAGTAGATTTAGTAAAGTCCATTCACTGGAGCATATGTATTTCTATATGAGATATCAGTATTCATTAAAATGGGATTTTATCATTGTTGTCTTACCTATAACCAGTAATTTTAACCTTAAAAATTAAAATTTGCATTTGTTTTGTCGTTCAAATAATCTAGTTTCTCTTTATAATCTAATTTTTTTAGAACTGCATTTTTGCAGCTTTGACCAATCCTTTTTTGAACGTTGCTTTCCTTTCTGTGTTTTTTCTAGTTTGGACTATTTTTTCCATTCTGCAGCACTCTGCTTTTCGCCTTTCTTGTACTGTCAGTTTCTTAACTCTACTCTCTCAAGGTTAGAGCTTTACTTTATGCCTTTTTTAGCATTACAGTTTTTGGTTTACAAGATACATTTTGAAATTAGAGGGTTTTTTTTTATGCAGTTAAGTTGATGCAGAGAAAATATCTGGACAGCATGCTTTTGTCACATGTCGGTCACTTGGTCCTTGTGTGCATTTTAACTTGCCTTCCTTAGGCTCTGATCCACTTAGAATCACCAAAGTGGAACTTTTCTGTAATGCACAAAACAGGGTGAGAGAAAGTATTCTGTGACAAGGGAACATAAAAAAGTACATTTTTCTTCTTATGCCTTATATACTGTTAGCTGTACCTTTCCATGCTTCCTGATTGAATGTCGTTTTATTGCTCTGGAATGGGAGTTTAATTTTTGTGTCAGTAATTGTAATTGACGCACACAAGCACACTAATCTGTATCAACTAAGTAATCTTCATTCTGGAGTCATCTGTGGTATCACTTTATAACTTGCTTAAAGTTAAACTTATTTATCTCACTCTTATTTGATGATATTTTTTATAGTGAAAGACTGTCAGATGTGAGTCACTTTTTTTGAGTTACAGTGATAAGAAGAGGTGTGGGAGTCATGAGTTTCTTGGTTTGCTTGCACCTCTGATAGCAAAGTTCTCAGTAGCTTTTAGGTGATGTAAGTTACTCTTGGTGATGAAAATGAGACTAAGTGCTTATTTTTCATTTTGTTCACTTTTCAAATTGTCTGGCCAGGCTTAGCTCATAAGTTAAAATCCTGGTAAATACTTGTCACATTCAGAAACTCACTTTAAAATTTCTAATTTAATATGGAATGATGAGGGTCTGTATATTAGTGAAACACATAGTAAAACATTGTAAGAGGTATATTTGGTACAGATCTGTAATTAATATAAAATTGAGACTAGCATTAATTGAATCCTAATTGATCCTAATTTTGACGTTGATAATCAGAACAAAGCACACGAGGACTGTCACACAGTGTAACGTAAAGAAGTATAGAAATGATTATTTGCCACATTTTATGGATGTATCTGTTTATTGAGTTGGCTTTTAGGGTAATAGTTTTATTTAAATGGTCTTAGTTTGCAGGTGTTGAGGGGCATAATGTGAAATAGCACTTGAATTTAATTGCAAGTCTCCTGACAATATTGCCCATTAGCTGGGTTCAACTTTAAGCAAGTCCTTTAGTATGTTTCCTTAATTCTAAAATGAGATTTATAATAATACCTGCCTTACCTACCGTGCTACAGTTTTCAGATTAGTACTTAAGTTATTTGTAAACCTTTATAATTATGAGCAGATAGGATATTGTGAACTTCCAGATTTCTTCTTCTGTTGTGCAGGTTGGTGACATACATTAAGTTCATAGCAGCATAAGTATAATAGTAAGTTTTATGTTCTGCTGATAAGGTCCTCAATATATCTTAGTTTTACATGTTTAAATCTCAGTTTTAACATTTCCTAATGGTGATCATCCCATTATTTGTCAATCTGCTTGTAGCATAGGGTATATGGTCAGGTGTTTGAAGGAACAATTAATCTTTTTGCCCTGACTTCAGCTGGTTATGTAAGGTGACAAAAATGGTTCACAAAGGAAATTGAGCCAGAGTAGAAGCAAGTCATTGAGAGGCTCTCTATCTTTAAAGAGCATTTCTGTTGAGGAAGTTAATTATAATAGCTTACATTTATAAAATATCATAAAGTTTGTAGAGTGACTTCATATGCAGTATTTTTGAAGTGGTCAGGCAAGAGATTATTTCCCTGTTTTACAGTGAAATCATGCAGCTAGTAAAATAGCAGGACCCAGAATAAATCAGCTGGGTTTTCTAAATGCAAATACCATTCAAAGACTAATTCTGATATCTTCATTATCAAAAGAAAATCTTATGTAAATGATATCATATGAAGATAGTTTCATGTATGGTGATATTAATATTTACTGTGGAATATGATGGGTGGTTGGCTTTAGTTTAAATAGAGGAGACACTGAAAGTATTTAAGGAAAGTAAATATTTGTTTAATTAAATAAAGTTAACCATCATTTATTTGATACAAATACAAATAAATCACCATTCATCTCCCCGAGAAATTTATGCTTCAGTGGAGGAATTAATTTATAAATCTGTTATCTTCTTTATTGCAGTGTTCTAGACAGGCTAAGATGAAGACATTGAGATCTCAAGTGGTGGTATATATTATAGAACAACAGCTTTTAGAGAGATTAAGGGAATATGTCTTAGTATATAACTCTGTATGTATGTGTGTGAAATTACAGTAGATATGATAGTTTTCTTAAGTGAATTAAAAGTGTTAGTAATACCATAAAACATGTATCCGTATAGTACTTTTAAACATTTTTAATGCTTTTCCACATGCGATTTGTTAGTAATAATGTTGTAATTGTGAACTCTTTGTTTTTAGAACATCATAGGATCAAGTCCTGTTGCAGATTTCTCTGCTATTAAGGAGCTAGATACCCTTAACAATGAAATAGTTGACCTACAGAGGTATGTAAAGTAAAATTATACCTGACTATATAAATACACACACACTCTTTTCTGTTTCTAATGTAAATCTTGGTAAATACTAGTTTATTTGGTTAAGTACTATAGTTCTTAAAATGGGAATCAGTGTACCTTATTAAATCTATGCAATGCGAAGTCGTTTCAGTCGTGTCCGACTCTGTGCGACCCCATAGACGGCAGCCCACCAGGCTCCCCCATCCCTGGGATTCTCCAGGCAAGAAATCTAAGGCAACCTTTAATTGCAGGATGTACTATTTTCTTGTGTAGCACCGAATAAAGAAAAAGTCACTTCCAAATAAATAATGGCCTTCCATCAACTATAAGGTACTGTTTAATTATGGACAGTGAAATAAGTATATCTTAAAAATTTATTTAATTGGTTTTTTTTAAATTATGATTGATTTACAATGTTGTGTTAGTTTCAGGTATATAGCAAAATGATTCCTTTTATGCATATATATTCCTTTTATATATATACACGTACACATATATATACATATATAGATATATACACATGCATACACTTGTTCTTTTTCAAATTCTTTTCCCTTATAGGTTATTACAAAATATTTAGTACAGTTTCCTATGCTATACAGTAGGTCCTTGTTGATTTTCTGTTTTATATATAGTAGTGTGTATATGTTAATCCCAAACTTCTAACTTTGTCCCTCGCTTTCCCCTGAAATAATTTTTCCTCCAACTTTAGGTATTTGAATAACACATTCCGTTCCGTTCCGTTCCGTCGCTTAGTCGTGTCCGACTCTATGCGACCCCGTGGACTATAGCCTACCAGGCTTCTCCGTCCATGGGATTCTCCAGGCAAGAATACTGGAGTGGGTTACCGTTTCCTTCTCCAGGGGATCTTCCCGACCCAGGGATCGAACCCGGGTCTCCCGCATTGGGGGCAGAGGCGTTAACCTCTGAGCCACCAGGGAAGCCCTGAATAACACATTAGGAGAACATTATTTAATACGTTTTATTGAAGGAATTTTATATGCAGACACCATGTCAAGAGCTTTTGTAACTGTTGCCTCATTTGGTCCTCACAAAAACTTTGTAACTTGAGATAGATATTACTGTTCTGTTTTACAGGTACAGTAAGATGCTTAGAGAGGTTATTTTACCAAAAGTCATACAAACCTATAAGCGGTAGAATTAATACCTGATCTCAAGATTACTTGATTTGGAGTTGAATTTTCTTTCTTATATACATGCACTGTGTAGAAATGGACTTGAATACAATTAGATTTGGATCTAAATATAGCAGGTACTCTTGATTAATCTCCTTGTCCCTAGAAACTTTTATAGTAATACATATTGTAAAAATGACTCCTAAAATTTCTTTTTAAGAAGTGAGGGCTTCCCTGGTGGCTCATTGGTAAAGAATCTGCCTTTATGGTAAAGAATCCTGCCTAATGCAGGAAACATAGGTTTAATTCCTGATCTGGAAAGACCCTACATGCTGCAGAGCAACAAAACCCATGTGCTACAACTTTAGAGCCTGTGCTTTACAGCCTGGGAGGTACAACTATTGAGTCCATGGGCCACAACTACTTAAGCCCCCTTATCCTAGAGCTTGTGCACAACAGCACGGGATGCCACCTCAATGAGAAGCCCATGCACTGCAACTAGAGACTGGCTTCTGCTTGCCTCAACTAAAGAAAAGCCCGCACAACAACAAAAGGTCCATCATAGCCCCAAATAAAAAGTAAATTATAACTTTGTTAGAAGTGAGACCATTTTTCCATCTATAGGGCGTTGGATTTAAATATTATTTTACTTACACAAACTTTTTTTTTAACCTTCACAACACTTTAAAGCAGATAATGGCTGATACTTTTATTTTGTTGATGACATTGAGACATAAGGGAATTAAATGATGCAACTGGGCTATATGGCTAGAACTTGGGAAAGATCTTTCCTCATCCATGAGACTACATTGAAATTATTGTAGAGAAAGTTATGATTTTTTTCAGTTGCAAGAAAGAATTCAACCCAGGCTAAATAAGTGAGAGTGAATTTATTCACTAAGGCGTCTTAGAGGTAGGGATAGCTTAAAGCATAGCTTTGCACTGGGGCTAAAATGATGTAATCAGTTCTCTTACTCTCTCCATTTCCTGTTTCCACTTCCACTATGTGGTTCCATCCTCAGGTAGACTTTCCTATTATGTTGTCAGGGGGGTTATTGCACATCTGAGTTTCATGTACCTATTATTTAAAATCTAGTGGAGTTACTGTCTTCTGGCAGTTCCTGCAAAAGCCCTGAGAGTCAATCTGATTGGACTGGTATAGGGTTATACTGAAACAATCAGTGGCCAGGGACATACTGTTTGCTGATGTGTCATGAACTCTCTCCTGGAGGGGTGGGGGTAGTTTGCCACTGAGACCAAATGGAGGAGGGCGTATCATCACATGAAAATACTGCTAGAAGGAGGCATGAATTCTGGGAGTGACTGTCTGTAGAAGGCAGTATAGCTTCAAATCCACAGTAATGTCAGTGTTTGCCCTTAGTATCATCTACCTCTTTGAACTGTATGTCTTGACATTTTATAAACTTAGTCTGGGTACTTTCTTAAAAAATGTTCTCTATTTGATAAATAATTGTTTTAATTGATGAAAATAATTATATTTTAAAAGCATTGGTTTTTCAAATGCATAGAAAATACTTAGCGTAGTACTAAATAAAAACAGTATTTTTCCATTCAGTTTTACCTTTTTAAAAATTTTTAAATGGAGAATAATTGCTTTACAATGTTGTGTTGGTTTCTGCCATATGTCAACATGAATCAGCCATAGATGTACATATGTTCCCTCCCTCTTGGACCTCCCTCCCACCTTCAACCCCATCCCACCCCTCTAGGTTGTCACAGAGCACTGGGAGGAGCTCCCTGTGTCATATAGCAAATTCCCACTGGCTGTCTGTTTTACATTTGGTAATGTACATTTTTCAATGCTGCTGCTGCTGCTGCTAAGTCACCTCAGTCGTGTCTGACTCTGTGTGACTCCATAGACGGAAGCCCACCAGGCTCCCCCATCCTTGGGATTCTCCAGGCAAGAACACTGAAGTGGGTTGCCATTTCCTTCTCCAATGTGTGAAAGTGAAAAGTGAAAGTGAAGTTGCTCAGTCGTGTCTGACCCATAGCGACCCCACAGACTGCAGCCTACCAGGCTCCTCCATCCATGGGATTCTCCAGGCAAGAGTACTGGAATGGCTTGCCATTGCCTTCTCCGTCTTTCAATGCTACTCTCTCAATTTGTCCCACCCTCTTCTTCCCGCACTGTGTCGACAAGTCTGTTCTCTGTGTTTGTGTCTCTGCAAATAGGTTCGTCAGTATTCTTTCTAGATTCCATATATATGCAATAGTATACGATATTTGTTTTCCTTTTTCTGACTTAACTTCACTTTGTATAACAGGCTCTAGGTTCATCCTCCTCATTAGAACTGACTTTAATGCATTCCTTTTTATGGCTCATATTCCATTATATATCTATGTACCACAACTTCTTTATCCATTCATCTGTCAGTGGACATCTAGGTTGCTTCCATGTCCTAGCTATTGTTAATAGTACTGCGGTGAACATTGGGGTATATGTGTCTTTTAGAATTGTGGTTTTCTCAGTGTATATGCCCCGTAGTGGGGTTGCTGGGTCATATGATAGTTTTATTCCTAGTTTTTTGAGAAATCTCCATGCTGTTCTCCATAGTGGCTGTATCAGTTTATATTCCCACCACTGTGCAAGAGGGTTCCCTATTCTCCACATCCTCGCTAGCATTTATTTTTTGCAGATATTTTGATGATGACAAAATATCTGACCAGTGTGAGGTGATACCTCATTATAGTTTTGATTTGCATTTCTCTAATAATAAATAATTTTGAACATCTTTTCAAGTATCTATTAGCCATCTGTATGTCTTCTTTGGAGAAATGTCTGTTTAGATCTTCCTCCCATTTTTTGATTGGGTTGTTTGATTTTCTGATATTGAGCTTCATGAGCTGCTTGTATATTTTGGAGATTAATCCTTTGTCACTTGCTTCATTTGCAGTTCTCCCTTTCTGAGAGTTGTCTTTTCATCTTGTTTATGCTTTTCCTTGTCGTGCAGAAGCTTTTAAGTTTAATTAGGTTCCACTTGTTTATATTTGTTTTTATTTACTTTAGGAGGTGGGTCACAGAGGATCTTGCTATGATTTATGATTTATGTCATAGAGTCTTTTGCCTGTGTTTTCCTCTAAGAGTTTTATAGTTTTTGGTCTTAGATTTAGGTCTTTAATCCATTTTGAGTTCATCTTTGTGTATGGTACTAGGAAGTATTCTAATTTCATTCTTTTACATGTAGCTGCCAGTTTTCTTAGCACCACTTACTGAAGAGACTTATGTTCTCCATTGTATATTCTTGCCTCCTTTGTCAAAAATAAGGTGCCCATAGATGCATGGGTTTCTTTCTGGGCTTTCTGTCTTGTTCCATTGGTCTATATTTCTTGTGCCAGTACCATACTGTCTTGATGACTGTAGCTTTGTAGTATAGTCTGAAGTCAGGAAGGTCTATTCCACCAGCTCCTCTTTCTTTCTCAAGATCACTTTGATGTGTTTTGGGGACAGCTCAGACTCTGATCTGGCCCTGCTCCTGTGTGTTCTTGCCTCCAGTGTCCACAGCTGATAGAACTAGGTGTTTTCTTTTGTGGGAACATGCATTGTCCTTTTATATATACCATAGACACAGAGTCTACGCAGTTGATCGTGTGGACTTAGTCTGCAGCTTATACAGCTGGTGGAGAGGTTTTTGATCCTCTTCCTTAGCCATTCTACCCCTGGAGCTCAACTGTGGTTTTATCCTTACCTCTGCATGTCGGTCATCCATGGGAGTTTTCTTCTGAGACTGCCCTGGAGGACTTGGGTCTGCACCAGTGAGGACTGGGCATGGAGATGTCATGGCTGTTTGGATCACAGGAACCCTGGAAGCTCATGGACACTAGTAACCACGGGCTCAAGAGATACGGCACTGTTAGAGTTTTTTCCTAGCATCTGGCTGCTCTGCCCTAGTGAGGACCAAATGTGGAGGTGGCACGGCTGCTTGGATTGCAGGGAACCTGGTGGTGCCAGGTGTGCAGTGAAGCCAGTTGCCACAGGCATGGAAAATACGGTGCTTTTAGATTCCTTTTCTAACTTCTGGCAGCTGGTGTTCAAAGGTCTCTCTGGCTGGTCCTTCTCTATTGCTCAGTGTGTCTGGCACCCTTAGGACCACCCTCTCAGGGGTCTTTCTCTATTGGTCAGCTGCCAGCATTTGCATGTGGAGAGAGAGAGGCTACAGTGATGGGCTCCATCCCTTCCCTGTGACTCAGCATTAGCACCCTGCCTCCATGGCTTCCTGGCTTTCTTCCAAAGACATTCTCTGCCATGCTCTCCTCCTTCTCATCTTCTGGGACCATCACCTGGTCAACAACAGTGCTTGTCCTGGAATTGCTCGCCAGTCTCTATTCTCCATCTCCCAGTCACCATGCATTCTGGTGGACTTGCATCCCCAACCAGGGTATGTAGGTCCATGGCACGGATTGTCTGTGTCATTCTCACTGCATTCAGACTGGTACAGATCACCTTCCCTCTCCAACCCCCTCAAATGCTTCCCTTCTGTCCCAACCAGTTGCCCTGATGTGGGGATCTCAACCCTGGTTCACCTCCCCAGCCCTCCAGGTGCAGATTGGTTCTGT
The DNA here is from genome assembly GCF_049115385.1 of Moschus berezovskii. Taxonomy (NCBI): domain Eukaryota; kingdom Metazoa; phylum Chordata; class Mammalia; order Artiodactyla; family Moschidae; genus Moschus; species Moschus berezovskii. The sequence continues at coordinate 26,221,758 of NC_142463.1, read as the reverse complement.
TCACTATCTTCCTCTGTTTCCATTCCTTCCTTCATTCTACCAAGTTTTGCATGGATCTGTGTATTCCTTTCCTATGGTTAGGGACTCCTCCTAGCTCTCAGCTGATCGCTCTACAAGATCTTCTGCATCTGAAGATGTATTCCTCATGCATCCATGGAGAGAGATGTACTCCACTTCCACCTACTCCTCTGCCATCTTGTCTCCCTTGGGCACTTTTTAAAAATAAGAGTGTTTAGTTTTGACGTATCTGCCTTCTACTGAATTCTACTTGATTCTCATTTCCAGCTCAAAAAAGTGAGCCTTTGCCTATTATATAAAGTTTCTACTGTTGGAATCCTAGAAAGTAAAACACAAATAAAAACAAACCCTTGGAGATTACATAATCCAATTTCTTTCTTACTTTTCAGGAAAAAAAATCAAAGTCGTACATCAGGTCAGCAACAGTGCTGCCTGGCACCCAAACCTGGTTGTATAAGTTCTAGTTCTGCGTTTTTTCTCTTATATAATACAGCTTTTCATTAAGATTTAGAACGTTTTTACTTTGGTTTGAACAAAATAAACATTGGATCAGTCTCTTAATGGTGTATAGACTGCATTTTCATATGGTCTATAAATGGCCCATTAGCATTTTTGCTTGCTTTGTGAGAAATGTACATTGAATAGTAGCTAGATTTTTTTTTTAATGTTTATAGACACTATTTATTTATTTATTTATTTTTGACTATACAGACCTTTATTGGCAAAGAGATGTCTCTGCTTTTTATTTTTTATTTTTTTTTTAAATCAAATAATCCAATTTTATTTATTTATTTTTTTTCAAGTTGAACAGACTAAATTTCTTTAAACAAACTTACTTATACTCCAGAGTCCTTTAAAAACTTAATAGCATTTATACATTGAAGGTATTTGATTTTCTTGTAACTAGCACTTCAAATGCAACAAGCATTTGAAGCAACAAGCATTTGACCCAACAAGTAAAACTTTCTACAGTTCATAACTTTTATAAATAAAATAAATTAAATGTACAGTGAATAAGTTCTCTGAAATATTTCAATATTTCTGAGGTTTAGTAACATCGTAAAATACATTTCAACTAAAGTTCACAAATCTAAAAACCTGTTAGGCATTTTTAGGCGTTTTAAGTTGGAAATGAAGACCAATGTTACATCGGAATATGCCAATTACAAATAGTACTTCAAATAGCAAATACTACAGTTTGTCCCAAACTTTAAAAACTATTCATGAACTCAACACTGAACTATTGATGGCTATGAGAATTGTTCCTAGCCTTTTTGAAAATTTCAACCCATTTACGTTTAAGGTAATTATTGATAAGTACGATCCCGTAGCCATTTTCTTTATTGCTTTGGGTTCAAGTTTATACACTCTTTCTGTGTTTCCTGTCTATAGAAGATCCTTTAGCATTTGTTGGAGAGCTGGTTTGGTGATGCTGAATTCCCTCAGCTTTTGCTTGTCTGTAAAGCTTTTGATTTCTCCTTCATATTTGAATGAGATCCTTGCTGGGTATAGTAATCTGGGCTGTAGGGTATTTTCTTTCATCACTTTAAGTATGTCTTGCCACTCCCTTCTGGCCTGAAGAGTTTCTGTTGAAAGATCAGCTGTTATCCTTATGGGAATCCCCTTATGTGTTATTTGCTGCTTTTCCCTTGCTGCTTTTAATATTTGTTCTTTGTGTTTGATCTTTGTTAATTTGATTAATATGTGTCTTGGAGTATTTCGCCTTGGGTTTATCCTGTTGGGGACTCTCTGGGTTTCTTGGACTTGGGTGATTATTTCTTTCCCCATTTTAGGGAAGTTTTTAACTATTATCTCCTCAAGTATTCTCTCATGGTCTTTCTTTTTGTCTTCTTCTTCTGGAACTCCTATGATTCGAATGTTGGAGCGTTTAACATTGTCCCAGAGGTCTCTAATATTGTCCTCATTTCTTTTAATTCGTTTTTCTTTTTTCCTCTCTGCTTCATTTATTTCTACAATTCCATCTTCTAGTTCGCTTATCCTGTCTTCTGCCTCTGTTATTCTACTGTTTGTTCCCTCCAGAGTGTTTCTGATCTCATCTATTGCATTATTCATTGTATATTGACTCTCTTTTATTTCTTCTAAGTCCTTATTAAATCTTTCTTCCATCTTCTCAATCCTTTTCTCCAGCTTATTTATCTGTAACTCCATTTTGCTTTCAAGATTTTGAATCATTTTCACCATCAAAATTTGAAATTCTTTATCAGGTAAATTCCCTATATCTTCTTCTTTTGTTTGTGTTGGTGGGCAATTATCTTGTTCCTTTACTTGCTGGGTATTTCTCTGCCTCTTCATCTTGCTTATATTGCTTTGCTTGGGGTGGCCTTTCCCTCTTCTGGCTGTTTGTGGAGTTCTCTTTATTACGTAGTTTCTTCGCTGTGTGTGGGGTTGGACGGGTGACTTGTCCGGGTTCCCTGGTTAGGGAAGCATGTGTCGGTGTTCTGGTGGGTGGAGCTGGATTTCTTCTCTCTCCTTTAGAAGACAATGGGCTGCTTTTCTGGGAGCCTGATGTCCTCTGCCAGTATTCAGAAGTTGTTTTGTGGACTTTACTCCGCGTTCAAATGTTCTTTTGATGAATTTGTGGGGGAGAAAGTGGTCTCGCCGTCTTATCCCTCCGCCATCTTGTTCCTTCCTCCCCAGAACACTGGATTCTTATATTCCACTTGGTCGTGGAGTATCTCTTCCCAGCTGCTCCAGCAAGGTGCAGCTGCTGTACCTTACCTTGGATGAGGGGTATCTCCTCAAGGCCGCCCCTCCTGCTTTGAATGTGGATCAGCTCCTCTCGGCCCTCCGGTGCCCAAGCAGCCACCGCCTCCTGGACATGGTACAGCTCCTCTCGGCCACCGCCCTAACCCTGGGAGCGGGGCAGCTCCTCTCAGCCACGATTCTGCACGTGGTCGGTTGCGCCGGAGCCGGGCGTCTCCCGCGCCTGCGCCGCCGGAGCCGGGCGTCTCCCGCGCCTGCGCCGCCGGAGCCGGGCGTCTCCCGCGCCTGCGCCGCCGGAGCCGGGCGTCTCCCGCGCCTGCGCCGCCGGAGCCGGGCGTCTCCCGCGCCTGCGCCGCCGGAGCCGGGCGTCTCCCGCGCCTGCGCCGCTGGAGCCGGGCGTCTCCCCTGAATAGTAGCTAGATTTGAAGATACTTGTTATCTTTGCCTCTCAAGCCTGTGAAAATAGACACATACCCCAATACTCTAGGGCTTGCTCGATTTCAACAGTAGTTATTTTACATATGGAATGTCTTTGTAGTGAGTTTTAATAGGAAGTAAAGCATTGTACATTAAATGTTCTTGCTAGTACAAACATTTGTAATATTAATTACATTTTGATAAACTGAGCTTTCACTACTTCTAGTTACCATAATGTTAAGTTGTACTGTCAGTCTTGTATGGTGAATTACAGCTAATCACAAAAAAGAACATATGTAACATTTTACGACTATCTTATTAAGAAAATCGTAGAGCCTCAAAACCATATTAAATTTTAAATTATAGTCACATTTTATAAATCTGAAATACATTTATACTTGATTTGACACTTGTGAAAATATTTTCCCTAGGCTTTTTTTACTTTAGGTGAGAACTACAATGTAGGCAAACTTCCATCATCTGTCAACTTCAGTAATGTCATAATAAGAGTTATCTACCCTTGCTAAAATTATGGTTGTTAAAATTCAGTTTGGTAAATGGTATTAGGTCACTTCCACCAAGCTTTTGAGGTATTACATTATAAAGCTTGGCTTCTGTTATTGTGAATAACAATTTTTCCTATAGCCTTTGAATCAAATCTTTTATTAATATGTCAGACTGTGATGTGTATAACTACTAAACAGGAAAAAAGGATTTAAACAGATTTTGTTATGGCTTTTACTAAATTGTTTGTGACAAAAGATTTGCTCCTCCTTATTTATTTGGTTTTCAGATGAAGATACTTAATTTTAGTCCAGGGACCAAATCTGCAAATTAACAACATACATAATATGAAATTGTATTGAGTGTGTAATGAATATGGTGCTTTAAAAGATTTTTTTCCCCTCAATGGTGGTTATAATACATAGTCATTAAAATTTGGAAAATACAGAAAAGCATAATGAAGAAAGAAATATGTTTCTTAGAATAATAATTTGTTTTGAGCATTGAAAATCAATGGAGATGTAAAAAACTATTAATATATATAACCTCAAGAGTTGGTTAGGTAAAGAATGTTCTTTGATACCAGTCAGAAAATGAGATGTTGTTTTCTTCTCTAGTTCACCAAATTGTTTCTAGTTGAAGATATAGGACATTGGTAGCTTGAAGCAGGATGACTTTTTGTCAGCTGTTTAAATTTATTATACAATTCCTTCAGCATTTGATGTATTGGAATTTAATTATATCAATCAGCTTAAATTAGTATAATATTTTTAACTTATGGGAAAGCAATTGTTATAATAATCTAATACCTGGATCTCTCACCTGAACTGAACACCTGTGTTTTTCATTACCCAACTAGTATTTTCATCTGAATGTTCAGTAGGATGTGACTTCATAATCTTGCCCTGACCACTCTCCTAGTCTCTTTTATTTCCCTTTCTCAGTGACATCACCACTTCCTGTAACTCAAGCTAGAAACCTGAGATTTATCTTCTCATTTTTCTTCTTTTATTTTTGAAATGTTTCTTGAAACCTTTCCTACCTTCTCTTGTCTTTTGCCTGATCAACTCCTCCTCATCCTTCAGATCTTACCTTAGATAACATTTCCACTGGAACGGAAAGCCATCTCTTGACTGCTTTACCTCTCAACCCCTATACCTACCAAATCTTACTTAAGAGCTTATCTTACATAATTTTTAAATTTACACTTGTCATAGCATTTACCATGCTTCATTATAATTGTCTGTTTTATTTGGATACCTTACTAGAGTATGTGCTGCTTAATTGTAGGGACTGTTTGCTTGTTCACTGTTAATCCCTACTGCTTAGCTTATATGACTGTTTGAGCTGGGAGTGGATGCTTATTCGTGTTCAACTCTTTGCAACCCCATGGACTGTAGCCTGCCAGCCTCCTCTGACCTTGAGATTTCCATACAAGAGTACTGGAATGGGTTGCTATTTCCTTCTCCAGGGGATCTTCCCAACCCAGGGATTGAACCCCATTTCCAGCACTTTACCGCTGAGCCACCAGGTATGTAATAGATACCATGTATATATATAAAATAGACACCATATATATATGTGTATGTGTGTATTAGTTGCTCAGTCATGTTTGACTTTTTAACTCCATGGACTGTAGCCTGCCAGGTTCCTCCATCCATGAGATTTCCATACAAGAATACTAGAGTGGGTTGCCATTTCCTTTTCCAGGGAATCTTCCTGACCCAGGGATCAAATCTCTGTTTCTTACATTGCAGGCAGACTCTACCATCTGAGCCACCAAGGAGGCCCATATATATATATATATATATATATATAAAATAGATACTATATACATATATATTGGAGAAGGAAATGGCAACCCACTCCAGTGTTCTTGCCTGGAGAATCCCAGAGATGGGGGAGCCTGGTGGGCTTCCGTCTGTGGGGTCACACAGAGTCGGACACGACTGAAGTGACTTAGCAGCATACATATATATATAGAGAGAGACATAGCTTGTATGATAAGTATATAGAGAAAATAACCTGTTCAGTATTATTAAAATCTGTCCTGTCCTTTCTGCTTTTTCTGTCTTAGAATTAGCCTTTACCTCTTATCTGGATCACTGCTATAACCTCATAATAAACTGTGTGCTTTGAGTCTCTCCTTCATTCTTTGAGACTACCCTTCTTCCAAGTGATACAGAAAATACAACTGGGATCCCTTAGTGACTCCACATCCCCAGCGTGATCCATCTCACTTTTCTGAGTATGGCATAAAGTCTCTTCCTTTGTGGTGTTCTTTTGGCATCCTGACCATTCTTTTGTCTTCGCTACTTCCACAGTAAACCTCCTAGAACATATATTCTGTGTTTGCTCTTGGCCCCTTTCTCAGTGGTCAGCATAGTACTTTAATCTGCCATTTCAGTTTCATTCCTCTTCTTCAGCCATATGGTGGGTGGGCTTATTACCTCTAGCTCAATATGCCACCAGTTTTTATTCTTCTGTGCCTGTGACCCTACTGTTTCCCTTTGCCGGGTGGGCTTATTACCTCTCAGTTCAGTATGCCATCAGATTTTATTCTTCTGTGCCTGTGACCCTGCTGTTTCCCTTTGTCTGAGCACACTTTTCTTTACGTTGTAAACTTTATTCCTGCTTTAAGGCCCAGCTTAAATATCATCTCCTTTGTTAAACCCTTCCTGAAACCTTGATTTCCTTTCTACTTAGAGAGTCTTCATTCTTTTAGGATAGTACTCACCATATTTTAATGTGATCTTTTTTTTAATATATCCTTTTATAAAAACAATGTGAACTCCTTCAGGGTAGGGTCTGTGTCTTATTCATTTGGATATGTCTAGAAATTAATGCACACAGTGCCTGACACCGCAAAATTTAAGTACAGGTTGAATAAATCAAAGAATATTATAAATATTAAAGTAATTCCCAAACTTAATTCCTGAAAAGCTTACAGCAGACTAGAAGCCATCCCTAAAAGAAGAACTAAAGCAAAGGATCTTCTGAATAATAGTTTATTTTGAAGACTATAGAAGAAGATATTATAGACAAAAGGGGTTTTAATTCTTACAGGAACATTAAGGTTAATAGACTGGTTTTTTCCTATTTGCCAATCTGTTGTGTCAGGAATTTCCTTTGAGAATCTGAAAAAGGCTATTAGACTACCTCCAGAAAAGAAAAGAACATATTTATCCATGTACACTGTCTTGCATTTGTTTCAGGAGTTCCTAGACCCTTAAAATTATTTATGAACCAGTTTTTAAGAACCCTTGCTCTGAAAGTAAAGTGGCTCAAATATAGAAGTTCTTGGCAATGAAAGGTGAAACATACCAAGCAATTGTTTCAGTCACTTAGTGTGGTGGTGGTGGATTATGCTGAGACCGGAGTTAATATTTATTTGTCTTCTCCCAGCTTCTACTTCCTTCCTGTCTCTGTCTTTTTAGCAAGAACATCAGGAAGTAAAAGTTACATCCTGTCAGGCCAGTTTGTTATCCTGATCTCGGGCCAGTAAACAGGATAGATAATTACAGTAGTAGTTATTAGGCATTGCGCTGTGCCTGCTTTATATAAGTTCTTTTATTTAATTCTTGCAACATCACCGAAGGGTGAGCAGTCTTATCCTGATTTTTCAGATGAGGAATGCACAACTTTTCTAAGAAGTTTTTTCTTGGTATCCACTTCGGGTCAGAGAACACTTGGATATTATATCCTTCTCTCAGAACACTTAGGATACTGAATTATATGTCTTTCCCCAGTAGTCTCTGAGCTCTGTGTAACAATACCAACTGTCTCTTATAATTTCTAATTAATCAATATAGTATATATTTCAGAACATGGGCGTTCTAACTAGATTGCCTGGTTTGATTCCTGACATGAGTTAGACAAGTTACTTACCTATCTGTGCCTCAGTTTCTTCATTTGTAAAATGAAAATATGAATAATACTATGTAAAATGCCTAGTACAGTTCCTGGAACATGGTAAATTCTCGATGCTTGTTAGTAATCATCATCATCATCATATCCAAAACCTAGCTCGGTGCTTAGAGCACAATATTCACTGAAAGGTTCTAAGCAGACATCAGTTGGAGTGATAGAATGAGCAGTTGCTTCCCTAGTTGGAGACAAACTGTGTAGCTGGGCAGCCAGAATCTGTGTCCCTAAATATACAGATCTCTACCTCAGTCATACATAGGAGCTGATTTTTAAAAACTATTTTGGGCACTATTAACGTGAATTTTTTTTTAAAAAATTATGTTTTTGGTTTAGTTCAGTTTAAATAGTGTGAGAAAACATTAGCTCTGGAGAGAGCATTGCTTATACTATTGAATCTGGAATCTTTTGCTTATAAAATCCAATCTGATCTGTTTCTGGCTCTGTGGTACTGACACTAGAAGGTCTCAGTTGTGACTACCTCAACAGTCCATTGGTGATTGAGTCATCGAAACTCTAAGTTGTAGTGTTTGTTTGGTAATAAGGAGAGGCACCTTAATTTGTATTCACATAAAGTACATGGCTCATCATTTAAAACCTGTGCTTAGGGAAGCTTCTCTTTTATGAAACCCTTCTTTGCTCAAGTCTGAGTGTGTTAATACAGCAGCCAAATTAAGATGTCACTGGAAAAGACTCTGATGCTGGGAAAGGTTGGGGGCGGGAGGAGAAGGGGACGACCGAGAATGAGATGGCTGGATGGCATCACCGACTCTGTGGAAATGGGTTTGAGTGAACTCCGGGAGTTGGTGATGGATAGGGAGGCCTGGCGTGCTGTGATTCATGGGGTCGCGGAGAGTCGGACACGACTGAGCGACTGAACTGAACTGAACTGAATTAGTATAAAATATTACTGGATTTCAGAAGAAGAATGAGAATTTTTTTATATCTTGGATTAAATAAAACATTAAAATAAATTTCACTTGTTTCTTTTTAGTTTTCAATATGTAGCTATTACATCATTTAAAATTACATGTATGGCTTATATTTCTCTTGGACCTCTCTGCTCTGAATCTATTGTTTCTTATAGAAATGACATTTTATTTGCTTGCATTATTTTGTGAAACTGATAATTTGTTAAGAGGCACTTATGTCTTTTAAGAGCAGTACATTTTATAGAATGTGTTTCAGTTTGTTTTGGGGAAACAAAAGTGTCTACCAAGAAACTTCAAATCTTGAAGGATTTAGAAGTCAGCCTTTACCAACATATTTAAGGTCTAAATACCATCACTCTGGATGCTTGATTCAGTTCAGTTCAGTCACTCAGTTGTGTCTGACTCTTTGCGACCGCATGGACTGAAGCACGCCAGGCTTCCCTGTTCGTCACCAACTCCTGGAGCTTGCTGAAACTCATGTCCATCGAGTTGGTGATGCCATCCAACCAACTCATCCTCTGTCGTCCCCTTCTCCTCCTGCCTTCAGTCTTTCCCAGCATCAGGGTCTTTTCCACTGAGTTAGTTCTTTGCATCAGGTGGCCAAAGTATTGGAGCTTCAGCATCAGTCCTTCCAGTGAACATTCAGGACTGATTTCCTTTAGGATGGACTGGTTGGATCTCCTTGCAGTCCAAGGGACTCTCAAGAGTCTTCTCCAATATCACATTTCAAAAGCATCAACTTTTTGGCGCTCAGCCTTCTTTATGGTCAAAGTCTCACATCCATACACGACTACTGGAAAAACTGTAGCTTTGACTAGAGGGACCTTTGTCAGCAAAGTAATGTCTCTGCTTTTTAATATGCTATCTAGGTTGGTCATAGCTTTTCTTCCAATGAGCAGGCGTCTTTTAATTTCATGGCTTCAGTCAGCATCTGCAGTGATTTTGGAACCCACGAAAATAAAGTCTGTCACTGTTTCCATTGTTTCCCCATCTATTTGCCATGAAGTGATTAGATGCTTGATTAGAACTTTCTAAAAAGCCAGTAAATTTTATACTCTTATGCTAGTAAATTGGATGATGATGATGATGACGATAGCTGGCATTTACTAAGCACTTATTGTGTGCTAGGTATTGTGCTGAAGTATTTCTAGGTGGAATATAAATTAATAATCTCATCAACTTCATTATCTATTGTTCTCTTTAAGAAAATTAAATCCTGGTCTTAAATTTCTTTTCTTTGAGTTTTTCATCTCATTTTATTCCTGCTAGGCAAGTAGAATAAATTAATTATTTGGACTTTGCAAAATAAACTTTCATTTCTCCTTTTAAAAAAAGTTAATCATCTAGTTTTGGAATCTTTCACTGACAGGACTTTGGTCATGTGAGCCACACTCCAAAGTTTGTGTTTTTTCCTGACTCCAGTTGGCCTTTCCTTTCAACAGTCTTTGTCGATGAATACATTTGGACTTACTTTTCGAAACTAAAACTCATTTTTAAAAGCCAGCCTCTCTAAGTTTTTTTTCCCATAGGATCAAATGCACTTAAGCTTTTATAGCAGTTATCTTTAACAGTCCTATCATTAGTGGCTATGTTTGTTTTCCCAACAAACTATAAGTAGGGGTCCAAGTTTAATCTTGTTTGGTATATAGTAGATACTCAGTCGGAGAAGGCAATAGCAAGCCACTCTAGTACTCTTGCCTAGAAAATCCCATGGATGGAGGAGCCTGGTAGGCTGCAGTCCATGGGGTCACTCAGTCGGACTCGACTGAGCGACCTCACTTTCACTTTTCACTTTCACGCACTGGAGAAGGAAATGGCAACCCACTCCAGTGTTCTTGCCTGGAGAATCCCAGGGATGGGGGAACCTGGTGGGCTGCCGTCTATGGGGTCGCACAGAGTCGGACATGACTGAAGCGACTTAGCAGCAGCAGATACTCAGTGGGCTTCCTTGGTAGCTCAGCTGGTCAAGACTCCTCCTGCAATGCAGGAGATCCCGGTTTGATTCCTGGGTCGGGAAGATCCCCTGGAGAAGGGATAGGCTATCCACTCCAGCATTCATGGGCTTCTCTGGTGGCTGGTCAAGAAGCAGCCTGCAATGCGGGAGACCTGGGTTCGATCCCTGGGTTGAGAAGATCCCCTGAAAGAGGGCATGGCAACCCACCCCAGTATTCTTGCCTGGAGAATCCCCATGAACAGAGGAGCCTGCAAGACTACAGTCCATGGGGTTGCAAAGAGTTGGACATGACTGAGCGACTAAGCACAATACAACACAGATACTCAATAGCTGTTTGTTGAAAGAATAAAATAATACATAGTCGTATAGTGATTATTTAAGGCAAAGGGAAATTAAAAACTTAAGGTACAAATCAATGTCTTTACTCTCAAGCTTTAACTTAAGTTTTTATCAACTAAATATGAATTCTTAGAGTCTAGCTTTCAGAGTGGTTTGAATTACAAGCCAAGACTTTCTTATCAACTGTCTGCAGTTGTTACTCTAATCCAGCTCAAGACTTCTGACAGTTTCCAAGATAAGCAGAGTCAGAGTGTTCTGTTGCCTTTCTAGCAACTGTCATCAGCTTTCTCAATAATAAGAGCCTTTGCTTCCTCTCTTCCCCTATAGAACAGAAATCAACAGAGAAAGAAGAGTTATGTTGTTAAATAATGCTATTCAGGAGTTCAGAAAAGCACAACTCAGATCTTTGGGGACTTGCATTGCCTGTGTATATTAAAAACCTGTGTGTCTTTACCTAGTACTGAAGTTGTTTTATAATCATAACCTGATCTACCATTCCAGCTTTATTTTCCACACATTAACCCTCCATCTTAGATAAATTAATATGCTATCTAGAGTTTTCTCATCCCTGTACTTTACTTTTTATTAACTTTTTTTATTGTGGTAAAATATGCATAGCAAAAAGTTAACAGTTTTAAAACCATTTTTAGGCATACAGACCAGTGGCATAGATGTATTTGCACTGTTATGCAGCTGTCACCACTGTGGTATATTTATCATATGGTATTTCAACAGGAATTATGCCAGCCTAGGAATCTCTAATACTTTATCACCCAAACTGAATGGTTTACTTGGACTTGATACCAACTTAACTTCAATTGTATACAAAATCCTCCTTCTATAAAATCTAATTCATGTTGTTTTCTATTAATTCCAAATAAAGGCATCTTAGATAATGTTTGTAACTACCTTGGCTTTGATCAGGGACCCTATCTTGAGGTAATCCCTGTGGTTATGAAGTGGGAAGCTATGACTGGTTGAGTTTTGGTCAGAAACTAATCACTGGACAATTTATTATTCAGACAGGTTAAAAAGATGAAAAAGATGGTATCTTCTATTGGAACTGTATGGGTAGAAAGATAATAGGGAGAGAGGAGCAGTCTCCTAAGATTGCTGAGTCCTAGAAGAAGGGAGGGTCAGCTAGAACAAGTAGCTGTTACTTCAGTGATTTAACAAAGATGACTATGATGGAGCCAGTATTTGAATTTTGGACTATTTTACTCAAAGTCTTATGCTTTGAAAACCATATAATGAATTTCTAAATGTAGACAGTAGTTATTTTGAATATTTAGACAACATCAGTGTTTTATAAACCTTCTGATATTCCATAATTCTCTTTGACAAATTTAAAAATTACTCCATCTATATTATTTAAAATTCTAAGTAGTATTAATATTACAGGTAAAACCAAATCATAGCATAGGCTCAGTGCCTACTTTTTTCTTAATTACATGCGATCTTGTGCATTTCACTGTACAAATCTTAAGATGGTAGAGATATCAGCATCTGCAGAGTGAAAAATAATACTGAAGCTCTGAATAGTTGTATGACCTAATCAGAGTCAGAAAAACCATTTCATGGCAGAACCAGAGTAAGAATCCAAGCCTCCAGTGCTTGGAGGGATGTTTGACTACTTGATCATAAGTTTATGCAGTTACAAACTTCAGGTTCTGAAAACTTAGCTTGTATTTTGCTTTTCTTGCTGGTTCAGATTCCAGGTTCCATGGAATGATAGCAGTCAACCTTTGAAACACTAGGAAGCTCTTTTTCTGGCCTTTCTTTACAGCTATGATATTTGTAGATTCTTCAAGATGTGCTACAATCTTGGGAGTAAATAGGGCCAGAGAGATAGTCTAGAATGAAGGGTGTATAGGATCATTTCCCTTTTCCAGAAGTTGCTAAGGTGAAGGCAGTAGCTTTTCCTGACATCTAAGATAAGTGACAAAATGCTCACACACCTGTCTTTGAGATATATATGTCTGATCCACATGTATTGATGGACTCCTTAGGAAACTGCATCTAAACATCTTTTTGTTGTGGCACAGTCTTGAAAATAATTAAAATTCTAAATTACTAGTGTTAAACAGAATGTTTAACAGGATGTTCTTGTATTGACTATGTATTCATCACCTTTAGAAAAATATACCTGTTGTTTGAAAGTGAGGAGAATTTAAGGAATATGGACTGCCATCGTTAGTGTACCTAAAGTGTGTTTACATATTTTTAGTTGCCTGAAATGAGAAAGATAGTTATAGAGGTTAAATGCCTGTGGAATATCACAGAATAACAATTTGGTATCTCTGAAATTATCATCTAAATTAATGAGAAAATTATTTGATTTTCAGCCTGGTTTTAGGACAGATTTTCATTCATTAATTTTAAAAAAAAATATTTAGTTTTAATTAAAGGATAATTACTTTACAATATTGTGTTGGTTTTTACCAAACATCAACATGAATCAGTCATAGGTTTGGTATAGAAAGTACTGTAACTGGTCATTGTATTATTTTTAAAGTTTTCTGTTCAGTAATTATACTATTTGATTTTGATAATAAAAGTAGTTATTATGAGACCAGAATTTGACTAGATAAATATGGACTGAAAGTTAAATTTAATTGATCTCAGATTAAAGAGAAATTAATCCCTAAAGATTCCTATATTTTTATTTAGTTGGGAATGGTCTTCAGGGTGTTTGTTATCACCACCACTCCCGACCCCTCACACACTCAAAATCATGAATTTGTACTTTATATTCTTCCTACATTTTACCCAAACATCAACTTTGTTTGCTAGAGCTGAGAGTACTTTGTAATCTGTTTTCGTTTTTCACTGAGTGAGGTTCCTTCTTCTGCTCTCCCATTCTTGTGTCTTAGCTGTGTTAAAGCAGTTCACTGCCTTCTTGCACCCTGTGTTCCTTCATGCGCACTTGATCAGTATCAGCAATTAACAGCAGAGCAAGAAAGGATTGAATACAAACATGCACATTAGTGTGCAGTTTGGTCTGTGATACTATGTTGCATTTTCTGTTTTTGTTATTATCTACTGTCAGAAACAAGGAACTGAGTTGATACTGACCTTGTGTGGAATGCCTCTGAGGATTTGGGATGAAGGGAGGAGGCTGGTGTTTGATGTGACTGACTTTTGACATGCTGTAGCAGGACTGGAAACACTCCTCTGCTCACATACGGTGGAAAGAAAAAATTTCTAAGATTGAACTTGCAGAATTTGTGGAGTATATTTAAATTTTTCTTCCTGGGTCTTTTTTGTTTTTCTATTTTACCTAATTTTTTAAGGATTGGAAGTGAGGGATGACCTTTGCTTAATAAGTAGTTTAAGGTATGGGAGTAATGGGCTGCCACAGTGATTTGTATAATAAGAGAATGTTTAACACCTCCACTACACCTTGACACATATTTTGACCCATCTGACAAACAGTTAGTGAGCTCCTTGGTCATCTTTAGTATTTAAAAGCAACATTACACAAATAGCTTTATTATTGTACTTTTTTCCCCTTCAACAAATCTTAAGAGCATTGCACCTATCTATCCAAAACAGTTGATTTTTATCTACATTGGTAAGAAATTTAAAAGTGGCATGTAGTTGTCCCTTAAGTATCTCCTGTGATAAAATTTTCTCACTTTATTTTGTGCCTCAGCTTAATGGAGCCTGAGCCTCTGTTTGGGTTATGTCTTAAGATGAAACTGAAATACAGACATGAAGCTCTAAGAAAAAACTGCAGTACTAATCTGAAGGACTTCTTGAATGGCATCCTCCCTTCTTGTTGGCCCTCATTACCTTCCTCTCTCCCCAAAAGTGTATTCTTGCAGAATTCTGTGGCTTTTTCATCTCATTTTGTGGAAAAAGAAAGTGAAGGGAGCAGTGGGGAGGGGAGAAATTTCAGTACAACCAGGCATCTAAATTTTTTACTTCAAAAAAAAAAATCCTCTGTTTTGTAATTCCGAATCTAAGATTGCTTGAGTCCCTTATTGGAAATCCAGTTTTGATGGAAGCATATAAGAATTTAGAAAATGATATTTCAGTGTAAATGTGGATCCTAACATGTATGACCTGAAGAGTAGAAAGAGCTAAATGCTAATGTGATTCTTTTTTCACTCAGTGCACATTATCTTATATATTTGATCAATTGGTGTTGAAAGGTGGTCCTAAAATAGCTTTTGAGCAGATGTAGTATTGAATAGATCAGATGACCTGTGTATTGGCAGTCTTTTCTATTTTCTGTGTTGTTTCATTCTAAAATTGGTGCACACAAGGGATTTAAGAGGAAGTTAGCACTTCAGTAATGTCCTTTTCCTTAATATTGTCGACTGTTTCTCTTAGCCATTTTCATTTTATTTAACAGTGGTATTTAAGGGTTAAGCTCACAGAGCTGATGCAACCCCTCCTTGTTTTTCACCAGTAATTTTCATTGGACAGCATTTCCATAGCAACAGTGAGATCAGTGAAACCTGAGTGTTTCATTGATTATTTTCCTCCTCTTCCTTTTTTAATCTATTCTCTTTTCACCACATTTTAGTGAGAAAGCGATTTTGTTTTTTTTCCAGTAGAGCTTATATTGATTTCTATCCCATAAATAATTAAAAGAGGGTAGAAAAAGCTGCCCTTCATTTAAAAATTGAATGTTTCACCATGTATTTAAAAAGCGATTCAGGATTAGGAGGATGGATAACCATACCAGCTGTAGCTGATGTTCTCAAATATTCTTGCATTGTTTGCTGGTCTTCTAGGGAAAAGAATAATGTGGAACAGGACCTTAAGGAGAAAGAAGATGCTGTTAAACAGAGAACAAGCGAGGTTCAGGTATGTGAACTGTCAAATTCAGTATTCCATTTCTGATTTAGAGGATTCATTTTAAATGTAGAGGGGCATTTACAATGTGATGGTTGTGGTATTGGTGAGTAGGTAAAGGGAATCCCTGTTATTTATGTGATATAAATCTTTATCTTTTATAAAATTATTATTTTTCTCCTCACTCTGGCCTGCAGAGGTTACACTACAATGATAAAGCAGTATTTTTTCAGCATAAATTTCTCAAAGTATTTTTAAGATGATATTTATCTGCATATTATAGCCTTAAAGGTAAGTTTGAATGACTTGTGATATAAATATTATTGCACCAATAAAACTGAATGAATGAGAGCATCATCATCATCATGAAAACGCAAATTGGTTTTTCATGGGTGTGAGATTTTGTTAGCTAGGAGACCTAATATTTTAAAGGACTGTCTCAATACTAATAGTGTGGAAAATGATAGTGAACAATTCAAAATAGCATTTTATAAGTTGCTTAGTAGCCAGGATATCTTAAACTTTGGCATAAGGAGATTTAATTCATTTTCACTAAGTGCTGTGTTAAGTAGCTTCATTTTACAAATAGAAAAGACAAAAAGACCTCTGTTTCGGATTGGGAATGACACAAAAGAGGTATTTCAAACATTAAAATATAGAAAAATGGGCAGTGTTGCATTTAGAGCCATAAGCAATAACCGTGTTATTGGGACATCGTTTCTTAAATGCTGTACCGGCACACACAGGATGTTGGCTGTAGAAGCACTGGTAGCAGTTGCCAGGAAGAGCTCATGCATGGACATTTCTTAACCTTAACAGTCTCATATTGGATTTCCTTGTCCTGACAATTTTAAATGGGCAAAAGCTCTAAAACTGTTAGATCCATTATTTTGTTTTGATGTAGCACATTCACCAGAGATGGTGTGACAGGTGGACCATGCTAGGGTGGGGAGAATGATTTATTGAGGGGTTGAAGAAGAAGCCAGATTGAGAGACTTCTTGTTAGAAGTTTATTCTATTACTGTACTTATTATATATACTGGAATTTTCCTAAAGGTGATGTAGAGTTAACAGATTGTCACTAATATATTTCTCTTTTGATAGTGAAATATGGAATGATATCCTCAATTACTTTATTTTTGTGCAATTTTTGAGCTTAAGAAATGTAAGAGTCGTAGACTTTAAGCAGTTACTGCTGAAAATATTTTAAGAATGGAAGATAAAGTGATCTACAAAACTTATCTTAATCTGAAGAGGTAGATGTCGTTACTGATATAATATTGGACAACTTCTAAATTTAGCCAGATATGTTTCACAGTACCAAGGTTTTTGCAGTAGACAATATTTTTTTGTGTGTCTGTGTACATCTATCTGTGGTTTTTCACTACTGCATCTTTTGAGATTGTGAATTTTAAATAGCTGCTTTGGGAGAACACTAAAATGTATACTGTTCTTTTCAAACTAAATCAGCTATCCTTAAATATTTGATTTCTTACATTTATAGTTTTGTTGTCAGTCAACATTTCTTTGTTATATGCTAGTCCTTCTTTTACTTAGTGTTGATGGTAAGGTACATGTTAAACCTTCAAGTTTGCTGAATCCAAAATGTGTGCTTGGCTGAGGAAGTCTAAATAGTTGAATTTTTTTTTTTTTTTTTGCATAAGGTGCTGTAAATAGTATTTTAGAGCCTGGTGAGTTATAGGCCAGGTTGTAATGGTTGAACATGCAGGTTCATTGAGAAAAACACAGGATTAAAGCTTCGCATTAGTAGATTCATTACTCATTCCATGTCAGTACAGGTATTTTTGTATTGTTCATGGTAATGAGATACTAGACTAAGAATGACATGGATAATTGACATCTACAAGTAATTAAAACTTTCATTTTAGTGATTATTTTCAATTTTCTGAAGCAAGACCACTTACCTGAAAGTGTTAATAAGTATATTGTATTACCTATTGAGTTAACTCTGAATTAGCCATGGGAGGAGAAGGGGACGACAGAGAATGGGATGGCTGGATGGCATCACCGACTCTGCGGACATGAGTTTGAGTGAACTCGGGAGTTGGTGATGGACAGGGAGGCCTGGCGTGCTGTGATTCATGGGGTCGCGGAGAGTCGGACACGACTGAGCGACTGAACTGAACTGACTGAATGAGGCATTAACATGAATAGACTAGGAATAACATGAATAATTAAGATCTGTAACTAACTTGAACTTTTAGTATTTATTTTCTAATTTCTCCGCCAAATGGCATTTTACTACAGCTTCCCTGCTTCCTTCTGACCCCACTTTCTAATGTAGGTGCTAATGAAAAATGCCAAAATGAAGGCATCAAGGGAGAAGTAAGAGAATTTTGACTCATCAATAAATGTCTTTCTGCCTCAATCGAATTTGGCTTTTCTGCGTATTCTTGATTTTCTCTATATTTATAAAGTTACAGATTGTGATAATATGAGCTCGTATCTCAAGTACAGAAACCAGACTTTCAAAGCCTCTTTAGATCAAAGTGCCAAAAGACTAGTTCTTTTTTTTTTTTTTTTTTAGCATTTATATAGTCTTTCTAATTCAGGTAAATTAGAAGGTCTGCTACATAATTAACTTTCTACATGTTTGTTTCTTGTCTGTGTTCTGATATATTACCATCTTGAAAACTCACAGTTCATGATTTTTTTCTTGAAGAACAAACCAACAATTAACTTTATATTTTATGTCATGAGATGATCACTGTTAATTCATCTGAGGTACACTGCTAGTTTGTCAAGTTCAGTGGAGAAATTAGATCCAAAATGATGCAAGGGGGGAAACTGTAAAAGGCTGTTCTATCTAAAATGTTTATGGTTTGAGTTTCTTGTTATGGGAAGAAGGTAGACCTACATTCTTTCCTACCTTAAACTGCATATGCATAATTTTATTAAAAATTTTCTTCAAATATAACCTTATAGCTCCATTTGTAAAAAAAAAAAAAAAAATCTTTGTGAAACCAGCCAACATCCTTGCAGCAAATTTTTGCTGCCACATTCACTAGAATTATCAAAAAAACATAGTTTCATCTTTGTACATCTGCGGGGATGTGCTCTGAGATCACACTCCCCCTCCTGCAATCCCCACCCCTTTAAAGAAATATGTATTTTTATCTAGAATGACCTTTAATTGATATCTGCATATTTTCCAAAAGTGCTAGAGACATTATATGTACACCATTACAGAAGTATTATGAGGCCTGGATGTTCTGTTGTTTACCATTGCATTAACCAGCACAAAGTCTATGCATTTGTCACTTCTAAGTCAGATTTTCTTGTGAGCTAACATTTCCTCAGTAGTTTTTTTCTTCTCTTTTCCCTCCCTCCCGTTCTTCTTCTTTTCTTTTTTTTCCTTTCTTTTTTGCTTCTCTTTTTCTTTCTTTTTCAGAAACCACCTCATCTATTTTTAAACATTTCAAATTCCTAAAAAAAAAAAAAAAAAACAACTGTTGAGTGATCTGCCGTTTTGCCCTAAAACGACTCGGCCTGTTTTTATCTGTACCATATGATTTTATTTCATCAGAAGTTCATGTATTTGGACAGTAATAACACAGAATCTAAAAAAAAACAAAAAAACAAAAAAACTGTCTTTCAAGGTAGTCAACAAATATTTAGGAATTCACCTTCATGTATACTTTCTTCAATTTTACATAGAAGTTTATAGGAATGACTTGGTATCAGAGAACCTTGAATTCAGGTCCTAATTCTGGCTCTTCTGAAATTTGAGATCCTAAGGAAGAAATTTAACCACTCTACACATTAGTTTTCACTTCTGTAACATGAAATAGCAGAGTTTGCTGTTACAATAAAATGACATATTGTTGGTAAAGTGCCTCAATAATTGGCACAAGGTTGCTGCTGCTACTGCTGCTAAGTCACTTCAGTCGTGTCCGACTCTGTGTGACCCCATAGACGGAAGCCCACCAGGCTCCCCCATCCCTGGGATTCTCCAGGCAAGAACACCGGAGTGGGTTGCCATTTCCTTCTCCAGTGTGTGAAAGTGAAAAGTGAAAGTGAAGTCGCTCAGTGGTGTCCGAACCTTAGCGACCCCACGGACTGTAGCCTACCAGGTTCCTCCATCCATGGGATTTTCTAGGCAAGAGTACTGGAGTGGCTTGCCATTGCCTTCTCCGGGCACAAGGTTAGAGTTCAGTAGATGTTCTAATTGGTAATATTATTCTATATCTTACTGTCATCTCTTTGTTACTCTCCCTTCATCATCATGCCCTTCTCTGACTTTTATTTTCATATCAGACTCTGCATATATGTGTGTGTATTTGTGTGCATGTCCGCACATGCACTAAGTTGCTTCAGTGTGTCCAGCTCTTTACGACCCTGTGAATTGTAGCCTGCCAGGCTCCTCTGTCCATGGGATTCTCCAGGCAAGAGTACTGGATGTTTGCCATTCCCTTCTCCAGGGGATCTTCCTGGCCCAGGGGTCTGACTTATGTCTCTTGTGTCTCCTACATTTGCCACTAGCACCACCTGGGAAGCCCTCTCTGCATATAGGACTAATCAGTTTTTTTCCCCTGTTGCTGTCACTTTAACTGCCAGCCTGTTTTCCTCTTATTTTTGTTGCTTTGTGTGACCCTTTCCCCGCTTCCTAGCTTTTCAGTAATCTTGCTTACTTTCCTGTTCACCCATACCTTTGTGCTTAATTTATCTCCCAAGGACCAAGAATAATCTTAAGGCCAAATTCATGGGTCCTTCCTGCATTGGTTACTGATTTCTTGGGTTGCACTTCTCCTGAATATTGGTAGCCCTACTTCTTTGACCTTTTGCTTCTGTTGCCTTTGCCCAGGACTGATGGACACACTCTGACCCCCTCTTTCCTCCCTTTTCCCTATCCTCTGTCATCCACATACCATATACTGATGATTCCCAAATATCTCTCAAGCCCTCAACTCTCTTGAGTGCAAGTCTCACATCTCCAGTTTGGCATTTTGAGTTTTATCATTTCCAATCCAGTTTATCTAAAATGAGTCTCACCTTGCTGAAAAAAATTGACTTCAAGTTTTGAACTTTCCTGTTTTTCTGTCTCACTACTGCCACCCCTGTTACCTAACCTCTGAAATTTTTAAGTCAGGTATAAGTGCTTACTCCATCCTCCTCCTTGCTTTCTACCCAAACCAGTTTTAGTAATTATGACTCTCATATGTGAAAATCTTTACTGCTGCCCACTGCCGCTGTTAGTGGTGGGAGAATGTCATCCTTATGGGTATATTGGAAGTAGAAAAAAAGATTATAGGCCATCCTCTTGTACTACTTATTTTTTGATTGCCTGCTTCTGAACTGTGTGGCATACACTTGCTCTTTGTTATTCCCACTCTTATAACTTTTGTTGCTGCAATCTAGAATGTTCGCTACCTTCCTATTTATGTGAATTCCACCCATGTCTTAAAATCCAGCTGAGACTCATCACTTGTCTAAATTTTCCCTTCTCTGTCCCTTCAGTTTACTTGTCTTTCTTGTGTTGGAACTTCCAGAGGAATGAGTGTACACTTATATGGCATACCAGTATGTTATCTTATTGTACTCGTTTAATGTGTATGTATATAGATTCCAATATCTTACAGCCTATATTGTGAGCTCCCTAAGCTTAAAAATTGTACCTTGGATCATATCTTATACTGTAGATGGTAATATATTCTTAGATGGAGGTAAATTTAAGGAAGATATTACAGTAGAAATGAATAAACTTCCATTTTGTTCATGAAATTAAAAATGGGACAAGAGACACCCAGAAACCACAGGCAGAAAGGATTGGGAGCATAGTTGGTATCATGAAGAGTCAGACTTTTCCGTATTGTTCATACTACCTTCATGAGAGAGAAGCTCACAGTTATTTAAACTTTATCAACAAAGATTTAGTAGCTTATAGTAACTGCCCATTTTTCCCCCCCAGATGAAGAAAGATGATTTATTTTGGGTGGAAATAAAATTAGATACATGAGCTCAACATTCTTTTCCTGGCGATAATGCTCTTAGAACATGCTGAGAAGCATATGATTGAGAAATAAAGACAGGCTGTTAGTGAGGTTTTCTAACATCTACCCTAGTTTAATAGGCTCCCTTTCTGGTCTTTGACTTAAAAAAATCTTGCTTTATAGTTGATACTTTTTTATGTTAAGAATATGCCTGTAACTTCTGTTTTGATAATTAGGCCAACGTAATGAATGTGAAGGAAATGGCAACCCACTCCAGTGTTCTTGCCTGGAGAATCCCAGGGCCGGGGGAGCCTGGTGGGCTTCCGTCTATGGGGTCACACAGAGTCGGACACGACTGAAGTGACTTAGCAGCAGCAGCAATGAATGTACCTGATTATTTTTAGTTCTGGATTAGTCTGTAGAGTTTTCTAATCAATTAAATAGCATTTTCTGTAAGATTACCAAAAGACTTTAAATTTCCTTTATTCTCTATAATAACTTTTCAAGTATAGATATGCTGTATGCATGTTTTGGGGTTTTTTTAAGTGTTTTATTTATATATTAGTATCCTTTTTGTTTATTTTTTACTCTGTATTTATATGAAATAGATCTAAATGTATTCATGTTTCATAGATTTACTTTTTTGGTTGTACAGCCAATTTGAGTTGCTAAAATGAATTATCTTAATCTTGAATATAGCTGAGAGCTTTTATATATTTGCTTAAATTTTATTTCCACTGCCCTCCGTAGCACTTCAGAGGATTTGGAGGGATGGGGACAAGTTTATCATTTTCTTTATCTTGTGTGATTTCTAGAAAATAGGATATTTTCCTTGAAACTTAGTTTTAAATAAATCCAAGACTGCAGATCAAGGATCCTTTCACTCCTGGATAAAGAACCTTGGATATGGCTTGCTTTGGTATTTTTCTAAAGCAAACTGTGGCAGTGCATCACAGTGGTCTTGTTCACTTTCTCCTTGCCATTTCCTAATTGCTGCTATTCTCTTTTCTTTTGCTGTTGGTGGCACAGGTGAGCAAGTAGAGCATGATCATGGAAAATAAAGCGTAACTAGGAAGGCATCTGCAAGTGCTTTAGTCACTTCCTTGATGAGTTGGCATTTGATAGTAACTGAGGTTGTACCCTAATTCAGGAGAGGATTTCCCCAAAGGGATACCTTAAGATTAAGAGAAAATTATCCTAGTTTAGTGGAAGATGGTGTTTGCTAAGAGAACCTGCCACTGTCCTAGTCAAGGGTGGGCAGGGAGAGATGTACATCCATTGACTTCACTTAGTCTCAGGATAAACCATTCTGTGCCAAAATAAAATAGCCAAGTAGATATGGATATTGAAATTGTTGTGAAAATTACATTACAGTGGTGGCAGCCTTACCAAGTAATTTTGTAGTGAAATTTGATTCTTTTTCTTCCTAGTGTTTGTTTGCAATGTGTTCATTTTACTTTTGTGCGGTTTAATAATTTGAAGTTTGCTTACTGAAAAAGAAGACCTTTGTGTGTAGGGATTAGTGTTGGAATTTTTTTGGAGATCTTTTTTCATATTTAAAATAGACATGGAGAGGCATTAATATGAATATGGACCTCTATCCAGCTTAAAATATGTCACCAAAGGAGGTATTTTTTCAATAACCTTTCCCTCAAGGCCCATACTTTTGTGTTACTCTGTGGATTTTACTGTAGCATAAAAGTGACGTTGGGAAATTTGAGGGAATATGTTTCCTCTTTGGAAGAGAAAGGGCAAGAGTGAGTAAATGTTATATTGATTTGTTTATTCCCTTTCCTCTTACATAAACCTGTCTTCTAGGGATGTGTTTAAAGTACTCACTAAAAAATACAAGTTTTGAAATCTGGTTCATTTTATTAAAGGAAACCAGCATTGATCCTACTTTTGGTAGTTGTTACATTAAAAATTCAGTTGTATCAGAAAATTTTTATATTGGTATGAAACTATATGATATGTGATACTTAAAAACTGCAGACTTGACATTTTCTGACTATAAAAGTAATGAGTCCATATTAATCTTATAAAATAAAGTATAAAAAGAAAGAAATTGTACAAATTCATATTTCAGGGAGGGTCATGGTTAACATTTTGCTATATTTTCTGAGTATATATGCATGGCTTTATATTTATTTGCAGTCATACTGTATATGCCTTTGTATTGAACTTTTAAAAATTAGCATTATGTCCTAGTCATTTTCTTATATTATGTGACCCTTAAGGGAAATTTCATTTTTCTTAATTGGATTTAGAATGAAAGTAGAGACATCAAAATTACATATATTTATAAAGACTAGATATTATCAGAGGTGTGAAGTCTAAAATTTTTTGGGGGGTGGGATTGGGGAGAGGGTAGGAAATTAGAGTAGAATTTTTGAAAATGGGAATAAGTAACATGTTTTTCATATTCCTGTTAAGCATTTCTTTAAAAATGCCTTTTGGGTCAGCATATTGTTATGTATAAACCATATAATAGATTATAAATTTGTAAACTTACAGTGGGCAATTTTTATGATATGTATAACATATCTTCTAAAACTATTTAATTATATTATTTTGTGCCAACTCAGATGTAACTTGAAAACATTCTAAGTCACAAAAGAAGCCAGTCACAAAAAAACAGATGTATGATTCCATTCATGTAAAAATATCTAGACTTGACAAAGCTATAGAGAGAAAAGTAGATTGATAGTTACCTTGGGTCAGGGTGATTGGGAGGGAAATAGAGAGTAACTCACTAATGGGTATGGGGTTTCTTTTTATAGTGACAAAACTGTTCTAAAACTGTTTTCATCATGGTTGCTGCTAAGTCACTTCAGTCGTGTCCGACTCTGTGCGACCCCATAGACAGCAGCCTACCAGGCTCCCCTGTCCCTGGGATTCTCCAGGCAGGAACACTGGAGTGGGTTGCCATTTCCTTCTCCAATGTGTGAAAGTGAAAAGTGAAAGTGAAGTCGCTCAGTCGTGTCCGACTCATAGCGATCCCATGGACTGCAGCCTACCAGGCTCCTCCATCCATGGGATTTTCTAGGCAAGAGTACTGGAGTGGCTTGCCATTGCCTTCTCCGAAAACTGTCTCTAACCCTCAGCTAAAAACTGGATGCAACTGCTTACACAACCTTTCCCGTCAGAATTAAGTTCCCTGAAGATAGGGATCATGTCTTACTTGTAAACCCACGTTAATTAGTACAGAATATGGCAAGTACACTGCCAGTTCAATGAATTAATGAAATTTTTACAGAGAACCTAAAGTGCACTGTACTCTTCACACTCACACCTTCTCGTTTCATTCTCTTAACAATTTAAAGCTAAAAATGATTCCTTTGGCATCAGTTCTTACTATTAGTTTTGTTGTTACACAGTAGATATTACCATGGTTGCACAACTCTAAATATACTAGAAACCACTGACTTGTACACTTTAAATGGGTGAATTGTATAGTGTGCTCTCTCTCTCTCTCTTTAGTTGCTAAGTTGTGTCCGACTCTTGCAGCTTCATGGACTGTAGCCTGCCAGGCTCCTCTGTCCATGGGATTCTCCAGCAAGAATCCTGGAGGGGGTTGCCATTTCCTTCTCCAGGGGATCTTCCCAACCCAGGGATCAAACCTGGGTCTCCTGCACTGCAGGCAGATTCTTTACCGACTGAGCTATGAGGGAAGCCCGTATCTTGTGCAAATTATCTCAATAAAGCTGTTAGAGAAAATAAATAAAATTATATGCTGTATATGAAGGAGAATCAGTGGAGGGAGATGGTGGTGGGTCATGGTGAGGGAGGCCTCACTGAGAAGTTAACAGTTGAGCAGAGACTTCAAGGAGATGAGGGATTAAGGCTTGTGGATAATTTGGGAAAGAGCTTTCTAGGAAGAGGGGATAATCAGTGAAAGATTGAGAAGGAGGTGTATCTGATACGTTTGAGAAGCATCAGAAAGACCAGTGTGGCTGAAATAAGAGTGAGCAAAGGAGAGAGCAGTAGAAGTGAAGCTGGGAGATGGGACCATATAGGGCCATTATAAAGACTTGGGTTTTTTTCGTAAGGGAGATGAGGAGTCCGTGCAGAGTTTTGAGCAGAGGAGTGCCATCATCTGACGTAGGTTTTTTAACAGTGACTGCTGTGCTGTAAATAAACTGAAAGGTAGCATGGGTGAATGAAGGGAAACCAGTTAGAAGGCAGCAATCCAGAGGAGAGAGAAAAACGAGTTGGACTGAGGTTGAAGAAAAGCATGGCCGGTTTTTTAAAATACATTTTGAGGGAAGGAACAGCAAGATTTGCTGACAGATTGGAGATGAGATGTGAGAGAAAGAGAAGAGTCGGAGGAGATACTGCATTTTTTGGCCAGAGAAACTGAGAGGGGGCAGATGGAGGATAAAGCAGATGTTGTGGAGTTGGGGGAGGAAATGCCAGGAGTTCTGTTCTTGTTATGTTGGAGAAGTCCATCAGACATCCAAGGATGGATCTGAGTAAGCAAACTGAATGTCTAAATCTGGAATATAGGAAAGATGTCCTCAAGTAAAGATTGTATTTAAAGCTGTGAGTCCTCCAGTCCACCAACACAGTATACGTAATAAGATGAGACTTTACCTTCCCTTATGATAGACTTTTAAAAATTATTAACCTTCTCCTGCCTCCAATAAGTAATGTTAATATTCCTGTATTTCAGGATCTTCAAGATGAAGTGCAGAGGGAGAATACTAATCTGCAAAAACTACAGGCCCAGAAACAGCAAGTACAGGAACTCCTTGATGGGCTGGATGAGCAGAAAGCCCAGCTGGAGGAGCAACTGCAGGAAGTCAGAAAGAAGTGTGCTGAGGAGGCCCAGCTGGTAAGGCCTGGCGGCTTACTGCTGCCTGTGTCTTTTACCTTAGGTGCTTTTGCTGGCTTAAGATAGAAACCCTCTCTGCTTGTTGTTGCTGTTGTTAGGTGGCAATCTAGTCAACATGAAGTTTGGGAACATGAAGGAGATGGGGCATGTTTCATCTAGAAATTACAGGGGAAATAGGACACTGCATTTTTTTTTTTTCTCTAAAATTTGGTTGGAAGTGTGGTACATATTTCTTCCACTCTCCTCTGTCTACAGAAAATATACATCAAAAACACCAGAATAGTAAACTAAAATAAATATTGCATTATGGAACGTTTTAATGACATCTCTTTTTTTAATCCCTTTTTTGTCTCATTCATCTCATGTTGTAGATTTCATCCCTGAAAGCTGAACTAACTAGTCAAGAATCACAGATCTCCACTTATGAAGAAGAGCTGGCCAAAGCTAGGGAGGAGCTGAGTCGCCTACAGCAAGAAACAGCAGAGTTAGAAGAGAGTGTAGAGTCAGGGAAGGCTCAGCTGGGACCTCTTCAGCAGCACCTGCAAGATTCACAGCAGGAAATCAGTTCAGTAAGTCTTTGTGGGAGTGAAAAATACACTCAAGTGGGCACTCACGTATCCTTTTAGTACATAGTATTTTCTCCACTTCTGCTGCTTCTGCCCAGTTTATTATTCATTTTCTGTCATTTTATACGAATAGGCGTCTTGTCACCTGTCATAAGTTAAAACTGCTGTGAGTCTTGTACATCTGATGATTATCACTGGAATCTTGTTGAGTGTGCAGGCTTTGTAGTTAGATGGTTTGGGTTTAAACCTTTGCTCTGCTGCTTACCGTCTGAATCATCTCAGTGTTAGATTCCTCATCTTGGAGAACTAGGAATTCCCTGGTGGCTCAGCGGTAAAGAATCCACCTGCCAATACAGGAGACATGAGTTCAATCCCTGAATCAGGGAGGTCCCCTTGAGAAGGAAACGGCAACCCACTCCAATATTCTTTCCTGGAAAATGCTATGGGCAGAGGAGACTGGCAAGCTACGGTCTATGGGGTCGCAAGAGAGTTGGACATGACTTAATAACTAAACAACAATAACCACCAGAGGTTAGAATTTTGCCCTTTTCACTGCTGAGGACACGGATTCAATTCCTGATTGGGGAACTGACATTTAAGATCCTGCAAGCTGCACAGCATGGCCAAATTTTAAAAAATAAGTAAATAAAATTGGAGAATTAACAAAATGCCTGCCTCCTTTAGCTGCTTTTAAAGTTTAAATGGGGCAAAACCAGTGAGACATTTGAGCATAGGGTTTGGTAAATAAGTGCTCAGTATGTGTTGCTTAGTTTTATAAATAATAACCTGGTGTCTTACCTTTTGGGGATTCTAACCTTAAAGTCAGTTTTGCTCATTTAGAA
This sequence comes from Moschus berezovskii, assembly GCF_049115385.1. Taxonomy (NCBI): domain Eukaryota; kingdom Metazoa; phylum Chordata; class Mammalia; order Artiodactyla; family Moschidae; genus Moschus; species Moschus berezovskii. The sequence goes on along the minus strand of NC_142463.1, from coordinate 26,193,947 downwards.
ACCTTTATTTTTTTTGAAATTAGGAAATTATTCTTTATATAGATAAATATGACTGTTGTGGTAGGTCCAGAATGTAGATCCTTTGCTTTGCTGTTTCTTGACTTCCCTAAATGGGGAATAATATTTTATAGAATGATGGTAAGATGGTTGGATGTATGTAGAGACTGCATAGCCCATTCTTTTCCATTTGAATTTGAACAAACTGAAGCCAGGGAAGGTGTAGGAAGTTGCTTATGGTTATGTAGCCTTCAGAAGAGCCATAGCCTAGAATTCAGATCTTTTGAAACTCGGTCAGTTAATTATTATATATAATGAAGTCCTTCCCCTTGATATGCTTCCTTCCCCTCTCTTGTCTGGTAGATGAATACCTGCTAACTCATCTTGCAAGCCATAGCTTAACCTCTTCTTTCTTTGTGGCATCTTCTGAATCCTGCCTTTATTGGACATTGTACTTCTGTTACAGTAATTGTAACATTTTTTCCTGCACATTTGTTTATGTGTCTGCCTCTCTCAGTAGATGGAGCTTTTTGGTGTAGAAACATACATATTTATCCAAGCATTTAGCACAGTTCTTGTCTCAGTGTAGGTACTCAGTTAACATGTAGTAAACCCCAAAGAATTTTATACTAGTGGGAATGATACCAGATAAATGGACAGTCTTTAAAATAGTTTTATTTAAGTTTTTAAAAATATTTTTACTGTTATTTATTATAGATTGTAAAATTAACCCATTTTAAGGGTACAGTCCATGATTTTCAGTAAATTTAGAGTTGCTCAAACGTCACAATCCAGTTTTAGAATATTTCCCTTACTCCCAAAAGACCCTTGTGCCCATTTATCATCAGTCCCCACCCTTACCCCTGGGTAACTACTAAGCTACTTTCTGTGTCTATAGATTTGCCTTTTCTGAGCATTTCGTATAGAGGAAATAGTGGTCTGTGGTCTTTCTCATATGGTTTCTTTCACTTAGTGTAATGTTTTTGAAGCCCATCCATGTTGTAGCATGTAACAAAATTATAGTTCATTTTATAAGGTATGTTGTTTATCTATTCACCAATTAATGGGCATTTGGATTCTTTCTTCCTGTTGACTATTATGAATAATGATGCTATGAATTTTCTGTTTGCATACAATTCTTTGTGTAGACATGTGTTTTCATTTCTCTTGAATATAAAGTAGTTGGCTATATTGTAAAGTTATGTTAAACTTTTTTTTTTTAACTTTAAATTGCCAAGCTTTTCCAAAGTGGCTGTACCATTTTAATACTTGCCCTAGCAGTATATAAGAGTTGCAGTTTCTCCACATTTTTACCAACACTTTTATTGTCTTTTTGATTGTAGACATTCTCATAGATGTAAAGTGGTACTTAATAGTTTTTAATTTGCAATTCTCTCATGACTAGAGATGTTGATCATCTTTTTGTATGCTTATGAGCCATTTGTGTATCCTCTTGGATGAAATGTCTGTTTAAAGTCTTTTGCCTATTTTGGGTTGTCTTATTAAATTACACAAGTTTTTAAAAAAATATATATGTATATTCTGGAAATAAGTCCTTTATCAGATATTTGATTTACAAATAATTTTTCCCAGTCTCTGGCTTGTCTTTTAATTTTCTTTTCTTTGACTTTTTTGAAAGGGGATTTCTTTCAAAGGAAAGAGCATAAATTAGAAAAATAGAAATGACTCAGGATATTATAAATTATCAGAGAGAAAATAAAGCCATGTTTTTGAGCAAGCTGTACTATGAAGTGTGCCAGATATCTGTGGAAGGAATTAGATCTTTGTGTCTGATCTCCAAATCTTAAGAATAAACATACCAGATTCTTACACTTGACTCAGGTACCATGCATCTTTCCCACAGAGGGCAGCATATTCCCATGGGCCTATAAAAAAAGAAATTTGGTTGTAAATTAGCCTGATGCTTTTATTACTATCTAAAACTTAGCTATAGCTTTTTTTGAAAAAGGAATAACTAAAGAGAAGTTTTGTGGCTTGCTGAATTTTTATTTTTATTTCTATTTCTTACCTTCTATTTTCTAGAAAACAAAGAACCTTTGACCTTTACTCTATGTAACTTACTTGCACAATATATACTATTTATCCAAGTATTTCTGGCAGTTGAAATGTTTGTTGTACTTTCCTTGCACAGTTTGCAAAGAGCTTGTGTTAGTTGTGTGATAATTTTTTTCTATATCCTCTAAGTTTACCCAGAGAGTAAGGAAGAACACAGGCTTAAATGGCAGGTGCATGGGAGAATCAGACACAGGAAAGCCAGGTTGTGTTCATGATTCTGTTGATTGTCTCAAGAATAACTGTAAGGAACAAACTGTCCTAAATAGAACTCTTTGATAGGCAGGTATTTCACCTGACTGCTTCATCTATATGGTGAGTAATGTTTTTAAATTTTAGACTGCAAGGTAGTAGCATTAAAATTGATTTAATGATCATGATAAATTTTTTAATAAGAGAGAATAGGAAATAACAGCATATATTGCACATTACGGTAAGGGTAAGTATTACTTCATGAAACTTGTTTCACCCCTGTGTATCTGTGTAAATATATAGTTATATGTATGATGTATGCATCTGTGTGTATGTTTTATGTATATATACACAGAGAGAGAGAGACATATGTACATATATATTTACTGGGTAAACTCTTATTTCTTTCTGTAGATTAAAGTAAGTGTAAGTTTGTAAACCACTGCTCTAGAGCACTAGGAATATACAAGGCATATGCTTTTTGTTATAAATGTGTAGTATTTTTGATTGTTTAAATCCTAAATGAAATGCAATTTGATTGTTTAAATCCTAAATGAAATGCAAATATATACACAATATATATATATACACAAAATGAAATGTGTACACACACACACACACAGACGTACTGATGCCCACTGTTTAAATATATAAGCATAATACTTGTGTTTTTCAGTGAACATTTATTAAGCACTTATAGTATGCATCATTGTGCTAGATGTTAGAGATACAAAGTTAATAACAAAAATTTGGTCTCTATCCTCAAAAGGCTCAAGTCGTTAACTTTTTTAAAATAGACTAAAGTAGTAGAAAAGGAACAGGAAATTTTAATTGTTAAAGTAGTGAGAAATGTAGTGTGCTAGGTACTTTTACACACATTGTCTTTCATTTACATAGGCCTTTACATTTTACAGAGTTCTTTTAAATATATCTTTTACTTCACATAACAGTCTTCTATGAAGATAGTTCTTACTACCTCTGTGGATTAAAAAATGGAAGAGTGGGTGCTTTGACTATTATAACCTAATAATTAGAAAGTGATAGAGCTAGATGTCCATCTGTCTCCTTATCCAATATAGTGTTCTTTTTCCAGGTTATGATCCTGACTTTTCCTTTGGTAAATTACAGATTCCAAATTGAGCAACTTAAAAATTTTATGGAAAATATTAGGGGAACAAGATTAGGGAACAGAGCCTTGATTTACAGAATGTCAGTAGGTAATTTCTATATTTGCTAGAAAAAAAAAATATAACATGCTAATAAATAGAGGAAGCCAATGTAAATAAAAAAATATATATTTTATTAAAATGGTACTTTTCAGTAAAGTTCCATTCATTGTTTTTTTTCATTAGAAACATTTTTTGATTGTGTTGTCTCAGTTTCTTTGAAATATATGTAAATGTGTTTTTATTGTAGATATTGGTATAAATAAGCATCTTTTCCTTCTAGTTCCCCACATTTTTCTTTTTATATATATTACCATTTATTGTGTTGTCCCAGGTATAGAAAGTCAATGGATATTGAAATTTAAAAAAATTTTGTCCTTCATTTAACCTGTTTGGTATATTTTAGAGACTACTCCTTAAGGTTCTATCCCATTAATAAATAATGCCAGGGGATAGGACACTAGCTCATTGCACCTTTGTTTTCACTTCTCTTCTTCCCAATAGGAGTATGAATGGCTCCAAAGTCTTATGTACTCTTCCTCTATTTCCTCTCCCTCTCCTAAAGCGTCATCACAAAATCTTGTCTCGCACTACCGCTTTGCCATCTTTTTCCTAATACTCTGACACTTTTTCTAGTTATATTCTAAAGGACTGCCAATTAGCAGATATTTGAATTAAAATTCTTGGATCTTTCAAAAGATGTATAAACGCAAATCCATATATACTGTAATTTCAAGAGGAGAACTTACTGGGATGGATTACTGAAATCCTTTTCTCTAAATCTTGCTGCATTCCTTAATGGAAGCAAGTTTATCCTTGATCAAGTCTAAGCATATAGTTATTTTTATATCATGTCTTTCTATTAATTTTGTCTAGTTTTTGTCTAAAAATGTCTTTCTAGTAAATTCTGTTTTGTATTTCTGCTTTGTGTTGACAGATGCAAATGAAACTTGTGGAAATGAAAGAGCTGGAAAACCATAGTAATCAATTAAATTGGTGCAGTAGTCCACACAGCATTCTTGTAAATGGTACTACAGATTATTGCAGCCTTAGTACCAGCAGCAGTGAGACAGCCAATCTTAATGAGCACACTGAAGGCCAGAGCAACCTGGAGTCTGAGCCCATACACCAGGAGTCTCCAGTGAGTCTAATAGTTCCTTTAATTCCATAACCAACTTCAGAAGGAAAAGAAACTGATTCAGATGAAAGTTTTGTTGACATCATACCTAACATAAATATGTGGCCTTGCCTCATCTGAGACAATTGAGAAAGGAAGAGTGGGTTCTAACAGTTTTAACTAGTGCAAAATGTAATTTTAACTGATCTGTTTGTTATAGAGGCATGTTTTCAAAGTTGTGGTTCTGTAGATAGTAACTTCTGAAAGTAGTATTTATTTTTAAGTAATCTCATCCAAAACTGAAAGTAATTATTTCATAATGTTGAAGACATTTATTTACTGTTTTGGTTTCTTTTTTTTGAGAATATCGACTAATGCAAGAGTGCTGCTCTTCCAAATGAGAGCTACAGAGACAAAAGACCTTTAACCCCGTCTTCCAGCTGCATGCAGTCTAGTCGTATAACACTGTGTTAAAAGGCTGTGATAAAGTAAATAGGGTATTCAGGAGGGCAAATTGGAGGAGGCTCAGAGAGGGTGTCATAGGGAAGCTTTCCAAGTGACCACTGAAGTGGGACGAGGTTAAACAGAGGAGAAGGTGGTACATTTCTGGCAGAGGAAACAGCATTAGCATAAGTGTGTAGTGGGAGAAAACATGCTACATGGGATCATGGGAAGTTTTTCGAGGATGTTTTGTGGTGGTGAGGAATGTTTTGGTAGGAGATGAGGCTGTCTCCTGTAGGTTACCTGCATTACCTCTGGTACTTTTTATCAAGATAGAGATATTTGTGCCCCATTCCAAACTTGTTAAACTAGAGTTTCTGGGTTGGGCCCTGGTACATATATTTTAAAAACAAATTCCGTAGGTGATTATGCTATGTGCCTAGATAAAAATGACCACTTTTAGGTCAGAAAGAACCAGAGAGTAAGAAATTTGGATTCATCTTGCAGCATTGGGGAATTTGCCTTACTACAGTGAGTAGCCATTGAAGAATTTTTAAGCAAGAAGTGACAGGATTGAGTTTACCTTTTAGAAAATCTGGATAAGGCATTCCCTGGCAGTCCGGTGGTTAGGACTTGCTTAGAGCTTTCATTGCTGTAGCCTGGGTTCAGTTACTGGTCAGGGAACTAAGATCCCACAAGCTGTAGGGTGCCACCAAAACACATTTTTTTTAAGTGGATTATAGATTGAAGAATAGGACTGGACATACCGAGATATGGTGAGAGACTATTGGGGTAGTCTATGTGAGAATTGTTTTAACCTGGATCTAACTAGTAGCAGGAGGGATGATGAGAAGAATACAAATTTGATACATACTAAATACTATAGCTCAGTCGGTAAAGAATCTGCCTGCAATGCAGGAGACCTGGGTTCGATTCCTGGGTTGGGAAGATCCCCTGGAGAAGGAAATGGCAATCCACTCCAGTATTCTTGCCTGGAAAATCCCATGGACAGAGGAGCCTGGTGGGCTACACTCCATGGGGTCGCAAAGAGTCGGACACGACTTAGCGACTAAACCATCAAACTATCAAGGATTTAAAGAGGAGAGTGAAAAAGTTGGCTTAAAGCTCAACATTCAGAAAACTAAGATCATGGCATCCGCTCCCATCACTTTGTGGCAAATAGATGGGGAAACAGTGGAAACAGTGGCTGACTTTATTTTTCTGGAATCCAAAATTACTGCAGATGGTGATGCAGCCATGAAATTAAAAGACGCTTACTCCTTGGAAGGAAAGTTATGACCAACCTAGATAGTATATTAAAAAGCAGAGACATTACTTTGCCAACCAAGGTCCATCTAGTCAAGGCTATGGTTTTTCCATTGGTCATGTATGGATGTGAGAGTTGGACTGTGAAGAAAGCTGATCGCCGAAGAACTGATGCTTTTGAACTGTGGCGTTAGAGAAGACTCTTGAGAGTCCCTTGGACTGCAAGGAGATCCAACCAGTCCATCCTAAAGATCAGTCCTGGGTGTTCATTGGAAGGACTGATGTTGAAGCTGAAACTCCAATACTTTGGCCACCTCATGCGAAGAGCTGACTCATTGGAAAAGACCCTGATGCTGGGAGGGATTGGGGGCAGGAGGAGAAGGGGACGAGAGAGGATGAGATGGCTGGATGGCATCACCGACTCGCTGGACATGAGTATGGGTAAACTCCGGGAGTTGGTGATGGACAGGGAGACCTGGTGTGCTGTGATTCATGGGGTCACAAAGAGTTGGACACGACTGAGCAAGTGAAATGAAGGATTTAAAATTAACAGATTTAATGTTATTTGTACAGTGCAGTCTTGAACTGCACAATATTCTTTTAATCACAAAATGCAAATTACTAGGTTATCCTTCAAAGACATAGGATGGTATGAAATAGAAATTGGCTTTGCCACTTCTTAAGCCTTATTATCTACTCATCTAAATGTAGAAAGCAGTGACGTCATTGAAGGACTTCTAACCAGAAGATCATGATTAGATTCATATTTTAGATCTATTACTTTGGCTGCCCTGAGAAGGATAGATGTGGAGGACAAATATTGGAGGCAGGAAGGCAGTTGGAATATTATTACTACAGTAATATGTACCAGAAATGATGATGCTATAAATGAATGATAGTGACAGTCAGGATGGAGAAGAATGGAATAATTTGAGAAATAGATGAGAAGTAGACTCCATAAGACTTGGAATCTAGCTGGGGGATGACCAGAGGGAAGTAGTTAAGGAAGAACTGGAGTTTTCTGGCCTTGAGTGGTTTTGAGGCTTGGTGATATGATTTCCCTAAGAAATATTATAGAAGTCATCCAATGAATGTATTCTGCTTATCTTTTAAAAATTTCTAGTAATTTTTGACTCTTCTTTGTCAGTTTGCTCTGTCAAGTATAAAACATATTGTGAAGAATTAATATTTTGAAGGATTAATATTTTGTAGGCAAGAAGTAGTCCTGAAATACTGCCTTCTGGTGTGACTGATGAAAATGAAGAGGTGACTGTAGCTGTTAATGAAAAAGTTTGTCCTGAATTTAATAGTGACAGATGTTCAAAAGAGGTAAAAATAATTATATATTAATATGTAAATGTTATCATTCTCTTCTCAATATGGGTTATATACTATTTAATGCTACAGAAAGAGAAAAATGTGTTAAATGGACTTTATGACCACAGAAATATTTGTTCTGTTACCATCAGTTGATTTTTCAAACATGCTATTTTAAGATGTTACCATTTAAAACTTTTGGTTTCTAAAACCTTTTTTTTTAATTTAAAATTATTTTTAGGACGATCCATTTAATCTTGAAACAAGTTCACTGACAAATCCAGTTGCAGATTCAAACTTGGATTTTTTCCAGTCTGATCCTTTTGTTGGCAGTAAGTACTCTTATATTTACATTACAAATTTACCAAAAAGGACCTATAAGAATTTGGGCTTCAGTTTTGAGAACCTACTTGTTATAGCAAAAGTAGAAAAGAGAATGATGTTTTATATAGTCAGACTTTAGTATTTGTCCTCTCCAGGCAAATCAATCCTGGAACTAAGCATTTAATTATGTCTTAGGAACCCCTGATTAAGAGTATGTTTCTTCTTCAGAATAGAGACCCAAAGAAAGAGAAGAGATTGGGCAGTCTTAAGTCAACCAGCAGTTATTTACCAAAAGTACCAACACCATGCTTTTATAACAGAAACTATAGTAGTTAGTAGCTTCGATCCCTGCCTATAGAAGTTAATGGCTGCCTAAAGTCTTATTAAGAATCATAAGTTCAATAAATTAAAATACCTGATGTCATCATAAGCTATGTTAAATACCACTTGTGTTAGACTTCTTTTTATTTATTTCCAAACTCACCTTGTGAAACTGATAGGTCAGTTTTTTACCAGTTTTAAAGATGGGAAACTAATAAACATAAATGGAATAATTTACTCAGAGGCATGGCCAGAATGAGCCTAGAAATTAGAACTACTAAGAAGACTTCTTTATTTTTATATATATATACATATATATGTATAGTGTTAAAAGATATATAAATTGAGCATTTAAAGTATACAATTAAATGGTTTGAGTACATTTTCATAGTTGTACAATCCTTACTAAAATCTAGTTTGGGAACAAATTTTATTACCCCATAGAGCAACTCCATACCCTTTATAGGTCATTGCTTGTTCTCCTAACCGTCAATTTGTGCAACCACTGATCTATTTCCTGTCTCTATAGATGTGCATACTTACAGAATTATACAATATATGCTTTTTTATATCTGGCTTCATTCATTTAGCCTAATATTTTCAAGGATTACTCACATTTTAGTATGTTTCAATATTTCTGTTTTATTGATAATATTATTATATGGATGTACCACATTTTACTTATTCATTGGTTGATGGACTGTTGGGTTGTTTCCACTTTTTTGGCTGTTTTGAATAATGCTGTTGTGAACACTCATGTAAGTTTTTGTGTGAATATATGTTTACTTTTCTCTGGAGTGTATATCAGATCATAGTACTCTGTTGAATCACTTGAGGAGCTGCCAAACTGTTTTCCAAAGTGTCTGTAGTATATGTGGCTTGCAATTTCTCCATATCTTTGCCAACACTAGTGACTATCCTTTTGATTATAGCCATCGTAGTGAGTGTGAAGTGGTATCTTATTTGGATTTGATTTGTATTTCTTAATGACTAATATTGTTGAACATCTTTCTCTGTGGTTATTCAGTTCAGTTCAGTCGCTCAGTTGTGTCTGACTCTTTGCAACTCCATGAACTGCAGCACACCAGGCCTCCCTGTCCATCACCAACTCCCGGAGTCCACCCAAACCCATGTCCATCAAGTCGATGATGCCATCCAACCATCTCATCCTCTCTCGTCCCCTTCTCCTCCTGCTCAATCTTTCCCAGCATCAGGGTCCTTTCCAATGAGTCAGCTCTTCGCATCAGGTGGCCATAGTATTGGGAGTTTCAGCTTTGACATCAGTCCTTCCAATGAATACCCAGGACTGATCTCCTTTAGGATGGACTGGTTGGATCTCCTTGCAGTCCAAGGGACTCTTAAGAGTCTTCTCCAACACCACAGTTCAAAAGCATCAATTCTTCGGCATTCAGCTTTCTTTATAGTTCAGCTCTCACATCCATACATGATCACTGGAAAAACCATAGCCTTGATTAGACGGACCTTTGTTGGCAAAGTAATGTCTCTGCTTTTAAATATGCTGTCTAGGTTGGTCATAACTTTCCTTCCAAGAAATAAGCGTCATTTAATTTCATTCTGCAGTGACCATCTGCAGTAATTTTGGATCCCAGAAAAATAAAGTCAGCCACTGTTTCCCCATCTATTTGACATGAAGTGATGGGAGCGGATGCCATGATCTTAGTTTTCTGAATGTTGAGCTTTAAGCCAACTTTTTCACTCTCCTCTTTCACTTTCATCAAGAGGTTCTTTATTTCTTCTTCAGTTTCTGCCATAAGGGTGATGTCATCTGCATCCCTGAGGTTATTGATATTTTTCCCAGCAGTCTTGATTCCAGCTTGTGCTTCCTCCAGCCCAGTGTTCCTCATGATGTACTCTGCATATAAGTTAAATAAGCTGGGTGACAATATACAGCCTTGACATGCTCTTTTTCCTATTTGGAACCAGTCTGTTATTCCATGTCCAGTTCTAACTGTTGCTTCCTGACCTGCATATAGCTTTCTCAAGAGGCAGGTCAGGTGGTCTGGTATGCCCATCTCTTTCAGAATTTTCCACAGTTTATTGTGATCCACACAGTCAAAGGCTTTGGCATAGTCAATAAAACAGAAAGAGTTGTTTTTCTGGAACTCTCTTGCTTTTTCGATGATCCAGCGGATGTTGGCAATTTAATCTCTTGTTCCTCTGCCTTTTCTAAAACCAACTTGAACATCTGGAAGTTCATGGTTCATGTATTGCTGAAGCCTGGCTTGGAGTATTTTGAGCATGACTTCACTAGCGTGTGAGATGAGTGCAGTTGTTCAGTAGTTTGAGCATTCTTTGGCATTGCCTTTCTTTGGGATTGGAGTGAAAACTGACCTTTTCCAGTCCTATGGCCACTATTGAGTTTTCCATATTTGCTGGTATATTGTGTGCAGCACTTTAACAGAACCATCTTTCAGGATTTGAAATAGCTCAACTGGAATTCCATCACCTCTACTAGCTTTGTTTGTAGTGATGCTTCCTAAGGCCCACTTGAATTCACATTCCAGGATCCTTATATCTTCTCTGGAGAAATATTAATTCTAATGATTTGTCCTTTTTTAAATTGGTGGTTTGTCTTTTAATTATTGATTTGTAGGCACTCTTTATGTATTCTGAATATAAGTCCCTTGTCAAACATATGATTTGCAACTATATTCTTGTGTTCAGTGTTGTCTTAATTTTGATGGAGTCTAATTTAGTTATTAATTTTTTTATGTTTTCTCTTCTGCTTTTGATTTCATGATGTGAGATAGGGGTCCAACTTTATTCCCTTGCAGGTGGATATCCAGTTGTCCCAGCACCATTTGTTGAAAAGACTATTCTTTCCCCATTGAATTGTCTTAGCACTCTTGTCAAAAGTCAAATGATGATAAATGTGTAAGGATTTATTTCTAGACCCTTCAATTATTTATGCACTTTTTTTTAACTTCCGTTAAGCCTGGTATCTTTGTTTCTGAAGTGTTGATGGTAATACCCATCCAGTAATCCTGTGAAAAGTAGACATTTTGTTAGTAAAATTCTTGTCCTCAAGCCTGTGTTTTCCCCTCCATGTAATCTGACCTTGTGGTCAGGAGGTAAGTATAGCTGGCTCTGATTCAAATTTGCCTCTTTTATGAGGTGTATTGATGTTCTTCCATTATTAAAATAGTGATACTTATTAGTATTTTAAATATTTCCTAAAGGTGGACAGCATTCATTGTCTTACCTACTTTGAGGTAGAGTTAATGAAACAAACGTTGTTTTTGTTTTGAAGTTACCCTTTAAGTAATGGTGCCACAACAGTAAATATTGTGATTTTGATTTCTGCATATTTCTTTTATCACAGGTGATCCTTTCAAGGATGATCCTTTTGGGAAAATTGGTTAGTGTTTTATTGAAGTCCTTCTTAGCTTTAATTTAATTCTTCTTAATTATAAGCTTATGTTATATTTATGAATGAGAGATCACAGTTGGGTAGTTTTAGGAATGGACTTCCTTTTTATTCAGTTTTAAAATTGACCTAAGGCCATGGGGTCGCAAAGAGTCGGACACGACTGAGCGACTGAACTGAACTGAAGGCCTCACTAAGATGTTGTATGTACCTGGCATTTTCGAAGAAAAAATGACAGATGCTTGTGAATTTGCTTAGTAAACTATTAGCTATACTTCATAAAAAATAACACTAGTGCTTATACTTTGATGCTTTTAATACATCAAATGATTCTTTGATGCTTTTAAATACACTGGTTTCTTATTAGTCAAGGATTAGGTAAATAGAATGATCTCATTACTATAGGGTTTAGGACTTTTTTTCCCCCTACAATTACAGCCTATTACAGATCTTAAATAATTACTGTGTCAGGCTTTATAAGATTCTTTATCTGAGATTTTCACAAATCTGTTGTGCCATTTAGTTATGCTTCCCAAACCTGTTCCAAATGGTTGGCTGTTATCATTGAGCCCAGATAGAGAAATGCATTTAGAAATTTTTGTTGTTTCTTTGCTTCCCTGGTGACTCAGTTGGTAAAGAATCTGCCTGCAATGCGGGAGACCCGGGTTCGATCCCTGGGGCAGGAAGCTGTGTGGAGAAGGAAATGGCAACCCACTCCAGTATTCTTGCCTGGAGAATCCCATGGACAGAGGAGCCTGGTAGGCTGAAGTCCACGGGGTTGCAGAAAGTCAGACATGACTGAACGACTAACACTTTTACTTAACATTCCTATGTGTTCTTTTTTTCTTTCTTCTTAGTTATAATAGCATAGAATAAGGGTTTTAAAAATGGGATCACTTGATATTATGTGCTGATTTAAAAAATCAGTTTATTAGGTGAAAAACTCTTTTATCAAAACCACAAGGATAACTGTGATCCTTCCTACCCCCAAAATTAGAATCACCAGGTTAGAAGAAATTATTTAAACCTAGTGTATAGGCAACATTGTGTAATAAGTGTTGAAGCTATTGGCTTGCTTTGAATGAATAATGAACAAGTAGGAAAGAATGTTAATTAAACTGCTTAACTAGATATAACTGTCTATACATTTTTATGACCCAGATAAGTAGTCATAGAGTACCTGACTTAGACTCTACAGGAATTCAAAATGCCTTTTAATTAAGACAGTTGTCATCGGTGACAGGAAATTTAGAGTAATAATTTTTTAATCTCTCATATTCTTGTTGTTTTTTTTAGATCCATTTGGTGGTGATCCTTTCAAAGGGTCAGATCCATTTGCATCTGACTGCTTCTTCAAGCAGTCTTCTACTGATCCTTTTGCCACTTCAAGTACTGACCCTTTCAGTGCAGCCAGCAATAGCAGTAATACATCGGTAAGTAGGAGGGTTAAAAAATGTTAAATGGACCACAGATCTTCTAAGTGAGTTTCTTTTTTACTTTTTTTAAGAGCAGACAGTTTATTGTTTGGTGAAATAGCAAAATCATTAATCATTGCTAGATAGTAAATTTCTTGAGGGTAGGAACTATATCTTACAAAAAATTTAGTACACGTGCCCTGCCTGTACTTTGGTTCAGTGATCAGTAAATATATGTTAACTTCTCTTTAATGGTCAGAGAAGAGGTAGGGAAAGAGAGAAATATAGGAAAAAAGCAATTTACCAGTAGTAAAATCGTACACTATTTGTGTCATCTTTCAAATCTGAAAGATAGAAATAATTCAGTAAGTACTCACTCTAGACAAGAAAATTGTTTGCCAAACTGCCACTAACTCCTGGGAATGAGACTCATACCTTTCCCTTTCTTGTAAATTCTGTTCCTTCCACGTGGCAATATAAGGCATTTAGCTAACAAGTGAGTTTCTTGAGATACACAGTGATGAAAGAATTCTCTTGTAGGTTACTTCTGATGGGCGATATAAAAATTTCAGTCTCGTTGAACCAATCTAGTTTTTGGTTCAGACTGGCATTTCACACTTTGAGCACCCACTGAAATTGACAGAATACTCATGTCATCCAAATATGAAGTCCACCCTTCAAAGGACAAAATATTTGGTATGCATTATTGAAATAATGAAATCAATTTAAAGAGAACAGCATTGATCTTTTTAAAAAAAAAAATCATGTCTGTTATTTTGTGGACACATCTAGAGTGTTATTCTTGTAAAGATATATTAATTTCCAACTAAATATCAGACTCTCTTGATAATATACATGGTACAACAATTACTATTTAATAACCACCCACTATGATCTAAGTACTGTTGTGGGCTTTATATTCATAGTTTCTAATCTTCACGTCAGTCTTACAAAGTAGGTGTTGGTGTCCTTATTTTAACAATAAGAACACTGGAACTCAGAAAAATTAACTAAGGTCAGACAACCAAGTCTAGAGGCTTTGAAAATGAAATCTTTATATTAGGATATTTAAACACATGCAAAATAGAGTAACATAATGAAGTATTCTAACCTCTGTGTATCTATAGCCCAATTTCAATAATTATCAATGGTTTTGGAGAGGTTTTTAATTTTTTTTCCTTGTTTGTTTTTTTTTTTTTAAGTTTTTATTTGAAGGCTTATATTTTGAGACAGGATATTTCACACCTGTATGTAAACCAGATTTAAAAAGGAGCAGTTGGTTGACAGACATGTGAAGCAGAAATTTTGTCTTTTAATACTGTTAGATTAAGAGAACTTCCTTAAAAGCGTAATTGATTATTTTAAAGGTAATAAACTTTGGTATTCTTGAATTGCTTCCTTACCGTATTTAGTAAAGAACTACTTGGCCAGCAACTGTTTTTTTCCACTGTTGTAAAACTAAGCAAATGCCTCTGTAACTGAATATTTGTGGTTTCCACAGGCTAGTGGATACTCTATGTTCCTACAACGCTCAGTTTGTAGTGTGGACCCATTTGCCAAATTCTTCTTGAATTGCCCGCAACCTGAATTCTTTTCCTCTCACCTTATTTTAACCTCTTGTTATCTACTCTTATTGTTTAAAAAGCAAGAGGCCAAAGCAGCTCTCCCTAATTTAAAAATAAGCATGTTTCTTTTCCTCTCCCCTGGTGAAATTTTTCTACCATTCATTCTTCTACTTTTTCCTCTTTCTGCCCGGTTTTTGAAAGCAACAGTGCCCTAGCTGACAGCTCTTAATTTCTCCATTCAAAACTGTAAACTAAACACCAAATTGGCAATATAATAATAGTTACAGTTATCTAATCTCTTCTATGTGCCAGGCATGGTGCTAAGTTCTTTTCATGTGTTACCTCATTTAAGCATCACAATAAGCCTATGAGGCTCGTGTATCATCCTCATTTTAAAGATAAAGTAAATGAGAGGTTATTACGTGTAAGTAAGTTAGTAAATGACAGAACTAAATTCAGGCTCTATCTGACCAGAATCTAAGGTCCTCACCTCTGTAGTCTAAGATTCAGACTCATTTTTTCCTAACTACAAACCCCTGCTTTTGGTCATCTTTCTTCTTTTCAAATAGACCTCTGTTAATGCCTTAAGATATGAATCTCTCCCCACAAGTCTTTTCTGTTCCTTCAAGGATGGTCTCTTTTCTCAGAGGGACATAATTTTAAAAAAACCAAAACAAATGCCATTTTCTACTATCCTAGCTAGGATATGGTAGCTGCTATGTACATGCTAAGTCGTACTGTGAAAGGAGGGAATGGATGGCTGATGTAGAGAAGAGAGAATTTCAGTGATAGGTTAGGTGACCTTATAGGAGGGTTTGGAACATTAATTATAAAATCACACCATCTGAATTTTAGTCATGAAAATTACTTTCATATACTAAATTGCCTAATTACCAAACTGAACATAATATGAAGAGAGTTTTGTGGATAATTAATCCTTCCTGGGCTGCACAGTCTATCCTGTTCCTCTTGCTGTCTCGGTGCCCTGTTAGGGTAAGTGCATAGTGTGTGGACTTGTCATGTGGCACGAGTGGTAAAGAACCTGCCTGCTGGCGCAGGAGACATAAGAGACCCAGGTTCAATCCCTGGGTCAGGAAGCTCCCCTGGAGGAGGACATGGCAGCCCACTCCAGTGTCCCTGCCTGGAGAATCCCATAGACAGAGGAGCCTGGCAGGTTACAGTCCATGAGATCACAAAGAGATACGACTGAAGCAACTTAGCACGCATGCACAGTGTATGATAAAGGAATAGAATTAAACCTGACACACATATAGGCCTACTTTTTCTATTTCTCTCTCTGTGATGGTAAATAAAATCTGCTGCTGCTGCTGCTAAGTTACTTCAGTCGTGTCTGACTCTGTGTGACCCCATAGACGGAAGCCCACCAGGCTCCCCCTTCCCTGGGACTCTCCAGGCAAGAACACTGGAGTGGGTTGCCATTTCCTTCTCCAATGTGTGAAAGTGAAGTCGCTCAGTGGTGTCCAACCCTTAGCGACCCCACGGACTGTAGCCTACCGGCTCCTCCATCCATGGGATTTTCTAGGCAAGAGTACTGGAGTGGCTTGCCATTGCCTTCTCCGAAATAAAATCTACAAGCTATTTAAAACCAGGTCTGTTAGTTTTTCCTTCTCTCACAGTTGAGAGAAGAAGCATTAATAGTTGGTGACTTGTGTTATCATGTCAGTGACTCTGTCTCACATTGGTATTTTAACTATCGTATTAGGAACCATGGAGAGTTACTTTGCTATACAGAACAGCTTGATTTTTTTCCCCCCTTGATTGCTGTTTATTCATTTAGCAGATAATCAGAGTACAAGCTAGTGTGTTCATTTTATAAAAATGTAAGTTAACCATCAGTTAAAATTTTCAGTTCCAAAAACATCACTAGTTATTCTTTCCGCAAGTAGTTTTGATTTAATGGATTCTGTTTTATAAAAAGAATATACAGTAAGTCTCAGTGAGCATTATGTCTCTTTTATCAAATACATCTGTATTACTTGAGCTCTGTAATATCCTTTGACATTCAGTTGTAATACCTAAGTTCTTGATGATTAGAAGTAGATTGTGTAATACAGATGACACTGATAGTCATGAGTCAGAGCAGAAGATAAATATTCCAAAACTCTTTTTGTGCCCCTTTTATCTAATTGTATGCCAAGACTTTTAGCTGGCCTCTTAAAAAGAACCTGATGCCAGAAACAGAAAGTTCGGTTACCTTCCTAGATATACATTTTGTTTGACTATGATTTAAAAGCAAGCTGAAGTAGGAAGATAGTTCAGTAGTCAGAATCTCTGGCTTCTATAAAACATTACAAAGTCCTGACTCTGCAGCCATTCACGCTTACCATTTGATTCAGATTTTTTATGTGGCTTATTATTGAAAGTGGCTGAATTTTTTTTTAATAGAAAGCGTTCTCTCTCTCTCTCTCACACACACACACACACACACACACACACACACATTAACGTTAGAGGAAGATGGGTGAAGAGCATATAAGAGGTCTTGTGTTATCTTTACAGTTGTTCTAGAAATCTACAGTTATTTCAAAATGAAAGTTAAAGAATAGTGTGCATCTAAACAAGTAGCAAAATTATGAAGGAAAGCAATGGATACCACCAATGCCAGGGTAATAATGATTTTTACAGAGAGGAGGGATGGGATTGTGATTAAAGTAGACACATGAAGACTTTTGAGATAGATGTTGGCAGTTTCATAGATGTTCACTTGATACCTTTTATTAAATGGTTCATTGGTGATGGACAGGGAGGCCTGGTGTGCTGTGATTCATGGGGTCGCGGAGAGTCGGACACGACTGAGCGACTGAACTGAACTGAACTGAATGTTCCATACATTTTTCTGAATGTATGTTATGTTTTACAGGAAGAGGTTAGAAAATGATATGAATCATTTCAATTTAACAAGATTGCAAATCAGTAGGGGTAAATATTTTTTCCTCATGCCTTGTGTTTCTTAATTAGTTTAGAGTTTGTGAAGAATATTTTCTTTGGTGTGGCAATAAAGTTTCACTTATGAAAAGTTTTCCCCTCTCAATCATGACTTTGTGTAATTTGTTTAGGTAGAAACGTTAAAGCACAATGATCCTTTTGCTCCTGGTGGAACAGTTGTTGTTGCAGCAAGCGATTCAGGTAAGGAAATAATTTTCTTTGAACAGTAAACATCATCCTTTCTTTCAACTTCTTTTTTTTTTGTTCTTCAGCAAATATATTCTCCTATTTACTTGCTTATGGCTTTAAGATTATTGCATAGTTATTAGATTGGTACAAAAGTAATTGTGTTTTCAGACCCTGAATTTTAAATCATTTTAACTAGGGTCAAAACTATGGTTTTTCCAAGTGTCATGTTTGGATGTGAGAGTTGGACCTTAAAGAAGACTGAGTGCTGAAGAATTAATGCTTTTGAACTGTGGTGTTGGAGAATACTCTTGCGAGTCCTTTGGACTATAAGGAGATTAAAACAGTCAATTCTAAAGGAAATCAACCCTGAATATTCATTGGAAGGACTGACGCTGAAGCTGAAGCTCCAGTACTTTGGCCACCTGATGCGAAGAGCTGACTCATGGGAAAAGACCCTGATGCTGGGCAAGATTAAAGGCAGGAAGAGAAGGAGCAACAGGGGACAAGATTGTTGGATAGCATCACTGACTCAACAGACATGAGTTTGAGCAAGCTCTGGGAGATGGTGAAGGACAGGGAAGCCTGGTGTGCTGCAGTCCATGAGGTCTCAAAGAGTCAGACACAAATGAATGACTGAAGAACAGTAACAGTGTCAAACACATCTGTATTAATCAAAATAGAAGTTGTTAAAATCAACACATTTTTGCCAGTGAGAAATAAAATTTATTCCTGAAGCAAAAAAATCCGTGCTTCAGGATTTGACAAACTCTTGGAAAGCATTTTCTGTGTCCTGCTGGTTGTGGAAGCATTTTCCCTATAAAAAGTTGTTGAGATACTTGAAGAAGAAGTGTTAGTCAGTTGGTGAGAGGTTAGGTGAATATGGAAGATGAGCCAAAACTTCATTGCCCAGTTTTATTCAATTTTTGAAGTGTTGGTTGTGTGACATGTGGTTGGGTGTTATCTCAGAAAAGAATTGGGTCCTTTTGTTGACCAAGGCCAGCTGTAAGTGTTGCAGTTTTCCATTCATCTCATCGATTTACTGGGCATACTTCTCAGATGTAACGGTTCCGCTGTGATTCAGAAAGCTGTAGTGGATCAAACCACCAAACAGTGACCATGACCCTTTTTTTGGTGCAAGTTTGACTTTGGGATGTGCTTTGGAGCTTCTTCTCTGTCCAACCACTGACCTATTTGTTGCTGGTTGTTGTGTAAAAATTCACTTTTCATCGCACCTCACAATCAGGTTGAGAAATGATTCACTGTTGCATAGAATAAGAGAAGACAACACTTAAAAGTGATGATTTTTTTGATTTGTGGTCAGTTCTTGAGGCACTCGCTTCTTGAGCTTTTTCACCTTTCCAATTGCTTCAAATCCCAAATGACTGTAGAATGGTCAACATTGAGTTCTTGGGCAACTTCTTGTGTAGTTGTAAGGTGATCGGCTTCAATGATTGCTCTCAGTTGGTTGTTGTCAACTTCTGATGGCTGGCCACTTTTCTCGTCACCTTCAAGGCTCTTGTCTCCTTTGCAAAACTTCTTGAACTACCAGTGCACTATACGTTCATTAGCAGTTTCTGGGCCAAATGTATTGTTGATTTTGCAAGTTTTCATGAGTTGTCTCTGCTGCTTTGACCCAGTTTTGAACTTAAATATGAAGATCGCTGTAATTTGCTTTTTGTCTAACATCATTTTCATAGTCTGCAATGCATCTAAAATAGCATAAAACAAGAAATGCACATCAAAATGATATATAACATAATGATATATAACATAATCACATTTAATAATGTATTCCAATATCAAATGGCAAATTTTAAACCGCAGTTACTTTTGCACCAACCTAAATATATCCTATTACATTCTATCAATAAAAACAATGGTGTTTGTGTATTATGTTCCAGTTTTCTTATCATTTATTATTTACTGTTCGTGTTAAAGAGCTTAATATGTATTCTAGGAAATGTCAGTAAAACCAATAAAAATGTTTTTTTGCTTTATACAAGACAGTGTTCCTTGGCAGTTTCAAAGTCAGCATTGATTCTTGTGGATCGTGAACCTAAATTTAAAAATTAGTGGCTTCCCATATTAGCAAAACTCCCTTGGGATTTCCCATGTTTCTCCAACAAAAACAATATAGCGGAAAAAAAAAAGAGAAGGGGGAAGGAACTTAAAAGTAAAAACAAATTTAAGGAGCATATCATGTAAATAATATGTGTAGATCTTGCTTGTACTTGATTTTAATAAATCAATTTAAAAAAGATTTATGAGAGGAAAGAAATTGGGACAGATTGACATTAAGAAATTTTTTTATTTTTTAAGATGATTTGAAAATGCTATTTTAGTTTTGTCTTTTTAAAAACAGTCTTCAGAGTTCCCTGTCAGTGCAGTGGTTAAGACTCTGCACTTCCATTACAAGGGGCACAGGTTCAATCCCTGGTCAGGGAACTAAGATTGCACATGCCACATAGCATGGCCAAAACCAGAGAAACAAAACAAGTCTTTATCTTGGATACATTATGTCAGATTTAGAGATGAAGTGATTAAATTGGGGTTTGTGTCAAAATAATCTTGTGGAGTGCATAAACTGAAGTGTGTATAGGAAACACAGTTGCTAAGTACTAAAGCTAAGCAATAAATACATGAGGGTTCATTATACTAGCTTTTTATTTTTATCTGTTTTGAATTTTTCATAATAAAAGAGTCTTGGTCTTTTCACACACCCCAAGTGTGTCATATTTTTATTTATTTATTTAGGCTGCGCCTTGCAGCGTGTGGAACTTCCCAGATCAGAGATTGCACTGGTACCCCCTGTAGTGGAAGTGCAGAGTCTTAACCAATGAACCACCAAATAAATCCCATATTCCCATTTTAAAGGTCAGGAAACTGAAGATAGGAGCATTAAGTAATTGGTTCAGATTTACAGTTTTATTAGATTTGCATGATAAAGCCAAGATTCAAACCTGTGTCTGATAAGAGTCCGAAAGCTTTTTCGACTCAGTAACTGTTTCTCTCTCTATTCATTTAGTTATCATCTAGGAGGGCAGGGAACTGGAAGTAGACTCAATAAATACTTCAATATCATGCTAAAAATAGGATGCCTTATTTTTCCAGATGAAAATAGAGTGAGTTTGCTGATTGTGGCAAATTGAGGATTATGAGTGTAGAGAAAAATTAGTATAGAAATGTCTTCACAATTTGAATTTCTTGTGCAAATATCAAGATGAGATTTAACAGTGTGCATTATTTGTTTCCAGCTTGAAGATTAACATCCAACATAAGTAATAAAGAATGTAAAAAAGCAGATATGTAGAAAAAAAAGATCTCATGTAGTGCTGGGTTTGGATTTAACCCAAAATTTAGAACTACAGCAAATAATATTTCTAAAAGGCTTATTGTAATGAAAGTGGTTAAATTGTATCTTTTTAAAATACATGTGCTCTTTTAGAGTCTCATTTTTGAACTGATGAATTAATGTATTGATAGGGATGTTATATGATAAGAAAGGATAACCTAAGAGAATAAAACGAAAGGTTAATACATTTTAATTAACTCTTGATTGCCCACACTGAGGAATGGTAAGTGCCATGAGAATTCATTAACGCTGAAAGCATTTAAAGAAAAGGGAGATGGCCTCCCTTTAGGGCAACTCATGAATGATTTCAGAGCAGAAGGTGGCTTTTGTGGTATGCCTTGAAAGAATGGCCTACATAAGTAGATATGGGAAGAGTAGTTAAAGCAAAGAGAGTAACATGAGCAAGGAATGGAAGAAGGACATATAGTGCATGTTCAAAGAAAAACAGACATTTTGATAAAGCTTACTTACAGTTAGAGGAATAATCAGGTTAAATAAGGCTGAAGTGGTAGATTGTGATCTCACTGTAGGTTTCTGTTGCCTGTGTTGGTCTTCTCTTTGATTTCCAGTTTCTGGCTCATTTCCTGTGAAGTGGTAGAGTAAAGGACTATAGTAGACCGGAAGTGGGCTAAGGTTTGTTGCTATCATCATAGTAATAGACACCATTTTCTGAGCACTTGCTTAGTTCCAGCACTACATGTGCTGTTTTCTCATATTTGGTCTTGTTTAATTCTCACAGCAACTACCTGAGGAAATTGCTGTTATGTTTATTGTACAGACAAGGAAAACCAAGAAATGGAGAGATGAAGCCATTTCACAGGTTAAGGAAGTAGTAATAGATGGACTCACATTCAGATGATGTCTGTAGTTTTCCACCAGCCTCTTTGGTCCTTCCTTCTCTGTCTCTTTGCTTTCTCTTCTCCCCAACTTCTTTATGTTGTGTTGCTCTAGGTCTTAGACTCTAAACTTATCTTCTCTGTCTGTATTCCTTGGGGTTCTCATCTGGTTTTATGGTTTTACATACTCTCTCCATGTTGATTTCTAACTCTAGCCACACTTTTTCCCATGAACTCCAGATACCTGTATCCAATTATCTATTGACATCTCCACTCAAACATCTCATAGATACATCTAACACAACATGTCTAACACCAAACACCTAATCTTCCTCCCCAAACCTGCTTCTCTTGAATCTTTCCCCATCTTTTTTTCCCTCAAATCATAAGGCTTTTTATTGCCTCTTTAAAGCATCACAGTTGAGTCCATAGAACCATCTGGCATCTTGCTGTTTCTGCAGCCGGACCACTCAGATCTTATTCATCAGCCTGCGGAACTGTTCCTTTTTCAGAAACATAGATACCATCCAAAAATTTTCTGATATCCTTGTCTTCAACTGTGGAGGCTTGCTGAATCAAAGCAGCCAAATTGGACACAAGTTCATTATCGTTTGCTTCAATAATCATCTTATCTTTCTGGGTTTGACATACTGAACAAGCAGCCCCTGGCCTCATCTGAACCCTGTGGATGTATTTTTCACCCAGAAAATTTCAGATTTCAGCAAGAGAACCAGTCTCCTCATAACAACGTTGATGGGGAGGTGGACATTCACAGACCTCATCTTGTAACAGAAGCCCAGTGTAACACCCTTGATCATGCTCTGACTACAGATCCATGAACAGTTGCCAGTTCCTTTCTGTTTCCCCATCATATGTCAGCCCAGAGCCTCTTCTTTTTCTTTCCAAGGAGACTGAGTTCTACATTGATGTGATTGAAGGGTACCTCTTGGGCCCTTCACAATAACTGTCTGTCCTTTCAGAGTAATGTCAGAAATTCTTCTGAAATGTTGACAGTCTGCTGAGAATGGTCTTCATTCTCACAGTAAATGCAGCAAAGAGCTTTCCCCTTCCTAATCCGTGGTAATTTCATCTTTAATGTTACTGAGACCTAAAATCTTAGAATCATCCTTGGTTCTTTTTTCTTTCTCTTAATCTGTCTCTAATGTATCAAGAAATGTTACTGATTCTACCTTCAAATTATATACAGTAAGAGCCTTACAATGGCCCAAAGCTTTCTAATAATATCTCATTGTTATTACCTTTACTCCCTCTGCTCCAATCACACTGACTTTACTCTTGCTCAAGAAACAGGCTCGTGTTCCTTAGGCCCTTTACTCTTAGCTGTTCCCCATTCCTAGGGTGATTTTTATCCACATATCCACAGGATGATCTCTGTTACCTCTAACAAATCTTGGCCAAAATGTCACTTTACCATCTAGCCCAGCACTCCCACCACAATGTTCTCTACTCCTTCTTAACTGTATTTTGGCTTATTACCTTCTAGTGTACTAAATAAATTGTGTTTCTCTCTTATTTAACTCCTCTTCCTTCTATTAGATTTTGGCATTGACAGGAACTTGAATCTTTTTATTCACTGATATCTCCCAAGAACCTTAAACCATACCTGGGGACATAATATTACTGAATGAATGGGTGAATCAATTACTGTTCTCACAGAGCATATAAAAGGAGCCCAATGGATGAGAATTTTTATTTGGGGGGAGGGGGCATATTGTTCATTTTTTTTCTGATAAATGGGTATTTTAACATTGTGGTGAAAAATACATGATATAAAATTTACCATTTTAGCCATTTTAAAGTATACAGTTAGTGGTATTAAATACCTTCACATTATTGTGCAACCATCACATCCATCTATCTACAGAATTTTTTGATCTTCTAAAACTGAAACTATACCAGTTAAACAAGAACTCCCCTTTTCCCCTTCTTACCAGGCCCTGGCAAACACCATTTACTTACTGTGTTTGTGAATTTGACTACTCTAGGTCCCTCATAAAAGTGGAATCATCATATTTGTCTTTTTGTGTATTGGGCTTATTTCACTTGTCATAATTTCCTCAAGGTTCATCCATGTTGTAGCATGTATCCTTCCTTTTTAAGACTGAATGATATTCTGTTGTATGAATATACCACTTTTTGTTTATATATTCCTCCATCAATAGACACTTGGTTTGCATCCACATTTTGACTATTGTGAATGATGCTGCTATTCATGAGTTTACAAATACCTAATCAAGTCCTTGGTTTCAGATCTTTTAAGTATTTACTAAGAATTTCTCAATCATGTAGTAACTCTATTTTTAATTTTTTGAGAAGCCATCATACTGTTTTCCTTGCCTTACTATTTTACATTCCCATCAGTAGTGCATAGGAATTCCAGTTTCTCTACATCCTTGCCAACACATACTACTTTTTAAAATAATAACCATATTAATGGTGTGAAGTGGCAGCTCATTGATTTAATTTGCATTTCTCTAGTGAATAATGATGCATATTGGCCATTTGTATATCTTTGTAGCGTCTATTCAGGTGCTTTGCCCATTTTAAAAAATCAGTTTGCTTTTTTGTTGTTGCAATGTAGGAGTTCCTTATATTTTGTGGATATTAACCCCTTATGAGATAGACGATTTGCAAATATTTTCTCCCATATCATAGGTTGCCTTTTCATTCTGTTGATACTGTCTCTCGGTGCACAGAACTTTTTAATTTTGATATTGTCCAGTTTATGTACTTTTTCTTTTGTTGTCTATGCTTTTAGTGTCCTATCCAAGAAAATATTGCTAAATCCAATGTTGTGAAGTTTTTCACTTACGTTTTCTTCTGAGTTTTTAGTTGTAGGTCTTACAGTTAGGTCTTTGATCCATTTTAAGTTAATTTTACTTCATTCTTTTTCATATGGCTATCCCATTTTCCCAAAACTACTTTTCCTTTCCCATTGAATGGTTTTAATATCCTTGTAGAAAATCTTTTGACTCCGTGTGTAAGGGTTTATTTCTGGGCTCTCTATTCTGTTCTATTGATCTAAGTGTCTTAAGACCAGAACTGTTTTGATTACAATAGCTTTGTAATAAGTTTTGAAATCAAGAAGTTTGAGACCTGTAACTTTGTCATTTTTTCAAGATTGTTTTCGCTATTCAGGGTCCCTTGAGATTCCATATGAATTTTAGGTTAAATTTTCTGTTTCTGCAAAAGAGTGTCATTGGGATTTTGACAGTGATTACATTGAATCTGTAGAGTGCTTTGGATGATATTAACATCATAACAATACTGAGTTTTCCAGTTCATGAATGTTGTCTGTTTTTCTCTTTATCTGTATCTACTTTGTTTCAGAATGTTTTAAAGTTGTCAGTATACAAGTCTTCCTTGGCTAAGTTAATTCCTAAGTATTTTATTCTTTTTGATGCTATTGTAAATGTCATTGTTTTATTAATTTCCTTTGCAGATTATCAGTATATGGAAATGCTATTGATTTCTGTGCATTGATTTTGTATCCTGCTACTTTGCTGAATTCATTTATTCTAAAGGGTTTTTTTTTAGGGTTTTTTGCATGTTACATTGTGTCATCTGAAAACAGATAATTTTACCTCTTCCTTTTCAGTTTGGATGCCTTTTTTGTTCCTCCTTGCCTAATTGCTCTGGCTAGGATTTCTGTGTTGAATAGAAGTGGTGAAGGTGAGCATCCTTGTCTTGTTACAGATTTTAGAGAAAAAGCTTTCAGTCTCTCACTATTGGTATGATGTTCACTGTTGGCTTTTCATATGTGGTCTTTATTATGTTGAAGTAATTTTCCTTCTTTTCCTAGTTTGTTCAGTGTGTTATCATGAAAGGATTTTGAATTTTGTCAAATATATGCTTTTTCTGCATCAATTGAGATGATCATCTGGGTTTTTTTTCTTCATTCTGTTAATGTAGTGTATTACGTTAATTGATTTTCCTGTGTTGAACCATCTTTACATATAAAATGAGAGTCTATATCTTTGTCATCTGCAGTCTAGCTGATATCTTGATTTGAATGAGAATCTTAGAATTAAAACTGTGTAGAGGGGGCAGTTGGAGAAGGCAATGGCAAGCCACTCCAGTACTCTTGCCTAGAAAATCCCATGGATGGAGGAGCCTGGTAGGCTGCAGTCCGTGGGGTCGCTAAGGGTCGGACACGACTGAGCGACTTCACTTTCACTTTTCACTTTCACACATTGGAGAAGGAAATGGCAGCCCACTCCAGTGTTCTTGCCTGGAGAATCCCAGGGACAGGGGAGCCTGGTA
This sequence comes from Moschus berezovskii, assembly GCF_049115385.1. NCBI lineage: Eukaryota > Metazoa > Chordata > Mammalia > Artiodactyla > Moschidae > Moschus > Moschus berezovskii. The sequence continues at coordinate 26,167,758 of NC_142463.1, read as the reverse complement.
GGCTGCTGTCTATGGGGTCGCACAGAGTCGGACACGACTGAAGTGACTTAGCAGCAGCAGTGGCAGCAGCAGCAGAGGGGGCAATATGTTCTTTGTGTATGGGGCTGAGTTACACAGACTTTCCACAGACTAAGAAATATCAGAAGTCTGAATGTCTTTTTTCTTTCTTTCCACAGCCATATAGGTCATTCAAACTTTGTTTTTGCATTTTTCTCACTTAATCTTTATAACAATTATATGGGAGGCGCTATTCTTTCTCTCTTTAATAATGAGGAAAATGAGACTCAGGCCAAACAGTTTGCCCTGGCTCATAGTAGCTGTCTCAATGCTCAGTTTCTAATCCATGTCTTATTTCAGAGCTCATACTGTTAATCATTTTGTTACATGCCTCTGCCTTATATCTTCTCATCTAGTTCTGACAATACAAAAGTTGGAGTCAGGTGATGCCACAGATTTTTTTTTTTCTCTCAAACTTACATTACTGCCTTTGTTAGAGCTGAGGGAATCATAGACATGCTCTCGACCACAGTTTTCAGATTATTTTTCATGAAACCAGCTTCCAGAGGGGCCTTTAGGGGGTTGGCCGAGTCTAGTTTCATTATTTTTTAAGTGTCTCTGAATTTTTAAAAACTGCAGTTTAATTAGGTTTAATATGTTAGTTTAATATGCATTCAGATTTATTCCAGACCAGATTTTAACGTATTGGAGTGCACTGTAATATCAAGTTAAATGGGTTTTGTGTAAACCTATAAATAAACATTTATTTAAACCACTATGAGATTACAAGACTCTTGTTCATAAATGAGCTGCTTTCTTTGATGAATAATGTTTTTCAGATAGAGCAAACAAAGCCAAGTACAGAAAAAGTTTGATCCCTGACTTTAAACATTTGTGTTAATCAAAATTGCTTCATTGTTCTCATTGTCACTGTGATAAGTAAATGTTATAAATTTAAACTTAAAAAGAATTTAGAGTTATTCTTAAAATCCATCTTACTTGTTTCATATATTGGAATTCCATTTGAGAATTATTATCTGGTCTGATTCCTTAATATATGGAAAAGAAGCTGAGCCCCAGGACTACTTACTAGTTTACTTCTGAATCCCTGTCCGTTGATCTTTCTGCTGTGTTATCCTGCCTCTTATTTACTAAATAATAAAAATGAAAAAATTAAGATATCTTTGGAACCCAGAATTTGATGAAGGGTCCCGAGAGCAAATGAAAAAAATGTTAGGTAAATGAAAGAATTTTGTAAGAATCTTATAAAAGGTCAGTAAAAAGACTTTTTGGGGTTGAGGGAAAATAATTCAGACTTCACCCTTACTGGGCTCTTATTTCAACAATGATAACAAAAACTAATTAGGAAAGAAGTGGGTTATTTGAAGGAAACACAGGCAGTAACTTTGGAGATTATCAAGCTTTTTGATCTCAGGATCCTTTTTAAAAATGAATGAAGACCCTCAAAGAACTTTTGTTTTGGGGGTCTTATTTGTCAGTATTTACTGTTAGAAGTTAAAACTGAGAAATTAAAATTTTTAAATTCATTTAAAAACAAAAATAATAAACCCATTATTTATTAACATAAATACCATATTTTTAAACAAAAATAATAACTCCAAACCAAAAAAAGAAAAATATTGTGAGAAGAGTAGCATTGTTTATATATTTTTGCTCTTTAAATGTGTGGCTTTTGCTGGATCTTCATATCTACTTCTGCATTCAGTGTGCTACACTGTGTGTTTTGCTTGAAATGTATGAAATGAAGATCTGCCTCACACAGCTGGAAAAGGGAGGATTATTTTAATAGACTTTTTAGATATTTTTCTTAGTTGTTGTTTGTTGTTCAGTCACTAAGTTGTGTCCAACTCTTTGCAGGCCCATGAACTGCAGCATGCCAGGCTTCCCTGTCCTTCACTATCTCCTGGAGTTTGCTACTATACCAAAAATCAATAAATTTTAGTTTCTTCAAAGTTAGTTACACACACACACAGTTATTTGCAATAAGGAATATGAAACTGTATCAATGAACTTTTCATATTCTGTTACATTAAACTCCATTAGTCTTTCTTGCACAATGAATGAACCTTGTGCCTCATATATGGCTTTGTAACGTGCATTGGTCATTTGGAACATATTGGTTCACTCAGTTATGCGTGTCTTCTAAATGTTAGCACATTTCATTATAAATAGTTTTTTAAATCACACTTATTGATATCACCATCCATCTCATGAGTCTTTTAATGAAATATTGGTATAATGTTAAGCTTATGAGGCGTTTAAACCTTTCCAAGATTCTAATTTTTACTTGATAATTTGTAATTTTTATCATCTGCAAAAAATACTTTCAGTTGTTTTCCTTAAAGTGTCAGATTCACTTTATTTAGGAAGATACCTGAAATACCTAAAACTGAATAACTCTTGTTTACTTGTCTCTTCTTTTAAGTAAAAATGGTATTCCAAGAAAAAAGCAGCTAGTTCATCTGGTTTCTCAGACTATCATGTAAGTGCATTTCCTTCAGATAACCGTTATACTTTGGTACTCAGCAGAAATGTTTGTGTGTATTTCTCATTTTGTCTTTCATAATTTTTAGATGTGTACCTAAGGGTCACAACTTACTTAAAATTAATAGTTTTTATTGATTCATCAAGGACAGACATTCATAAGTACACTTGGCCTTTTTCCTTCCATGATTCCCTTCTTTGAGTTTGTGATGGTGACGAATACAACCAGTACAGTTTGGTGCCACTGCCTTGATTCCTACTGAGGCACCCACCACTGTTTTTTTTTTTTTTTAACACACCACTGGTTTTGCAACACTTGCAATTAATCAATACAGTGAGAAAGATAATATCGTCTTCATATTTTAAAGATAGTTTTGACCTTACAGACCTCCCTGAAGGGGCCTTGGACTTGTGGAATGGATGGACCACACTTTGAGAACTGCTGATCTAATATGTTCTAGAAACTTTTCCTGTTGCCCTGTATTGTGTTGGTCTCTGTTCCCTCAGGCCAGTTTGCTCCCAGGAGGTATCTGGGACAGATGTCTTTTATTCAGAACAGGAGCAAGAAAATAATCTCAATGTCCTGGAGAAAAAGCTAAATAGTGAGGCTGTCTTTCTGTTCTATATTTAGTCTGGTGCTTCTGCTCTTCTCTCAGTACACACTTGCTGTGATGGTGTTGTCCAATTCTGTGCGTTCAGCTACAGCCTCTTCCCTGATGACTCCTAGATTTTGTCCTCTATGCCTGATCTGTCTCCTGAGCTTCCAGTACCTTCAGGTTATCTGCTGGATATATCTCCTTAGGTGTCAGCTCAACAGTGCTTAGAATTGATTGTCATCTTTTCCAGTTTGTCTCTCCTTCGAAGCATAATACAAGCAATTACAAAGAGTAAAGCTTTACCTCCTTTTACATTCTACTTTTTATACTAGTGACACTATTATTGGTCCTCAGCCAATCATCCTAGACTTCTCTGTCCTTCCTCATCTCCAATAAATTGCCATGTTTTGTTGTTTTACCCACAATTGGACTCTGTCTATTCCTCCTAATACTCAGCTTTGGTTGGGTCCTCACCATGTTTTATCTGGACTGTGATACTAAATTGCCTCCAGTCTCTTTACCTGCTGATCTGTCATCTGCATCACTGCCAGAATTGTCTTTGTTAATATTTGATCTTACTTAGTTCAGTTCAGTCGCTCAGTTGTGTTTGACTCTTTGCGACCCCATGGACTGCAGCACACCAGGCCTCCCTGTCCATCACCAACTCCCGGAGTTTATTCACACTCATGTCCATTGAGTCAGTGATGCCATCCAACATCTCATCCTCTGTTGTCCCTTTCTCTTCCTGCCTTCAGTCTTGCCCAGCATCAGGGTCTTTTCAAATGAGTCAGTTCTTTGCATCAGGAAGCCAAAGTATTGGAGTTTCAGCTTCAGCATCAGTCCTTCCAATGAATATTCAGGACTGATTTCCTTTAGGATGAACTGGTTGCATCTCCTTGCAGTCCAAGGACTCTCAAGAGTCTTCTCCTACACCACAGTTCAAAAGCATCAATTCTTTGGTGCTCAGCTTTCTTTACTAACCACAAGTCTAAGTCACTAGCCCTGTGTTCCAAATAACTGTGTGTGTGTTTATAATAATAGGGCTTCCCTAGTGACTCAGATGATAAAGAATCTGCCTGCAATGCAAGAAACCCAGGTTTGATCCCTGGGTCTGGAACATCCCCTGGAGAAGGGAATGGCTACCCACTCACAGATACATGTCTGAAAGAAGTTGTCCACTCTATGAAATGTAAAATAGTACTGAACATCTTCTGGATATCTCATCTCAGCTAATAGCATTACCATCTTATTCAGTTGCCCAAGCATAGATCTGCGAGTCATCTTCTGTTACATCCCTACTGTCCCATCCTAGTGCTTCTGGGACTTAGCAGAATGAAAAAATTGACTGCTGAAAAAATGAATAAAATTATTTGTCTCAAATCTGCTACATTGTCATAAAATTTTGAATTCAATAGAAACCTAAACAGTCTAGAAAGAGATTGTAATCAATAGGGCATAAATGCTTGAGTCCAGTTGCCTGAGCTTAACTCAGATATGTTGCTAGTTCTATAGGTTTTTCTAAGTCTTAGTTTCCTAAACTATAGAGTGAGGTTAATAATACACTCTGGCTTTGTTGGGTAGATTACATGAGATAATGTATGTTAAAGTATTTATTGTAGTTCCTATCATAATAGATGGTAGTTGTTAGTACTGCTGCTACTTTTTAATGGCTTGCAAATGCAGGCTAATGTAATGTACTCTTGGCTAGTTCCAAGTGAGATCCGGCAGTGAAGAGTGTACGTGTGTGTATGTTGTCAACTCTTTTCCTGGAAAGGATTCTTTTAGTCTACAGTTGTTTTCTCTTCTCTTTTAGTTTTTAAAATTCTTTTGCTAGAGAAATGAAAGATGGACTTTTTTTTTATGTTTAAGTTGGTAAATCTGTGTTTTCCTCCAATTTACAAATATATATAGGTTCTTAATGTATTTATTTAGTTTACTTGTTCATAAACTCTTGCCATCTTGAAACCACTCAGACTCAGATACGTGGCATTATGTAACCAAAGTCACAAACACAGGATATTTACCTTTCTTACTCACCAGGAAATTTAGTGTTTACTTAGCAAAAAGATTAATCCCACAGAACAGGAGAATTGTAAGCTTTCAAAATAAAAACAACAGTTTTTGTTGTTAAAAATTAAATGATAAATCACTCTACTCCAGCCTCTAAAATTTAGTAGTTATGGCAGTGATAGAAGGACCTTAAATATTTTTAATAGTTTTGACTCACATTGGGTTGTTGTTGTTTTGTTTTAGCATTTGCTCATGGTGATAGATACAGTGTAGACTAAGAAGGAAAACTAAAGAAAGCAAATTCAGGTTACTCGGTTTCTACATTTTTTTTTTTTAACTTGTAACATGCTTTTTACACTTCGTTATAAATGAGATTAGTTCAGGTGCCAGAAAACTTTTTGTGTGGAATATTTTACTGACTTCTAATGAGAAAATGCATAATCTTTCCAACTCTTCATTAAAACCTTATAACATTCTGAGGTTATAGAAGAGCACTCATGATGTCCCCACAGCATCTTTGACACCAGCATTAGGAAAATGTCAAGTAGGTCTGTGTTTTTATAGGCAATGACTCAGACTAAGCATGCATATGTTCATATATTTTATAATTCTTAGCCTCTGCTTTCTTTCATGTTTTTTCTCTAATTTTCTCCATTTCCACAAACCACAGGCCATGACTGTCTCTTCATGGCCACTTAATTTTTGAATGAAAAGATATGTGTGTATGAGCAGATATATATTTGTGTATAGTGAGTGTCTATCTCTTTTCTCCCACCTCCTTTCTGTCTACAAGTAAAAGAGAGTGAGAGCTTTTTGTAAAGTCCTTCTTTTCCCCTTTCCACATAAATCTAGTTGTTATTTTTCCTTTGCTCTCTTTGAACTTTAACACTTACTGTGTAGCAGTTGTGTACAAGTATATCACTCAGTTAAATCATGAGTTCCTTGAAGGTAAATGTGTCTTCTATCCCTCTAAATTCCTGGTACCTAGGCTTGAGCATGATAGATGCTTAGTAAATGTGAGTGGATTACTGGGTGAGTGAGTGAGTGAACTCTTTGGAGACCAGCTTGAGAAAGTAAATCCTTTGCTGATGACTATAATTCACAAGTATCTCTTGAAGGTTTTCTATGAGTTTGAGCTTAATTATCTTATGGGTTTTGAGTAGGTCATGGAGATAAAAACGGTTTCTACCTCCTCACAGAATTCTCTCGTTAGACAGCTGTTCTGTGGGGATTATTTGTGAGCCTTAAGGTTTCCCTTATTCCTTGTTGGTCAGCTGGTTGTACTGAGAAATGTTTTGGCATCTGTTTGGAAGAGCCTTAGTAATGAGATGGTTTTTTTCTTTCAGTATTTTCAACAAAAATAAGTGTCTCCTCTTTGCCAGACCTTGCTTTAGGCCTTGAGGATATAATAGTGAACAAAACAAGCCCCTGTCTTTATAGAGCTAATATGGCAACCCAGTTCAGTATATGGGCTATAGTCCATGGGGTCACAAAGAGATCAACACAACTGAGCGACTAAGCACAGCACAGTAAACATATGTAACATGTAAAGTATGATGAATGCTATGAATTAAATTAGGTTAAAGGGTTAAAAGGGGCTTCCCTGGTAGCTCAGCTGGTGAAGAATCTGCCTGCAATGCAGGAGACCCCGGTTTGATTCCTGGGTCAGGAAGTTCCCCTGGAAAATGGATTGGTTACCCACTCCTGTACTCTTGGACTTGCCTGGTGGCTTAGACAGTAAAGAATCCGCCTGCAATATGGGAGACCTAGGTTCAATCCCTGGGTTGGGACGATCCCCTGGATTAGGGTGTGACTTGCCTGGAGAATTCCATGGACAGAGGAGCCTGGTGGGCTACGTCCATGGGATCGTAAAGAGTCAAACACGACTGAGCTTAGACTAAGCACAGCACAAAGTGGTAAAAAGTAATATGCCTAAATGTAGCTTTATTATTTACACCTCAGAAAAAAGCATTCAGCATCGTATGATCTCAAATATATAAGGACAAAATACCAGGGAAAAAAGCTGTTAAAGAAGTATGCTAAAATATTGGTAAGGATTCTTTCTTTTAAATTATTGTATAATAGACATACATTATGTTAGTTTCAGGTGAACAACATAATGATTCAACATTTGTGTGCATTACAAAATGATCATCTCAGTAAGTCTATTTACCACCTATCACTGCAAGGAGATCCAACCAGTCCATTCTAAAGGAGATCAATCCTGGGTGTTCATTGGTAGGACTGATGCTAAAGCTGAAACTCTAATACTTTGGCCACCTCATGCAAAGGGTTGACTCACTGGAAAAGACTCTGATGCTGGGAGGGATTGGGGGCAGGAGGAGAAGGGGATGACAGAGAATGAGATGGCTGGATGGAATCACCGACTTGATGGACATGAGTTTGAGTGAACTCTGGGAGTTAGTGATGGACAGGGAGGCCTGGCATGCTGTGATTCATGGGGTCGCAAAGAGTCAGACATGGCTGAACTGAACTGAACTGAGCTGTACAAAGTTGCCAGTTTTTTTCTAGTGTTAATCACTTCATGGGAAATAGATGGAAAAACAGTGGAAACAGTGTCAGACTTTGTTTTTTTGGGCTCCTAAATCACTGCAGATGCTGATTGCAGCCTTGAAATTAAAAGACGCTTGCTCCTTGGAAGGAAAGTTATGACCAACCTTGATAGTATATTAAAAAGCAGAGACATTACTTTGCCAACCAAGGTCCGTCTAGTCAAGGCAATGGTTTTTCCCGTGGTCATGTATGGATGTGAGAGTTGGACTGTGAAGAAGGCTGACCGCCGAAGAATCGATGCTTTTGAACTGTGGTGTTGGAGAAGACTCTTGAGAGTCCCTTATACTGCAAGGAGATCCAACGAGTCCATTCTAGAGGAGATCAATCCTGGATGTTCATTGGAGGGACTGATGCTAAAGCTGAAACTGCAATACTTTGGCCACCTCATGTGACGAGTTGACTCACTGGAAAAGACTCTGATGCTGGGAAAGGTTGAGGGCGGGAGGAGAAGGGGACGACGGAGAATGAGATGGCTGGATGGCATCACCGACTCTGTGGACATGAGTTTGAGTGAACTCCGGGAGTTGGTGATGGACAGGGAGGCCTGGCGTGCTGTGATTCATGGGGTCGCGGAGAGTCGGACACGACTGAGCGACTGAACTGAACTGAACTGACTGAACTGAAGAACTTTTAAGAGTTACTTTCTTAGCAACTTTCAAATTTGCAATACAGTGTTACTAACTTTAGTCCCCGTGCTGTACATTACATCCCCATGACTTATTTGTTTTATGACTGGCAGTTTGTATCTCTTGATCCTCTTCACCCATGTTGCCCATTCCTCAACTCTTCTCAGGATTGTTTCTGCTAATGAGACTATAGATGGTTTTTTAAATGATGCTTCTATGTATTTCTCCAAAGTGATCCTTACCTTGATTCTTGGTGAGAAGAGGGTGCTAATTGGATCACACTTGCATTCAAAGCCTGATTCTGCTGATAGTGTCTTTCACAGTATGCACTTGTAATATTTCAGTCAGACCTGACCTAATTGCCACGTGTATAGTGACTGTTTTTAAAAGCTATGGGACAGTGCAGAGCAAAGGCATGAAGCAGATTTTTCAGTTCCCTCCACTGAAATGCAGAGAAGGCAATGGCAGCCCACTCCGGTACTCTTGCCTGGAAAATCCCATGGACAGAGGAGCCTGGTAGGCTGCAGTCCATGAGGTTGCTTAGAGTTGGATTGGACTGAGTGACTTCATTTTCACTTTTCACTTTCATGCATTGGAGAAGAAAATGGCAACCCACTCCAGTGTTCTTGCCTGGAGAATCCCAGGGACGGGGGAGACTGGTGGGCTGCCGTCTGTGGGGTCGCACAGAGTCGGACACAACTGAAGTGACTTAGCAGCAGCAGCAGCAGCCACTGAAATGAGCCCAACTCCTTTTCCGTCATTAACCTTCTACCAATCAGGAAAGTGTTGCATCCTGCCTAGGCTGTGGCTCAGCTGCTACTGCATCAGGACTCACAGGAAGAGGAGAAAGAAGGGAAAGCCTGAAACAGCAGCCATGACCAGGCTGGGCCTCAGGCTGTGGGACTCAGCAGATACGGAGTAATACAAAAGCATCCTTTATGACCAAAGCTGTAGGATTTCCTGTAACTCTGGACTTTCAAAATCCTCCTCATGTTCAGAGTTGTTGGTGTATCCCTAAAAGACTGATTTTCTCTATGCTTCTGCCCACCCCATGACTGTCTTGGTGACAAGACAAAGATAAAGTAGATCTTCTTTGCCCCTCTTTTGTTTATGTCCATGGTGTGCTTATTGTTAAAGGCACACTTTATACATTTACATGAGTGGGTGAGTACACTTTTGTACTAAAACTGGTATGATGTAAACATGAAGAATTGAGGAATAGCAGGAGCATTTTTTCTGTGCCCATTTGCTCTGTCTTGTCCTCTCTTTTGAGATTCTCTTCTCCTTCGTTTCTTTTTACTTTCCTATATCAAGCCGCAATTCCTATAAACATTCTTTGACTTTATTGGTAGCGTTTATGCCTAAATAGGCAAAGCCTATCACAAAATAAGTCAGTTTGTGCCAGCTGAAAATGTTAGTCCATTTGTTAAGTGCACGATGATGGCACAGATAACTTCTCATGCCTGTGAAGCAGTGATTAAATACTGTTTGGCAATTTCTGTTCCTTCTGCCTGTAATAGATTTCTCTCCCCCACCTCCATTTATTCAGCACGCTCCCTCCTTTATCTGAGAGACCTAGCTCATGTGTAATGGCTTCTTCAGTACTTTTCTTGATTCTCCCAGACAGTGGCTTCTACTCCAGGTTTTTCATACCTCTCTACTAGTTCATTTAAGATTATTTTATTATTATTTGTTTGTATGTTTCTTACTATACTGTGAGTTCTTTGGATGTTAGAAACTCTATCTTCTTATTTTCTTAAATTTTTTATGTATGGCCAATGAATGTTTTTTGACCATTCATTCTTCATTAGATAAATGTTATTCCTTGTTTCTAAGGACCTCACTAATCTAGTAAGAGTGGTATATCAATCCCAGATAACCATAATACAATCAGTGCCACAAAGAAAGAAGAAATCACTTTTGCTGTGCAAACTGGAGACACCTAGGATATTCCAGGCTTTGTGGATATGGTAGCACGTGAAATGTGAAATAATGGATTTTTTGTTTTTATTTTTAATTTTTGATGACTTTATTAGAAATAGTTTAAGCATACAGGAACTGTATTATTTGATGTGTATTCCAAAGCCTTAAATACTTTACCTGCAGTTAGTTCATCTATTTTTGATTCTTAAATCATTCATCAGTTGATTTATACAAAGGAGTATCTCTTGTGGGGATATCAATGTGTTCATCTGTCTTTGTGGACTTAAATCATAAATTCAGGGACTCATATTTGGGAGTAGATATTTTCATATGTCTGAATGTTACTCACCAAAAGAGAACATGAAATTTGATGTTTTTCTGTCCTATTGCATTGATTTTCTTTATTCATTTTAGCCACCGACCCGTTTGCTTCTGTTTTTGGAAGTGAATCATTTGAAGATGGATTTGCTGACTTCAGCACATTGTCAAAGGTAATTTGCAGTAATTAGAGGGAGGGTAAAATATACTGTTTCCACCAAATTTTTCCTTTTGATTTTATAACCTTTCACAAACATTGCAACTTGATTTCAGTAAGTCACAGCAAATGTGGATTTCAGACAAATGAAATACAAGATGTAATCAAAGTAGACATTTCTGTGCACAAAAACAATGGTGATGGTACAGATAATTTTCTCATGACAGGCTTGCCCAACAACTTTAGTAGTTTTCTTTCTTTTAGATTTATGTTTTATTTTTATTCGAATATAGTTGATTTTAGGGCTCCCTTGGTACTCATTCAGTAAAAAATCCACCTGCAACGCACGAGACCCAAATTTGGTCCCTGGGTTGGGAAGATCCCCTGGAGAAGGAAATGGCAATCCACTCCAGTATTCTTGGCTGGGAAATTCCATGGACAGAGGAGCCTGGCAGGCTACAGTCCATAGAGTCACAAGAGTCGGACATGACTTAGTGACTAAACCACCACCATAGTTGATTTACAATGTTGTGTTAGTTTCTGCTGTATAGCTAATAAATAAATTATGTATATATAAATATATCCACTCTTTTTTAGATTCTTTTCCCATATAGACCATTGCAAAGTACTGAGTAGAGTTCCCTGTGCTATACAGTAGATCCTTATTATCTATTTTATATATAGTAGTGAGTAAATGTCAATTCTAATCCCCCAGTTTGTCCCTCCTCTCCCCTTTTCCCCACTGGTAGCCAAAAGTTTGTTTTCTATGTCTGTGACTAAGAATCTTCTGTCTTATTAAGCGTGTTTTTTCCAGTTAACTACATTTTCCCCCCTGTTGACTGTCTGGGTCAATGGCTATAAAATCTGAGCATTCATTCCACCTTCTCTGCACTGGTTCCTTGACTTTCTGTTCTGAGGCTGTTAAGATTAGTATTAAGATAATAGCCCAGCAGTATATGTCCACTACCTATTTTCCAGTATAACCCTATGATCAGTTCAGGCCAAAAAAGTAAAATTAGAGTGTATGTCAAGTTGTCTCTATCACTGATTCTCAACTGGGTGTTATTCCCCACACCTATACCCCTCCCCCAGGAAACATTTAGCAAGGTATGCTGGGGGAAAATTGAAGGCAAAAGGAGAAGGGGGCGGCAGAGAATGTGACGGTTAGATAGCATCACTGACTCAGTGGACATGAATTTAAGCAAGTTGGACTGTGAAGAAAGCTGATCACCGAAGAATTGATGCTTTTGAACTGTGGTGCTGGAGAAGACTCTTGAGAGTCCCTTGGACTGCAAGGAGATCCAACCAGTCCATTCTAAAGGAGATCAATCCTGGGTGTTCATTGGAAGGACTGATGCTAAAGCTGAAACTGCAATACTTTGGCCACCTCATGTGACGAGTTGACTCACTGGAAAAGACTCTGATGCTGGGAGTGATTGGGGGCGGGAGGAGAAGGGGACGACCGAGAATGAGATGGCTGGATGGCATCACCGACTCGATGGATATGAGTTTGAGTGAACTCCGGGAGTTGGTGATGGACAGGGAGGCCTGGCGTGCTGTGATTCATGGGGTCGCAAAGAGTTGGACACAACTGAGCGACTGAACTGAACTGGAGATAGTGGAGGACAGAGAAGCCTGGCATGCTACAGTCCAATGGTGTCAAAAAGAGCTGGATGCAACTTAGCAACTGAACAATGGAGACATTTTTGGTTGTCACAGCTGAGGAGGAGGATATTCATATCTAGTGGATAAAAGCAGGGATGCTTTTAAACTTCCTGCAACCCACTGTCCAGCCCTCACATCACAGAGCTATGTCCAGCCCAAAATATCAGTAGTGCTACTTTAGAGAAACACTAACCTAAATTGTAATACGCCATTCATTATAGAAACATGAATCTTTGGGGACTTCCCCAATGTCCAGTGGTGAAGAATCTGCCTTGCAGTGCAAGGGATGCAGGTTTGATCCCTGGTCAGGGAACTAAGATCCCACATGCCACAAAACAGATAAGCCTGCGTGCCACAACTACTGAGCCCACGCACCACAACTAGAGTTAGTGCATCACAACGAAAGATTCCACATGACACAGAAAAGATCCTGCATGCAGCAACTAAGACCATATAAATAAATACATGTGTATTTTAAAGTGAATCTTTCATTACTCCATGTATTAGAAAAGCCAGGTCTTCAGACCCTCAATAAGGCTTACCATTCGGTGGGATCAGTTTGCTTTAAAAAAAAGTTGACTTTTCATTTTTTAAAGTTGTTGTTTAATGCTTGTCTTTAATGTTTTTCATGACATTAAAGTTGTCTTTAATGTTTTTCAAGATGCCATTTTCTTTATATTAGTATTAAATCTTTTCTAGTTTAAGTGCATTGGAAAGTGTGGAATCAGTGTTTTTTTTTCTTTATCATTTGGATCAGATATTCACTTGAGGAAAGATACATTAGTCCCTTTAAAATGGGCCTCAGTGGTTTTGTATTACCTGAATCTTGACAAACTTTTAACCCAGAGTTGGTTTGTTTTTGTATCATCTGTTGTTCTTAATAAGTAGTGGTGGTATAATCACTGCTCATATAGAATAATTAAAAATTCTTTTTCAATTTTGGTTCTGAATGCAAAGGTTGAAATGTTAGTGCTCTCAGAACTGAAATAAATAAAGCTGCATAAAATTGAAGATCACTCTTCCAAATGCAATATAACCATAAACAGTTTGGTTGGCATAATATATATATAACCGTGAGTAAATATTTCTTTTCAAACAAAGGTCAACAGTGAAGATATTTCTTTCCAAACAAAGGTCAACAATGAAGATCCTTTTAGTTCAGCCACATCAAGCTCCATCAGCAGTGTGGCCATTACAAAAAATATGCTTGAGGAAACATCTGTCAAAAGTGAAGATGTACCCCCAGCACTGCCGCCAAAGATAGGAACTCCAACAAGACCCTGCCCACCACCACCTGGTATGAGAGTTGGTACCTTTCCTAAATCTACTTTCTTTTTCTTTCTAAGAAGTGTTGTGTGGGCCTTACTTGTAGATGTTATATAAAGGGCCTTAAATAGAACAAGTCAGAAGGCATGTCAGAAGCCTGCTGTTATCATCTGTTCTGACCTCAATGCAGCATTACAGACTTGTGCCTAAGAAGCCAACCTGTGTAACTGTCAGGAACTACCTTTCTGGCAAGAGATAATTTATTTTTAAATCATTTTAGAGAGGCAGTAAATGAAATCTCTTGCTTTTTGAAAGCTAATGAGCTTCCATTTGAACAGAGCTTCCTGCACTGTGGTATTTTAATAAATTTCTATAAAAGAAGGTTAATAATCCAAAGTCCCTTTCTTTTTCCTGCTAAATGTGAAGTCTTCCTTAAATCCTTCAATATGAGAATATATGGCCATTTTGGTATTCAGAATTCAGCATTTTGGTGTCAGAATTTTGAAAGAAAGTATTGTTTTTCTTGAAGGAAAATATTATTTACCTCACGTAATAAGAGATTCCTTTATTTTAAAAAGGTGGTGTTTTTGGTCAAGAAACAGATTCTTACTTTTTTGTTTTGTTTTTGTTTAGTACTGTACCAAAGAAAGGGGTTTTGTTTGATTTTAATTAATGAAAATAATAAAGTTTGTGAGAAGTAGTAAAAAGGCAATCCCCTGAGTAGTTGTAGTGCCACTAGATTGTTTTGTGAGAAGACACATCTGGTACATTATTGTTTTAACCATATATCCTTGGTAAATTTTCAGCCGCAGTAGTTCTAGATTTTTATTCTTGCCTTTTTATAATAGCCTGCCTGTGGTATTTCTTGGGCAGATTTATTTTTCTTCTTTGATTTAAAGAATTTTGAATAAAATTATTAATACCCAACTAACTATTGAAAAATCAAGTGAAGAAGTGATTTCTATCTTTTAGGGAAGAATAGCCTATATCATTTAATTGCTCGGGGGTGAATTTGTCAGAATATATTTAAAAACAAGTGACAGTTAATTTGCTCATTTAAGTTTTATACCTTTAAGAGGTCAGTAGTGAGGTGATTTTTAAAATCCTCAAAAAACTAATATACTAGTGCTGTAACTAAATCTAAGACTTCACCAAACTGAGTATATATCACTGTAGAAAAATCAAGGAAAGAATAATGAGGACTTCCCTGGTGGTCCAGGGGTTAAGATTTTGCCTTCCAATGCAGAGGGTGCGAGTTCAGTCCCTGGTTGGGAAACTAAGATCCCACATGTCTCCAGTCCAAAAAAACATAAAATAGAGACAATATTGTAACAAATTCAGTAAAGACTTTATAAAAATGGTCCACATTTTAAAAAACTGTTTAAAAAAAGGGGAATGGTTTGTTGAACTGGGAGATTTAAAGATCTGAGTTCTCATTCTGAATATCCTCTGATATCCTCTGTGATCTTGAGTGTATAGAGCTTCCTATGTCTGAGCCCCAGCTCTCTGAGCTGTTAGATGGTGGCATTAGTTCTCTTGCTGCCCACCTTCACAGGATTCTTGGAAGAATCCTTTGAGATATGAGATGTGAAAACCTTTTGTAAGCTGTGGCAGAAAGACTCTGTTGTTCCAGATTAACACATCTTTATATATATATTTGAAGATATGTTAACACCTATTCTTATTATCCTTTCTTCAGCAAGTACTAAGTTTAAGTCTTTAAAGTTAGAAAACTTGTTTGAAAATGGTGATGAGTTAATGAGCAACAGTATGCTGTTGTTTGGTCAAAGATTAGATTATCAGTAACCACAGAAATTAGGCCCTGGGCTTCAAAACACTCTCCCTGTACTTCACTTTGAAATATTGTAGATGACAAGAAGTAGGTGGGCTTTACCAAAGTAGTTTTTAATTTCATGCTCCCAGGTGTTACATATAGATCCAGAGAAAAATCAGAAGAATATTAGCATTTTTCAGAGATCATTTACCCTTACTGCCACTTGTGGAGAATTATGTATTAGGCAGAGGTTGTCACAGCAGAGGCCATTTTTGTCATTATTTGTCATTTTCCTCCTGTTTTATCCATTCTTCTCTCTCTTCTTGGGAGCATGCTACTTTGGAGAAGAAGTTAACTCTCTGAGCAGATAAGATTCCTGGCCTGTTGCCTCACCCTTGGCTGTTTTCCCATTTAGCCACATAAAACTGGAGTGTACTTAAGAGGTTGTATGTGAAAATTTTGAGGACAGACTGTTGGTTGTGGTCATTTAAGACCATATTAAGAATGTGTTTTAGGTTCCCCACCCCCACTTCTTTAATGCTCCCTGTGTTCATGTTGTTGTGTGTTTGTGTTTGCCATCCTTGCTGGTTGAGTTAATTGTAATGATTTTGATCCAGGGAAAAGACCCATCAACAAAATGGATTCTTCTGATCCCTTTAAACTGAATGATCCATTTCAGCCTTTCCCAGGCAGTGATAGCCCCAAAGAAAAAGATCCTGATATGTTTTGCGATCCGTTCACTTCTACTACTACCACTACCAATAAAGAGGCTGACCCAAGCAATTTTGCTAACTTCAGTGCTGTAAGTACTGTGAATGGGCTGTTTGGGGGAAAGTCTTTCCATTTACAGTTTAAGAGCTTTCAAAGATTATTTTGGAGTCTGCCAAATTTACATTATTTCAACTAAATTTACCAACATGTTAAAAATGATCTTTATTCTTCCCCCAACCAAGAAGACCTCTGTTTGATTCTGTTTGCTGGTTCTGAAATTATTGTACTGCTCAGATGATTTTAGTCGTCTTAGTTCTTGGGATATATACCAGTTGCTTTGCAAAACCTTGACAGTTATTATTTTGCAAATTGTTACAGACAATGGGCCACCAGAGCGTCGTTTGCTCTCTGCTCTCTGGATAAATAACGCCAATAATGAGTTTGTGTTATTTGTAACTGTGTATGTGTGTTTGTGTATAAAACCTTGAAAATTTCTGGAGACCAGTCAGCAATTACTGTATTATATAAGAAGATAGGGCCAGAAATTCTTTGAATAGAAAATAAAACTCTGGTTTCATACAAAAATGTTCTTAAAATAAAGTCAGTTTTATTAAATAAATATGATTGTAAGAGCTAAACAATCTTTAATTATTTGGAGGACTCCAATTCACTAGCTTTCCATATCTACTCTGCATTCTCCCAAAGCTTCCCTGATAGCTCAGTCGGTAAAGAATCTGCCTGCAATTCTTGAGACCTGGGTTCGATCCCTGGGTTGGGAAGATCTTCTGGAGAAGGAAAAGGCTACCCACTCCAGTATTCTGGCCTAGAGAATTCCATGGACTGTATAGTCCATGAGGTATTTCTCTTGTACTGCAAGGAGATCCAACCAGTCCATTCTAAAGGAGATCAATTCTGGGTGTTCATTGGAAGGACTGATGCTGAAGCTGAAGCTCCAGTACTTTGGCTACTTCATGTGACTAGCTGACTCACCGGAAAAGAGTCTGATACTAGGAGGGATTGGGGGCGGGAGGAGACGGGGACAACAGAGAATGAGATGGCTGGATGGCATCACCGACTCGATGGACATGAGTTTGAGTGAACTCCGGGAGTTGGTGATGGACAGGGAGGCCTGGCGTGCTGGGATTCATGGGTTCGCGGAGAGTCGGACACAACTGAGTGACTGAACTGAACTGATAGTCCATGAGGTTGCAAAGAGTTGGACATGACTGAGCGACTTTGATTTACTCACTCACTCAGTTCACTAGCATTCCATATCTACTCTGCATTCTCCCAGAGCTGACTAAAGTAGGCCAATAAAGTCAATAGAAGGATGTGGTGGTAAGAGTATAGGCGGGTCCTATAAGATCATAGAAATGAGGCAACCAACTGGAAATATCACCCTGGTGGGGCATTAAGCAATGACATGTATATCATCATTATGTAGATAAATATAAGTTTTGTTTAGATTTTAATTCTTAGAGTAACTAACAGTGTTTCATTTCCCAGGTTGCTTTTTTTTTTTTTTAAGATAAAAATGACCTTCATTATCACTGTGTATTTTATAATAAAGCAGTTTTCCTCTACTTAATACCTCAAGCCTTTGAGATGATTCTATAAATAAGAGATCTAGTGGCCAGCTGACTCTAACCACAGTCTGCCTAATGTCTGCCTCAGTGTAGCTTAGGGTCACTCTTCCAGTCACTTTATTCCTGCAGCCATTTCTAGTTAGTAATGGAGGTAGGCAGAATTAGACTGGGCTCTTTAGCTTTTGAATCTGTACTCTTAAGTTTCAGTGGCTTCTTCCCAATGTGAAGAAGCAGAACAGGAATCAATGTTTTAAATATTGGAAAACAGAGAGTGTCAGAATTATACTGACTTTTGTTAGATGGAATTTGAGTTGTTTCAAGGAGAGAACCCAGAATTGCTCTTCTTACTATAATGCTCCTAATACAAAATAACCTTCTGGCAGTTTGTGGCACTTACTATCTTAAATATGATTTCAGCAAGTCAAAACCTGGTTGGAATGAGTCTTGAACGAAAGCAATTTGCTTTTTTCATATTTCCAAATCTCAGTATGGTATAATATAATATCCAATAATAAAAATGTCTTTTTTAAATGAAAGATTTGTTAAATATTAAAAGTTTCAAAGATCTTATAATTCCCTAGAAAGAAAGCTACTATTTTCAAAAAAGCCTGACAGTTTCTTTCTTTTCATCCTGTTTGTTACGGTATTCATCCTATTATGGTGTTCTTCTATATGACAGGACTTGAGACCAGGTAGAATTTTTTTATTTAGTATCTGCCACAGTTGCTATTTGGGGTGAATAAATGTATTTCCTTGACTTATTAATTACCGGCATTAAGGTCTTATTTGGAATGAGTCAAAAAGTTCTCAATACCTTCTAAAATCATTATAATGTGTTTAAAAAATTGATTAGGTCCACATCTTGCTTGGTATATACCCAGTACTCTTGTTTTATATATAAGAAAATTTATGTATAGTATATTCTTTGCTTCATAATTTTCCTGTACCTGACGGGCTAGAATAAGATAGGAAATTGCCAGTGGGATTAAATTAAAAATGATTTGTCATGTGAGGATGCTCACTGAAGTTGAAGTAGTAAATATTTTACATTAGATAAACATATTAGCTCTCTTCCTGTTTTTAAATCTCCTGATCCACCTTAAGAATATCCACTTTTTAAAAATGATATTTTAATGTTCAGTTTTATAGACTCTCTGTCTATAGGCTGCATTACTTTTTAAGATTAAATCATATTTTGATTTAATATTTAATTTTAAGTTTTATGTTTAAACTAATTAAACTTGTTTTTGAAAAAAAATAACAATACTTTTTCCAGAGCCCTTCAGGTGAAACACATAGTTAAATATCCTTTTGTGAAAGCTGTTTTTCCTTCTTTTCTTTGTACTTGTTCTACTCATGAATGTATTCATTTGTTTGTTCATTTGTCTTTTAAATGGCAGTATCCCTCTGAGGAAGATATGATTGAGTGGGCCAAGAGAGAAAGTGAGAGAGAGGAAGAGCAGAGACTTGCCCGACTGAATCAGCAAGAACAAGAAGACTTAGAACTGGCTATTGCACTCAGCAAATCTGAAATATCAGAAGCATGAAGAAATTTCCTGTTCTTCGTCAACCACACCACACTCTTTCTTGAATACTGAAGCTATTTACAATGTGTATCAAACCTACCTGTGAGCATGGGAATACAAAAGGTTTGAGATTCCTGTAAATGTGACAAAAGTTTTGGCTTTTTAAACTCCATTTCAGATTTGTCTTTTTTTTTCCCCCTGTAAAAGTGGTAACCCAGATGACTTCACCTAGGCCCCTGTTCTGGTGTGCATTTAGTGTGAGCTTTTGCTTGCCTGTGCTACTCTTACTTGTAAAGCTAGAGTACCCAAGTTTCTGCCTTCTGGAATATAGAGAAATAGTTTCACCCCTCTGCTACCCTTATTCTGCAGTTACTCTAATGATCGCCAGTGGGGTTCTTAAAGTTGGCAGTACTCTCCCCTAATTTAAATGGTTGAAAGTGGGGAAGGGAAAGAATATCCTATTTCTTTTATGATAGAACAAATTGCCCAGTTTAAAGTACATGTTTGTATTTCCTTTTAATCAAAATATGGTTCAACTTGTTTTTTATAGACAAGAAAAAATATTTTGCATAAATTGACTCCCACTGTTGAAAATGGGATGTTTTAGATGGCACATTAGAGCTTCAGACTCAATCTTTTCCTAAATGAAAACATTAAAGCCTCATGTCTTGAAATATATTAAAAAATTTTTTTCCTGGATTTAAAGAATTTTAGATAAACAGATACCTCTCCGTGATTTTAAGCACTTAGAGAGTGGAGAAAAATTATCACCTAAAATATACTCATGAACATAAGCAAAAATCTTAACCTGGCAGCCATTCTGCCATTGCTGTGGCACTGTCCTCTTTAGTTCATGGTAGGTTTATTTTTTTACTTTCACGGAAGAAACTTTAGTAAGCTAGAACTGGAAGGTACTTTAACTTTTGTGTATATATTTTTTTGTTTTCTTTAATGAAGGCTCAATTACTTGAAATGTAAAAACATTCTCTGAATACAAATGAAAAAAGTGACATGTATTAAATCATTATTGCTTTGTGTCCATCTTTGTGGATTAAAATAGTCTATTCTCTTTGTATTTTTCACTTACAAAATTGGCAAGCTAGCAAAAGTTTTTTTGTTTTTTTAGATTGGAAGAGAGGAGACCTGCCCAGTTATCAAATCTCTTTATGTGTTACAAGCCTATCTTCTGCAAAACTGACTTAGCAGACAAGCTGAATTTAAAATGGACTATGAAGTAGGCTGTAAATTTTAGAGTAATCTAAATTTTTTAACATCAGTCACTTAAATAATGTGTTGAAAACCAAGATAAAGGAAAATGCACCTAAAAACTAAATGTGTCTATGGTCACCAAGTCAAGGTGGTATTGATCTGTGTTAATCAGAGTAACTTATTGCCTAGCTTATGAATAAATTCCAGAAGATCCAATTATTTCATTTTGAAATGGTGCTTTTTTTCTCTCCACACACAATTGGATTACTGCAGTTCAAAATGAATTTAAACTACTTTCTTACATTGCTAACTTTTTTCTACTTTTATAAATTAAAGCGTTTCAGCATGAAAGTCATACAGACAAAGCAAGGGCTGAATCATAATCACAAGGCTTTAATTTTGATAAACTAATCCATTTATAAGGATATACTGCAAAGGTTGATTGAGAAGGTGGTGTTGGGAGTTGTAAATGGTAGTGGGTTTTGGTTTTTTTGTTTTCCTCCCCCTTACACTTTAGGAAAAAGGTAAGTTGACTTGAACAACCTTCTTTTGCACTGGGAAAATGAGCAGATGTTTGAAATGGTTTTAAAATATTTTTTTTTAATTAAAAGAACACTCTGGAAAGTACTAAATATCTGTAACTTATAAACACCAACTTTCAGTGTAATAAGTGTACCTTAATCATATGTGTGTTTAACTGGATTACATAGATTCTTATCTTTTGTTAAAATATGTATACTCAGTGGACCAATATGATATTAAAGTATGTATATATTATATAAATATATATATATCTAAACCTCCATGCTCACTTGTGTAGGATGAATGTCTTAGAGTCATTTATGATTATATTTTATGTTGTTGACTGTGGCTCCAGAGCCTGTGATGGAAAAGGACAGATGAGTATTCCTGAGAGCTAAGTAGCACTTATTACAAGGTTTTAACCATCTTCTACCTACTTGTTCAGATTTATTTGAGTTCTCTTTATAGAATTTTCTCTTATGTTTCAAACTTCTAAACTGTAGCCTGTAATTATGAGAACAATAAACTTTAAGTAATAATAAACCATAGTATCCATACATCCTATCTGGCATGGAGTTTTGCACAATTCTGTGTTATGTTCTTGCTGTATCCATGGAAAGGCAGACATATAATCAGCACAGATGAATTATGTGTGAAGTGCTTGAGATACAGTACCTGGTATAGAAAACCCAATAAATGTTAACTTTGTTTTTAGTTGACACCTATTTTGTGAAAGAAAGATAGGCAATGTATGCATAGAGACAGTGTCCAAAACATAGGTGGTTTGTGTGTGTATTCGTTGAATGAGGATTTGTGACTCTTGGAGGGCACTGTGGTGTCAAAAATTCATGCAACCCTGGTCTGCCATTTTTAGGAAAGAAGACTTTGACAAAGATATTTAGCCTTCCTGAGCTTTAGCCACCTGATGCAAAGAACTGACTCATTTGAAAAGACCCTGATTCTGGGAAAGATTGAAGGCGGGAGGAGAAGGGGACGACAGAGGATGAGATGGATGGATGGCATCTCCGACTCAGTGGACATGAGTTTGAGTAAACTCCGGGAGTTAGTGATGGACAGGGAGGCCTGGTATGCTGCAGTCCGTGGGGTTGCAAAGAGTCGTACTCGACTGAACGACTGAGCTGAATTGAGTCTCATTTTCCTCTTTCAGTGAGCATCATAATACGCAGCTCACAGAATTGTTCTGATTGATTTGAGTTTGACAGCTTTTTAATATTTTAAATAAATTCAGCCATGTTATTAATAGTGAAAATAAATATTGGTTATTGAATGCACTACAGTAAGCACTTTATGTGTGTGTGTGCTTAGTTGCTCAGTCGTGTCCTACTTGTTGCAGCCCCATGGACTATAGCCTGCCAGGCTCCACTGTCCATGTTGTTTAATCTTCGCAGCAGCCCTAAATAGGAATATTATTAGCATCTGTGTTTTTTCAGTATTTATTTATTTACTTGGCTTCACTGGGTCTTTGTTGTGGCAGGCAGGATCTTTTAGTTGGGTGTGTGGGATCTAATTCCTGACCAGGGATCAGATCCAGGCCCTCTGCATTGGGAGCATGGAGTTTCAGCCACTGGACCACCAGGGAAGTCCTCAGTGTCTTTTTTAAAAATAGGAAAAATTAGGCTCCAAAAAGTTCCAATAATGTGATACAGCTAATAAGTAGATGAGCCAGGAATTGAACTTTGGCCTCTCTGATTCTAAAACATGACACTCTTTCCAGTTTACTGTGCTTTGTCTCATTTTGTATGAAAAAAATTGCCTATAGGAAATTTTAGGAACAGAGCATGATAAATAATACCAGATAACATGTGTTGAGCTTCAGGCAGAATCCTTAGTGCTTTACATATATTATTTCATTTAATCCTTTAAAAAGTAACCTTGTAATGTATAGGTACTGTTTTTTGTCTCCATTTGCCAGAGGACGTACCCTAACTAGGCCACAGTTACGTAGTTAGTAAGTGATAGAGCTGGAATTTGAACCCAGTAGACTGGTTGTACTGTTTCAACCACTGCTCTCTATTCCTGTTAAAGGTGAGAATTGAGAGAAATATCATAAATAGAATAATCTATAATCTCTGCTCTTGAGGATTAATGAAATAAACCTACTGCATACCACATGGCATCTTATAAAATATTTCCCAGTTCATTTTCATATTTAATCTTTACCAGGGTTTAGAATAGTTTTTGTTACATGAAAGCACTGAACAATTTTTAGTTATCAATATGACAAATGATAAATATGAACATAGGGATGAGAGCAGCCTTTCTTTTATGAAAAATGTACAAATTTCAAAGCCATGAAACTGGTAAAAACAAAAATTGATTTCTTGGTGCTGGCAAAGCTCTGGAAAGAATGCATTAAAAGGTAGGCAAAGGTAGTAGATTTTGGAGCGTTTGCCACACAGATGAAGGGACAGGCATTCTAGGCAGAGGCCACAGTTGTATAGAGTGAAAGTGTAGAACACGGTACAGTGTGCTAGCAAACAGCACATGTTGAAGTCTTAATTCAGGGTGGGTTGAGTAGGTTTGTGGCCAAAAGTGAAGTGTTTGTGTGTAGAAAGAACTCACTGGTGGTGATCTGGAGGATTACCTTAGGAGGAAGCCAGGTAAGGCAGGGAGAGCAGGTGAAGGCTATTGGAGTCATTCACATGAGATGGTAAGTACCTAAAATATGACTGTGGCTGAGGCCTGAGAGAAGGGGACTTATTTAAGAGAACGAACATGCCTTACATGTGACACTAGTGGTAAAGAACCCGCCTGCCAGTGCAGGAGAAAAAAGCAACACTGGTTTGATCCGTGGGTCAGGAAGATCACCTGGAGGAGGGCATGGCAACCCACTCCAGTATTCTTGCCTGGAGAATCCCATGGACAGAGGAGCCTGGCAGGCTACAATCCATAGTGTCGCAAAGAGTCAGACACAACTGAAGTGACTCAGCATGCACGCAGAGTTTGATTAGATGTGGCTGGTGAGGGAAAAGGAATGGATGTAAACTTCAGCAAGCATCAGCCCTTGTTCAAGTGCAGATTATGGACCCCATCCACAAGCTTGTGATTTCAGTAGGTCTAGAGTTGGCCTAAGAATCTGAATTTCTGAGAAGTTCTCAGATGAAGCTAAAGGTGCTGGACCTCACTTTGAGAACCACTAGAATAGAGGCTGACGTCCAGGTCTCTTTGTCCAAAAACATGTCTTATTATTAATAGATCTACTCATTGAGTTTGCAGTGCTGTTGCACCTAGTCACTCTGTTCTTGACCTGTGGCTTCTGCTTCATAGTGTGAAGTACTTCTAATCTTTCTTGTGCATAAAGAGAGTTTTTAAAAATAATAATAATTGCAAGCTCACAGCACTTATTATATGCCGGCACTGTACAGACTCCCCAGCTTATGCTGGTTCAACTTACAATTTTTCTACTTTAAGGTGGTGCAAAAGTAATACAGATTAATACAGTAATGCACATACCTTGAATTGTGAATTTTTACCTTTACCCAGACTAGTGATGTGCTATATGATGCCCTCTCATGTTGCTGGGCAGCAGCCCACCTCCCAGTCCACATCACAATCACAAGGGTGAACAACCAATACACTTAAGACCACCGAGTATCCTGACAGACATTCTGTTTTTCACTTCCACTACAGTATTCAATAAGTTATATGAGATTTCAACACTTCGTTATAAATAGGTTTTGTGTTAGACGAGTTTGCCCAACTGTAGGTAAATATAAGTGTTCTTACATGACATAACATTACATTAAGTGTTCTGAGAATGTTTAAGGTAGACTAGGCCAAGCTCTGGAGAAGGCACTGGCAACCCACTCCAGAGTTCTTACCTGGAGAATCCCAGGGACGGGGGAGCCTGGTGGGCTTCTGTCTATGGGGTTGCACAGAGTCGGACACAACTGAAGCGACTTAGCAGCAGCAGCAGGCCAAGCTCTAATGTTCGGTGTATTAAATGCATTTTTGACTTAAATATTTCCAATTTATGAAGGGTTTATGGGGATATAACCCCATTATAAGTTGAGGAAGGTCTATACACTGACTCATGTTAATTTCCGTAACACTTCTTTAAGTTAGGTGCTGTTACTTGCAGTTTACAGATGAGAAAGGTAAGGTACAAAAGATTAACCAACTTTGTGATTTGTGCCCAAATCACAGAGCTAAAAAGTGTCAGAACTAGGATTCAAGCCCAGACAGTCTAGCTCCATAATCCATGCTCAACTGCTCCGCTGAACAAAACTTACGTTAAAACACTTGATGTAAAAAAATAAATAAATAAATAAAACACTTGATGTATGGCTCAGTAGTGTACCTCTCACTGCCATAAAGCCCCCTGTTATCTGAGTTTTGGAAATGTACAGCAAGAAGATCATTATCATTCCATTCACCTTTGCTGAGGTGTACTGTGTTCTGGGTACTGTGCTGGGTCAGAGCCTTGCCTTCAGGGTGTAGCACGTCTGTAGGGGAGACAGATGTTACTCAGAGTTGATTTCACGGCACTGCACACTGAAGATTATGACAGATGTGCTGGGACACCCAGAGGAAGGAGAGAGTATTTCTGACTGAGAGGACTGGGAAAGACTTCCCAGACGGGGTATCCCTAGGACACAGTATTCTGCTCCTAGCATTAGTAAAAGCATAGATGTCAACTGTCAAAATTTAACAACAGCAAACAACGCAGCTTTAACAAGCCCACATTGTTTGATGGCAGGGCTCTGCTGATTGTAAAAGACTGGCAGACAGTCTCCTGGAAAGCCTCATTTAAGGGATGTTCATTACTTAGTGAATTCAACCTTATCCAAGGTCTGACCTTCAAGTTTAAAAAACCTGATTTTCATCAGTAAAAGAGCAGAGCTCATATTAAGCAAGTTCTCAGGGACTGCTGTAAAGACCAAAATGTCAGTTTCCAGTAAATGTTGCCCTAGGGCTTGTGGCGCCCACACTTGGTTGAATAAGACTCCTTCTCTCTGCCCATGCTTGAATGCCTCCTGCCTGTGAGGCTTCTCATTCTGCAGCCTCCTTGGATGAACATGTTCTTAAGACTAATGTGTTTAATAAGGCTACAGCCTGGTTTGACTGGTTGGATAGCTATAAAGTCTCTTTGGGGTGACTTTGCATTTCCTGCTTTCATCGCGTATGTGGACTATATATACTTAGCTCCTCCTAAGGCTGACTTCGGAGAAGGCAGTGGCACCCCACTGCAGTACTCTTGCCTGGGAAAATGTATGGACGGAGGAGCCTGGTAGGCTACAGTCCGTGGGGTCACTAAGAGTCGGACACGACTGAGTGACTTCACTTTCACTTTTCACTTTCATGCATTGGAGAAGGAAATGGCAACCCACTCCAGTGTTCTTGCCTGGAGAATCCCAGGGACGGTGGAGCCTAGTGGGCTGCTGTCTATGGGGTCGCACAGAGTCGGACATGACTGACGTGACAGCAGCAGCAGCAGCAAGACTGACTTTCCCCAGTTTCTGAATTCTTAGTGAAACATCTCACTCCCTGGGCTCTGACCTCACCCTTTCTTTGATCATATCATTTATTGAATGTGTATGTGCCAGGCTTTCTCCTTGACTCATCCTCCTCCAAACCATCCTCACAACTCTGCCTTCTAAATATCTCTCAAATCTGTCCCCTCCGTCCCCTGTGCCACTCCCCCAGCTCAGGTCTCCATCATCTTCAGGTTTTTGCTTAAGCTTCCAAATCTCCTTGCTACCAATCTCTGTTTTTGTCTCTGCTTCCAGACCATCCTCCATGTGGCAGTCAGATTCTTATAGAATCGAAATCTGCCCCATCACCCCTGTAATAAAACATCCACTGATCCCCGTCACATTAAGGGTCATAGCCTAACCCCTTGAAGGCTTTTCCTTAATAGCTTTTAAGTTCTGACTGGTATTGAATCAGTAATGGCTTGACCATATAAGATGTGTTTTCTTTACTCCCTTTAAACAAATCTTGAGAAAATGCCACTTGAAGGAAACACAGCCACTCTAATATGATTGTAGTATATAGAATCCTTTTATAGATTGTGTGTAATTTTACTCTCTGACTTGATGTTTTTCAACAGGTAGGTTGTAATTTCTTAGTTGGGTTGTGAAGCCAGTTTAGTGTAGCCAGCAGCATGGAGAAAATGGAAACAGTAGTACAGGCACTTGTTTCCAGACCACCTAAAGTGAATATCAAAATAAAGTGAATCACATGTGTATATAAAAGTTGTATTTATACTACATTGTAGTTTATTTAAAGTGTGCAATAGCATTATATCTAAGAAAACAATGTACCTCCCCAATTTAAAAATATTTGTAAGAAATGCCAAAACAATTAAAATAGTTACATCAAAGATCACAGATCACCATAACAAGTGTAGTAATAATGAAAAAGTTTGAAATATTGCAAGAAGTGCCAGATGGTGACACAGAGACACAAAGTGAGCAAATGCTGTAGAGAAATTGAGCCCGTAGACTTGCTCTGTGTAGGGTTGCTACAGACCTTTAATTTATAAAAAGCATAATATCTGCAAAGTACAATACAGCCGAGAATAGTAAAATGAGGTATGCCTGTAAATTAGAATGAACACCCATATACCAATAATCAGCTTCAGTGAACACCAGTTCATGTCCAATTTTATTTTATGTATATTCCTACCTGGTTCCCTTTCAGATTATGTTGGAGCAAACCTTATATTCCACTTGTAGATTTTTTAGTATTTTAATAATTAGTATTTTAAAAATTGTGAAATAGAATTTGTTAATATATACCAGGTCACAAGATAAAATGAAAATCATTTTTTTAAGTGCCTCTTCTCAAGTAAGAAATGTGGGTCCTAATGTATATACAGGTTAATAATGTAAAGGATTATCTTATGGAGGGAAGGTGTATCTTTGCTGAAAGACCCAACTTATTTTTTCTTCTCCTCTGCAATAAGTGTACAGAATGTGTTCAGCTGTCCAAGACCTGAGAGATTCATTTCACCCTCTCCTTTCTATTTCCCCTGGAGTCAAAACTTGAGAGGACTAAGTTATTTTGTAAAAAGGAAAAGAGACAAGGAAAAGTAGCTGACACTAAGGACCATCTCTGAGCCTGTCTCTAAGGCATTTAGTATGCATTACCCTGCTTAATGCTCACAACACTATCATAGATAAAAGACATGATGTATAGAGAGATGGAAATGACTTGGCCAAGAACCCAGCCCAGGTGCATTGACTTTGAGACCTGCTCTTCCAGCACACCAGGCTGCCTTTTGCATCCTTGGCCTTATAAGGATGTCAATGGATACCAAACACAGCAACCCTGGGCCCTGATGTTCTCAAAGAAGACCCCAAGCAGCTCAGCTTCTTGAGAAGTTTCCTGGCCTTACTGTTTGGTAGCTGTGTGACTTTGGGTAAATCTCTTTAACTTCTCTGGTCTAAAGTGGGGACTACAGTTACTTCACAGGGTTGTTGTGAAGATTAAAGATGATGAATATAAAGTCTTCATTCCTGCTACATGGCAGCTATTCACCAAGTAAGAGCCGTCATATCTGTGTTTTAAGAAAACAGAAAAAAATATTTTAGAAAAATGTCTGTATATGATTAAGAGAATAAAGTTGTTGTCTTGAAAGTTTATTGATACTAAATGTTCCCCACTGGTTCTGGATAAATCTATCACACATTGTCCAGCATTGCTCTCTTTTGTTTGCATCAACTCATTAGTCCTCACAACAATACTTGTGGTAGGTGGTGGTATCCTCATTTTACTGATGAGAAAACTGAAACACAGAGAGGTTAAGTAATGTGCCTGAAGTCAAAAGCAGCTATCAAGTGGTTAGGCCAAGATTCTAACCCAGGCAGTCTGGCTCCAGCACACAGGAAAGAATATTAATAAAACCTGCTATACCTTGAGGGGTATTCAAAATAAGATAAACTTTGGGAAGTGAAGTTGCTCAGTCGTGTCCAACTCTTTGCAACTTCATGGACTGTAGCCTACCAGGCTCTTCAGTCCATGGGGTTTTCCAGGCAAGAGTTCTGGAGTGGTTTGCCATTTATGTGCATTCTAAAATCTTGGGTGGCAGGCTGACTGGGATTAAGATACAGACCTTAGTCTGGCTGCTTGGGTTGAGTCCTAGCTCCGCCACTTAACTAGCCTTTGTTATCTTCAGCGGATTGCTTAATCCTCTGCTTCATTTTCTCAACTATAGAAATTGAGATCATAAAAGGACATACCTGATAGGATTATTTTGAGGATGAAATGAGTTGGTACATAAGAAGGTTTTAGAATAATGCCTAACAAAGTTCTAAGCAAATGATGGTGATGAAAATAATATGATGAAGCTGTCCAGATAAGAACAGGAAACAAGCCGTGAAGTTTGAGAACCCTTGGATTGAATCCCAGTTCTTTTCCACCCCCCTCCCCTTTGGCCGCCCTACTCGGCTTGCGGGAATCTTTAGTTCTTGACCAAGAATTGAACCCTCCCCCATCAGTGAAAGTTCTGAGTCCTAACCATTGGACCTCCAGAGAATTCCCCCCAGTTCCTAATTTGATCTCAGGAACATTTCTAAACTGACTCAAATATTCTCAAAGCAGAGATTGCCAGAATAGAAGTAGTGTATGTAAATACCTTCAGCATAGTGTCTGCCACTAAGTAGAAACTTGATAAATATTAGGTCCCTCATTCTCTCAGTAATGAGCATCTACTGTGTGTAACAATAGTGTGAGGCTCCGTGGAAGACACAAGTGTGAGACATTCTCCATACCTTCAGATAGAAATCTGAAGAGTGGGACTAATATGGTTATCGATAATCAATATAAGGATTAAAAATACATACAGTGCTAAATGCTCTGAGAGAAAATCTCTAAAGAGGGAGCTAGTCTTCCATTGGGAGATACAGGAAGGTTTCCTATAGAAGTAGTGGTGGTTGTGGCCTTGGACTTTAATCCCACTCAGACTGGGCTTGGTGGAAACAGTGTCAGACTTTATTTTTTTGGGCTCCAAAATCACTGCGGATGCTGATTGCAGCCATGAAATTAAAAGATGCTTGCTCCTTGGAAGGAAAGTTATGACCAACCTAGATAGTATATTGAAGAGCAGAGACATTACTTTGCCAACAAAGGTCTGTCTAGTCAAGGCTATGGATTTTCCCGTGGTCATGTATGGATGTGAGAGTTGGACTGTGAAGAAAGCTGATCGCCGAAGAATTGATGCTTTTGAACTGTGGTGCTGGAGAAGACTCTTGAGAGTCCCTTGGACTACAAGGAGATCCAACCAGTCCATTCTGAAGGAGATCGATCCTGGGTTTTCATTGGAAGGACTGATGCTGAAGCTGAAACTCCAATACTTTGGCCACCTCATGCGACAGGTTGACTCACTGGAAAAAACTGATGCTTTTGTGATTGGGGGCGGGAGGAGAAGGGGACGACAGAGAATGAGATGGCTGGATGGCATCACCGACTCGATGGACATGACTTTGAGTGAACTCCGGGAGTTGGTGATGGACAGGGAGGCCTGGCGTGCTGTGATTCATGGGGTCGCAAAGAGTCTGTCACAACTGAGCGACTGAACTGAACTGAACTGAACTGGTGCCTATAGGAGACCAGGCCATCTGAGCTCCTGTGGTATTCATGCCTGCGAGCCCAGGAGGAAGTTGGCTGTCTGCAGTGCCCAGTGCTGACAGACTGGGCAAAGCTCTATGAGCTGAGGGGTTTGGGTTCCTGAGTACACTGTAACTGGAATTTCCAGATCTTGAAGCTCTAGCTTTGTGGTCAGATAGGCAGCATTCTCGGGCCCTTGATCTACCAAGAGAGTGCTCAGAGAAAGGGGAAAAGGTTGTATTGTCTCTGCTGCTTATTAAGGAAAAGTGAGAGAAACTGCCCAGGTGAGCCTTGAGGCTTCTGCCCTCTGTTTTGACCAGGACTCCCACTCCGTGCCCTGCCCTCCTGTAGGCCACAGGCAAGGTTGGGGGAGCACCAGATGGAGCAGACAGATCTGGTTGTAAGGCCAAGCCTCAGGGAAGTCAGCGAACCATTCTGAACCTCAGTTTCATCAACTGAAATGGGGGTGAGTAATAAGATGAAAGTAAATGAAAATTTGTATAAAACACCTGGCTTAGGGTTTGGCACATTACAATTAGTCACCATTTGATGCATCAGTTGTGTTGCTCAAGACGTAGGCTACAGACCCAGACCAAAAGGAGAAAGAAATGGTCCCATTGCCATCTTGCCCCCCTTACCTGTGTTCACCTCCCCCCACTCCCTCACAGAAGTCTCCAGGGACCCCTGAATCCATCCTACACACTCCACCTTGGAGTGATCCTTCTCGAATACCTCCTCAAGCTGCTCCCTTGCTCCTCACCCTTAGTCGAACTCCCACTCTCCCCACCCCCATGCAACCTGCTGGGCTGCACTGCCAGGGGCTGTTTCTTCTATTTATTACTGTTTTTAAATAAAAAGTGAAAATGTACATTACCTAAGACAAAATATGGGGTTCCAAAGAAAGTTTGTGATGGAGACAGGTTCATTCTGCTTTGTCTCCCACCTTCCACAGGGGCTGGGAACCAGAAGTCTGTGAGCAGGGCCATGTCCCAGTGCCTTGTTCCGCCAGCAGCCTGCACTCCCACAGTCCAGCGGCTCCTTTCCTCCTGTCCGCCCCTTGCCCGCCCCTCCTGCTCTGTGCCCTGCACTTTGAGGGCAGCCCCAGGCCCCTGACCCCATTCAGGTACAGCCCTGGCAAGGCGGGTTCTGCACTTAGGCAGGTGGGAAAGGTATTGGTGAAGCCATCACCCCTCGATACGGAGTGCGGGCTCAATACTGGGAGTGGAGGGGCCTGGGGTAGGTCCTGGCGCTGCCACTGGTTCTCTGTGTGACCTTGGACAAATCCCTAGGGTGGGGCGAGGGGGCTCAGTTTCTCATTGTCTCGACGACCGTGGACGGGAGTGGTCTCGCCCTGGGACCGCAGATCAGCTCTTAACACCAGCGCTCCCGCCAGGCAGGGAGGCGCCCGGCCGGGTGGGGAGGGGCCACGGGGCCGCCCCGCCCACCCCGTCCAGGTGCGGCCACCCGAGCCGCCGGTTCTGCAGCCGCCGCCGCGAGGGGCCGCCCGTGCCCCCTCCGAGTCGGGCCCTTGTCCATGGCCTTTCTGACCGCCTGGAAGGGGGCGGCCTCCGGGAAAAGCGACTACAGGTACCAGGCGGGGGTGGGGACTCGGCGGGGGGCGCGGGTGGGACTGCGGGACGGCAGCCGGCAGAGGGACAGCTGACGGGACACGGCTGGAGGCGGCGGCGTGCGGGCTGCTGGGCGCGGGGTAACGGCCAGAGGGCCCCGGGAGGGGCAGCCCGCTGCCTCTCACCACCACCCGCCCCACGGGTCGCTTGCTCCCGTCTTATGGCCCCCAGCAGGGCTGGGCTGGAGAGTGAAGAGATACCACCCATCACCCCAAGCCCCGCTTCCGGTGCTTCACCTGTGAGGGCAACTCAGGTGAGCTGGACCTGGGCCGGACTGGCAGTCAGGTGTGGGCAGCTGCGCCTCTCCTCCAGCAGGGCTGCTCATACCCCTCACCCTCCACATCTGGGGCAGCAGTGTGGAGGGAAATCCTAGGTCCCAGTGGGCATCCATGTGCACCTCAGCTCCTCCCAGTCATCCCTTCAGGGGTGTGTCATCCCCTCTGTGTGTTACCCCCAACTCCTGGGTGAGCTGGTATCTCCAGATGTGTGCTCATGAGCAGGGGGAGAGGGGACAGCCCTGGCCTGTCTTCTGAGCTTTGACCCCTAATTCCTTTCCTTTGTATATTTAAAGCTCACCGTGCTACGCCCTGGAGAAGGGCAATCTAACTACCCTCCCAACACCTCCATCTGCCTGTCCTGTTGGTACATCAAACTCGGAAAACCCCAAATCAAACTTCACATCCCACCCTCAAACCTGTTCCTCCTGTGTTCCCATCTCAATGAAGGGCATAGTCATCCACTCAGTTGCCCAAGCCTGGAATCTGGGAGTCATCTCTGTCACCTCCCTCCCTCACCTCCACCCTGGTCTCCAGGTTCTGCTGATTTTAGCTTCTTGATGACTCTCGAAGCTGTTCATTCCCCTTGGTCTATTGCAACAGCCCCTAACTTTTCCATTTCCTGACTATCAGACTGGTCTTTTCTAAATCAAAAACGAGACCATGTCATTTTTCTGTTTTAAAACTCTTCTGTGGCTTTTATATCACTTAGTGGTGAAAGGTCAATACTCTCCAGGGGAGGGGCTGTGACCTGCCCAGGCCCACTTCCTATCACTCCCTGACCCTCACTCTGGTCCAGCAACAACAGCTGGCTTTGTAGGACTCTCACAACTGTGCTGACCTGCTCAGGGCTACCTCTGCCTGGAATGCCATCTACCACTCCTGACAGTCACCCCATAAGATTCAACTTTAGATGACCTCTTTTAAGTTTTTTTTTAAACTCTTAAACTTTTAATTCAAGGGTAGCATACATACAGAAAAATGCACACACTTTAAGTGTACAGAGCTCAATGACTCTTCACAAGGTAACCAGTACCCATATAACCAGCGCCCAGATGAGGACAGAGGCCATTACCAGCCCCCAGTGTCTCTCTTGTGCCCCCAGGGGCAAGCCCACAAAGGTAACTACTATCCTGACTTCTAATACCATAGGTTTGATTTTTCTGGGTATTTTTGTGTGTTTGTTTTAATTGAAGTATCGTTGATTTACAATGTTGTATTTAGTTTCTGGTGTACAACAAAGTGATTCAGCCATGAGGAAATGGCAAACCACTCTAGTATTCTTGCTGGGATAATCCTGTGGACATAATCCTGGAGGGCTACAGTCCATGGGGTTACAGAGTCAGACATGACTGAGCACAAAAACAAGTGCGCACACTCTTATATGTGGCTTAAAATAGAGCAATGTGATGGACAGTAAAATCCATTATGCCCAGAGCATTTCCAGCAGTGAGAGTATTTCCTGTCAAAGCCTGAGATGTGTCTGAAGAGCAGAGAGGTGTGTGTGTCATTGAGGATCCAGGAGGCAGGCTGCCCAGAAGAGGGCAGAGTTTGAATTTTATTGTGTATTGGGAACCACTAGAGGGCATTATCGGAGAAGGCAATGGCAAGCCACTCCAGTACTCTTGTCTAGAAAATCCCATGGATGGAGGAGCCTGGTAGGCTGCAGTCCGTGGGGTCGCTACGAGTCAGACGTGACTGAGCAACTTCACTCTCACTTTTCACTTTCACACATTGGAGAAGGAAATGGCAACCCACTCCAGTGTTCTTGCCTGGAGAATCCCAGGGACGGGGGAGCCTGGTGGGCTGCCGTCTATGGGGTCACACAGAGTTGGACACGACTGAAGTGACTTAGCAGCAGCAGCAGCAGAGGGCATTATGGAGAAGGGAATGGCAACCCACTCCAGTGTTCTTGCCTGGAGAATCCCAGGGACGGCGGAGCCTGGTGGGCTGCCGTCTATGGGGTCGCACAGAGTCAGACACGACTGAAGCGACTTAGCAGTAGCAGAGGGCATTAGGCAGGGAATTTACATATTTAAAGCTGACCCTGCTACCGTGGAGAAAGGATATTGCTGAGAAGACAGACCATTTTAACACTGGGTCATGGTCACCCCCTTCTGTCTCCCCTCTACATATGAGAGGGGACAGGGTTCATCTACCCCCATGTCCTTGAAGCCCAGCACAGTATGCTTCGGTTTTGCTGAGAACATGGGGGAATGGTTTCTGAGGAGGGTGAGATCGCTTGGCTGAGGGGATGAGGAGCAGCTGGGTCCGCGTGGATTTCTTGCCCTCCCGCCCTCCTGGAAGAACCCGGTTGTGCTCTGTCTTGTAGCCCCCTATGTGAGGAGTGTAGGTGAGGACCTGAACACACCTGGCTTTCTACCTCAGCTGGAACTTGCTGGACACAAATGCCCAGAGAATTCCGACTCCCAGATGCCCTTACAGAGTCTCTCACCTGAGGCAACAAACCAGGTCTCCATTCTCTCAGCTCAGGACCTGTGACTTCTTCACCCTCGGCCCTCACCCACCATGCTGCCTTGTCTCCCACAGCCTGGCCAAAGGGTAAAGGGCTTGGGAAGGTGCTCAGCCCCCGCTTTACCATGTACATACTGGCTTTATGACCCTGATTCAGCTGCCTGACCCATGTGAGCCTCGGTTTGCTGCTCATCTGTAAAATAATAGCTGCTCACTGAGCGGTGAGAAGACCTGGGGAAGCCACTGGAGAAGACCTGGAGAAGCCACTGGAGAAGACCTGACAGACAGCCACTGGGGCAGATTCGGTGATCAGGAAATGTGAGTTCACTGCTACAAGGGAGTCCTCCGTCTATGGTATTTGCATTGAACAGAGGGGATTCAGAAAGGTTTAGTGGCTTCCCTGGTGGTCTAGTGGTTAAGAATCTGCCCGCCAATGTAGGGGACAAAGTTTGACCCCTGGTCCAGGAAGATCCCACATGCCACAGAGCAACGTAAGCCCATGAGCCCCAACTACTGAGCCCACATGCCACAACTACTAACACCTGTGTGTCGAGAGCCCATGTTCCACAACAAGACAAGCCACTGCAACGAGAAGCCACCACAATGAAGAGGAGCCCCCGTTCACAACTAGAGAAAGCCTGTGTGCAGCAACAAAGACCTGGCACAGTCTAAAATCAATCAGTCAATAAATGGATCTTTAAAAAAAGAAAAAAAGGAGGGTTTGGGGGCCAATGGTGTGATTGCAGGCACCAGAACTGGGAAGCCAGGAACTGTTAGAAGAGGGAAATGATGCCTGTGCATCTTAATATAGTGACGGCCACCTACTTGGCCTATAAACAAGGTCCCTTACCAGTCATACCAGCACACGCCCCCCACCATGGCTGCTCCTGTAGGAGAGGAAGTGCAAGCAGGCATGATGCTTTTAAGAGAGAGTAATTCAGTGGCAGAGCTGCTGTGGGAGAGAGGGCTGCCCCAGGAATGGAGGAACCTTGCTGAAGAGGCCAGGGGCCTGCTGGGGCTGCCATTGACAGGTTTCTTTCTCTCAGTTTGAGCCTGAGTTCAAGGAGCTCTAAGATGCCTCCAGATATGGAGTGTCAAATTTGATGACTGGAATCCTTGGGCTGTTAAGGGGGTCCCTTCCTTGGCTCTGGACCTGGACTCAAGGCCGGTGCTGAATTTTCACCTATGGGATTCTCAGATCCTGTGAGTTGAGGCATCTGTGATCGTCAGACTCATGATTTAAAATGCCAAGTTTTACGATCTTGAAGCTACTGACCCCAGGATTCTGATTTACCCCCTGTGGCCAAGGGCAGCTGCACAGGGTGGGAGAGGGCTCTGATGTGGGAGGCACCAAGTGGCCCCTCCGATTCTAAACCCCTGGTGAGGATACCATGGCCCAAGGTGGTAGCATGCCTGATATATTTGGAGAAGAACAAGGAGGCCAGTGTGGCTGAATCAGAGAGTAAAGGAAGATGACACCAGAGAGAGAGACAGCGGGGCAGGAGGGCTGGAGAAGACTTTTAACTTTTGCACTGAGCACCATGGGCAGCCATTGCAGAGGTCTGAACAGAAGGGTGACATGATCTGATCAAGTAGGGCTGGAGCTGTGTGGAGAGCAGACAATAAAGGGACATGGGTAAGAGCAGAGAAAACAGGGGACAATGCAGTCATCTAGGCAAATAAATTCTCTATAAATTTAGCATCTGCAGAATAGTTCAATATAATTCATCGAACTAATTCCTGATTTATGGGCATTTAAATGATTTCCAGCTATATCTTTATTATAAGAAACACTATGATGAACATCCATGTACCATAAATCTTTGTGTCTGTGATTATTTCCTAAGATATGATTCTGCCCAGGTCATGTTACTGGTCATCTTTCTAAGGCTCTCAGCCCATAATTCCAGTTACCCTTCAGAAAGATAGTGCCACTTTCTGCTCCCACTGGCAGTGAGTGAGGTGGCACATTTGCCCTGAGGGAGGTATTAGATGTCCAGTGGGTATTGCCCTTGTGGTCCTGGCCAGGTCTGGGTGCATGTCATAGAGGAAGTCCCTGTTCTCTGGCTAGCCTTGCAGGGTTCCAAAACTCTTTCAGGTCCATTTGCTTATTTTATTGCTCATGTCAGTCTTGTTATCCCTGCTTTATGAGTGAGGAAACTAAAGCTCAAAGAATAATGACCAGGCCCATTCTAAGAGCTTTATGTCTATTATCTCATTCAATCCTTACAACAGCACAATGAGGTTGGTGCCATCAACATCCCCATTTCAAAGACAAAATCACTGGTCCAGGGTGTCAGAGGTGGGGTATAAGCCCCAGCTTGCAAACCTGCTCTCTAAAACACTCCCTCCCTGCCCTGACTGAAGCCAGTAGGGTGACTTGCTTGGGGGCTACACAGTTAGGACAAGGTGGGGCTGGGAGTCCAGTTGAATCTTCCTGATTCTGCAGCTCTGACCTCTGACAGGATGCCACTCAATGCCAGAAACCCCTCATTAGCATTCTGCATCTTCTTTTCATTCAAAATTGTTCTTGGTTTCTGTGCCTGATGGGGTGTTCCTTTCTTAGACCTACCCTTGGCAGCTCTGGGGGACCAGACGTTTGAAAAAGAGCTCAGGTCCCAGAAACAAAGAACATCAGAGCAGGGAGGGCCCTTGACCTCCTGGTCCAACCTTCTCTTCCTTTTATATTTGGTGGGGAGAGAGAAACTAAGGGCCAGAGTGAGGCAGTAACTTGCCCAAGATTACACAGCTAGTAAGGACCAGAGTCCATGGGGAGGGAGCAGGGCGGCCAAGGAGCAGGCCTAGTCCTCCCTAAGGGCCCCTCTCCAGGGAATATTGAAGAACTGTGACTGGTTTGGCCCTCTTCCAGGGCCCTTTGTGGATGAGCCTGTTTACTTGTGAATTATTAACGAGCTCAAGCCTGTAACCTGCTGGGTGGAGCTCACTCACTCACTTTAAGGAAAACCAGCTTTACAGTCACCAGCTCAGCTGGGTTGGGAGGGCTCTAGGGTCGAGTGGCTAGTTCTGGGTTTTAGAGACAGTGGAGGTGGGATGCTTCATGTAAGGGAGAGGCCTGGAGAAAAGCACTGAGAAGGCAGCTGTGAAGAGGGAAGGGGACCAGGGGTCACCTGAGTAATGCTTGGTAAGCTTATGAGCATGCCTGAGAGGCTGGCACTGTTACCGCAGGTTTACAGATGGGAAGACTGAGATTCAGAGAGGCAGAGGCAGAGCTGACTTCACCGCTTAAGCTCCTTCTACAGTGGGATCATTTTTCACATGCTCAGATCCCTATTTGTGTGACATCTCCCCCTCCCATTTCCACACACTTTCTCTATAGGATAGAGTTGAGATTTGGTTTAAGGCATGCCTAGACCTGAGTCCAAGTCACACTTGGTTCAATCCTCAGTTTTCTTGTCTGTAGGATGGGAGATAAAGCTACTGTGGAACTTTCTAGAGCATTCTGAGGAAGTTAGTTATTGAAGGTTGTTTTTTTTTTTTATCACACCATGCGGCTTGCAGGATATTAGTCAGACAGCATCACCTACTTGATGGACATGAATTGGAGCAAACTCTGGGAGATAGTGGAGGACAGAGGAGACTAGAATGCTGCTCTGCATGGGATCACAAAGAGTTGGACACAACTTAGCAACTGAAAAACAAGTTCCCTGATTGGGGTCTGAACTCAAACCCCAGCAGTGAAAATGCTGAGTCCTGGGTGTTCATTGGAGGGACTGATGCTGAAGCTGAAACTGCAATACTTTGGCCACCTCATGCGACGAGTTGACTCACTGGAAAAGACTCTGATGCTGGGAAAGGTTGGGGGCAGGAGGAGACGGGGACGACCGAGAATGAGATGGCTGGATAGCATCACCGACTCTGCGGACATGAGTTTGAGTGAACTCCGGGAGTTGGTGATGGACAGGGAGGCCTGGCGTGCTGTGATTCATGGGGTCGCAAAGAGTTCAGTGGTTCAGTTCAGTCGCTCAGTCGTGTCCAACTCTTTGCGACCCCATGAACTGCAGCTCGCCAGGCCTCCCTGTCCATCACCAACTCCTGGAGTCCACCCAAACCCATGTCCATTTTGTCGGTGATGCCATCCAACCATCTCATCCTCTGTCATCCCCTTCTCCTCCTGCCCTCAATCTTTCCCAGCATCAGAGTCTTTTCCAATGAGTCAGCTCTTCGCATCAGGTGGCGAAAGTATTGGAGTTTCAGCTTCAACATCAGTCCTTCCAATGAACACCCAGGACTGATCTCTTTTAGGGTGGACTGGTTGGATCTCCTTGCAGTCCAAGAGACTCTCAAGAGTCTTCTCTAACACCACAGTTCAAAAGCGTCAATTCTTTGGCGCTCAGCTTTCTTTATAGTCCAATTCTCACATCCATACATGACTGCTGGAAAACCCATAGCCTTGACTAGACGGACTTTTGTTGGCAAAGTAATGTCTCTGCTTTTTAATATGCTGTCTAGGTTGGTCATAACTTTCCTTCCAAGGAGCAAGTGTCTTAATTTCATGGCTGCAATCACCATCCGCAGTGATTTTGGAGCCCAGAAAAATAAAGTCAGCCGTTGTTTCCACTGTTTCCCCATCTATTTGCCATGAAGTGATGGGACCAGATGCCATGCTCTTAGTTTTCTGAATGTTGAGCTTCAGGCCAACTTTTTCACTCTCCTCTTTTCACTTTACTCAAGAGGCTCTTTAGTTCCTCTTCACTTTCTGCCATAAGGGTGGTGTCATCTGCATATCTGAGGTTATTGATATTTCTCCTGGCAATCTTGATTCCAGCTTGTGCTTCCTCCAACCCAGCGTTTCTCATGATGTACTCTGCATATAATTTAAATAAGCAGGGTGACAATATGACCACCAGGGAATTCCCTGAAGGTCTTCTTAAGCTGAGAGATGGTATATAGCCTCAAATTAGTCTATATGAGGCTTCTCAGGGCCACTGACAAGTGCAGTGAGCCCAGTTGTTTGCTCTTGCTGGTTGGGGAGAAAATGAGAGGAAAGCAGGCCCACCATTTCCGAAGAACAAAGCACCAGAGAAAAAAGTCCTCTGGCAGGGGAGGAAGGAACCAGGACTCAAGATGCTGTCCTGGTCCTCTGGAAATAAGTAGATTACCTGAGCAAGGTCACCTGGGTTGGGAGGTGGAAATAATGGTAACTCACAGACTCCCCAGGTCTGGGGCTGAGCCAGAGTTCCTGGGGGCTGGGAACTGCCTGGGTGGACCCCTCCTGAAGAATAGGCCGCTCTAATGCTCTGATTCACCAGTTGAGTGGCTCCAGCATCACTGCTACTATTGTGGTGTGGACAGAGTTCCAGCTCTGAAGGCAGAGCTGAGCCTTAGTTTTCATCTGGACAAGGTGGAAAATAACAGCATCTACCTTGGCCCCACCACCACCAGCATCAGAACACTTAAATAACACTGTAGGCGCATGCCAGGCACTATCCTGGACATTTTACACATAGGAATTCTTAATCTTCAAAATGACCCTTTGAAGCAGGCAGAATTTCCATTTTACTGAGGAAGAAACTGAGGCTCAGAGAGGTGGTTAAATGTGTACATTAAAATGAGATAATCCACATTATATACTTAACATATACAGCACATAATAAGCCTGTGATGAATGTCAGTCATTATTGTGATCATTACCTGAGAGGAAAATGGTAAAGTGCTAGGCCCAGTTTTCAAGTTTTTGGTGGTTAGTTGGGCACTGACACAGAGATGTCTGACCAGACCCAGAGGCTCCCAGTCTGATGGCATAGGCAGTCACATACAAACCTCACCCCAGCCCCACCACACAGATGGTGCTTGCCCCAGGTCATAGGGGAGGTCAGAATGAGTTAGAGCAGTGTGTGCCCAGGAAGCTACTGCCCCTGTTAGGGAGGAAGGGCTTCCTGGAAGAGAATGCATCTGAAATGAAACCTTCAGGGTGAGTAGGAGCTTTCACACATGGCAGGTTTTTTAACAAATGTTTCTCAAATACAACTAAAGATTTACCTTGAAGCTAAGGTAGCATAAAGCTTCAGAACTCCTCACTTACTTGGACCCTTCCAAAGCTCTGGGAAGACCCTCTAAATTTTATGTTGATAAATTTTTATTCTTTTTTTTTTTTTAAAAAGAAGCCTTTCAATTATATGCTTTTGGATTGTCCCTTGGTTAAACAAATGAATAATACATAACAAGGAAGAAGGTGTGTTCCAGGCAGAGGGAACTGCATGTGCCAATGCCTAGAGCCCTGAAAGTGCATGGCATGTGACAAGACACTCCCCACCCCCCACCCCCATCTGAGTCTCCTCCACCAGTCTCCTCTTTAACACATTGCTGGGCTTCTCACCAGCTTCACAAATTCCAGCTGTCATCAATGTGCCTTTACCACTTCCACGTTCTTTGATCCATGTACCCATCTGGTACATCCTTTCTACAACTTCCTTATGTATAAACAATACAAACTTCAAAACTCAACTCTGTGTCCACCTTCTCCAGTAAGCCTCAGACTCCTCCAGCTTCTGTAGCATTCTCCCTTACCCAGACTTTTAAAGATGCTTGTGGATGTTATCATAGTCTGCTTCTTGTAGTTAAATAGCTTTTCTATGCCTATGTCAGAATCCCAGAGGCTTTTCCATGCCTATGTCAGAATCCCAGAGGTGTGATGGCCCTTGCTCGTGAGAATCTGGCCTCTGCTCACATATGGACAGAATAAGAACTCACTACCTTTCCAGGCAACCTGCTTAGATTCAAACAGTTGTCTCCAAAGCCTCTCCCCTCTGCCACCAGGTCCAATCTGCCTAGTTCCTCCAGGACCTAGTCCAAGCCCTCTTTCTAACATGGCTGCTTCTACAGGCTCCTCCTATTTCCTTTTCTGACATCCTGGAGCTCAGGGCTGATCCAGGGGTGCTGGAGCCCCTCCTCCCTCTGTCCCCTGCCTTTGTGAAGGGACAGCGCTAATGGCAGCCACGTGCTCCGATGAGTCATGATCAAGAGCATCTGGAGACTGGAGGTGGCCGCTGGTTAACTCTTCATGGGCCAGTGGCTCTTCTGCCAGGAGGCCTGGTCGACTTTAACTTAACTCTGGTCCTAGACATATACCTGAGGGCTGGGCACATAGTAGGCATCTGAAGTGTTATGGGTGACCCCACGTAGGCCCTGGGGATTCAGGGGAGAGGGGACCAAGAAGGCAAGAATGTGTGGAGTCAGGAGGGTTGAGTTCCAATCACAACTTGCCATTTTTTAGGTGAGTGGCCTTGAGCAAGTCACATGAACTCTGTGCCTCAGTTTCCCCATCTGTAAAACGGCAGTTATGAGGATTCTTTGGGGAGGCAAGTGCGAACTGCTGGCTGGCAGTGAGTGCTAAATGGCATGATTTTCTGCCTTCTGGTCTCCTGCAAGCACACCCAAGCTGTGGGCAAGTGGGTGGGATTAAAATCCAGGTCTTTCTCTGCATGACTGCCCCCCACCAATGCAGTAGGATGATGAAGGGCTCAGGTCAGGGGCGCTGAGAGGCGGGCGCTGTGGGGATGGGAGAGTGGCAGGGAGGTGGACCTCAGGTCTAGGAGAACTTTCTGGGCCCAGATTGCTGGGGCTCCGTGAGGAAGGCGTGAGCCCCCGTCCCGGGAACTGAGCGCAAAGGGTTCTCGGGCATGGGCAGGGCAGACCTTGGGCGCCCCGGCGCTCACTATCAGAGCCGGAATGGGGGCTGTGGGGGGCGCCTTCCGCCGGCCCCAGGGAGCCCTCCCACCCGCGCCCGCTGCACAGCCCGCGTCTGCGGTCGGCCGCGGGCGGGCGGCGGCCTGGCCCCACTGCGCGGGTGGGCAGACCGAGGCCCGGCCCGGCCCCGCCGCCTTCCCCGCCCCCGGCGCGCCCCTCCCTGGGCGCCGCGTCCGCGGCTCGGCCG
This sequence comes from Moschus berezovskii, assembly GCF_049115385.1. Lineage (NCBI taxonomy): Eukaryota > Metazoa > Chordata > Mammalia > Artiodactyla > Moschidae > Moschus > Moschus berezovskii. The sequence goes on along the minus strand of NC_142463.1, from coordinate 26,124,948 downwards.
CACAGCGCCCGCTCGGGGTTCCGGCGGCAGCACCTGGGCCGCGGCTGGCGTCGGCGGGGGCACGCTGCCCGCCCCCCTCGGCCATGACCACGGCCGGCGGCCCGGGCGCCCTACCTGCGGGGTAAGTGCGCGGCGGGCGGCCCGAGGGGGCACGGGCGGGGCCGGGCCGGGAGCGGGTGCCGGGGGCGGCGCCGGGCCCGGCCTCCCAGCGGCCCGCACTGCGGCTTCCAGCCCCTGCCTCCGGGCGCCACCGCCGCAGCCGGGGAGCGGGGAGGGGGCTGCGCAGGGAAGGTGGAGGCCCCGGGGACCCTGGGTCGGTCACTCCCCTCTGGGTCCCAACTTTGTCGGAAGCTGTGGCCACAGCCACGTCAGAGCCTCCTCCCTCCCTCCTGGCGTTTACACCTGAGCCCACCATCATCGCCTCCATTACAGGTGAGGGACCTTAGCCAGTAGCTCTTAGATGACTTGTCTTAGGTCTCCCAGGAGGTGAGAAGTGGGCCTGGGATTTGAAACCAGCAGTGTCTGATGCCAGGCACTACTTCATCTTCAGGGATATTGGAAGGAGTTAAAAGGCTTAGCGAGGAAACGGCCGGGCCCCCCAGCACAATAGGAGCAGGGGTAGTAAAGGTGGGCGTTGTCACTTTAACGTGGCACTTGTGTTCGTTGCCACAGCACCCCGTTGAGGAACCTGTGGGACCCTATACTGCCCCGCAGCAGCGAGCAACTCTTTGCCATTCGTGGGCCCCACTGGTAGGGACTGGGAACCTGAGCTGCTAGGAAGCTGTTAGGTGGAGATCTGGCCCAGGTGAGCTGGGAGGGGTGCCATTCTGCCTGGAGTCTGGCCAACAGGACAGTATTTGCGTAGGGCCTCAGGGCTAACACATGAATAGGGAGGTGACAAGGCTGGTGCCACCTGTCAGCTGGAGGCCTCCACAGAGCCCTTGTGTGTTTCAGACTGAGGGCTTGGAATTTCTGTGGCTGGGGGACTCCCTGTCCTGGGGGAGGGTTGCCTGGTAAGTCAGGCAACATTTTGTATGACTTTGACCAAGTCCTTTATCCTCTCTAGACTTCTGGTCCCTCCTTTGGAAAATACAGGGAGGCTGGGCTGGTCTCCGTAAATCTGGAAGCTAGTTAAGTCTGCCCAGCCCTGAGCATCACTCCCACTGGGCCAAGAAAAATGATTTCCAGGAGAAAAGGCAGATGTGGAGCAGGGCACCTATCAAAGAATCCTGAACCCCCAGACTGGAACCCTCAATCATCCTCTTCCTTGCACCCTCACATCCCTGCCTGAGTTCCCTCTACAACTCTAGGCTCCTCTGGCCCTTGCCTGGGCCTTCAGGGCAAAGAACTTGCCCTTCTGCACTGGCAGGTCATCCTCCTACTAAACCATACCTGCCCATTTGCGTGCCCTCAAGGTCCATCTGGTCCCAGTCAGTGCATTCTGGTGGGGTCTGAGCAGAGCCTTCACCATAGACACTCGTTCAGTCACTCAACAAACTCCCAGGCCTGCTCTGAGCCCAGCTCCATACGTGAGGGTCAGTGGTGAACAAACCAACATTTAAATCTCCATCACTTCAAAAATTATGAAATATTTTCAACTTTCGGAACAATATAGCCAATAATAAAATTAACTCTATGCCCTTGCCAGCAAGCTTTTTCAGATGTTAATATTGTGCCCCATTTATTTCATATTCTTTTTAAGAAATAAACCATGGCCAAAGATGGTCAAAGCCCCTGTGGACCACCCCTACCCTTCCCTCTACAGAGACAGTCACCATCCTGAATTTTGGTTTATCATTTTTCTGTCTGTTTTTATTCTTTTACTGAGTAAGTTTAAGCCTGAGCGACCTCACTTTCACTTTTCACTTTCACGCATTGGAGAAGGAAATGGCAACCCACTCCAATGTTCTTGCCTGAAGAATCCCAGGGACAGGGGAGCCTGGTGGGCTGCCGACTATGGGGTTGCACAGAGTCGGACATGACTGAAGCGACTTAGCAGCATCAGCAGCAAAAATTATGTAGTTCTTTAAATTTTTTCTGTAAATGGAGTCATATAGCATAAATCATTCTGCAACTTCCTTTTATTCATTCAGCTTCAGGTTTCTGAGATCAAGGTCTCTTGATCCTTGAAACCCTGGTCTGCACTTGCCTTCCGATGTATATAGTATGCCACCTGATGTAGAGACTGTTATTTATTTATCCAGCCTTTCTGAGGTGGAAGGAATGTCCACCTGAACCTGAGATGGTTCCCAGAATCTTGTTATTCAAGCAATATTCTCAAATGATTGTCTTGCACACATATGAGTGTTCTTCCAGGTTCCCAGGTAGGAGTGGAATTGCTGAGTAGCAGGACATGTGCATTCAATTTATAAAGTTACTTAGTTTCATTATAAAAGTGATGCTGCTCTGTAAAAGAAATGATGGAAACATCTTAGGGAAAAAAATTGCTAACATTTCGTGAGTACTTTTTATTGTGCTTTACACTGTCTCAGTCATTCTTACCAACAATACTGGGAGGTAGATACTGTCATTCCCATTTCATTGATGAGGAAACTGAGGCTCATAGAGGTTAAAGAACTTTCCCAAGTTTTTCCAACAAGTGATTGCTAAGCTGCATCTGTAGTCCAGGTTTGTCTGCTTTCAAAACTCCATACCACCTAGGCCACACCACATCACTCCCTGCCACGTGGTACTGGCTTTATGCACAGCTAATGGTGACTCTGGAAGCAGAGTCCCAATCATATTTGCAGTTTAGAAAGGTCATTGTGGAAGCGACAGGTCCCCCATAGATGGGTTCCCCTGAGCCAGAGTTCCCCCTGAATGCTGGAGCAGGAAGTAGAGGCCAGCTCTGACTACTGTCTGCCCTGCCTCCACTGCCCCACCCACCTCACCCTGACTGAGAGCTGGGTAGGAGGGTTTTCTGTTTTCAGCAGGTACAAGGGTGCCCCAGCTCTGCCCATCACACACTAAGGTAGTGATTTCCAGGTAGGCTGAAGTGGAGGGGTGGGAAGGAAGGGGAGGGTGGGATGGCTCCAGGCTTGACACTGCCTCCCACCCTTCAGCTCTCTTCTCACTTTGACTTCAAGCCCCCTCCCCACTATGCTAAAGATCCTGGTGTTTGTTGTCACTAGCCATTCTCCACACTCTATCCAGCTCGACATCCCCGCCCATCCACCCCCACCTGCAGCACAGAAGAGGCCACCATCACTACTTGGGAGCCCAGGAATATTTTGGCCTGGGCCCCAGTGGGGAGCTCGGAGCAGAAAGGCCTTAAAGACATGGGGACAGCCTACGGAGAAGTGGGGACCTCAGTCACAGCCAGGGGAAGGGAAAGGTTTGGCAGGTTGCTTTTGCAGAAAGTATTCCTGTCTTCTCCCAGGTTCCTGGGATCAGGAAACCAGGTTCCTCTTTTCACTGTCTTCACTTCCTTATCTGTCAAATGCAGATAAGAACTTCTGGCTCTTGGAGCTGGTAGGAGGATTGAGTGAAATAATGCAGGCATCAGTTTAGATAACTTGAAGTGTTATTCTCCTGGCAGTGATGGTTATTTGTTAGTGCTATTGTTCAGTCCAGTGGGGCTGATGTCTCCAGCCCACCTGAGCTCCCCATCCAGCTGGGATGCCCCCACCTCACTCCTTCACTTATAGGCCTTGCCAAGCCTATCTTCCATACTTGCCCCATGGTGGCTGGTGCCCCCTCCTCACTATGATGCCATGCCTCCAGCCCTTTGCTCACACTCTGTTCCCCTTCTGGGACTGCTTTCTCCATCTAGTCCTCACTTCAGGGCCATCGTAGCCAGAAAACTTCCTTGATTGCCCCACCCTGCTTCTTGGTTTTGTCAGTCCCCAATGATGCCCATGAGCGCAGCCCTGATGACTCTGGTTGTCAATGCTTCTGCCTCGTGTAGCCCTCAGGGAATGCCAGGTCTGGGTCCATTCTCTTTTCCCCAGGGCCTAGCCCCAGGTCTGGAGCGGTCACTGCAGACCCGCCACGCCACAGTTAAGGGGAAGAGGTGCGGAGGCTGCCAGAGAAGGGAATGTGTGCCTCTGGGTTGTCTGACTGTCTGTCTGTGCATCTTTCTCTCCAGGTAGACTGAGGAAGCAGACCCTCTTTCTTGATGTGGGTAGAGGTGGTGGTGGGAGTGGGAGTGGGGTGTGCACAGAAAGGGAAGGTAGGCTCTTGCCTCTGAAATTGTTTAGAGATGGACAGAAGCCAGGACAATGGACTTGACTCCCTGGGGCTGAGCTGGTGGGCACTGGCTTAGGCAGAAACTTGGGTTAGAACCCATGCTTGGGCATGTGACCTTGGCCAAGTCACCTCCCTCTGTGCCTTAGTCTCCTCTTCTGAAGTGGGATTCACAAAGCTTTGTGAGCGCTCAAGGAGAGGACACCAGTTAAGTGCCTGGGGCAGTAGGTACTTATTGCCTTTTCACTGATTCACCAGCAGAGATGAATGGACTGAACCCCACCCATTAGGCTAAGCCTTGGGCGCAAAGGAAGACACTGTCCCCACCTCATGAAGTGGGGTCTTTTTGGCTTTATCCTAAGAGTGAAGACAGGGAAGGCTTTCAAGTTTGGAAATGACATGGTCAGATTTGGGTTTTAAAAAGATACCTTTGGCTATTACATTATCCTTTAATTAAACTACCTAGAGGCTGGATGAGTTACAACATTCATCCTTTAACATATATTCCTGAGAGTCTGCTGTAGTAACAAATCCCTCAAGCCAAAAATCTCTCAAGCCAAGTGAGCTGAAATCAGGCTGGTATATAAGAGGAAGCCACAGCAACCTGGTGGTATTTACAAATTACAGAAACCTAGAATCTTGAGTTTTAATGACACTTAAGGAATGGACTCCCCTAGTAGCTCAGTGGTGAAAGAATCCACTTGCCAGTGCAGGAGATGAGGAAATGAAGGTTTGATCCCTGGGTCAGAAATATCCCCTGAAGAAGGAAATGGCAACCCATTCCAGTTTTCTTGCCTGAGAAATCCCATGGACAAAGGAGCCTGGTGGGCTCCACTCCGTAGGGTGGTGAAAGAGTCAGACATGACATAGTGACTCAACAACAACAAAGAATGGGAAATAAGGACTTGGGGCTACCAACAGTGTGAGGAGTTGGAACATATCCTCCCTACCACCCCACCACTACATGAACGTGCCACCCTCAAGGATGTCTTCAGTACATAGGGATATTGACTAAGAAGAAAATACCTATACACCACAAAGGGAGACAAGTTCTGGTGGGGATCAAGGGGCTCCCTGGAAAATTATACATACCAGTCAGCTCTCACACAGATTTCAGGTTTGAATATACACTACCTCTGTGGTCCTGAAAATGCTAAACCAAAAAAGTAACATAAGTGGTCTTAGGGTGGTAGCACTGCAGGGAACTTGGCTGAAGTGAATGAAAATACTCTCTGAAGAAGTGGGTTCTCATTTCAAAATCCCTTTGGGATCAGTCAGATAGGAGCTTGTGGTAAAATTATGAAACATACAAGGAAATGAGGTGCTGTGAGCAATAGACACCAGAAGCAAGAAATAGCAGAATTAGAGTCTATGATCCTAGAGTGATGAGACACTGTGATTGTGTTTAAAATGTGGAAAGAAATCAAAGATGGACTTGCAATGATAAGCAGAGAACAAAATATTGCCAAAAATGACCAAGCAGATTTGAAAAAGAACCAAGTAGAATTTATGAAGATGAAAAGTAAAATCACTGAAATTAAAAAAACTCAGTGGACAGGATAAGCAGCAGATGAGACATACTTAAAGAGAATTAGTGAAATGAAAGATATAAAGGAATTACTCCAAATCTAATAGAGTGAGTGAAAGAGATGGCCGAGAAGAGAATGAAGAGAAATGAAGCACAGAATAAAATGAGGTAATAGAGAGAAGAGTTAGGAATAGACAGGAGTAGAAGGTGGAGTCTCCCATCAGACCTAGGTAGAGATGGCAGGGGCCTGAACTGGAGGCCACTGGGTATAGAAGGAGGTGGATTAAGAGATTTTCAGGAGGGCTTACTGATGGAGCAGATGACGGAGGCCAGCGGGAGGATGTGTCAAGGATGACTACTATTATTTCTGGCTTGGGAAACTTGATACAGGGGTATTGTTTATTGAGATGAGAATTCTGGAGAACAGATTTGGGAGAAGAAACAGTTTTGACCAAAAAACATACTTCATTTTGCCTGGGAGGTTCTGCTGATGCATCACAGAGTCCTTACAGCTGGGCCTTAAGATAGGTGTAGGGCTTTATCTGGTGGAGAAGGAACTTTAACTTTTAAGGATCTTTTTTCAGTAAGATCATCAAGACTCTGTTTGGAATCTTCTCTATGTAAAAGAGACCTCTTGAGAAGAAACAGTCACAAGAAATCAGACAGGACTTTTGGGATCATCTCTCATCCTTTAGATGGGAGAATCTCTCATCCTTTAAATGGGAGACAGGTTCAGAAAGACAAGGAATTTGCTCTCAGAACCCAGGGCTCTTCATTTATTCGTTCATTCGTTCACTGACAACCCGTATTTATCAAAAGCCCATTTTGTATCAGACACTAGATGCTGGTGATACAGTAGTGGACAAAATGAAGATTCCTGTCCTCATGAAGCTTATATTTTAGTGGAGGGAGACAGATAATAAACCCAAAAATAAGTTAAAAAAAAAAAAAAAAAGGGTCACAGAGTGATAAGAGCTATAAAGAGGTGTAAGGGGGACTTCCAGTGGTTAAGACTCTGCACTCCCAGTGCAGGGGGCTGGGGTTCAACCCCTGCTCAGGGAGCTAGATCCCACATGCCACAGCTAGGAGTTTGCATGCCACAACCAAAGATCTCGCACTCCACAACAAAGACTGAAGATCCCTCATGCTTTAAATAAGACCTGTGCAGCCAAATAAAAATAAATATTTTTTAAAAAGAGGTGTAAGGACTGGAAGGAGGCCAGGTATACTGGAGATGCTATTGGCTAAGGTGGCTCTTGAATGTAAAGCCCCCTGGGCAGCTCTTACAGGGTGGCTGCCCATTCCAACCCATTGTGACAGTGCCTGTGGGGTTCTAAAGTACAGGCCAGGAGAAGACCTAGAGAAGGAGGAGGAAGAAGAGGACTGAAGTGGGACTTAGTGGGTGGGCTGTGTCCCCCAAGTGGGGGCAGAAAAGTCCAATGGGTCAAAAGGGGCATGGAAGGTAAGATAAATTTATTCCTGAGGCTTCCTTGCACCAACCCCCAACACCCTATCCTCATCCCCTTCCCAATCCCCCCACTGGATCTTAGATGTCATTCCCCTTCCACTCCCTTCTTCCACCTTTAGGAATACTCATAGGTAGGTTCAGATTGTCCTGTGTCCTAGAACAGAGGGGACAGCCTGGAGGAGCTCATGACAGGCATCCAAGGATCACCAGGGAGGTCAAATGGGTGCTGGGAGTCTCTGTTTGAGCCAGGACAGTTGAACCTCTCGACCAAGGCTCTGTTGAGAGCTTCCAGGTCATGCTCGTGTCTCTCCCACCAGGACTCCTGTGAGCAGCCTCCATGAGGCCCTGGACCAGTGCATGACTGCCCTTGATCTCTTCCTTACCAACCAGTTCTCAGAAGCACTCAACTACCTCAAGCCCAGGTGAGGCCTAAGCCCAGATTGGGGGTGGAGGATGTGTATGTGTATGTGTGTGTGTGTGTGTGTGTGTGTGCACGCGCGCACGCGTGTGAGTGTGCATGCACATATGTGAGTGTAGGAATGGGGGTGTCAGATGGAGAACCAGAAGTCTTATGTGAGAGGAATCCCGTGTCACTAAATGCCTTCGGCCTTCTGGGTCACTCTGACCTCTGAGAATTCCATAAAAATGGCTCAGGATCCCCATTCCACAGCCAAGAACAGCCAAGCCCTCCTCAAGGTCACTGTGACTTCCTTCTCCTCAGGTTCTTGTGGCTTCTTCCACTTTGATTTCTTGGTCCCACAGAATCCAGCTCTCAAACAGCCCCTTTTAGTTATTTTCTTCCAGAGTACTAAAGACTTAAAATTGCTTTCACTGAAGCCTATAAGGCAATGACGACAGTTAGGTAGTTTAGCCATTTCTTCTAGTGTCGACTGCCTTATTTTCAAATAATACACTTGGACTGTTCTTTCTTTACTTACTTCTTTCTTCAATTTTTTTTAAAAACTGAAATTAAGTTGAGATATAATTCACATACCATAAAATTCACTCCTGTTACCTTTTACATATCACCTAATGGTTGAAAGGGGCTTCCCAGGTAACTCAGTGGTAAAGAACCCCTCTGGAAAGCAGGAGACATGGGTTCGTTCACTGGGTCGGGAAAATCCCCTGGAGAAGGAAATGGCAACCCACTCCAGTATTCTTGTCTGGGAAATCCCATGGACAGAGGAGCCTAGCAGGCTACAGTCCACTTGGCTGCAAAAGAATCAGATACGACTTAGCAACTAAACAACAAATGGTTGACAAGAATTTGGCTTTCTTAACCCCCTGCCTCACCTCCCTTCCTTCCTCCTCCTCCTATTATTATATCCCAATATCTGGCTAAATTAGTAATCGGTGTTTTCATTATTATAACTATGTAATTATGCTCATCGCAGAGATAAGCCTCACATTGTAAGATTACATTTTCTTTTTGGAGTTAATAATTGTCTTGTTTTTTTCATTTGCCTAATTTGCTGTATGTTTATCCTGAGCTCTTTATAACTACTCCATGAAGTCATGAGGTTTTCTCTAAATACTCACATATATCAGGGAAACCCTCAGTCCCTCCTTTTTCTGGAAACCTGTCCTCTGGAGGACAGGCCTGTTTACTGGCCACCTTCCAGCTGGCTCCTGGAATCCCCTTTACTTCTCTCCAGTTTGCTTGGCCTGGCTTTTTCTCTCTCACATCCATATCCTCCCTCCTTTGGTTAGAGCGCATCCTCTAGAAGTTTCCTAAGAGAGAGTTACATGAATATAAGCTTTCCTGCTCAGAATTTTGAAGGCATTGTTTTCTGCCCTGTTTCCCGGCAGGTACTATAGCCAGGAGAATCCTAATTCTTCTTTCATGGCATGGGATCTTTTTTCCTTCTCCAGACATGTTTAGGATCTTCTTTCTTATTCCTGCAAATCTGAAATTTCACAATGATGTGCTGGAATGTAGGTCTGTTTAATTGGTATTTTTTAATTTGAAAACTCAGTTCTAGGAAATTGTCTCGTGTGATCCTTCGATATTCTGTTTATCTTTCCTGGACTGTCTTTACATCAGTCAGCAGGCTTCCTGGTCCAGTCCTCTTCTGAGCTATTTATCTGTACCCTCCCCCCTGCATTTCTTTATCTTTTTTCCCCCCTGATTTTTGGGAGAGTTCCTCAACCTTATCATTAAATCCATTGACTTTTCTTTTTTGTGTGTAATCATATGATTAATTCCCTAGTACTCCTCAATGTTTTCTGAATGTTCTTTTTTCTCTAAAACATCTTATTCTTGGTTTATGGGTGCACTGTGTTCTTTATATTTAAAATATGAGTGTCCTGAGGATGGGGCCTGGCATGTACTAAGCATTCTAATGAGAATTTATTGCTGTTATTATTAATCACAGAATAATTATCTCTTTTAAAAATATTTTATTTTTTTCCTACATAATCTTGGCTTTCTCTGTGTTTTTTTGTTTTTTTTTTTTTTCTTTAAGAGGGAGAATCCTCTCCCCGTGGTGGGGAGGGGCTTTCCTGAAACACCCATGGTCCCTGACTGGCTGTCTGGTCATATTTAAGAGCAAGTTCACTCAAAATCCAATGGGAAGGTCTGGCCCAAGGAGCCTTGTGATTGGTGGGATCAGCTTTCCAAAGCGCTGGCAGAGAGCAGGCCCCAGATGTTAGCATTTCAGGAAAAGAACCCCGTGCCCCGCCCCTCACACACACACCGCCACCTTCCTCCACGTGGGCAGAGAGCCCTGGCAGCCTGGGTCCTGGGGCCGAGATGGGGTCCTGGTGGGGTCTGAGCACGTCTGCCGCCTGCTGGCCTAATCCCATCTTTTCAGCTCTGGTCGTCCTCTGCCGCAGCTGGCTCCCCTGGAACCGCCCTCCTCCACACTCCCCGGGAAAGCGAGTGCTGGGCAAAGCTACAGCTACAGCTTTCCCCAAGCCAGCCCTGGTCAGTTTCTCTAGACCTGGATGGCCCATTGTTCTCCTGTCTGGGGTCAGCAGCCCCGCTTCTGAGGGAGCAGTTCCAGAGCTTGGTGGGCATGAGTCGCACAACGGTCCGTCTGGTAGCAGCCCCCACACCACAGCCCACCCTCTGAGAGGATCTGGCTTGAGATGGGGCAGGACCAGTTCTGCTCAAGAGTGTGGCCACCGTCTGAGGCAGGCCAGGCTCTATCCTGCCCCATCACTGAGTACCTTCCAGTACTTCTGGAAGGCTCCCTAGCTCCCCTTCCTTCCTGCCACTTCACCCCCCAAAGCCCTCCTCCCTCCCGAAGCCCCCTCCTCCTTGAGGGGCTGCCTCACCCTCCCTCACCTCAGGAGGGTGCTTTCCTAGGGAGCCCTGAACTTAGGCCCCTAGAGGCAGCACAGAGAGAACAGTCCTCCTGTGAGGCCACCTTTACCTCATTCATGGGACGCTGTAGCCTCTATCTATCTCAGCACCTGCCCCATTCTAAAAAACAGTCTTTATTTCTGCGTTTAAGAGCCTCCCCCTCCACCAAACAGTGCTCGTCATTAGCACACACCCCACCCCTTCTTGTGACAACCAAATAATATTTCCAGAAGGGAGGTCTGGGGAGGTACAGTAAATATCTTTATCACTGTGAAGAACCATTGGTCTAGAGAAAATAATTTTTGCTATAACATCACCTCCCCTCCCCAGTCGTAGCCGCTGAAGCTGTGAAAGATGTTGGGGGTCAGTTTCATTCACTGTTCCTACTGTGCACAGTGTCTCATTTACTGTTACCGGACTTTGCCCTCAGGGAGTAACTGGGCTCACCAGGCTTCCCACTCCCACCCCTACCCCCCAGTTTTTGCTTTCCCTTTGTCACATCTTTGAATAGCTTCTAGTTTATTTTACTTCACTCCAAGTCTGCCCCTGAGCACTGTCTCTGGAACATGGTCACTAGTCCACTCATTTGATGAAAAAATTGGTCATGGCTGATAACTAGCAGAACCACGATTGAAATCCAGCCCCCCTGAGCTCCACAAGCCACACTCTGCCTCCTGGGCCATCTTGGATCTCAAGCAGGTGGAGGAGTGTATCTGGCACAGAGGCCTCACGCATGCCTCCTCTTTCAGGTGGGAGGGAGGGAAGTAGAATGGGGTGTGCGTGTTCGGGAGAGGGTGGTGTGCACTGTCCTGGGATTCCTTTTCTTGAATGTTTACACAGGATCTTAGTTGCGGCACGTGGGGTCCTTTGTCACAGCTTGAGAACTCTCCAGTGGTGGTTCAGGAGCTTCAGCAGTTGCAGCACCCAGGCTTGTTTGCTCCATGGCATTGTGGTCGCCGGCCAGGGATTGAACTCCTGCATTGCAAGGCAGATTCCTAACCCCTGGACCACCAGGGGAGTCCCCTAGGATTCCTTTGAGAGAGGAAGCCAAGTCCCCTGCTGAGAGTAAGGGCCCAGGCTGGTGGTCGGGTGGGTAGGGGCTGACAGGGATTGAGGAAAAGTTGATGAGCAGTGTGATGGGCTGAGGTTGGTGATCCAGCTCAGGATGTACCTGTCTGTGTGGTGGCGGCTTCCTCCCTTCTTGCTCGGTGGCAGTGCTGTGGAGAGAGCAGGCAGTTTCTTGTTTTCCTGGGCCCAGGCTCCTAATCAGTGCTGCAGGGGGCTGCAGGGGGCTGGAAGGCTCAGCAGTGAGGGTTTTGACAAGAGATTGGGTGATATGAGGAAGCTTGAGGGGTCAGGAAGAGAGGACAGGCTGGAGGATCGGACAGTGCGAGTGATGAGAGAGCGCGCAGAGGTGGGGAGTTTGTGGTTGGGACGGTGGGTGTGTCATGCAGGGCTCCAGAAGCAGAGCTGTTCTGCGGGTTGATGATGATGTTGGGGTATGACCCATGGGATGCGGCAGTTGGACACCCATGACCATTTCACTTGGCAGCACCTCATGAGTAACCTTGTGTACATGGCAGCGTGTGGGGTGCTGGGGCTGCAGGACTGAACAAGGTATGGACTGTTCTCAGCGCTCCTCAGGGAACCAGTGAAAAAGAGTAAAGGGTGGTGCTGAGGGTTGTACGAGGACCCCAACTCATGTGGGAAGGGGCTGGTCAGGAAGGCTTTAGGCCCAGCCCCATAACTTCCAGGGTACATTGCAACTACATTCTGCATGAAAATGTAGAATACTTTGTTCAAAAATTATTAAGGATTTCATGGCATACCCGTGAAGCCAGCCCTGGAAGTCTTCCTGGAGGAAGTGACATTTAAGCTGAGATAGGCTGGATGAGAAGGAGTCAGCCAGATGGAGAGGGCATTTCCAGGCAGAGAAACAGCCTGTGCAAAGGCCAGGCAGAGAACGAGGGCCTAGTGTATTTGAAGAACAGAGACACTCAGCCTGGCAGGGGTGGGGAGAGCTGGAGTAGGTCCCAGAAGGATCAGGGCAGAGTGATGGAAGGTGGATTGGGGATACAACTGCCCCTGGAGGTGAGTGAGCTGGAGAGGAGGGCAGCAAGGTGAGTCTGAGAGGTGCTGGGGGGCTTTCATGAGGATGAAGGAATGTGGCTTGGAGGCAGGGGAGGGGTCTGTCTGCCTTCCAGCCAAGAGTAACCTCACCCAGAGAGGTCCTCTGGAAGTCAGGGTTTAGACTGGGACTGCAGGGAGGTCCCCAGAAAGAGCAGTGGGGGTGGGATCAGAGTCAGTCAGCCTGATGGTAAGGACAAAGATGGCTGACAAGTAGCTGACAAGGGCCCAAGTCATGGCAGGAGAAGGAAAGGGCTGGAGGCCACTGGGCTTAGTGGACCTCCAGGTGGCTGAGTCCCTGATCCCAACGTACGGCTCTTCCAGTGGATCTTCAATGCTCTCCTTCTCTCGACAGCTGGTCTAGGCCTGGCAGAGACCCCGTGGGTATTGTGAGCTAGACCCCTAGCTCACAGGGAGGGGATCATTGCTTCCCGGCGGTCCAGTCATCTTAGGCACAGATAAGAACTTTGTGGGAATGCAAACTAAACTTGGGGTGCCTGAGGTCTTGTGGGGCTGTGTTATGCCTCTGTGCCCTGAATCCCAGTCCAGACTACAGACTTGAAATTCCACTTTGCCTGCCAGCTGCCCAGGCAGGGTCCCTCCTACTGGGCTGGGCAAGTGGAGCTGAGTCCTGGGCCTGGGACCTGAGGGTAAGGAGGATGAAAGTTAGAGAGGCCTGAGGAAGGGAGTTATCTGGGATGTGGGTCTTTGTGCTGCCAGGGAAACCCTTCCTAAAGAAGAAAGTTTTTATGCAGGGCAATGACCCTTGATCCTGGCAGGACACAGAGGGACTTAGACTCATATTTATTGAGCATCAGCATTGTGGCCCCAGCCTGGATACCCAGAAGTCCTGGGAGAGAATTATTGTGTCCATTTTACGGAGGAGAAACCTGAGGCTCATAGATGCCTACAGAACTCACCAGGATCACACTGCTGGTAACTAGTGCCTGTGTCTGAGATAGTCTGAAGCTTGAGTTCTGTCCCCACGACAGGCTGTGACTTCCTTTCCACAAGCCACTGCCCTCCAACAAGCAGTTCTACCAAAGACCTGGGAGGTGTCCTGACAGCTGCTAGGACTGGTTCTCTTCATAAACCTTTGACTTCTGAGGATAATATCACCTGAGAATCACCCAGAAGTAGAAAAGCAACTTAATTTACAGAAGTGTTTTATGAATGAGAAAGGCAGGAAAATGTGTGAAGTCGTATAATCTATAACAGTCTATAAACAGCCTGTAAACCTTAGTCATCTCTGTCTCCTGTGAAGTTCCCAGCATAAGCCTGGCACTGAGGAGTTTGGAAAATAATTAACAAGGGAGTGTAGGGAAGGGAGTGAAGACTGCTGCAGCATCTACTGTGTGCCAGGCTAGGGTAATCCCTGGCCAGTCCCATGGGGACTCTGGTGGAGCAGCGTTATTGTCCCTATTTTATAGAACCATAAATCAAGGCCCAGATGTGTTGTGACTTCCCCAGGTACAGAGAGGGACAGGGTCCCATCCTTCCTTGCCTGTTGTTCTCTGCATGTGTTAGACTAAATGCCATCCCTCTCCCTCCAACACCCTTTAGATGAGAGGTCTGGGGCCGTGGAGGAGCAGGGAGAGAGCAGCGGGAGGCTTGCTGAGCCCAGCTTGCATTGTCACATTGGTGCTAAGACAGAGATAAACCCACACAGCTGTCCTTGAGATGCCCACCGTCTGGGAGAGAGCTGAGTGTCTGCCGATGTAAGCTCAGCATGGCCCATACCTCAGGCATAGACACGTCCCTGGAGCGGGAGCCCCAGTGGCCCTTGAGGCATTCGAGCACCTTTACAGATGAATCAGGGGGTGTAAGGTAGGGAACGGGCATTTCATGCTGTGGGAACAGCAAGGACAAAGGCCTGTAGGAGGGAAAGGCTGGAATTTTCTTGAGGTAAGTGTGTATGGTTCAGTGTGGGTAGACTTGAATGTGGGCAGATGTTGAGGCAGGAGCAGAAGTGATAGAGCTGGGCTGGAGAGGTGGGCAGGGCCTCAACCCCCAGAGTTATCTCACGGGAGGTGGAAGCCCCAGGCAGGCTCAAGCAGAAAGCGATGTGGTCAGGTGATGGGATGGGGAGAGGCAGGAGGTAACGAGGCCAGGGCAGTCCAGGCACAAAGATGGGTAAGCCCAGGGAGGAGTTTGAGGGTAAAGGAGACCCTGCAGACGGGACTTGGGCTTGGCTTGTGGTGGGTAGGGGAGAAGGTGAAAGATGGCCCTGGCGCAAGGAAGTACCACCAGGTCAGCGTGCTGCTGCTGCCATCTGTATAGAATGAATGAGAAACTGAAACTCAGATTTGGAGAGTCACTTAGGGCCACGCAGCAGGAAGAAGAGCTGGGATCCAAGGCTGCCTGAGTAGCAGTGGAAGGGTCAGCTCTTGGGCGAGTCCATTCTGCTCTCTGGACCTGTGTTCCGCCCCCTGCACAATGGGGGAGGGGATGGTGAATGATGACATGGGGTCAGCTATCTTGAAGTTCTAGGAGTTGATGCTTTTATGTCCCTTCTCTCTGGCAGAACCAAGGAAAGCATGTACCACTCGCTGACTTATGCCACCATCCTGGAGATGCAGGCTATGATGACATTTGACCCCCAGGACATCCTACTTGCTGGCAACATGATGAAGGAGGCGCAGTCACTCTGTCAGAGGTCAGGTCCATGGGGCAGGCAGGGATGAGGGGTTCTGAAGCATCCTTTTGTCACTTTGGCCTATCCCAGTGCCTAAAATGCCACTATTAGTCCTGCTCCTTTTGGCTCAAAAGTGTGCCCCCAAGTGCTCAAAGCTGTCCCTGTTGGCACTGCCTCAGGAGCCACGTTGTCTGAGCTGGTCACTGAGGGCTTCCAGGGCCAGACTGGATTGGGAGGAGATGAATCCTGGCTGTGGTCATGTAATAATTCTCTGACCTTGGGCAAGTCCCTCTCTGGACTCAACTTTCCTCATCTGTAAAATGGGTATGATGATAGAGTTGTTGTGGGAACTGCATAGTTGGTGTTCAGTGCACATTAACTGCTTGAATGCACGAATAAACAGACCCTCAGTGTTTCTGCACAGGTAGAGTCATCATTCACCGGGACACACTCCAGCCTGACCTAGGCCAGTCCCTGTGCTGGGCTCTGTTTGCCCAGATAATCATCAGACCCTGGCCCCTCTGATGCCTGAACGGCCTGATCAGGGAGATGCAGGCACAGACAGCCGCATGATTCAGGGCAGGTCGTGGGGGTCCAGCCTGAGGAGCAGGAAAGGCTTCCTGGAGGAGGTGACATCAGAGCTGGGTCCTGTGGGGTGACCAGGAACAGGTCATGTTAGTGGGGGCAAGGGAGGGGGCTCCATGCAGAGGCAGCAGCAGGAGCAAGGGCATGAGAAAGCCTGGATTTGGGGGAGTTGCCAGGAGTTAACTGTGTGCAGTCCTCTGGGAAGGGCAGGGGATGCTGTTGGAGGTGCCTGGGCCCCCTGCTCACCTCCCTGAATGATATGAGGCCCTGTTTTTCTCTGCAGGCACAGGAAGAAGTCCTCTGTAACAGATTCCTTCAGTAGCCTGGTGCACCGCCCCACTATGGACCAGTTCACAGAAGGTGTGGCATCTGGGGTGTCCTCTCAGCCCGCTGACTCCAGGCCACCTGGTTCCAGGCCCGGGAAGGGGCAGGAAGGGGCAGTTATCCTCCTCGTTGTCACCCAGGGGGCCGAGCCCTGGCCCAGGCACCGAGACACTGATGGGTCAGACCTGGGGCCTTTTGAGGACTGGTCTCATGTGTGGGGGTGGGTGGGGAGCAGGTAAGACTCAGTTACCTTACAGCGTTACCTGCTGAGGCCTGCAAATTGAGGAAAGAAAATGCTGTCAAAGGAGCTGTCACTTTGCTCCTCAGGCTAAGGTGGACTTAGGGCTGTGTGTGCAGTTAGGTTTAGTGGTTTAAAGACCGTAGTGATCTCAGGTGCCCCAGAGGGGACTGTGGTTTTAGAGCCTGACACCCTGTGATGAAACAGCTGGGGGCAGTAGCAGAGAAGTCTGGGCAGCCAGAGCCACATTGCATCTTTGTGCCATGACCACATGAGGCAGTCCGAAAGCAGCAGCGGCCAACCATAAGCACTGGGGACCCTCTAGTGGGGGTGGGAGGCAAATGGCCATCCCCACCTCGAGATCCCTTCATGGTTCCAGCACAGAACATTGCCCTCGATGGTGTCTCTCTCCTTCACACTTGCCATGGCTCCGTGCTGCCCACAGGACCAAATCTATAGGTCTTCACCAGTGTGTCAGGCCCTTTCAGCCAGACTTCTGCTGCTCATTTTCCTCATTTTCCTTGTTCCCTGTCTCTCCCTGCTTCACCCCATTTCAACCTTCTGTGGCTCAGCTGTCCCCAAGCATCTGAGTTGTTTGACTTTCCTGGGCCTCTGCCAAGAAAGCTCTTTCTGCCTCATGCTTCCATCCCGTTTTCAACTCAGATATCCTTCTCCCGGAAGCCTTTCCTGACTGCTCTGGCTGTGTCAGTTCTTCCTCGCTCCCACAGCCCGCGGCTTCCTGGTCTCATCCGCTCATCCCAGTGCCCTAGGGGTGTCGGTGCAAGCACCTACAGTGATGCCTGGAGGGCAGGAGAACAAGGCCCAGGGCCCTGCGCTGACTTCTAGGGGATGCAGGTGTGGGGAATGTAAGCTACCTGGGGACAGTGTCGAGTGCCATGTGTGAAGGAACCTGGTGCTGGGACTCAGGAGGCAGTGGGCAGGTGCTTACTCAGGCTCCCTTTGCCTTTTGGGAAATGAGATGAGGAGTTGACCCAAGTCTTCTGCCAAGAGTCCCAGGAGGCCACAGGGCTTTGGTTTTCTCCCCGCAGAGGAAATCCACGCAGAGGTCTGCTATGCAGAGTGCCTGCTGCAGAGAGCGGCCCTGACCTTCCTGCAGGTAGGAACCCGCTGCCTGTACAAGCAGCCTGGGGGTCTCAGAGGGTGGAACACCACATCTTAGCCTGAAGGGTTAGAGAAGCCGTGACCTGTGGCTGATGCAAAGACCAAGGCACAGTTACCCCAGCATTCCTGGCCCTGGGCAGGCTCAGTGGCAGAGGTGACAGGCTTTCCCTCTCCACAAGGGACACACGTGTTCCCACCCACTGACAGGATGCATGTCCACCTCGTGACTACTGGTTTCCTGCTGTTTTTGTGTCACGGGGGTGACAGACATTGTCACCAAATCAAACTTGATTCATTCAAGAACTTGACTTGTAGCACCTGCAACACACCATACTTTGTATATACATTGCAGGGTTGTTCTTTTTACATACCTTATACACGTTGCGTATTTGGTTCTGCCTGCATTTGCATATTTTATTTAACCATCACCTCAGGCCTGTGAAGGGGAGAATTAGGGGGAAGGACTCACCTTCTCAGGGTCAGATGGCTAACAAATGGCAGAGTTGGGGTTTAAACCAGGTCTGGCTGACTCAGCCTAGAGTAGGAAGTGACAGCCACTCTAGTATTCTTGCCTGGAAAATCCCGGGGACAGAGAAGCCTGGTGGGCTACATACAGTTCACGGGGTCACAAAGAATTGGACACGACTAAGCACATGCCTTCTGGCTGACTCAGAGCCTGTGCTCTTCACCATGGTGGAAATTGTGAGACTCACGACCCCTTGGTTTTACCAAAAAACCTGGATTATAATTATATGTACGTATGTATTCAGTCTCTTCAGTCGTGTCCAGCTCTTTGCGAGTCCATGGACAGCAGCCCGCCAGACTCCTCTGTCCATGGGATTCTCCAGGCAAGAATACTGGAGTGGATTGCCGTGCCCTCCTCCAGGGCATCTTCCCGACCTAGGGATCGAACCCATGTCTCCTGCATTGCAGGCAATCATCATGTAAATAGGTGTATTGGGGTGGGAGAGGCACATATAAATTTGCTGGGGTGTTCTTTATTTTTGTTAGTGATATTTCTATCACTTTGGACCTCAGATGATTAGAATTGGATTAATCTTAGTTCTTCATCAGGATCACCATGAATGCCCTTTTATTTCCTTTGTTTGTATACTCTATTATTATACATAAACACCCGTGAACCCCACCCCACCCTACCCAGTCAGAGAACAGAGCCCTGCTGGCAAGCCTCCTTCCTCCTTCCTTCCCCTCCCGGGGGTGGGGTGGGGGGCGGCACTATCTGGAGTTTGTATGTATCATCCCCACCCTATTTTTTTTAGAAATGGTTTTTCAGCTTCCTATTCATGTCTGAACACAAAATTGCTATGTTTTGGTTGCCTTTGAGTTTCTTAAGGCCTCAAACTGTGTGGGACTTGCTTTTTTTACCCAATCACACGAGGCTGTGTTTAATACTCCCTGCTGTGAACATGCCAGTTTGTTTTCCATTCTCCGGCTAAAGGACATCTGGGTTGCTTTGGTTCTTGGCTACTGTGAACAGTGATGCTATGAGCCTTCTTAAAATACATCCATTTTTGTTGGGTGTATACCTGGAAGTGGAACTGCCAGGTGGGCTGTAGGTATTGGTGCTTTTTCTTTTCCTGCATCGCATGGCATGTGGGATCTTAGTTCCCCAGCCAGGGATCAAACCCGTGCCCCCTGCAGTGAAAGTGTGGAGTCTTAATCACTGGACCACCAGGAAAGTCCCCAGGTATTGGTGCTTTAAATTATAAATGTGATAAATACCTGCTTGTTGTAAAAAAAAAAAAAAAAAAACACAATCCAAGACCGAAAGTCTCCCTTCCTTCCCACAGTTCCTCTACCTGGAGGAGACATGGTTAACTGGTGGAAGCATCTCCTCCAGGCCTTTCTCCAAGCACATAGTACATGTGAGCCTGGTAAAGGAGGTTGTGGTTCAGCCCTGGGCATTTTGGAAGGCTTGTTTGGCAAGCAAGACCCTCGTCTTAAGTCCCCAGGGTAGAGTGGGGAGGTCTAGTTTAGCTGACCTTGGACCCCTACCCATGCAGGGCCCCTCATAAAGCGAGGCCCAAAGAGACCCAGGAAGGATCTGGAGCCTTGATGATCCTCTCAAGCCTGTGGCTAACCACCCAGGCCTGGCTCTTAGCAAGTCTCCCTCCTGCAGGACGAGAACATGGTGAGCTTCATCAAGGGTGGCATCAAAGTTCGAAACAGCTACCAGACCTACAAGTGAGTGGGACTGGTCTGGGGTGGGGGTGTGGATGTGGGGGTCGGGGGGTGCAGTAAAGCACAGCATCTACTATCCTGTGCCCCTCAAGCTGCATTGTGGGAGGTAGAGGGTGCTGGCTGGAGGCAGGAAACCTAGAATGCTATGTGACCTCACATTTTTGCAACCTCAGGACCTCAGTTTTCTGGAATATTATTCACCTGGTTTTCTGAATGTATCTGTTCATTTGGTCCCCCCAAGTGCTATCTTTGTGCCTAACTCTGAACTAGGGAAGAATAAGACATTATGTACAAGCAGCTCGGTCTGGTTGGGGTAGGAGAAAGATGCAGGAACAATCATTTTGAAGACATCAATAGAATTCCTACACATTCGTTAAGGCCCCATCCAAATGCCACTTTCCCCATGAAGCCTTCCTTGAACCCTCCAAATCGTAGAAATAAATGGTGCTTATATACACACACCCCCTCCCCAGACTGGGAGCTGCTCGAGGGCCAGATAGGTTATTTCCATGCTGGCTCAGCACTGGGTCACACATAGGGCCATGTTTATGGAGCAAAGAATGAAGACTTAATCCAGAGCACTTCTGCCCAACATGGTCCTGCTGGCCTTGTCTGTAATTCCCAGACCAGGAAAGCTCTGAAAGTAATTAACCCTCCCTCCTGCCCCCAGTTTGGCATTGAAACTCCTTTTCCATTAAAAGTTGACTTGAATTGACTCGAGACTGTTGCCATTACTTTGCTCACTTAATGTGAGGGTTTCCCTGTGGAGACACTGTGAGGTTGATTTCAAGGTATTACTGGGGTGTCACATGCCATGCAGTGCGCGGATACCATCCTCCTTTGTGTGGTCTCTGCTGGAATTGCTCAAGGAAACTGGATGTGTGTTTTGGCCCCTCCAGTCTCCCTACCTGCTGCCAGAGTGATGTTTTCAAAGCACAAACCTTGTCAGGTCACTCCCTGCCAACTCCCAAGACCCCTCTTGCTCTTAGAATAAAGTCCCAGGTCTTTGCCGAGTCACTCCTGGGAGCTCTGTTTGTTCTTGTAACCACATCTCCTGCCCCCCTCCGCCTCAGCCATTTGGGCCTGCCCTCAGTTTTTCAAACATGCCAGCTCATTCCTACCTCAGGGCCTTTGGACAGGCTGTTCTCTCTGCCAGGAACACTCTGTGCAGGCTAGCTCCTCGTTCCTCAGGTTTCAGCTCAGATGTCAGCCCCTTGAGGAAACCTTCCCAGCACCCCAAATGAGGTCAGGCTCCAGGGTTCCCCCTCTTCCTCTCAGTGACTCGATGGGGGTCCATCCCTGAGAGGGGAGAGTAGTGAAGATAGCAGCTTGACGCACCCTGCCGTCCAGAGAAGCTCAGTCAGTGTTTGCTGAGTGAATGCTCTCAAGATGCTCATGGCCTGGGAGGAGGCAGATACCTCTTTAATTTCCCTGTCCTGCCCCAGGCGAACTGGCATATGTATATGGAAGGAAGGAAGGAAGAGGGTTGGATTCCGACCAAGAAACTCCAGGAAGACTTCCTTAAGGAGGTGCTGTTGGAGTTAGCCCAGTGTTCCTCAGCTGGGGCCAGTGTTCCCCCCACAAGACATTTGGCAATGTCCAGAAACATTTTGCTTGTCATACTGGGGGAAGCTGCTCCTGACAGCTAGTGAGTGGAGGTCAGGAATGCTGCTAAACTTCCTAGGATGTGCAGGAGAGCCTCCCTCCCCCCAATCTGAACAAAGAATGGTCCAGTTATCCAGCCTAAACTTATCAGCAGTACCGAGGTTGAGAAGCTGTTCTAGACAGAACGCAGAGCACAAGCCAAAGCCTAGAGGTCGGATGAGGCAGGTGTGCGAGAGCTGGTAGAGCTGAAATGCAAGAGCCAAGGGTGTGTCATTGCCGTGGGAGATGGGGCTGCCAGACAGTTACATATCCACCACCAGGGAGTTCTGAGATCAGTAAGAAGTGTGGGCCACTTGGCTCCAGCTGGAAGGGGCCCCCGCCCCCCAGACGTGGCTGAAATCGGCTCTGCCTCCATCTGCAGGGAGCTGGACAGCCTGGTGCAGTCCTCCCAGTACTGCAGGGGGGAGAGCCACAGGCACTTTGAAGGAGGGGTGAAGCTCGGCGTGGGAGCCTTCAACCTGGTGAGTGGGCGACCCTCCCCGTGTCCAGCATCTGGGTTCAGGATTAATCTCCCCTGCACATTACTGCCCTACACTGGGTCTCTGCCGGGCTACTGTTCCGGGCCCCCAGTGATGAAGCAGACACACTGCCAGCCTGGGGGTAACTCACAGATGGGGTGGGAGTGGGGGCTGGCCATGGCTCCATGGTCCCTTCTGTATGTTTCTTCCTGAGGCAAGTTGAAGCTTGAAATCAACTATGTCGACAGTATTTCTAGCACCAGAAATTGACAAACACAAGACATCAGGGCCTTTTCCTCCCCAGAAAGCTGGTGGTTAAACATTGACTAGTGGCTGGGAAGGAGACAGGCCTGGAAACAACTGGTGACCCATGGGGAAGAGAAAGCCAGGACTTCTTTCTGGGGGAGCTGGGGAAGGTTCCGGGGAACGGAGAGTATTTGAGCTGGAACTTGAAGGATCCACAGGTAAGGGAAGTTTTCCAGGCGGAAAGAGCATTCTAGGCAGAGGGAAGAGCGTGAGCTGAGTCAGGGAGGCGCAGAAGAGGTGTGCCTGCTCCTGGGAGGAGGAGCTGGTCTTGGATGATTCGGACTCCTGGCCCTGGGTGGCCAGGGACTTACCCCAAAGTGTGTGTGGTGGGCGGTGGCTCCTCCCCTATAGGCAAAGCCTGTTCAGATGGGGATCTCTGCCCCTCTCTGGGTTTCAGATTCCTCATTTGTAAGATGGGAGCAATGATTCTGGCCCAAGTGCTGAGAAATACAAGCTGCAGAGTGCATCAGATCCTTTAGCAGGTTGTAGCTGGACTGTCTTGGGTTCAAAAAGTGGCTCCACTTCTGATCTGTGGAGCCTTGGGCATATTCTGTCACTTACCTTATGCCTCTGTTTCTCCCTCTGTCAAACATAGCAGTAAATGCCTTCTTTGCAAGACTGTTCCGAGATTCAATGCAATGACAGAGATCCTGGTACAAAGCAGGGATTAAGTGTAGTAACAATAGCTAACTGCTAGGTGCAACCTCTGTTATGTTCTTCACGTGTATTAATGTGATCCGTCTGGTAGGGGCTATTTTTATTTCCATTTTACAGATGAGGAAACTGAGGCAGAGAGAGGTGACTGAGCTGGGAGTGGTGAGGTTAGGATTGAGACACAGTCTGTTCCTTATTGTCACGCTGTAGTGCCTCTCTCCATCAGGTGGAGCTGGGGGCGGCCTCATGGGCATTCCAGAGATGGGCCTGTACTTCAGGGATCACCCCCAGGACTGTGGAGGTCTGCATTTGGGAAGGGTGGCCCCCACCCCTCATGGGTCTGCCTCCCTCTCTCTTCAGACGCTGTCCATGCTTCCTACCAGGATCCTGCGGCTGCTCGAGTTCGTAGGGTTTTCAGGAAACAAGGTAACCGCCTCCCTCCTGGGGCTCCCAATCCTCTCAGCCCCAGGGCCGGAGCTTACCTGGTGGGGTGTGGCTGAGGGGCTGTGGGGCCTTAGTGCCAGCCCTGGCTCAGCGCCCCCCTCCGTGTGAGACCCTGGACAAGGCCCAGGCCTCTCTAGGCCTCAGTCTGCTCTCCTGCAAATGGGACCAGTGATTGCTACCAGGCTCTTCTCAGGGTGGAGAGGCTCTAGGGTGCAGGTAGGCATGAAGAGCAGCTCCAGGGGTCCTTTAGGGGCCTGGGGTCATCATCTCTATGTCTGGCAGGTGTTAGAAACCTGGTCCTTCTCCCCTCAGATAGCCTTCAGCAAGTCCCTCCCCTTGGGACCATTTTCTTGTCTGGGAGATGCCCGTGGGGAGCCCTGCTGTGCATTGGGCCTTGAGGTAGAAACCAGAGGACTCAAGAACCCAGAGGCTTTACTGAGGGCAGGAACCTGAGTGCTGGGTAGCAGATCAGGGAGGGCTCCATGGTGGAGGAGACCCAGAATGATACAAGGAGCATTAAGCTGGAAGTCAGGAGCCCTGGGTCTGGCTAGCCTCATCCCCTTCTTCCTGTGACTCTGAACACAGACCACTGACTGCCCTCTCCTCTGATCACATCAGTGTTTCTCCAGCTTGGACTTTCTCCAGCCTTTCCTGAGCGTTCGCCATGTGCACAGACCTCTATATTATTATTTACATATTATTTTTCTCAAATGTGGTTCTTTTTTTTTTTTACTTAAATGTATTTAAAGGAAACATCACTACACAGAGAACCCATATTATGTGGCATGGTAAGAGCATGATCATAACAATAAATACTACAGGACCAAGCAGTCTTCCTTGGTCCACCAGATTGTGTAGCCTGTTTCTCTCTGTGTGAAAGACAGCTAGAGCAGGGTGATGCTGCATGCTCCAGCACCACACTGAGGCTTTCTCCTGTACCCTGAGGACAGACAAGTTCTGGGAAGGGCCGCTCTTCACCTGGGACCCTGTGCTGCTTCTTGCCTGTCCCAGAACACATACAGGCTTGGCTGCCATCTGTGATCTGTGGCCTGGGCCCAGGGAAACACTCGTTAGAGGCTCTGAAAGTTCTCAGTTTTTCTTTTATAAGAAGGCCCTTGGGTCCTGAGTAGGATCTCAGGATGATGATGGAGAACACGAGAAAGTCTGAGAGGTGGGACAGGGTGGCCTGGCCAGGAAGAGAGGGTGGCAAGGCTGGAGCAAGAGGGACCTCCTATACCCACCAGCTCCAGCTTCATCTTTATCCCAAAGTCAAGGGGCTGTGGAGGGTTTGCAGCAGGGGTGAGCCAAGTCAGCTGTGTCTATTAGAAAGATCAGGAACACACTCTAGGACAGGCAGTGGGGCAGAAACTGCCGGTGGTGATACAAGCGTAGTCTGGCTTCTTGCTCCTCCCCAGGCAGGCTCTGGAGCCTTCTCCTCCTGGGAGCCTTCCCAGCCGGCAGTTTCTATGGCTCTGTCTGTGCCCTGAGCCTGTGGTTAGGATTATCTGCCTCCTTGTCATTTCTACTCCCCCACCAGACTTGGGGCTGCTCAGGGCCTTGGCGCCCACCATGGGGACTGAGCAGGTGACTGTAGGGAGGAATGGGGAAGGGGCTCTTAGGGAGGGAGGGGACACCCTCGCCTTCGCCCTGGTTGTGGCAGTGGTGTCCTCTGCCCACAGCAGGATGGCTGAGGAACTGAGAAGGACAGCCTCTCGTTCTTGGTCGCATAGCCTGGGAGCAGCTGGCCCAGCCTCCAGGGCTCCAGACTCGGAGCTCAGCACTCTCTGGTCCCTTCCGCAGCAGTGTCGTCCTCACAGCTGTCCAGTGGCCTCCCTTCCCCTCCCCTGCCCCAGGTCCTGGGGTAGAGCTGGGGAGCTCAGGCCTGGCTGGCCTCAGCTGTCCGCATCTTTCCCCAGGACTACGGGCTGCTGCAGCTGGAGGAGGGGGCGTCAGGGCACAGCTTCCGCGCCGTGCTCTGCGTCATGCTGCTGCTCTGCTACCACACCTTCCTCACCTTCGTGCTTGGTAGGAGTGCCCTCCCAGTGAGTGCCGGGGCCTCTGGGCTTTGGCTGCCTCTAGAGGGCAAGGGGCTGCTGGGCCCCCAGGACTGGGGAGGGGGCCCTGAAACCAGAAACAGTAGAACTGCAACTATCCAGGGGCCTGGACACTCACTTCTTTACAGTGTTACTGGGTTCCAGGCTTGATTTTCTCACCTGTGAAATGGGGGTGGTTCCTGCCCACCTTGTAGAGGGCATGAGGATGCTGTTGGCCCTAGCGTCTTATTCAGTCCTCACATCACCCCGGAGACAGCAGAATTATCATCCGCATTTCTCAGAGCAGAAATGGAGGCCCTGAGAAGCCCCTGGTGGGTTGCTGGGAGGATCACCAGGGAGGATGGTGATGTGTCCTGTTGTTGCCCATCTCCTTCAGGCACCGGGAATGTCAACATCGAGGAGGCAGAGAAGCTCTTGAGACCCTACCTGAAGCGATACCCTAAGGTGAGCCTCACCTCTTGGTAGACACCTCCAGCCCACATGTGCCCTGTGGACCCCCCCAAACCCATATACGTGTCATTGTAGGGCGCCATCTTCCTGTTCTTTGCGGGGCGGATTGAAGTCATTAAAGGCAATGTTGATGCGGTAAGTAACAAGGGTCTGAGCCAATGCTGGAGGCCCCTCAGGTCTCCCAGGTCAGTAGGTCTGCAGACACACAGACAGGGGACAGGCAGACGGGAGGGGGCCCTGAGAGAAGACCCACAAAGGGAGCGGGCCCAGGAGAGGCACTGCCAACAATGGGACAGTCTGGGAGGGCGAGGGAGGAGGTGGTGGTAGTGGTGAGTGGGATTGACAGGGAGGAGGAGGAATACAGCACCCTTGAGTAAGGCAGAGAGGTGGGAGGATGCCCTGTCCAGGGCAGGGTGACAGGCTGGAACCTGCTGCCAGGGGTGAAGCAGGCACCTGGACGGCCTGTCTAAGGATCTGGGCTCCGAGGAGGGAGGGAGCTGTGGAAGGGGTGAGGGAGGGGAGGCTTACCACCCTGAGAATCCCCAGCACTGAGCCAAGGCCCAGGACAGACTCTGTGACTCAGAGTTCTGGTGCCTTCCGCTGGTCCTGGCTGTGGTTCCTCAGGCCGAAGGACAGATGCCCTGGGTCCAGGTCACTTTGTGGAAGCTGCTGGAACCTTTGGAGTTTGCTCTGAGGCAGAGACATCAGTATATCACTTTAATACTTCCCACTGCTTATTGCGCCTCTGTTATAGCTCTGTCCCACACCCTTTCGCTCTGTGCCGAAAGACTAGAGTCCCTAGGAGGGTTGGTAACTGGGCCCAAGGTCATGTAAGACTTTGAGGATAGAACCGGGACTGGAGGCCACACCCACTGTCTCCCCGATGCTGCTGCGCGTCCCCCTCCGGAGGCTGGCGTGGGGCTGGGGCTGCTGTGGAGTTGGGCAGGGATGGAGGGCGTGGCAGGGGGTCGGGGCAGACGGCGGGGCTGGGGGATCCTGGCAGAGGCTCAGTGGCAGGTGCCCACAGGCCATCCAGCGGTTTGAGGAGTGCTGTGAGGCCCAGCAGCACTGGAAGCAGTTCCACCACATGTGCTACTGGGAGTTGATGTGGTGCTTCACCTACAAGGGCCAGTGGACGATGGCCTACTTCTACGCGGACTTGCTCAGCAAGGAGAACTCCTGGTCCAAGGTGAGCTGACGCCATGTGCTGGGGGAAGAGGGAGACCAGAGGACCAGCCTAGATTGGCCATGAGCCCCAGACCAGGACCAAACCCCTAACCGAACACAGACATCTCAGCTATAATTTAAGCAAAACCACAAATTCTACTAGACCTCAGGGTTGGAAGGAACTAAAGACCACGGGAAACAGGTGACCTTTAGAACTACAAGGTGTCGAGATTTTTAGCCACAAGGTACAGAAGTGTCACTCACATGGTCTGCGTGAGTGTTGCCCAACATAACTTTCTGTTCCAGTGAAAATGTTCTGTGCTGTCCAGTGTGGGAGCCCCCATACGTATGCACTCCAAGCTCTTAAAATGTGCCTGCTGCAACTGGGAAACTGGATGTTTTCTATTTTATTCTATTTTAATTAATTTAAATGTAAACAGTCACATGGAGCTAGTGGACATGTTAGCTGACTATGCAGGTGTAAACACAAAGGCTTATTGGTTCATATAACTGAAAATTCTAGGCACTTCTGATTTCAGGTTGGGCTGAATCCAGGAATTCTAATTCTGTCATTTGGGCTTATTTTTTCTGGCTGGGACTGTGTTCTTCTGTGTGACTTCTTCATTGTACAGGCAGTTTCTCTCCATGTGCCAGCAGGGTGGCTATGGGCTGCCTGCTCCTATATCATCTTCCCAATTGGTTTCAACCAGAGTCCCATGATAGAGCCTCATTGGTCTGCGTAGATCACAGGCCTGGAAACAGGGGTGGGAAGACCCCTCATGGATTAGAAGTAGGAAAGGGGTGATTCCCCAAAAGAAAAATGAGGTGATGCCCCAGAATAAGTGTTGTTGGGAGTGAGCATTAAGGAGATGCCATGCTTAACCATAAATGCTTATCATGGTTCAGTTCAGTTCAGTCACTCAGTTGTGTTTGACTCTTTGCAACCCCATGGACCTCAGCCTGCCAGGCTTCCCTGTCCATCACCACCAACTCCTGGAGCTTGCTCAAACTCATGTCCATCGAGTTGGTGATGCCATCCAACCATCTCATCCTCTGTCATCCCCTTCTCTTGCCTTCAATCTTTCCCAGCATCAGGGTCTTTTCCAGTGAGTCAATTCTTCACATCATGTGGCCAAAGTGTTATCATGGTAAGTGGTGAAATAAGTATAAGCCATTCTCATCATAGAGTAATGATAGCACAGAATTCTGAACTAAGAGTCTTAGAATCATCTAGATCATCAGAGAGCATCCTCTATTGTGAAATCCATAGCACATATGTCTCAGTGACCCTGATTTTCTCATCTTTCTCCCACCTCTGAATGAAAGTCCCTATTAGTCACCCTGCCTAGGGCCCAGGCTGAAAGGGACTCTCTGGCTCAGGGTTGGCTTCCCTGGTGGCTCAGACAGTAAAGAATCTGCCTGCAGTGCAGGAGACCTGGAGTCGATTCCTGGGTTGGGAAGATCCCCTAGAGAAGGGAATGCCAACCCACTCCAGTATTCTTGCCAGGAGAATTCCACGGACAGAGGAGCCTTGTGGACTACAGTCCTTGGGGTTACAGAGAGTCGGATACAACAGAGTGACTTTCACTTTCGCTGGCTCAGGGCAGGCAGGGCTGGGAGGAGGAGTGGGCTTTCACTGAGCTCTGACTGTGTGCCCAGCGCTTGTGCTTTCCTCCACATTACACCCAGTGAGGTAGATATTATCTCCATCAGGCACATGAGAGACAGAGGCGAAGAGAGGGTGAGAGACTTCCCTGGGCCACACAGCAGCTGGTGACACACACAGGATCTGAAGACAGTTTTTTTTGACTCCAAGGCCTCTGTATTTTCCCTTGCTCCTCAGTTCCCCTGAGTAGGCCCAGATTGCCCCAAGACCACCTTGCTGTTGAAGGCACTTCCTGAGGCCCAGCCCCTGTGGGCCCAGCATTCATCTCTCATCCCTCCCCCTCCCAACAAAGCCTCTGAGAACCTTTATAAATTAAAGTGATCTAGAAGCCTTCTTGTGAAGTGGGGCAGGCGGCTGGGCCTTCTACCCAAGGAAGAAGAGACCTGAGGTGGCCACACATCTGCTGTGAGGAACAGAGGGAGGGCCAGGCCTCCCACATGTCAGCAAGTCTGGCTGTGAGTTGGCTCAGTCTTCAGCTCTGTGGCTTTGGGGTGGTCAGCCCCCTTCTCTCTGCAGTGCTTTTCTCAAAAGCGTTTCCTGTGAAAGTAGGTAGGGGTTGTGGCACCTCGAGTTCTGGGGCCTCATTCATCCCTAATATCCAGCGCTTGGCTACTAAAGTCCACCGGCTTCCAGCTCTAGGGAGTTGGCCTGTGGTCACTGCCCTGCGTGCCGGCCCCTCTGCTCAGTGTCCACCTGTGCTAAGCTGGGTCATCCCTGTGGGCCTTTCCCCCAGTGCTTGCAGCCAGAAACCAGGTGGTGACAACGGTGTGCTCAGTGCCGTAATGGGGGGATCTGAGGGGAGCTCAGAGGCAGCCCTGAGCAGCCTAGCCAAGAGGACAAGGAAGGCTTCTGGAAAAGGAGATGTCTGAACTGAGAGTCTTGAAGGATGAGGAATTAGGGTGGCAGGACACCCAAGGCCAGAAGAACTGCAGGGGCATAGGCTGGGAAGCTAGGGGGCTGCCAAGAGGTCCTGTGAAGGGCTTGTGGGTGGAAGTGCAGGGGGACCGTGGAGGGGTCTTCCCCCTCTAAGCCACACACTGGAAGCTTCTTGGGGACAAGGACTGCCTGCCTGCACAGAAGCTAGTAGAGTAATCTGGCAAAATAAATATGTGGAATCAATAGGCAAACCGGTAACTCTGGGAGACAGGACTCTCCCTCAGACAGGGTGGCTGTGGCTCTCCATCAGCATGGCCCCATAACATCCCTTAGTAGCTTGGATGCCATGGCTCTCACCATGCTAGGTCACTGCATCCGTCCTAATTCCTGTTGACTCAGTTCGGGTGAGGGGCAGGGTTGGGGCAGAAGCTCTGAGAGGAAGCGTGCAGATGAGCCTGGCAAAGAAGGGGCAGTAGGATCCCAGGCAGAGGGACAGAACAAGCAGGGGCCTGAGGTGAGTTTAGGGAGTGATAGGGAAGAGGCCTGGAGGAGGAGCCAGAGGAGCAGGTCTTCAGGGCCCTGAGTGGCTGCTTGGGCTTTAGCCTGACAGTGGGGGAGCCCTTGTTGCTTGTGGCTTGTATTTGTGCTTTTAGAAATCTGATCTGTCCTGCAGCCGCTGGGCACCCTCACATGCCAGTCCTATTCTAGGGAAGGTCATCTACAACTGAACAAAGACCTCGAGGCTGATATTCTAGTGGGGAAAGAGACAAGGAACATAGGTGATGTGCAGTGTAAGATAACGTCAGGTTCTGGTTAAGTGCAATAAAGAAAAATTGGGCAAGGTGCAGGATGTGGAGAACAGTTTGGTCAGGAGGGGCCTGCCTGAGAAGACACCAAAATGGAGTGAAGGAGCAAGCCAGGCTGACATCTCCGTGAAGAATGTTCCAGGCCTGGTAGATGTTAGGACAGGTGTCGAAGGAAGCTGAAGCCATGAGTTGATACATCCTGGAAACAGCCCAAAGGCCAGTGTGGCTAGAGTGAGGAGAAGCTGGAGGGGAAATTCAGGGGAGGCTGCATTGGGCCTCGCAGGCCATGACAGGGAGAGTGGACGTTCTCCCCAATGTGATGGGATATCATGAGTCAGAGGGACTGCTGTGACCTCATTTTAAAGTGTCCGCATGGCAGTGGTGTGGAGAATGGCTGGCGGGGGGCAGGAGTGGGAGCAGGACATCAGTGAGGAGAGCACGTGGACCAGGGCAGTAGGAAGACAACCCTGGAGGCCTGGAGCGGGGAGATGGTGTGGAGTGATGGGGCCAGGTTGCTGGGATTCAGGAATTCTGTGGGAAGTAAAGTCCGGAGGGCTTGGCGGCTCAGTGCTGGGGCCAGGGAGAGGGAGAAGGCACAGGTGACACCAAGAGGTTAGAGATGGGATGGGGAACAGATTTCACTGAGGGGAGCATCTCTTAGCACACCCCGCAAAGACCAGCTTTTCCTCATGTTGTGAAGGGCAGGCTGAGGTGCTGAGGGCAGACTGGAACTGGGAGCAGCCCTGGGTTTCAGCATGGGTGGGGCTCCCAGGTGGAGGTTGCTTTCCATCTTCTCCTAAGACTGGACTCCAGGATGTCCGGCTCCCTTCCCTCCTGTACCCGCTATACTTTGCTGGGTAGCAGCCCCCGTGGCAGGAGCTGTGGTTCAAGACTCGACCACTGGAGGGCAGCACAGAGCCAGGCTCCTCTGGCACTGAACTTCAGGCAAAGGGGAGCGGCTTTCAGAGATAGATCTCTGAGATGGGGGTGAGGTTGGGGCTCTGCAAACCACCCCTGTCTTGTCAGTGGATCCCTTGAAGCCACACAAACCTGGGGTCCCTCCCAGCTCTGCCCCTAGCAGCCCTGCTTCCCAGGAAGCAGAGGTAGGGTACAGATTCCTTTCTGGCATTGTCTTTGGGATCAAGTGATATATGTAAAGTGCCTGGTACACAGCAAGGCAGTCTCACCAAGGGATCCTGAGATGAGCCATAACCCAGGTCCCTGCCCCTCCTGGCCTCACACTTTTTGTGTATTCCATGCTTTATGCTACCCACCCATTTGCATCCCACTTACACACGTCTCTGCCCTCCCTTTGATCAGGATGTTCCTTTTGCCTGGAAGGTCCTTTTTCTGTTTCCGTGAATCTTCCCATTGGCCTTCAAGGGCCCAGTGTGAAGTGGCTGCTTCCCTTTGTATCGTCCCCAGAGCCCCTGCTGCCCTGTCTTTGTGTCTCCGTCCTGTCCTCAGCACTGCCCGGTGCATGCACTAGTTGCTTGAGTCTGCCCAGTTGCTTCAGAGTGGAGAGGTCAGGTGATTAGACACGGCCCCTCATGGATTTAACTCCTAGGTCATGTCCTCAAGTTGCTTCAGCTTCCTCGCCCAGTTTCTCCCCTGGGGGTTGGGGATAATGGTGAGGTTCCGGTGAGCTTTTGTGCCAGTTCAGGACTGTGATTTGGAGGGCAGGTTGTTTACACCTGACTGTTGCTCTGCGTCACACAGGCCACCTATATCTACATGAAGGCCGCCTACCTCAGCATGTTTGGGAAGGAGGACTACAAACCGTTCGGAGATGACGAAGTGGAGTTGTTTAGGTGGGTCTGGCCGTTGCATTCCATTGTAGGTCTCAGCCAGGCTCTGCTCACAGCCACCCTGAGCAGAGGGAGATGGGGGGATTGTCATCCCCAGGGCCCTGAACCCCCAGCCCTCCCCAGTCCTCCCCCCACCCCATGCGTGTCGCTGTCTCCCACGCCCACCTCCTCTTGCTGCTGCTGCTGTTAGAGCCCTTTGAATCTGTTCAGAGGTTTTCTTTCACAAAAGTGGTTTTGTCAACATCATTTCCACTGTGCCTCTTTCATCCAGAGTGTAGCACAGATGTGGACACAGGTCCAGAGAGGTTCCTTCTGCCGAGTTAACCTGATACACTCAGAAAAGCAGAGTTGGAATCACGCAAGCAGGATTAAATCTAGCCTCTGCCATTTGTAACCTGTGTCATCTGAGACAGTTTCAGCATCTGTAAAATGGGAATAACAAACTCGGCTTTGCAGGGTTGTTTTGTAAATCAAATAGAGAATAGATTTAGAGTCTGCAGTAGGGCCTGGAGCCAATAAATGGTGGCTGTTTTTATTCTTACCTGCACTGCTGTGTTTGCCTTCTGCCAAGGGCCTAGAGCAGGACTCAGCCATGGCAGGCCTGAGGAGGGAGCCTCGGGCTTTCCCCTAATCATGGTGAGGGTTGGCCCCAACTTGCAGATGTGGAAGTGAGTGTAACCATTGCTTCCTGGGCTGTCACAGTCACAGGGTGCTGTCATTTACTGAGTGACTTAGTTTCTTTATCTTATGTAATTCTTCTAGAAGATCGGTGAGGGTAAGAATCTGTAGGGAAATAAGAGTTATTTTCCCTCCATCCTTCTAGATTCTTGGCTGAGACCCTCATAATAAGATTAATGGAAAAAACAAACAGAAATTTAATAACTCCTATATTGGAGGGACCCAGGAAAACTGAGTTGACTCTCTGAAATGGCCCAAGCTGTTACCTTAAATGCCATCTCCAGCTAAAGCAAAAAAGATTTAGTTGGATGGGGAGCCAGTTATGGGAGGTTTTCAGGTAGAAGAGAGGGTATATGGTTGTTATACAGATTTTAGTCTCCGCCTTCTTCATTGATAAGTTTCTGGAGATTTAGTCTTCCTCCTCTTCCTGGTTCAGAGAAAGACATCCTTACAAATGGACATTTTCCTTGTAAATGTCTCTTACAAAAAGGTTAAATTCTACTAGATTTTCAGAGCATTTTGTGTGTTTGCTGTTTTCTTAAAAATAATCAGCCTAAAATAACCCTTATGCCAAAGACGCATATTTGGGGGTGACAAATTCTCCTTTTCATATCATTGTCTCCACTTTACGGATGAGAAAGCAGGCCCAGAGAGGTTCCACAGTGAATAAGTGGCAGAGGTGTTTGGTGGGGACCTCACAACTAGGTCCAGCTGTTTACTGGGCCTGGACTGCTCAGGTCACAGCCATACCCCCATGATTGTGGCAGAAATTCAGGGCAAGGCAGAGCTGGGGAGATGGGGACCTAGATGTAGTCTTGCTCAGCTGCATCCCACGTTTTACTCTACCCTTGGAAACAGCTGAGGAGGCTGCAACTCACATGGCCAGAGTTAATGAAAGGTTTGTGCTGTGTGGTCTTGGGCAGGTCCTTCCCTTTATGAGTTTTAATCTCTGTGAAACTAGGGTCAGACTTCTGCTGGGCCCTCAGGAAATGGGGGCTGGGAGTAGAGAGGGACAGCTGGAAGGCAGAGAGGGCCCGAGGGGTGGAGGTGGTCATGTACAGTCTCACCTCTAGCTCCTGGTGCAGAGGAGCCTGCCTAGCCACAGGAAGTGGTCAGATCTCACGACAGGGCCTGTGAAATTAGGCCGTAGCCGCAGACTATGAATCCAACACTCTCATCACATAGATGGGGAAAATGAGGCCCAGAGAGGGGTCAAGCAGAGGCTGGGCAGGCTGGGGACTCTCAGTTCTAGCATTTTCTTGCCCTCTCTCCACCCTCATCTCTTCCACAGAGCTGTGCCAGGCCTGAAACTCAAGATTGCTGGGAAATCTCTACCCACAGAGAAGTTTGCCATCCGGAAGTCCAGACGCTACCTCTCCCCTAAACCTGTCTCATTGCCCGTCCCTGCTCTGGTGGGTAGGAGGGTCTTGACTGGTCCTGAACTCGTTTGGGGTTGTGGGGATTAGAGCTGAGGGTCAGGGATACAGCCAGTGACCCTGGAGGGTGTGGACGCAGGACAGAGACCCTCATGACCCCAGGGCCTGGAGAGGATTTTACAAATCACCTGGCCCTGGGTGAGGGACGCATGAGTTTGAGCCTACCTCTACCTCTGAGAAAGCACTGGTCTACTAGGGATGGGGGTGGGCAGACAGTGAGCAGGCTGCAGATGCCTGAAAGCAGAAAGCACAGCTCTCCTAGGTAGGCATCTCTCAGCTCTTTGTGTTGCCACCCTGTCTATTTCTGTCTTGTCACATGATTTTAATTATTGTTTGTACTGTTCCCCCATCACTGCCCCAAGCTTTTCTGAGGCTGGGACCCATGTTACAGTCGACTCTGAAATAACAGTAATTGCTGGCATTGTTACTGGGCACATGCTGTGTTCAAGGCTCATCACACCCATTGCCTATTGCCTCATCTGATCTTCACAGGAACCCTCTTAGGTGCTGGTGGCATCTCCATTTTACAGAAGGGGATAATAAGGCCTAATAGACAAGTAGGAAGCTAAAATATAGATAAGATATAAGTAGAAAGATGAAATAACTTGTCCAAGTCCCATAGCTGATGAGTTAGAATCTGAACCCAGGCAGTCTGGTTCCAGCCCATATTCTGAATCACAGTTATGATGCTAATTCCATGCATGATCTGAGCAGGCATCAGAGCAGGTTCTAGTTTGTTAAGAGTCTTTGTTATTCAAATAAGGCAGCCAGAAAGGTAGAAAGGATGCTGCTTCAGAGGCCTGGCTCTGCTGTCCACTAATTGTGTGACCTTGCATATAGGGTCCCCTTTCCCTTAATGTAAATATCTACCATGCCCATTTCATAGAGCAGGTATGAAAATCTGCTGATAAAAACTTATTAAACACTGCAGAAATTAACAAGTTCAGTATTTATGTAGAATTTATATTGAGCTTATATCCTGATAAATAAAAGATATTTATTTATATCTTTAAATAAATTTTGAACTATTTTACAGTTCAAAATATACAATAAAACTGTCATCAAATGGGGGCATATGTTGTAAGGAGGGGCAGGGAAAGCAGCTAGCTGGATATTTAGGGGAGAATTTCCAAAACTGTAACCTGCAAGATGCTATGTGTGCATAAGATTATTTCTGTGATTAAATACATTTGGGAAAGACCGGCCTGAACAAAGTTTACATACTGTAGACCTTCTTGGAGCCTTTATATGCTCATCTGCACGGTAGGTCTCCGAGAAGAAGCTTGAAGGTGAAGTTTGTCCCTGTTATTTAGCCACAGAACTCTTTTAGACCATGTAATGATTTAATAAGTACTTGTCAAAACTTAAAGTGCCTCCCTAGAACATAACAAAAACTATAAAAAGTCTTTCTAGAACTTTATGTATACAAGTCACTGTCATGTCCATTGCTTGGTTTGATAGTTTAGGAAATGCTAATATAGGCTAACAGAATTCCGTTCCATTCCGTCGCTCAGTCGTGTCAGACTCTTTGTGACCCCGTGGACTGTAGCCTACCAGGCTTCTCCGTCCATGGGATTCTCCAGGCAAGAATACTGGAGTGGGTTACCGTTTCCTTCTCCAGGGGATCTTCCTGACCCAAGGATCGAACCCGGGTCTCCCGCATTGGAGGCAGACACTTTAACCTCTGAGCCACCAGGGCTAACAGAATTACTAGAATGAAAATTTAGTATTCTGAGCTTCCTGGCAGTTAAGGCAAAGAAAGAAATCATATATTTCATAGATGGAAACTCAGGCCCACTGCCTTAGTGAAATAGGAGAGAAGGTAACTTGGTCTTAAGCCCCTGAAGGCTTACGTCAACTATGATTCCTCTGGTACAGGAGGCCCTGTTAGCTGGAGCAAGGAAGACAGCGCCCTGGAGAGTGTGGGGCATGACCTTGTTCTCAAAGGATGGGAAATTTGGACAGAGAGATTGGGAGAGTGCAGACTAGTGCCCTAGGGTTCCAGGAACAGAAACGTAATTGAAAACTGTATGAGGAGAAGTGTGAGAATACAGGTCCCTCTTAAATTCTCACAGGGGTAAGGAGAGATCTCAATAATAAGTAAGAGATAAGAATCCCCATCACTCCCTCAAGCTTACAGCTTCAAAGGCTGGGCTGAGACTTGATATGGAAGATTAGAGCTAGAAGGGCCTTTAGTGACCCTCATCTGAGCTACACATTTTATAGATGGAGAAACTTGATGCCCCACTGGGGAGGAAACCTAGGACTGACTTGCTCCCCTGCCCCTAGGAAATGATGTACATTTGGAATGGCTACGCTGTGATTGGGAAGCAGCCGGAACTCACAGACGGGATCCTTGAGATTATCATCAAGGCTGAAGAGATGCTGGAAAAGGGCCCAGGTGACTACCCCCAGGCCCTTGAACTGGCCAGGCTGGGTCTGAGCACAGGTCTTTACAGTTGAAGGTTCCCTCTACCCAAAACGTCCTTCCTCACTTTTCTACCCTGGTAATTGTCCTCTGCCTTTCTAGGCGGAGTTTCAGTGACAGCTTCTCCCTTGTCCCCCAGGGAGCATCAGGGCCTCTGCTGGACTCCCACAAGCCCTGAGCTTCCTTCAGTCCGTCCTGACTTCACTGTATTGTCATCGTCTCAGTGTCTGTCTTTCCTCCCCAGATGTGAGCTCCCTGAGGACAGGAACCATGTGTGAGCCATCTCTGTGTCCCCAGGGCCCAGCAGAGTAGGGGCTCCATGAGTAACTGTTGAGAAAATGAACAAAGCTGTCTTCCTTCACTTCCCTATTCTCAGAGAATGAGTACTCAGTGGATGATGAGTGCTTGGTGAAGCTGCTGAAAGGCCTGTGTCTGAAATATCTGGGCCGTGTCCAGGAGGCTGAGGAGAATTTCAGGAGCATCTCTGCCAAGTAAGTGCCTCTGTGGCTGCTCTCGCTCCAGATGGCCTACTGCTGGGCCCGGGCTGCAGGGCAGCATTTTCTGGGTTTCCCTTTCCATGTGCGCACAGGCACAGTGCCTGACTCTGGCCTACTCCTACTCGCTTCACATGTACTAGTTTCTGTTTTGTGCTAGGACCCTTCCAGGCCCAGATCATTCAGACCTTGTCCTCCAAGGCCACCAGGCTGCCCAGCGACAGGAGCCCATCTGCTGTGTTTCCTGTGAATGGTGTCCCCTGGAGTTTGTAACTTAGGAACTCTGTCCTTGGGGAGCACAGATATTAGAGAGACAGCTATAGGTAACTTAATCTGGTATGGTGAGGGCTGTGCTAGAGGAAAGCAGAGAGGCCAGCAGGTGCCAGGAGGAGGGACCTAAACCTAATGCTAGACACCAGGAAAGGCTTTCCAGTAATGCCACTTCAGTTGGAAAGTTTATTAGGCAGAGAAAGCAAGGAAAGAGGAGTTTTAAGTGGAGTAGGTAGAGCATGTGCTAATGCCTGGACGCAGGAAAGACACCAGAGGTCAGGTGACAGCAGTCAGTCCTTCCCTGCTTAGGTCAAGTCGTAGAGAAAGGGTTGTAGATGAAATAAAGGGTGGCGGGGTGCGGGGTTGGGGACTGAGGTGGAGGTAGGCTTAGGACATGACGTGAACCTGTCAGGGACTTGGGGCCCCAAGTGCAGAGGACTGGAAGGCTTTGCTGTAGTTCTTAAGTCTTTCTAGGGCTGAATAGTGGGAACCTTCCAAGTTGGAATTCAGGTCAGAAAACCCCATGAGACCATGAGTTGGATCCTCCCATTTGGGAGATGCTCAGGAGGAGTCTGACAGACGTGCCCAAAGGATGTCTCAAGAGCAGGCTGTGTTTTCTTCTGTCCTACAGTGAAAAGAGGATTAAATATGATCACTACTTGATCCCAAATGCCCTGCTGGAGCTGGCCCTGCTGTTTATGGAGCAAGGCAGAAACGAAGAGGCTGTCAAACTCTTGGAAACTGCCAAGTAAGGCTTGATTTGCCTTGGTCTGGCCTTTGTTCCCCATGAGCTCAGGGGAGGCAGAGGTGCCAGGCAGCAGTGTGAGAGGGTGCTGGCAAAGGCAGTGTAGGCAGCCCTGAGGCTGGGCCCATGTTCCAGAGGAACCCAGCTCTCACTTGGTGTAGGGAGGCTTCTTCCTTAATTTACTGAAGAGGAATTGAAATCCCAGACTCAGTGACTGAGTTATCCAGGGTAACACTGCAAGCTGCAGGGCTGGTGTGAAGATGCAGGTCTCCTGCCTTCTAGATTCACACTGGGCCCCAAAGGACCAAGAGTGGTTCCAGAGGGCATGATAATAGGTAATCCCTATTAAATTTAAGCCCAACTCTTTCTTTAAATGGAGATAGGAATTAGCCTTTAAAAATATTCCTTGGCTAGTGGGTTCCCACAGCTCAGACTAAGGGAAAAATCACAACCTGGAGCAGCTTCACATGTCTGATTCTCTGGTCTCTTCCAGGCAAAACTACAAGAATTATTCCATGGAATCCAGGACACATTTTCGAATCCAGGCAGCCACACTCCAAGCCAAGTCTTCCCTAGAAAAGGGCAACAGATCTATGGTCTCATCAGTGTCCTTGTAGTTTTGTGCAGCAGTCCCAGGTTGGAAGACAGAATCAGCTGGACAGAGCTCCTGGAAACATTTCAAAAAGAACCCCTCCCCCTGCCCTGCCTTTGGGGCCCACCGGTGCTCCACTGGGACAGCACGACATAGGTGTCTGCAGAAGAGAAGCCAGCATGTTCATCAGTGCGGCCAAGGGCTTTTGTCAAGGCCAGAGCAGGTGGAGCTCCCTGCCTGCCCTGTCACACATACGGGTACTTGTTTTTCACTGTGATGTTAAGAGAATGTATGAACAGTTTACATTTTCCTTAGAAATACACTGATGGAATCAAAGTTGGCTTTGGGGAAAAAAAAAAACCACCAACCAACCACCTGTATGTAAATCATTGTTAGACTTCAGCGAAGTCTCAGCTTCCAGGGCTGGAAGGACCCAAAAGAGGATCTGGACCTCAGGCTTCATTTCTGAGGGCTAAACACAGAGGTTTCACACAATCCCACTACCTTACTTCTTACAGCCCCTTTGTAATTCTGCAATTGAAAAAACAATCAAACATGTCTTTTTAGTGAGATAATCTTGAGTCCATTTGTAGGAAAAAAAAAAATCAAGTCCCACTACAAGGAGTGATGATATCAAGGCCTGAAGGAAGGGGAGCCCTTTCTGTGCCAAAGCCAAGAAATTTGGCAGGTAAAGTTTCTCAGACACTGGTCTGCTATACACCAAACTGAAACCACTGGGAATGATTTATGAAAGAGAAAAAATCTTCTATACTTCAGGATACATTTATTTACTGATAGCATTTTTCTTAGAATGGTTATTCTTAGCCTGTTTATGTATGTTTTAGATTTTTCAGTTAAGAGAAAAGCTATATTTCAGTAATAAAACTTACATACTTTCAGAGATCATGCAACATCTATTTCAGTAAAATACTTTGTTGCTTGAATTCTTGGGCAGGGCAGAAAGTTTCAATCAGAAGCCATATGGCCCAAGCATGTTTTATTTAGACAACCGAATGCTTTAAAATTTTCAGAATAAGTTAACAAACATTTAAAAATGGGGAGACTTCACAAATAAATCTGGTTTCTGGCTTCTTACTTTAAAAATCTGCAATACTGGGCTTCATTTTCACAAGGCAACAATCAGTTGGAGCTGAGTAGAAGCTCTTTTCAACACTTATCCTTTTGGCCCCTAAAAGTGTCTGACTAACTTAAACACACAAATGCAGTTTCTGTAAGGGAAGGACCACAGATGACTTTTCCAATCTTCCAGCCTGCTATATTTTAGCAAACACTTTTAAGCATATGCTAGGGACAGGGTGGTTTAATCAATTAATATACAACTAAGTTTCCTGTGACTGATATTGAATGAAGTTATGGGTTTTAGGTAAAGCATATTCTCACTAGGAAAAGACAGTCAAAAGATCTTCTTTTGCACTTAGTGTACTGTCAGAACAGAAATGCTACCGAAGGAAAGACCTAGTATCTTGTTAGAACTAGACAAAAGAATGCTTTCCACAAAGGGCAAGCTCTCTCTCTTCCACAGCCTGGATGCTGGGAGCCCAGCCCAGCAGGGCAGGTGCAAGGGTTGAACTAGAGCTAGGCTGCTGAACAGGGTTGGCCCCTTGGCCTCCCTCACATTTCAGAATGCTGCCCATTGCAGTATAAAAGCAGTACTGGTCACTGCATACCCAACATAAAATTGACGTTTACAAAACCTTTCTTTCATCTCAGTGTTCATTTTAGGTGTTTTTAAACTTTTTATGCCAGGGTGATTTCCTAGTTGTTGCTATTTCCTTCTGGGCTTCACAAATTAGCCCTCCAGCACCTTAACATCTGTCTGCTGCCCTGGCTGCAGTCTTACCAGTTTTGTCTCCTTTATCCTACCTGCAGCATGAGCTCCTCCCTCAAAAGCATGTTTATGAGGGAGGTCCCTGGTGGTCCAGTGGTTAGAACTTGGTGCTTTCATGGACATGGCCGGGGTTCAATCCCTGGTCAGGGAGCTAAGATCCTGCAAGCTGGATGGCCAAAAACAAACAAACATGTATGTGAAGGAAGGTGAAAATACTGTCTTGAGATTCTCATTGTGTCTTGAGCCATTTCTGGTCATTGCTTCTCTAACACTGCAGACCTTCCTAGCACATCTGCCCTAGAAAGGCAGCTGATCAGGTGAGGAGAGTTCTGGCCTCCAAGTAAGGAGACCTAATTCCAGCCCCTGCTTTGCTACTACTGCTTTTTCAGTGTGACCCTGGGAGTCATGGAGCCTCTAAAATTTAGTAATTTGAACTAGATTAAGGCTCTCTCCTGCTGTCAACAGTTCTAATTCTGGTCAAGTCTGTTTCTGGGCTTTCATCTCCAAAAAGAGGCAACTGATCTATACCTCCCTACCTTTTGTCAAAGGCTTGTGTCCCCAGATGGCTTACCAGAAGTGATGATAAACTCCCTCAATCAGGAGCCTCTACAGTGGTCCAGGACACCCAGAGAGCAACTAATCCTCATTTGCAGAAAGTCTGAATCCTTGCCACACAAAGGAACTCAGCTAAGGAGCAGCAACTGTGTAACATGCTCTGAACAGGCTCTTGGCAACAAAGTCTACTCTGCCTCTCACTGGTCCCAGGCCTTGAACTGGCAGGGTAGCTTCCAGCAGTGAGCTGGTCCCTATCAGCTCTCCCATATGTTGGCAGGATTCCCTATTCCTTATCTCTCAAGTCAGAATAGGAGCGTTTCCAAGACAGCTATCGTCATTCACAGCAAAAAAGCCATGACCTGACAGCAAAGCCAGGACTCTAAAAGGCCAGCACAAACCAAACACTTGGTTCAGGTCCGAGTGGGAGATTCCCAGCAACTGAAGGGAGCACTGGGGGATTTTAGAAAGCCCCAGCCTGCTGAGTGCCTGAATCATTCAACAAGGGAATAAAATCCAAAGATACTTTTCTCTGGAGTGACTCCCAAGTTTATTTCTTCTAAGATGATAAGGAGTGGAAAACAGTCTTCTTCTTTGCTTCAAATTTAGTCCAACAGTGTGCCTTCTCAACAGTTCTTTTATGTCCTTAGCATCATCACACTAATTCACTGATAAATGTGAGGTGTCTGGATTCTGAAAACAAAGCAGCAAATGGGAACTTCTCACCCTCACCCTCAGATGCAGTTTTCCAAGGCTGGAAAGTGCCTTTCTGCTCGAGTTAGCACAGCTCTGTGGAAATCTGGTACAAAGTTCATCACTGTCTGACAGGGTGAAGTAAATCCACAAACAAGGAGCCTCAGGGCCTTAAAAATCCATTTTTAAGTGAGCAGTCTAGGAGTTTCTTACACTGTCTACTTAGCTCTTAAAATGACAAAAATATAATAGAGCCCTTACTTTGGGAAGATACTGAATTACAGAAGATTGCTGTGGACGTCTAAATATTAAGTGTTACTTACCAGTTGTGAGTCTAGTCTGCACGTATCTAATCCTCAAAAACCACTCTATGAAGTAGGGCTATTATTGCCATTTTTCAGATGAGAAAACTGAGACACAGGTTAAACAACTTGCTTAAGACCGCACAGCTATTATGCATCAGAAATATTCGAAGCCAAGCAGTTGAACTCTAAAGCTCATGCTTTGCTAAACTACTGGTCAAGCTT
Source organism: Moschus berezovskii (assembly GCF_049115385.1). Classification (NCBI taxonomy): domain Eukaryota; kingdom Metazoa; phylum Chordata; class Mammalia; order Artiodactyla; family Moschidae; genus Moschus; species Moschus berezovskii. Next base: position 26,082,609 of record NC_142463.1, on the reverse strand, counting down.
TCCAATTATCAGCTTCAAGTTGGATCTGATTTAACTGACTCTTGGGCCACTGTTAAGTAAGGAAAAGGTACTGGCTAACAACTCAAACACTAGAAATCCTTGGCTTGGAGTACATGGAATTATGTCTGTGTGGCATGGTTCCCCACGTGGCACCTAGCATCACAAGGTAGGGGCAGGGTCTAAGTTGGACAAAGGCAATCCTTAAGCAACCATATTTGCTCATAAAATTAGGATGCTGGAGGAAAATATATGAGCTAATCCCAGTTGAAGAGGTAGAGTTCCAGCCAGCTACTCCAGAGATGGAAAGCGAACTGATGCAGAAGCTCAGGCCTGGACTGTGGCTTGAGTCCAAACCATATGCTAGAAGAGATTTGGTATAAGACACTAAGAGGTAACTTAGAAGCATATGATGCTGAACACTCTTAGAATTTAAGTTTTTAAGTGCTTAAGAGTGCTGGCTGGCCAAATATTTCACATCTTTGGGTCAAAGTGGTTCATGGGCCAGAAATCTGTTGCCCCTGGGCTAGAGGTGACTTGCAGACATCTATCTATGGGAAAAGAGGAAGTGAGCAAATTCATAAGAGAAAAGCCTGATCTACTAAAAATAGCAACTTTAAATTCTATTATCTACATGGGATAGTGGATATAAGTACAGCTTGAATTCAAATTATTTTACTGCTTTGAGAATCAGTTTACTCTTCTGTAAAATGGGGCTAATGTCAACTGCTTCACAGGCCTGAAGATAAAAAGAAATCAACTAAATAGCCTAACTAAACAAACAGCCCCTAGTACATTAAGGTACATGTATTGGCCTACATGAACTGTGGGAAGGCAGCGGTGAGTTTAGCTTGGGGGATGACTGAGTCAATGGCTCAACTGCATACATTAGGCCTTTTACAACCCTTCACTTTGTTCTCGTGTTAGATTCTCTTGAACTGACTTTTCTGCATGGTGGTTAAGACCTTACATCCTTACAGCTTTGTAACCAGAAGAAAAGGGCTCCTTGCCCTACCCCTAGTATGAAAAATCCCCAAATAAGGACTCTTGATTAGTCTGACTTCGCTCAAATGTTCCTCCCTTAGGCTGGTGGCTTCCCAGCATTAGATAGCTGAGAATTTGTTAGAAATGCAAATTATCAATGTAGGGGTGAGGTTGAACAATCGCAGTCCTCCAGGTGGATCTGATGCACACTGAAGTGTGAGAACTACCTTGGAAAGGGCATGAGGTACTACAATTGGTCCATCTTCGGTTACACACTTGGTTGGGAGTTATTACTAAAAAACATGGGGTACTGGGCAGACAAAAACAATATGTATCCACTATACGTCCTTTCTTTCAAAAGCTGATTCCCAGGTGAAGAGGCAGTACTGATCAGAGACAACAAGGCTTATCAGCAAGCTGCCCACTCAAGAAGAGCTTTGCCTTTGTCCTTCTTGCCACCCTCAAAAATCTTTATAAGATCCCTACTTTCCAATGGGAACCTCCTTGATGGTGGCGTCCACTCCATCAGAAATGCTCAGGCTCCCTGCTTTCTCCTTCCCTTAATAAATATCTGCTGAGCACCTAAATGTCCTGCTCTCATAGAAACAAATGAAAGTAAACAAATTAGAGCCATGGAATAAACAGGGACTGTTGGTACAGAGGATACGAAACCAGCCATCAAACAATCTGGGGAAGTGAACCACAGGACAGAAACCATGAGACCTGAGACAGGAAAGAGCTTGGCATTTTAAAAAGCACAGAAAGTCTAAAAAGTAGAGTACTATGAAAGGAGAGAGGCAGAAAATCTACTATCTCCATTAAGGAGCTTTGATTTTTTTCTCCATACAATAGAAAGCAATTAAAAGCTCTAAGCAGATGAACGACATCATCCAATTTACTCAACAATTTTAACGGTGAAGAATGTACCATACAAGGTTAAACATGGAAGTTGGGAACCCAGTGCCATGCCAAATGCCACCACCACCAATTGCTCCTGCTTTGTGTGAACTGCCATTAAAACACCTCATCTTCTCTTCACCAGCTATGACACTTAGGGGTAGAAAAACACTTTCAATATGCTAAGGCTCTAAGCATCCATTGAGTTGGCATTTCATGTTCTCAACTCTTCATGAGAAATTAGCAATGCAGTTTATTGAAATCCAAACCCATAAACATGATTTCTTAAAGATACCTTCAATCTGAAAATGCCCAGCTAGCATCCATCTCACTACTTAGAAGACTGGTTATTATTCCTCATATCAAAATAACATTATAGTGGTTATCAAGAGCCATAAGGGAAAATAGTTTGTGAAAAACAACTTCCCATCAGCGCATACTCTAAAATTATAGCAATTAACTTATCTGTGCTTGAGTTCAGCTACCCTCATGGAAAGAGGATCACTAGTCTGCACTATTTCAAAGGTGAGACTGGCTTTGATTCTGGAACTGGCAGAATGTAACTTATTCCCATAGCTCTGGTATGGATAGTGCTGGGAAGCCAATCTCAATGTCTTTCTGTTAAGATAGTCCAGGCTTCCCAATTCACATAACACCTACAACCTGCTTTGGATCCGAAATGACTAGTTTAACTACTATGGCTCCCAGAGAAAAGGGCGCAGCACTTGCTTAGCCAACCAAATTTTCTCATAATCATTCAGGGTTCACTACTATGACCAGACTCCTGAAGTAAACCCTCAGTTGCGTTTTTCAACTTCTTTTTCTCAGGACCAAGAAACACAGTCGATAAGCATTGCTTAGAATGTGTTCAAGGCAAGCAGGCACTGCTTATCATTTGATCATAATCAGTTTTAGATGCCTTAAATCTGTACCTTATTAATAATGCTGCTTCATTCACTATGCAGACAAAAACAAACTTCCTGTGGAAAGCATCCAAGATGACTAAATCTTCCAGTGGACAGTAACTTCTCAAAAAACAAAAATGGAGAAGTTAGTACCTCTTAAAATTTCCTTAAACTCTTTTCAGTCTATCAGTAACATTAATTAAATGTATCCAGTTACAGTCCTGGGCTAATGCACATTGCTCAGGGTGATAATGTAACGAAGAACAATGTGGACAATTAAAAGGTGCAGGTAAGTCCAAATCCCTTTTGTAAAATTTTACTGAAGTCTCTTAACAAAAGGTTTATGGATCAAGAAATGGGTTGTAAAAGAATTTATCTGCATTTTCTGTTTCCATGCAAGAAAATGAAGGATAAATGGAAAAGCAAAGTCTGGATACCTGTTATTGGGACAATCAATATCTGAATAAACAATCACCACGTACTGCTGTTTTCAGACCCAGAGGCTCTCAGAAAAGGCATTACGAAGTACATTTAAGTTAATATTCCCAAATACATGTGCCTCATTCATACTAACTTCTACATGGCATTTTAATACAAATGTTACTGTGTTATAATGTAACTCTTAGAGCTTAAAATCCATATATTTTTCTGTAGTTAAAAACAATAATTTATGTGAAGAGAGAACAAACAGTCCACTTAACTTTCCCTAAATACATGAAGTGGACTTGCTACATCTTTCAAACTACTCAGAAAAAGTACCATTTTAAGGTGTTTTATATAATGTAATCAAGCAGTTAACAGTCACTTGCATTAAATCCTTATGTTTCACTTGAAATTTCTACAAACTGAAGTACTGTCTAAATCCGAATTATGAGCATTAATTAAACTACTGCCTGGCTATAAGCAAGTGTCTTTTCTGACAATGCAGAACGGAGGAAAAATTCGCAGGCCATTTCTTGATAGCTCTCAGGTCAGTCACCTAACAGTGGGTCAATCAGTAATGACATTTAATGCAAAGATGAAATTTTGTAGCTGGACATTTTTACTCCACACTTTTTAATTTAATGATGGAAATATGAAGTGGGACCAGGAGGAAGAAATTAGAAGGAATTAAACTGTCCTCAAAGGGAGTAACAGAAGGCAGTCAGAATAAGACTGAATAGGACACTGAGTGCTCTCATGGCCATCCTCACATGATGGGGACAACGGAACCAAGCCTGAGTCTTAGGGAAATCTAGCTGAGTGTAAGACTAGAAAAGGGGAGCTACACAGGGGACAGAAGGAAGGGTTACAAACTATCTAACTTTCCCCCCACCCAGTAAAAGAACAGATGATCTTTAAATTCAGGTGAGTAAATTTAGTATTACTTCAAGAGATACGAACCAAAAATCCACTTTTTCTCATGTCCACCAATTTCAAATTTAAAGGCTTAAAAAATTAGCTGATTAGCTATGATGCACTTAACATGCAAGTGTCAAGTGTCCTCAGTTGACTGTGAGAAACTAATCTGCTAGCCAATGCCTTTGTAAACAAACATGGCCACCAACTGTCTACATTTATGAGTTATGCCAAAAAACTTACCTTTTTCTGTTTGCCATTTTCTTGTTAATCCTTTTTAAAAATGTATGCTTCCCTAAAAAGGAGGTTTGCACATAGAGAATTTGTTACCTTGATGCTCACTATATTGTTTTATGTCATATAGACACCGAAAGTAGTTTGGAGAGTCAATACCTGTTATAAGAGATGTCTTATAAAGAATACTCATAGCATTTAAAAAGTCTGTGTGAACCAAACTCCAAGTATCTGAAAGTAGTTTAACTTCTTTGGTTTACATTTAAAATAAGATTCTTTTATTTTTTCCTGGTCAGGCTTTTCAGACATTTTAAATCCTATAGCCAAGCCTGAACACATCTTCAGTTCAGTTCATTTCAGTCGCTCAGTCGTGTCCGACTCTTTGCGACCCCATGAATCACAGCATGCCAGGCCTCACTGTCCATCACCAACTCCTGGAGTTCACTCAAACTTATGTCCATCGAGTCGGTGATGCCATCCAGCCATCTCATTCTCCGTCGTCCCCGTCTCCTCCCACTCGCAATCCCTCCCAGCATCAGACTCTTTTCCAGTGAGTCAACTCATCGCATGAGGTGGCCAAAGTATTGGAGTTTCAGCTTTAGCATCAGTCCTTCCAGTGAACACCCAGGATTGATCTCCTTTAGAATGGACTGGTTGGATCTCCTTGCAGTCCAAGGGACTCTCAAGAGTCTTCTCCAGCACCACAGTTCAATATCTTACCCAATCCCAATTATGCTGGATAATAAGGTAATATGCCTATTATTTGCTTTAGAAAATTTAGAAGCTACCAAGCTTCTAAACTTATGATTAGATGACAGTAAATGCAAAGCCACAAAAAATACTTCCCCCAAAGTTCATATCTATACCTAGAAAACTAAAGGCAATTAATTAAATTTATACATGTGTGTTCTGAAGAAAGGATTAGATAACTTGGAAGAATTGATTTTTATGTAATCAATTCTAACTTTAGCCCTTTACAACTGCATTATAACTTTATTTAACTTGGTAAAAGCCAAAATTGATGGTTCTTAACATGGTATGTGGAGATTAAAATTAAAGAATACAAAGTACCTTATTAAAAAAAAAAACATTCAGCTCAATCCTGGTTCCCTCAATATTACTGCCAAACTTCTGTAAAAGAAACCTTGTTAATAAAGAAAGACTAATAGCAACATAGAAGATGATTAAAAAAAATGTTCATTTACCAATTTTGACAATCTAGAAAAAAAGAAAGTCTGACTATAATACTTGATGATAGACATCATGTTTAAGTAGAAAACACAAAGATAAAAAAGTAATATCGCTGAAAATATTGCACAACTTCAGGTGTTTCCTCCAAATTTGCTTTATGTAATTGGATATAAATTAATGAACAAAAACTTAAGCAAGATACATGTAACAATTTAACAGAACCTGATAATCTATAATTTCTTTCAATTTTTCTCAAACTCATCATGGGGCTCATAAGAAAATTAACCAACATGGATACTGCTACAGTTGAATGTCAAATCTTTAAGTGCTTATGACATACTAAATTCTTCTATAATACAATTATGAAGAACCCTTCAAGAGACTTGACTTGTGTTTTGTATGCAGAAAAGTGTTAAAGAGTCAAATATTCAACTCAATACAAAATAATAAACATTTCTGATTTGTTAAGGTTGAGATTGCTTCTCCTTTCGCTAATGAATGATTTTTTAGTTGTAATTATCACTGAGCCAAACAAATATGTCACCTTCTAGTATATAACAAAAAATAAACATATGCTAAATGGATAAAACATTACAAACTACATCTTTGCTAGACCATCTCTACCTCTAACACTTCAGAAGCTTAGAGTTTCAGAGAATTCCTACATTAACTGCAAGAAAAAGATAAAGGAGAAAGTCCTTTTTTTGAGATCACAACTATGATGTCATGTGGTTATACAAATTCTGCATTTGTGTGCAAAACATTAATTAAACACATTTATCTTAATTCTCCCTGCTTAGAATTGTCAGTCAACTAGCAGGACTTTCCTTCTAAGAAACAGAGACTGAGATGTGTTTTATGTAATTTCAGTAACCTCAGCAATACAATAAGAGATGCAGTATCCTTTTGCTATGGTTCAAGACAATAGGGAAGAAGGTCACAGGAAAGAAAAAATCAAAATTGTTACAACTGAGAAACTTTCTCAGTTTGACCATGTTGCCACTTTCATTTTTACATAAGTATGGTGGCATAATTCAAGCTCAATAAATCAGAATTCCTAATATTTAAAATTTACCTTGACTTTTAATTATCACCATATTAACAACCAAAATAATTATCACCATATTAACAACCAAAATAATTAGATGAAACACATAAGAAAGGCTAATATTAAACCTGACTTTACTAGAGTTGGTTTCTTGACACATTAACTGATTTTTATTTTAATAGAAAAGGGACAGTGCATCTCAGTTTGCTTACAAGCTAGGAGATCACTTTGAATTCTGCATTTCCTAACTGCAAACAGATATAGCACTTATAACAGGTTATAAATAAACTGGTTTTCAAGCATAGAGCCAGCCCCAACGATAATAATACACTATTTAAAAAAGACCTAAGGCAATGAATTCCATTTCCAATGGAAAAAAAGAACTGTGCAAACAAGCTTAAAACTACTTTTTTTGTGCCAGTGTTATAAAATGTAGCTTTTAATAAAACCTTGACCCAAATGCCAGCAACTTCAGAAAAGAATTTGGGTGGGGGAGAAGAAGAAAGTTATTTCATTTAGGAAAAAACAACCACTATCTTTTTCCTAATCTTTGACACACACAATTGAAACATATACAGCTGCTGTAACACTTTACACAATTCCTATGTACTGGAGCAATAACAAGATCTAAATACAATTATATTTTTAAACACTGGGTCAAGGCTTTACATAAAAATACCATCCTACTTTTCCCCCTAAGTTTCTAAAATATCATGTACTTTTCCCCAACATCTGCAGCCATTCAGGAAATTTAAGGAAACTTTTGTGCATGATCTTAATTCCTAATCCCTGGCTCTTTGGGCTCAGTGACAAAAGATCAAAACCACCAAAAATGATGGTTCACTTGAAGTCAGATGAGAGACCCTGGCTCAATTAGTCTCGTAGGACGAAAGCAGTGCTGCATCCACTGGCTCCATGCAGGAGGGGCACGTGAAGGATCTCATCAACCAGTCATCTATACAGTCCAGGTGATAGATGTGCATGCACGGCAGAAATCGAATTGGGTCCCCATAAACAAAGTCCATCATACAGATCACACACCTGTTGGGGTGAGGGAGAGAAATGAGAAAGCATTTTTAGACAAGTGATCTATCTAGAATACTCTTTAAAATCCCTATTACAAAGATAGTGCTAATATGAACAGACAAAAATGGCTTCCTGTCATTCTATCACCTAAGCATCCAGATGGAATTTTTTCCTAGTGTTATCCTGCTACAATCTCTTATTTCAATCACCTGGGAATTTGAAGAGTTTGAGAGCAATCAATAAAAAGAAAGGTATCAAATAGGAATCAAGTCCACTGCTAGAACTGTGCTTAAAAAACAGCTACATATTACAGAAGACACCTTAAGGAGGATGTGAAGCTTTAGTAGATAAGAAACCATGTATTAATTTTATTTGAACTGAGTTTTCAGTGTAAGCCCAGATTTCTCTATAATAACTACATGTAAATACAGAACCACTAACCCTGAATGGTGCTACAGCTCAAAGAGCCAAGCACAGCATAATAAATTACTTTATGTCTGTGTTGGTAAAGATCATTCTTAACCTGCAAGGAAAATAGCTGTTCTCAGGGATTCTCAAACAATAATGAACTCTGAAGGAAAAATCTCCTTGAAGGAAAATTTTACATTTAACTCATCAGACTTAGTACAATTAATTCTATAAGTTAAGAAATAGATAAAAATTTCCTCATATCACTATAATCCTTAGCAAACAATTTTAATCTCTATATAACCTACCAAAGTATTCCTCTATTATTGTTTTTCACTAACTAAAACTATTGTAACTATCTCTGTGCATAAAACTCTGGGAGCTGAAGTGAGGTACATATTCTAGGATAGATCTCTAGAATTAACTGTCTGAAAGGGTTTAGATCTAAAGGTCCATGAAATATTGCCAAATGGCTTTACCAACTGATTAGGCCACCAGCAATGCTGGTACTAGTTCACACTTTATTACAAAGGTAAATAATTTTTAACTGACATTAACTGTCATACAAATGAAACAAACCTATAAAATGGTCAGAATTTGTACCATTATTTACTTCTTTTTATATGAAAATTCTTAATTTCTATATCTAAACAAATTTTTGCCCAGAATTCATTAAATATCTGACTCTCAAAATGCAACAGAATATTTTTAAAAAACAAATCTCTGAAGACAGACCTTTGAAACATGTATAAATTAAAACTTACTCCCGGATCTTTTTTTCTGATCCATCTCTTCCAGGGTCATAAACTCCTTTAGGCAGATGCTGTATAAGGCCTATTCTTTGAGCTATCCTAATTTGTTCCTCTTCAGTCAGCTGAGTTGCTAGGCGAGTCTGGCTAGGTGTTGGATGATAGACCGGAACTGGAACTTGTTCCTAAATTTTTTAAATGGAGAAAATAATTATTTTTAAAAAAAATCTGTTTTCTAGGGTAATGTTTTCCTTTTGTTTCTTCCTTTTTTGGCTGAGGAGAGGACTTTGGAGAGGGAGGAGACTGCACAAATATGCACTGGCATGAAATTCTGTTTTACCCTGCCTTAACTTTAACATATCTGACCTACTTTTAAAGGATATAAAAACAAGCTTTACAGTAAAACTGGCATGGAATGTTACTTGAAGTATTTCTATAGGAAAACCATATAACACAGACATATTCTTTCCTGATACACAAACAGATAAATCAATGTAATCAATATTCTGTAGGCCACAATGGGAGTTTCGTGGTCTTGGTATATATCATTATTTACATTAGAATTGGCCATTACAGATTCTTCTTATTTTCAAACTTGTTATTTCTTTCCATATAGACAACAATCTTAAAATTAAATTTTTTGTTTATTTGGAAAGATGAGACATTATCGCAATAAATTCCTGTAAAATTAGGCTTTGGATATGGATTTGGATATGATGATCCATTGAGCCAAATGAGGCCACCTTCCTTCCAAATGGAATACACATTCAAGGACTCAACCATGAATCATGCAGTACTGTAGTACATATTGGCTGAAAAAAAACCCATGTATAAGTGGACCTATGCAGTTCAAACCTATGTAGTTCAAGGGTCAACTTTGTTCAAGTAACTGTATTGCTTTATCTTTCTACTCGTTGTGCTGTGCTTAGCTGCTCAGTTGTGTCCGACTCTTTGAGACCCCATGGACTGTTGCCTGCCAGGCTCCTCTGTCCATGGGGATTCTCCAGGCAAGAATACTCGAGTGGGTTGCCATGCCCTCCTCCAGGGGATCTTCTCAACCCAGGGATTGAACCCAAGTTTCCCACATTGCAGGTGTATTCCTGTCAAAGCCATCAGGGAAGTTTCACATTTATGAGATAATTTTATTCACAGTTTATACATTGTTTCAACAGATACCTGAGTATCTATTATGTGCTAGGTGATGGGGAGAGAAGTATAAACAAAATAAAGTTCCTTGATTGATGGAGAAAGCTACCTTATTAGATAAGATACTCAGAAAAAACCTCCCATGAGACATCTGGGAAAAGATCTCAACTGGATGAATACAATGAAGACAGTTCATCTCTGACCTAATGATTTCATTGTGGCTAAAACCATTTTTGAGCCATCTAATATGGTGTTTCAGATAACCTCTCTACTGAATAAACTGACTGAGACATAACACTTTCAATCTATATAACATCTTCATGGGAAAACTTACATTAAATCACAACTATCTATTCACATTAACATTAGAAAATGTTATTTTTATTCATCCTGTAGGATTACTCATGATTTCTACAATTTAGGCATTTGTTTACAATGACAGCCAACATGTGCAAGTAGGAGATTATGCCTTCAGGAATAATCGCTGAATTTGTTGACACAACCTTTTTTAACAATTTGAAAAAATTGTTTAACTTTAAAAAAAAAAATCTGTGAAATAACCTCCCTAAGTTTTCAGAACTAGCATCAGCTGAGGCTGTTTTTAGTCAATGGTTTCTGGGGTTCAAAAGAAAATAACAGAGAGCACCCATAATAAGACTTTGTAAGGGCTCAAGTATAAATAAGCTTTTCAAAGAGAAATTTTAGGGGCAAGTCTCAGATACATATATATTAGGCTCAAATACTGAAATATTTAATTCAAGGAAAAAGACATTTCATCACAACGTCTGTTAAAGATACGATTATGTTCCTTTAAATTAGCCCTATTCTTATAAACCCGTTTTCTGACTAGTCATTATTGAGTTTCTGGCCAAAGGCAATTCAACTCAAGACTATTTCTGAGATTCAGAACAAATCTGTAATTAAAGATCTCAAAAAAAGGTAAATTCTTATCAAATAATGAAAGTTATATTCTCTGACACAAGTAAAATGCCAGTAGTTCAAAGTTTCATGTTTTATAAATTCCCACATAAAATCAATAATGATTAATACTTCTAGCTCATCTAGAAAATAATAACCAAGCATATGGATACTTATCAGAACTACATTCTTCATCCAAATATTTAGTTCATTTCACATGCAAAGAACATATTTTATTATTATGAAGTATGGTTTTTGGATCCAGATAACTTTGGATTACTGTCAAAGTTACTTCTCTGCCACTAGAGTGACCATGTTGAAGAGATTTAACCTATCTGGATTACCCTACCTTATTATGGTTGCTGTTAAGACCTAAATGAGAAAGACGGTGAACCTTAGAATGGCAGGAACTCACTAAACAGTGACTTTTATAACTATCAATATTGCATTTGAAGAGCTCTATCTATTACTTCAGCTCAATTAGCTGTTCCTAAGTTTCAAGCTTGTCCATCTTACCGCCTTTGTTCTTGCAATTCCCTCTACTTTCCCCTGCAGGTCCACTGGTTCAAAGTATATTAATATCTTGTCAATGTAAAACTTTACCCCATCCTCCTCCTTGCCACCCAATATTGATAGACACTGCCTTTAGCCTCATCTTAATTACATGTGTCTGCCTATAAGAGAATTAAGATTAAACAGAATATAGTGAAACTTCAGTTAACAACTACAGTCATTAAGCAAGAAGAGGCTGTCAATTCTAGCTTTCAAAGAGGAAGTGAGGTACAAAACTGCATTTCTTTACAACAGCATGAAAGCTTTTCTTCAGTCCTATAAAAGTTACATGACCCTTTTGTTATTAAAGATCGTAAAAATGGCTGTTGCACCTCTGGTTTAGATATTTACCTATAAAGGTTTTCTACCTACTGGGCAATTTTTTTTTTTCTGAGCTCAAACCATTTTATGGTTTGAGGGGCTTTCAGTTCAGTTCAGTTCAGTCGCTCAGTCGTGCCCGACTCAGTTCAGTCGCTCAGTCGTGCCCGACTCTTTGCGACCCCATGAATCACAGCACGCCAGGCCTCTCTGTCCATCACCAACTCCCGGAGTTCACTCAAACTCATGTCCACAGAGTTGGTGATGCCATCCAGCCATCTCATTCTCTGACGTCCCCTTCTCCTCCTGCCCTCAACCTTTCCCAGCATCAGAGTCTTTTCCAGTGAGTCAACTTGTCGCATGAGGTGGCCAAAGTATTGCAGTTTCAGCTTTAGCATCAGTCCTTCAAGAGAACACCCAGGATTGACCTCCTTTAGAATGGACTGGTTGGATCTCCTTGCAGTACAAGGGACTCTCAAGAGTTGAGGGGCTTTCAGTTCAGTTCAGTTCAGTCGCTCAGTCGTGTCCGACTCTCCGCGACCCCATGAATCACAGCACGCCAGGCCTCCCTGTCCCTCACCAACTCCCGGAGTACACTCAAACTCATGTCCACAGAGTCGGTGATGCCATCCAGCCATCTCATTCTCTGTCGTCCCCTTCTCCTCCCGCCCCCAACCTTTCCCAGCATCAGAGTCTTTTCCAGTGAGTCAACTCGCCGCATGAGGTGGCCAAAGTATTGCAGTTTCAGCTTCAGCATCAGTCCCTCCAATGAGGGGCTTTAGGGAAGGTCAAAAAGCTGGGAGGACAATGAGAGTCGATGTCCTTCTCCAGACCACCTGCCCAGCTTCTACTAGGATTACTGTACATACAAAAGTTCATTAAATAAATGTTAGCTACTATTATTCTGGCCCCACTATTATGTGACAGCATCCCAACATTTACTTTAAGAAATGGACTGAATTTTCAATTTTGTATTTCAACTATACCTCAATAAAGCTGAAAATGAAATAAAACAATTTTTTTATAAAGTGTGAAATGCCAGGCTGGATGAAACACAAGCTGGAATCAAGACTGCTGGGAGAAACATCAATAACCTTAGACACACAGACGATACCACTCCGATGACAGAAAGCAAAGAGGAACTAAACAACCTCTTGCTAAGGCTGAAAGAGGAGAGTGAAAAAAGGCTGGCTTAAAATCCAACATTCAAAAAACTAAGATCACAGCATCCAGTCCCATCACTTCACGGCAAATAGATGGGAAAAACGTGGAAACAGTGACAGATTTTATTTTCTTGGTTTCCAATATCACTGTGGATGGTGACTGCAGTCATGAAATGAGAAGACACTTGCTACTTGGAAGAAAAACTATGAAAAACTCAGCGTATTAAAAAGCAGAGACATCACTTTGCCAAAAAAGGTCTGTATAGTCAAAGCTACGGTTTTTTCAGTAGTCATGTACGAATATGAGAGCTGGACCATTAAGAAAGTTGAGCATCGAACAACTGATGCTTTCTAATTGTGGTGCTGGAGAAGGCTCTTGAGAGCCCCCTGCACAGCAGGGAGATGGAACCAGTCAATCCTAAAGGAAATGAACTTTGAATGTTCATTGCAAGGACTGATGCTAAAGCTCCAATACTGTGGCCATCTGATGGAAAGAGCTGACTCACTGGCAAAGACCCTGCTGCTGGGAAAGATGGAGGTAAAAGAAAAGGGCAACAGAGGATGAGATGGTTAGACAGCATCACTGACTCAGTGGACATGAACCTGAGCCAACTCCGGGAAATAGTGAAGGGCAGGGAAACCTGGCATGCTGCAGTCCATGGGGTCGCAGATTCGAACATAATGATATGCATCGGTGCAGGTCTTTTTTTGTTATCCTACTGAGCCTTTGGCAGGCTCTTTTAATCAGGTGTTGTGTCCTTCAGTTTTTGAATTTTTTTTAGGAAGTTGATTTAAAAAATATATTTATTTATTTGACTGCATCAGGTCTTAGTTGCAGTAACAACTGCTAAATAATTACTGACAATACTGGAATTAGAATTCCGGTCTGTCTTTTAAGCTGGTAATTTCCACTACATCATGCTTGGTTGCTGGACAGCAAGGAAATTCTCTCAGTTAAATGATTTGGATTTTGCCTGTTTGCATTACACTGAAATGACATTTTGAGAAAGCCATCATTTGACAGAAAACAACAAAATTCTGTAAAGCTATTATCCTTCAATTTAAAAATGAATTTTAAAAAATGAGGAAGCTAAAGCCCAGAAAGTCTTAGTTCCAGTTCCAGGTCCAACAACTAGTTACTGGCAAAATCTAGTGTAGAAATACAATTATCATTTCTCTGTTTTTAACAAAGAAAAAAAGGATAATACTAGCATTTATTTTTGATTTAGCAATGTCAACCAGGAAGTTAGTAATAAAAGGAATATGGGTTTGCGCAACTAAGCTCTATTAGGTTCGTTCATGAAATCTTTTCAGATTGTATTGGTTAGGGTGTACTATACATTGACTATTATTTGGCCTCAGAGTAGGTAACTACTTTTTGTTTTAGATGTTAACTGTAGATGACTCATAATGTCAAAAGTACATCCAAATTAAAATGCTTTTAAGAATATCCGCTGATTATGGATGTCTACATGTTTTATTGTAAATTCATTTGAAAAAGGTATGCAAGAAGCAAAAGAAATACACATAAGTTCCCCCAGTCCTCCCCCAAAACAACAAAAAAGTTATGTTTTTCTTAAGGTAGCTACTGAACTCTTAAAAATAAATTTAAATGTTTTATTTTTTAAAAAAAGCCATCAAAGCAGGAATTTCTAATAAAGTTATAAATTTTTTTCATCTGCAATAAAGGTTTTGTAATTTCAACAACTTTCAGAATTTAGAATTTCAAAAAACATCAACTCTATCTTGAAACTGTCTCATAAAATAGATTCTATTGCTGATAAAAAAAAATAGAATCCTGCACCCCTCAGCTCCCTCCTATATCCAGGGTACCTTTGCAGAATCCTAGGAATCAATGAAACAGTTTTTCAAAATACTGCTATTTATGAACATGGAATTTCCAGTCTGAAAATTTTGAGTCTCTGATACTTTCTGCATTGAATAAGCTATTTGAACCCTTTGCTTTCTCCCCATCATCTGGTTTGCACACTTTAGGCTAACTGCAATTGCCCCTGGCTTTAGTCTTAGCTTTCTGGCTTGTCTCTGAATACAAGCAACTCTTTGGCCTCTGTTGTAATCCCTGCCAGCTAAGATTTTCAACCCCTGAATTATGACTTCCAATTTAGACTATTTTTCTTATTCTCAGTCCCAGATCAACTGACCACCATCCACATCAAGATATGACTAATTTGAAAGTTAGCGGAACAAATAGTGTAAGACTGTGGGTAGTATAAGACTCCTTAATCCTCAAACATGGGCTTCCCTGGTGGCTCAGAGGTTAAAGTGTCTGCCTCCAATGCGGGAGACCCAGGTTCGATCCCTGGGTCGGGAAGATCCCCTGGAGAAGGAAATGGTAACCCACTCCAGTATTCTTGCCTGGAGAATCCCATGGACGGAGAAGCCTGGTAGGCTACAGTCCACGGGGTCGCAAAGAGTCGGACACGACTGAGCGACTGAACGGAACGGAACGGAATCCTCAAACATAACTACTATTAGTACAAACAAAAAGACCTATACTACAAACCAAAACACCTTAACTGTCTCTTAAGCATGTGCTTATAAAAGGCTCAATTTCTTTGCTCTTGTGGTTCACATATGGGTACAGAGAACACAGAAAGCAGAACAGAAAAGGAAAGCTCTACCTTATGGAGAAGCATATTAATAGACACAAAACCAAAACTCCGATCTCTTATTCATATTATGGATGTATTTTCTCCTTTGGTATTTTTGTTAAACCAAAGAAACCCTCTAGAAATTTTAAACGATTCACCATTCTAATTTCAGTTTACATGCAACTTTTCAGAAACCCTCTACAGAGAAGGAAATGACTAAGAACTCCTAATATTTTAAAGATGGCCTTTCTGAAACTTCTTACCATACACACCTAGATTTATTCCCATCATACTTACTAAAAACGACCTTAAGAATGAGTTATTAATTGTTAAGTAACTAGAGAGCCAATGGTATTTTCTATTAACAAAATAGAATATTGTTTCTCATGTCAGACAGAGACTAGAATGGAAGATTAGACAGGGATATAAAAACGGCAATTTTTAAAAGGCTGGATTCTGGGACATTCCCGAGTCGATGGCTCACTGTGACTAAACTCTTTGTGTGAACAATATGATTTATGCTGAACATGTTTTTCCTGTGGGAGTCTAGAATTTTGGTATATGCTAGGCAGTGACTGTCTATTCAGTATTTTGGGCTTCCCTGGTAGTTAACACTTCACACATGTTGGCACAATTCTGTTTGACTCCACCAGGAAAGAACTCTTAGAAGCCTGTGCCTTTCCTATAGACATATGCACCTTTTTTCACCAACTGACTTCTGTTCTCCTGCAATAACAAATCATAACTGTGATTACAATTATATGCTAAGAACTAATGTCCTCCCGTGGAACTGAAGATCTAGATGCTAAGAGTGATGGAAGGAACTCCCTGGCAGTCCAGTGGTTAAGGCTCCATGCTTCCACTGTAGGGGGCACAGGTTTGGTACTCCCTCCCCCACTCCCCATAAAAGACTGATGGATAAGTGCTGCACTGACTCTTTCTCCTGTTTTCAAACAGTTTACTTGGTGATGTTCATTAGGAATGCTTCTTTATGGACTTCCCTGGTGGTCCAGTGGTTAAGACTCTTGTGCTTCCACTGCTGGGAGAATGTGTTTGATCCCTGGAAGTGAGAACTAAGATCCTGCCTGTTTTGAGGAGCGGCCCCTCCCCTCAAGAAGAGAAACGCTCCTTTGTGAAAAACATTGTTTTGACAATGACAGTTACACAGTACGTGCGTTTTATTCCTATTTTTCAAAGTAAGTTCAAAGGAACTAATATTCTGAAGTTATTATTAAGCACAGAGAAAAACATCTCTGACATAGAAGTGTTACATGCTGAACTGCATCCCCCCAAATTCTTACACTGAAATCCTAACCCCCAGAACCTCACGATATGACAGCATCTAGAGTCACAAATGTGACTTTTTGTCCTGGTTTGTTCTCCTGCCCTATACTCTTCACTAATAACTATGTCCATGTTGACAGCTAAAACTGCTACCTAGATATAAATGATTCACAAATTTATACTCCAGTCTAGATCTCGCTTTTAAACACCAGGCTATACTTTGACAGTTCTAATTCGATGTCCAAAAATGAACTGCCCTCCAAAACCTGTTCCTCTTCCCTATCTCAGTAAATGACATGACTACCTTTCTCGTTCTGGAAGACAGAAACATCCTTGGCACCTTCCTCTCCCTTAACTATTGAAATGCTGATGGAGTCTGTTGATTTCTTTCCATGTCTACTGCCAATACTTCAGTCTAAGTTCCCATTTCTTTCCTGATGTAAAATATTAGCTAGCAAAATCTCAATTTGCTTTCTACCTAGAAGTTACAGCAATCTTCAAAAACAAAGCCAACCCTATGCTCTCAGTTCAGTTCAGTTCAGTCGCTCAGTCATGTCCGACTCTCCGCGACCCCATGCATCACAGCACGCCAGGCCTCCCTGTCCATCACCAACTCCTGGAGTTCACTCAAACTCATGTCCACAGAGTTGGTGATGCCATCCAGCCATCTCATTCTCTGTCGTCCCCGTCTCCTCCCACCCCCAATCCTTCCTAGCATCAGACTCTTTTCCAGTGAGTCAACTCGACGCATGAGGTGGCCAAAGTATTGGGAGTTTCAGCTTTAGCATCAGTCCTTCCAATGAACACCCAGGATCGATCTCCCTTAGAATGGACTGGTTGGATCTCCTTGCGGTACAAGGGACTCTCAAGAGTCTTCTCCAACACCACAGTTCAAAAGCATCAATTCTTCGGTGATCAGCTTTCTTCACAGTCCAACTCTCACATCCATACATGACCATGGGAAAAACCATAGCCTTGACTAGACAGACCTTGGTTGGCAAAGTAATATCTCTGCTTTTTAATATATTATCAAGGTTGGTCATAACTTTCCTTCCAAGGAGTAAGCGTCTTTTAATTTCATGGCTGCAATCAGCATCTGCAGTGATTTTGGAGCCCTAAAAAATAAAGTCTGACACTGTTTCCACTGTTTTTCCATCTATTTCCCATGAAGTGATGGGACTAGATGCTATGATCTTTGTTTTCTGAATGTTGAGCTTCAAGCCAACCTTTTCACTCTCCTCTTTCACTTTCATCAAGAGGCTTTTGAGTTCCTCTTCACTTTTTGCCATAAGGGTAGTGTCATCAGCATATCTGAGATTACTGATATTTCTCCCAGCAATCTTGATTCCAGCTTGTGCTTCTTCCAGCCCAGCATTCCTCATGATGTACTCTGCATATAAGTTAAATAAGCAAGGTGACAATATACAGCCTTGACGCATTCCTTTTCCTATTTAGAACCAGTCTGTTGTTCCATGTACAGTTCTATGCTCTCAACATACATTAAAAACCCCTTCAATAGCTTCCCACTGCTCTTAGGATGGAGTCCAAAGTCCTTAATAAGACCTCCATCGCCTTGCATAAGTCTACCTACCACCCATCCTCTCCTTCTTCATCTAACAACTGCCTCCTAGTCTTACTGGCCTTCTTTCAGATCTTTTAAAGAAGCATGATCTCTTCTATGTGAAGTCATAGCACCTGTTGTATTTGCATAAAACACTCTCTTCCACCATTACTCTTGTTTGGTGGTGGTTAGTCACTAGGTTGTGTCTGACCCTCAAGACCTCATGGACTACTGCTCCCCAAGCTCCTCTGTCCATGAGATTTTCCAGGTAAGAAGACTGCAGTGGGTTATCATTTCCTTCTCCAGGGGTTCTTCCTGACCGAGGCATCAAACCCTGGTTTCCTGCATTGCAGGCAGATTCTTTGCTGACTGAGCTACCAGGGAAGCTGACTCTTGCTTAGATACTTCTTTTTTCTTCCTTCAGAGCTCAGGTTAACTTCCATTTTTTCAGATATTTTCCCTAACCATTCTTTTCTATTATAGGCTCTTATACACCAAGTAACTTCCCTTCATAGCATTTGTCATAGTTGTAATTTTCTATTTGCTGCTGCTGCTGCTAAGTCACTTCAGTCGTGTCCAACTCTGTGTGACCCCATAGACGGCAGCCCACCAGGCTCCCCCGTCCCTGGGATTCTCCAGGCAAGAACACTGGAGTGGGTTGCCATTTCCTTCTCCAATGTGTGAAAGTGAAAAGTGAGAGTGAAGTTGTTCAGTCATGTCTGACTCGTAGCGACCCCATGGACTGCAGCCTACCAGGCTCCTCCATCCATGGGATTTTCCAGGCAAGAGTACTGGAGTGGCTTGCCATTGCCTTCTCCGAATTTTCTATTTAGTTATACGTTAACTTGAATGTTGTCTTTCCCACCAGACTGTAAGATCCATGATAAGAGCTGTCTCTGCTTTTGCTCCTCACTGGATGGATAGATGAATAAATGACCTACTAAAAATGTTACTTGCTGCTGCTGCTAAGTCACTTCAGTCGTGTCCGACTCTGTGCGACCCCATAGACGGCAGCCCACCAGGTTCCCCCGTCCCTGGGATTCTCCAGGCAAGAACACTGGAGTGGGTTGCCATTTCCTTCAAAGTGAAGTCGCTCAGTCATGTCTGACTTGTAGCGACCCCATGGACTGCAGCCTACCAGGCTCCTCTGTCCATGGGATTTTCTAGGCAAGAGTACTGGAGTGGCTTGCCATTGCCTTCTCCGAAAAATGTTACCTACTAATAGCTAAAAATAGTCACCCATTAACTGACTGCAGTGTTCCTTCATATTTTAGTTTTTTCCTTTAGATTTTTAGGATCCTGTAGTCAACTGTCAAATAATTATTAAAGTTAGTATACATATGCTATAATCCTGGGATTACAGAGCTGCTTTGGCTTTGCTAAGTATATTCTTTAAAAATGACTAATAAGAGTATGTCTACCACTTCCCCTCCAAAAGTGAGCCCTAAATATGATTTTGAAAACCTGTGGAAAATGTTTACAAATTAATCACTGATAATGTGAGTCACTCAGTGTGTCCGACTCTTTGCGACCCTTTGGACTGTAGCCCACCACGTTTCTCTGTCCATGGGATTCTCCAAGCAAGAATACTGCAGTGGGTTGCCATTTCCTTTTCCAGGGGATCTTCCCACTTAAAATGTACAGGGGCACTTAGTAAAAAATGAATGGATTTATGAAAATCTAAATCACCAATGTAGTAAACTGCTAATTAATACAGATGCTGGGAGACTTTGAGGGTGGTTCACTTGACTGTCCTCACCTCTCTATGAAAATGATTCAAGTAGTATTTTGTGCCTGGGCTGAAAAGGTGATTATCTGTGTGATTTATCTGACTAATGTATTCCTTCACCACTTCATAAGCTTAACAAAGGCAGAGATTATATTCATTTTGCTCACCAATATATAATGTTCACCTAGCACAGTGTCTCATTCACATAGTGGAGATTCAAACATTACTGGATAATTGAATGATTTAAATGAAAGCACTCATGTTCCTGAAATCCATGTTATATATTCAAATCAGGATTTTGTAAACATGCTATGAAAAGTTTTCTAAGGTTCTGGATTAT
Source organism: Moschus berezovskii (assembly GCF_049115385.1). Classification (NCBI taxonomy): domain Eukaryota; kingdom Metazoa; phylum Chordata; class Mammalia; order Artiodactyla; family Moschidae; genus Moschus; species Moschus berezovskii. The sequence goes on along the minus strand of NC_142463.1, from coordinate 26,062,209 downwards.
GCCACAATAAAACCAAAAGGAAAACTTAATATAAATTATAACCAACATTCCTTCTCCAAGAGATGATCTGATTTGTTGCCTCTGTGATACTTTTACCTATCTTTCTATCCCATTGAAACTTCAATTTAAAATTTATCCAAAATCAAACTAATGATCTCCTACTCCCATAATTTTTCTTAAACTCAGAATTTCTATGTCCACTATCTAGGTTAATGATAAAGAAGTACAGTGGAAGGAACAGATATATCATAGAAATTCAGCCTCTGGCACTTCTTAGGCATGTGACCATAGGCAAGTTTCTTAGTATCTCTAAGGTTTCTCATCAGAAGAATGTATAGAATACCCATCTTAAAAGAGTGCTATAAGGAATAACTGAGAAAATGCATGAACCATGACAGGGGCTCAAATATCTGGGCCTTCCCATATTGACATCAAGAGTCATCCAAGGTAGACATTTCTTCCCCCCGCCTTTCCTTTAGCCCTATCATCTACTTAAATGTCTTATGTGCTGTGCTAAATCACCTCAGTCATGTCTGACTCTTTGTGACCCCATGGACTGTAGCCCACCAGCCTCCTCTGTTTATGGGTTTCTCCAGGCAAAAATATTGGAGAGGACTGCCATGCCCTCCTCCAGGGGATCTTCCAGACCGGGGGATCAAACCCATGTTTCTTGTGGCTCCTGCACTGCAGGTGGATTCTTTACCACTGAGACACCAGGGAAGCCCAGTGGCTCAGTGGTAAATGTCTCATAATCTTTATCTAACTACCATTTCTGCAATGTCAATAGGAGATATACACGCACTTGCCCTGTGAGCTTAAATCCTGTGAAAGAGGGAATTCACTGTAAGAGAAGCAAACGTATTCAAATAAATTTAAACATTTTTTTCCTCCTTAATGCTTTCAGTTCAGTTCAGTCACTTGTCATGTCCAACTATTTGCGACCCCCATGGACTGCAGCATGCCAGGCTTCCCTGACCATCACCAATTCCCGGAGCTTGCTCAAACTCATGTCCATTGAGTTGATGATGCCATCCAACCATCTCATCCTCTGTCGTCCCCTTCTCCTCCTGCCCTCAATCTTTCCCAGCATCAGTGTCTTTTCAAATGAGTCAGTTCCTCACATCAGGTGGCCAAAGTACTGGAGTTTCAGCTTCAGCATCAGTCCTTCCAATTAATATTCAGGACTGATTTCCTTTAGGATGGACTGGTTTGATCTCCTTGCAATGAGGGACTCTGAAGAGTCTTCTCTACACCACAGTTCAGAAGCATTTCTTTGGCTTTTTATCAATTTGGTTGCATCAATTCTTCAGCTTTCTTTATAGTCCAACTCTCACATCCATACTGACTACTGGAAAAAACATAGCTTTGACTAGACAGACCTTTGTCGGCATAGTAATGTCTCTGCTGACAAGACGTGGTCCACTGGAGAAGAGAATGGCAAACTAATTCAGTATTCTTGCCTTGAGAACCCTGTGAACAGTAAGAAAAGGCAAAAAGATAACACTGAAAGATGAACTTCCCAGGTTGGTAGGGTGCCCAATATACTACTGGAGAAGAGTGGAGAAATAACTCCAGAAAGATTGAAGAGATGGAACCAAAGCAAAAACAGCGCCCAGTTATGGATGTGACTGGTGCTGGAAGTCTGATGCTGTAAAAAACAATACTGCATAGGTACCTGGAATGTTAGGTCCATGAATCAAGATAAATTGGAAGTGGTCAAACAGGAGATGGCAAGAGTGAACATTGACATTTTAAGAATCAGTGAACTGAAATGAACTGGAATGGGAGAATTTAATTCAGATGACCATTATATTTACTACTGTGAAGAAGCCCTTAGAAGAAATGGAGTATACCTCATAGTCAAGAAAAATGCAGTACTTGGGTGCAATGTCAAAAACAACAGAATGATCTCTGTTCATTAATGCTTTAATTCTCCTCATAAGTCTTCATGCAAAAAAACAAACAAAAAACCCCACACAAAAACAACAAAAAACCCAAGAGAATCCAAGCAGAAGTATTTGCCTTAAAGAAAGGGAGTAATTTAAATTAAAAATGTGTTCAGAAAAAAAATGCAGCATCATGGAAAGGAGTAGAATAGAAAAAGAACAAAGGATTACAAGATGTGCTGAGGCAGGGCAAACAGAAAAGACAGGGTCAGTCACACAAAAAAGCAAGGTCTTTCTGATGAGGAAATCTCTGAAGTGTTCTAGTTCTTTGTTAATAAATAATGAAGCATCTATAAAATTATGAAAGTTGTGAAAAATAAAATAGGCTCTAATCTCAGGGAGTTTAAAAGTCAAAAGACAGAAACAGATCAAAGTCTAAATATGTCTATCTGAAAGGCACTATATTAAAAATTGGACCCAGTTTAGGGAATTATGATATAATTTCAGAAACTAAATAAAACAATGCAGTGGGGAAGTGCCTAAATAATGTGCTGAGGCTGGAAATAGTACAAGTCTCGTCTGTGGTAAAGGAAAAATAAAGTCACTGCTAAAGAATGCAGCTTGTCATCAAAATCTGTATCCTTTCCTCCAGAAGAGTTAGTTCTTCTGATTTTCTCCTTACAGCCTTACAAGCTGCTGCTGGCACCACCCCCTCCCCAGCTGCAGTCTCCTACTGGGAATGTTTTTCTGCATTTTGCCAGACTGAAACAAGGCCATAAAATGGAGGATTTGGAATAAATTATCTCAATGCATATTCTAACTCTGATGTTCAATGACTCCTGACCAAAAAACTCAAACCAAACAAACAAAACCCCAAAGACTAGCATTAATGCAATTCCTGAACCATAAAGGATAACAATTATACATTGAGGGTAAAAAAACCCAGCATCCCATCAATGACACTGACAAAGAATATGTTTTGTTTAATGCAAAAGTATACAAACCAAAGTGATCTACATGGAAAAGGAGCACTGCTTCCAGGGAGGCAGTTTGCATTTGTTTGCTTGTCTTTTATAGAAATGAAAAAGTTGGCTTATTTCATTCACTATATAAATATTCACTGAGCACAGTATCCTAATTGGTAGACAGCTGGTAGGCATTATTACTACAGGCACTCAGCAACAGCAAGTCATTAGATAAATCCATCTAAAGGTCAAGACAACTGAAATCAAGGTCACATTTGGAGACTAGGCACAAATTACAATATTTCTTAAATACTCAACCACATTTCAGATGCCATTTTAGGCAAAGGAGATATAACGGTGACAAAGATAGATGAGGCCTCTCCTTATAAAGCTCAAATGCCCTAAAAGTAGGGGTATACAGAGGTGGCAAACAAGATGATTACCACACCAATGGTTCCTATCTCTAAATTGTCCATGACCTGGCAATTCTTGGCACAGGCATACATTTCAGTGGACCCACAGGCTAGTCAACATTTAATGAGTTGTACCTACTGACGGGTGAAGAGAGGATGAACCAAGAGACTGTCTTCTCTTAGAACTGGAACACTGAATTAATTGACCTGAAAGGTACTAAACAGAAAATAAGAGACAAGTAAACTGAGGTTTTGAGGAAACTTGATGGTATTAAAGACAGATTAAAAATGCTGAGTAAAGCAGATATTAGGAAAGCCCACAAATGAAAAACCCTGAAGCCCCTGGGTAAAAGAACTGGGAGACACTGCCTCCCTTGGTTCCTTTACAGTTTTTTGATTCTAACCCATGTGTATATCATTAAAATAAAGCACCTTTCCTCCGAGTTAATTTTTGTCTGAAGTAAAGAGTCTCGTAAGCACTACCACTGCTTTCTTTGCTAAATGAGACCTAAATTAGCCTACCTTTTCCTTTTCATCAAGCAAACTGGCTTCCAGAGGGGAAATGGTACCAAATGACTGACAAAGAATTGCTTACCAGTGGAGCTGATTTCCAGGGTAGTTGTAGGCGAAGAGATATTCCTCTGACTGACTGCATAAATTATTGTTGGAACCACTTCTTTGCTACAGCCAAAAAATACTGGAATTTTTCTCATTTAAATATCCTACCAGCTTAAAGAATAAGAATACACATTTCCATAATTATCTTTCATCCGTAAACATAAGATGCAAATGTGCGACTACCTGAAAGCTAACAGTAATAAGCCCTAGAGGTCTCTGCAAAACCAGAGCTAGAATATACACAGCCTTTAAGGAGTTAAAAGATGAAAGGTTAAAAAAGGTATTAATTCCAAAAAGAATATGTTTGTAGCAGCCAAGGGTTGGCTTTGGATCTCAGGAAGTCTGTTATTGCATTTACTGCACTAAGTTCTCTAACAGATACCTTTCCCCGCTGTTTTTTAAAAGTTAATATTTGAAGGACCAGGGCTAACATCACCAAAAAAAAACTAATTCCCTCTAAAAACCGGTGAACTTCATTTGTAAGAATTCTACAAAACTCTTTAGGAGGTATATTTCTTGGATTCTAACAACTTTTTGCTTTTGCTGTTGAAGTATAGTTGATTCACAGCATTATATTTGGTTCACGTATACAGCAGAGTCATTTAACCCTACTACAAAGCAATGACTATATTTCCCTGTGCTGTACAATATATCCTTGTTTATCTATTTTATACACAGTAGTTCTTTGGTGACCTACAACTTAGCATATTTTAACCATGCTGTTCAGTTCAGTCAGTCAGTCACGTCCAACTCTTTGCAACCACATGAATCACAGCACGCCAGGCCTTCCTGTCCATCACCAACTCCCGGAGTTCACTCAATCTCATGTCCATCGAGTCGGTGATGCCATCCAGCCATCTCATTCTCTGTCATCCCCTTCTCCTCCTGCCAGCAATCCCTCCCAGCATCAGAGTCTTTTCCAGTGAGTCATCTTGTCACATGAGGTGGCCAAAGTATTGGAGTTTCAGCTTTAGCCATCAGTCCTTCCAATGACTGATCTTCCAGGATTGATCTCCTTTAGAATGGACTGGTTGGATCTCCTTGCAGTCCAAGGGACTCTCAAGAGTCTTCTCCAGCACCACAGTTCAAAAGCATCAATTCTTCGGCGATCAGTTTTCTTCACAGTCCAACTCTCACATCCATACATGACCACGGGAAAAACCATAGCCTTGACTAGATGGACCTTTGTTGGCAAAGTAATGTCTCTGCTTTTTAATATGCTATCTAGGTTGGTCATAACTTTCCTTCCAAGGAGTAAGCGTCTTTTAATTTCATGGCTAAGCATGTATCAAAATCTCACTCCTTTTTATTGCTGAATAATACCGCATTGTATGTATGTACCACACTTTGCTTAGCCATTCATTAGTTGACGGACATTTGGGTTGTTTCCACTTCTTAGCTATTATGAATATACAGCTATGAGCATTTGTGTACAAGTTTCTGTATGGGGATGTTTTCATTTATCTTGGGTATACACCTAGGAGCAGAATTGCTGGGTCATATGATAATTCTAAGTTTAATCTTTTGAACAACTGCCAAACTGTTTTCCAAAGCACTTGCACCATTTCACATTTCCACCAGAAGTGTATGAGGGTTATTTTCTATTTCATCACATCACTGCCAAATCTTATTTTCTTTTCTGTTTTATTTGTATATGGTGATCCTTTTTAAGACACAGATATCTTGGATCTCAATGTTGTGACTGTATTAAATAAATACTGAGATGCTAATACTTTTCTACTATACTGCTGAGATTATGCTAAATATCAGCACCTACAAGTCTTAAACTAGAAAATGAGGTTGAATCTTTAGATTCTTCAAGCTGAATTTCAGGGGTCAGGTCATCAGGAAATTTCTAACCAGCAAGCAGAATACAGAATTCTTAAGTCCTTTAGCTAATAAACCTCAAAAGAAAAAAAAAGGCTTCCTAATACAAATATAAGTAAAATAAAAGTTAAGATTACTAGAGAGTTACTAATCTTAGTATCCAAATGTAAAAGTTGCCCTAAGCAAGGGCATCAGGCAGCTATTTACCAGTTATTTTCAAACTGAAACTGTCAGCACACTACTTTTTCATAAAAGCTCCCTGGTACAGTTTCTACATGAGAAACACATCTCACCATCTCCTCCACTCCTACCACTATTAGGAATCAAGAAACTTATCCTAGAATATCAAGAAACACCTTGAATGTACAGGAGCATAATATAGACTTAATGGATTTATAGATTTAATGGCTCTTAAAAATTGGAACTTTCAAGACTGCAGCAACATGAGAAAATACTTAAATGGCATTAAGAAAAAACTAAAAGTATGCAAAAATATGAGGGTAATATTATGTTTTAAAATATTTACATTTGGGAAAAATCATAAAACTCTGTATCCTTTATAGGTAGTTACCACCCATTCCTCCTTTTCCCCAGCCTGTTTCTATGGATTTACCAATTCTAGACATTTCATATAAATGGAGCCACATCTATGTGTATGGTGTCTAGCTTCTTTTTTTTTTTTTTTTGGTGTCTAGCTTCTTTCACTGAACATTATATATTTGAGCTTCATCCATGTTGTGGCCTGTTATTAACTCCATTTTTAAGATACAGTGAATCAGTCATATAAAATTATTTTGAGACTTTCTTGTATATAGGATTCTATTTAAATAATATTTTGTTTCAACAATGTTATTTTGAAGTGCAAATGTATACAAATCAGTGGAAATTTTTGTTTATACTTAAAACTGTAAAACTACAAAAAAAAGAATAAATTTCAAAATATCTTTTTAAAGTATATAAAGCCACTTCTAGTTTAGAATTATGTAATGAAATCCAATGATACATACTGTGTACCACAAATCAGGAAAATGTGGCTCAGTGTGGTGTTACAAAATAGCTGTGTGACCCTGTCACACCCATTCAAATTTCCAAGAGTATAGGACACATCAAATGTTCTTAAATTTTTGTTTATATTAAATAGCAGGCACGGAGGAACCACTGTTAACAGGAGACCTGGCAGCAGCAGACAAGGTATACTGAAGGAAGCAATGCAAGGAAGTAAGAACAGAAGTTTGAGATGATAGACCAGATATTGTTAATTGACATCTGGGCTTAAGTGGGTACATAAATTCTTTCAAATTGCATACAAAATTCCGTGCACCTGCCCAGGAAAAGGATTTATGGTTTTCAGCTTCTCAAGAGTTATTAAATAATGAAAGGGTTAAGAGACACTTGTGTGAACTTGGATGGTTGCCAGAGAAACAGAAAAACCAGTTGAAGGAATATAAGTTAAAAATTCAAAGAGAGGAAATCTTGAATGTTATTACCTGAACACCCAGTCCATAAACAAGCCCTCTCACAACCGTAAACAAAGTCAGCTGTCCCACCGCAAGTCTTCTCTAGCACCTGCCACCCACATGACTTTGTACTGTTTCAAGTCTGATCTTATCCTCGGCCTATGGTACCTAACAGTGAGAGTGACCTCCTGCTGCTGCTAAGTCACGTGTCAGTCGTGTCCGACTCTGTGCGACCCCAGAGACAGCAGCCCACCAGGCTCCCATCTCTGGGATTCTCCAGGCCAGAACACTGGAGTGGGTTGCCATTTCCTTCTCCAATGCATGAAAGTGAAAAGTGAAAGTGAAGTCGCTCAGTCGTGTCCGACTAGTAGCGACCCCATGGACTGTAGCCTACCAGGCTCCTCCATCCATAGGATTTTCCAGCCAAGAGTACTGGAGTGGGTTGCCATTGCCTTCTCCGAGTGACCTCCTAGACCAACCCAAAATTATCTGAAAAAATTATAACCACTTGCAAGTACCTTACATCACTGCAAACAAATTTATAATTTGGGCTTAATCAATTTTTCTATTTTAGCTTAAAATTATACATTCTGTAACTGAAAAACAGTAGAAAATGGAAATTCTTGGAAATTAGGCAGTAATGTCTTTTTATAGAGCTTCTGAACCCAAAACAGTCTTTGCCCTAAAAAGGGATCCTTGACCTTCAGACAAGCTAGAACCATTTAACCAGAATGAAGGGTCCCGATTTGAGGCTACCCAAAAATAGTCCTAATTTTTCTTCATCAAAAGGTGATTTCTACAAGTGACTTCTGACAGACAAACATAGTTTAATTAAGAGTTTTCCTGGTATTGACTCCAACTTTGGTCCAGTGACTGACTCCCTTACCTCCATCTGGTTTATTGATCTGGCCAGATTTCCCTAGGTGAGGCATTTTAATTCCTGCTTATTTGACCAAGTAACTCCCCACACATCAGCTCATTTAACCTAAATACTAAAGTTCAATCTGCCGGTCCAAAAATGGACCACCTAGCTCTCTGTACTCAGATCATTTGGACCACTTAACTTCTACAGTCAAACTTATAGTCCTGCCTATTTGTGTACCTTTCTCCAGTTAGTCTTTTTGACTTGTTAAAACAGAGGTATTATCTAAAGAATAGTACTGACCCAAGTGTCTATCAAATACAGAACTGGTTAAATAAATAACAGTATACACAATACTATGCAGCCCTAAAGAATGAAGCTTTTATGTACAGATAGGGAAAGAGCTTGAAGATACAGTGGAAGAAAAAGCAACGTGCAAAATTGTGTGTACAGCGGGCTACATTTTGTGTAAAGGGATCAGGGAGGACCACCTGTATTTGTTTGCATGTGTATAAAATTTCTTGAAGGATATAAAAAAATATTAACATTAGTTGCCTACTGGGTGGAACTGAGTGGCTGAAGAAAAGTAAGATTTCTCACCTGTACTTTTGTCCATGTGAATTTGACCACAAGAGTGTATTATTTAATATCATTAAAAACTAAAGATTGTTATCTTTGGTATAGGCCAATCCCACTATCTCTGTTTGGATTCCATCTGCTTCCACTTTCTCAGAAACCTTATACTACATCTTTCTCATTAAAATCTATCCACCTTCAATTCCACATCCCATTACTGCCTATTCCTATACCACCCTCTTCCTTCAGAGCTGATCTCCCAAAATAATATGTTCTTGATGTTTCTATTCTTGGGAAAAATTCTTACCATATAATCCATTACTGAGTTCTGCTGTTTATTTCTCTCGAATAACAAGAGAATTCATCTATAACTCTTCTTCTCTACTGACAACACCCCAGGAAACAATATCTGCTAATGCAGTGGCTTCCTAAATAGAAAATATACTCTGTTCTCAGAGATCTCCTTCAAAAATTTAATTTACATAATACTTCTCCAACCCGACCTAAAATCCTTCACTGGCTGCTGCTGCTAAGTCACTTCAGTTCAGTTCAGTAGCTCAGTCGTGTCCGACTCTTTGCAACCACATGAATCACAGCACGCCAGGCCTCCCTGTCCATCACCAACTCCTGGAGTTCACTCAAAGTCATGTCCATCGAGTCGGTGATGCCATCCAGCCATCTCATTCTCTGTCATCCCCGTCTCCTCCCACCCTCAATCCTTCCTAGCATCAGACTCTTTTCCAGTGAGTCAACTCGTCGCATGAGGTGGCCAAAGTATTGGAGTTTCAACTTTAGCATCAGTCCTTCCAATGAACACCCAGGACTGATCTCCTTTAGAATGGACTGGTTGGATCTCCTTGCAGTCCAAGGGACTCTCAAGAGTCTTCTCCAGCACCACAGTTCAAAAGCATCAATTCTTTGGCGATCAGCTTTCTTCACAGTCCAACTCTCACATCCATACATGACCACGGGAAAAACCATAGCCTTGACTAGACGGACCTTTGTTGGCAAAGTAATGTCTCTGCTTTTTAATATGCTATCTAGGTTGGTCATAACTTTCCTTCCAAGGAGTAAGCGTCTTTTAATTTCATGGCTGCAATCAGCATCTGCAGTGATTTTGGAGCCCTAAAAAATAAAGTCTGACACTGTTTCCACATCTATTTCCCATGAAGTGATGGGACCAGATGCCATGATCTTCGTTTTCTGAATGTTGAGCTTCAAGCCAACCTTTTCACTCTCCTCTTTCACTTTCATCAAGAGGCCTTTGAGTTCCTCTTCACTTTCTGCCATAAGGGTGGTGTCATCTGCATATCTGAGGTTATTGATATTTCTCCCAGCAATCTTGATTCCAGCTTGTGCTTCTTCCAGCCCAGCGTTCCTCATGATGTACTCTGCATATAAGTTAAATAAGCAGGGTGACAATATACAACCTTGACATACTCCTTTTCCTATTTGCAACCAGTCTGTTGTTCCATGTCCAATTCTAACTGTTGCTTCCTGACCGGCATACATCACTTCAGTTGTGTCCAACTCTGTGTGACCCCACAGACGGCAGCCCACCAGGCTCCCCCATCCCGGGGATTCTCCAGGCAAGAACACTGGAGTGGGCTGCCATTTCCTTCCCCAGTGCATGACAGTGAAAAGTGAAGGTGAAGTCGCTCAGCTGTGTCCGGCTCTTCACAACCCCATGGACTGGAGCCCACCAGGCTCCTCCATCCATGGGATTTTCCAGGTAAGAGTACTAGAGTGGGCTTCTCCCTTCACTGGCTATCTTTCCCCTTTTCTAGGATAAAATTCAAAATCTTTAATAAAGATAATAAATGTAAAGGACGTGGCACAAGCATCTTAATGACAACTCCCAGGTTACAAACATGTACCCGCTTCTCTAAAATGCTCTTTTTAGAGAGGCAAGTTTGTTCCCAAGAGATTGTGTTTGAAATGACAGACATAAAAAAAGTATTTTAAATGTATTTCGTAATCTTATCTTTGTGGTGCTATATCTTGGAGTCTTTCTGGGCTACAGGTCATAACCACTGTGGGTTGTGAGATCAGTTTTAGAGGGTCAAAGCTAGGACTTTTTAGAAAATGAAACAATATAGAGAATACATAATGGTAAGGGTCAATACTGTTTATGAAACTTGTTTCCATTTTTATAAACAGAAATCTGGTATAAAATGTATTTTTTCTATCATGAGTTGTCAAAAAAAAATCTGAAATCCACAGTCTAAGCAATTTGAAACTATGATGCTATTGTATTGCTATAATTTTTTCATCTATGACTAAGAAATTATACCTCAAGTTTAATTTTCAATAGATTTCAGAATTTCAGTCATTTAAAAATGGCTCCATTTCATGTTCCGTTCCGTTCCGTCACTCGGTCGTGTCCGACTCTTTGCGACCCCGTGGACATGTAGCCTACCAGGCTTCTCCGTCCATGGGATTCTCCAGGCAAGAATACTGGAGTGGGTTACCGTTTCCTTCTCCAGGGGATACCCAATCTTAAATGAGGTCTGACAAGTTACCTAACAGTGTTGAAACAGCAAAATTTAACTGAATACCTATATCACACAACTATCAGAACTCTGTGGTTCAAACCCCCAAGGCTTTCCTGTTTCTGGCAGCAGAGATATGAGCTCATGATCTGCAACTCAGAGACTGCCTCTCAGGGATTCTTAACCTTCTCTGTGGCATGGAAACCTTTACCAAACTGATGAAAAGTCATGGTTCCCTGCTTTTGAATGGAATGTAAGATTACCAAGGAAATTAGTTACACTGAAATGCAGTTCTATTCTTGACCCCAAAGGGATCTGTGGATTTAAAGGTAAGTATTTATCAAGCTAAACATTACAGTGAGTTTAAGAATTTATACATAAGGAGTCTTAGGTAACTAAAGTACATTTTAAGAAACACAAAGCATTTTGAGAAACAATATCTAGGGACAAGAGAAAATTCCAGATAATGAAACAGGAATGGGAGGTATATTTGAAAAATGAAATACTGATAAGCTTACCTCAATACTAAAGGTTTCTTCCCTTTCTCTATTTCTCTACTCTCATGTGTATATGGACTGCCTGCTAAAATCAACATTACTTAAGCAAACTTATGCCAAGGAAACTATATTTTTGACCCCTCCCCACAAGAATTATAAAATGCAGCTACAAGAATTAAAAGCAGGATAGATTTCACTCAGTAACACAAATACTCCTGCATAATTGAAGACTCTGGGCATCATTCTATTCCTTATAGAGTATCATAAACTCATCTTTCTAATAATTTTGAATCAGTAAAATGAGATGACAATCTGCTCTGAAGTCAGTGTTTCAGTGATTTATGATATGGGGGAAGGAATAAGAATTAAAAGGGTGGGTTGCGGAGTTTGACTCAGCTGAGAATCAATCTGAGAAAGACATTGTTACCAAAGATAGTGTACTGGAATAAAAAAATGTTAAAAATGTAAAATGTATTTTAGAAGGTTTTCTATCCCAAACTTATCTATCCAAAATAAATTGTTTGAATTGGAAAATTTCACTTAAATCTAATTGCAGTTAGATTTTCTACACTTGGATCCACTCCTGTGTGATTTCAATACACCGTCTTTAAAAAATTTTTTTAATTTTTAACTGGAGGATAATTGCTTCACCAATGTTGTGTTGGTTTCTGCCAAACAACAAGAAGAACCAGCTGTAAGTGTATGTATGTCCCCTCCCTCTTGAACTTCCTTCCCACCCTCAACCCCATCCCACTCCTCTAGGGTGAATACTTCATCTTTTGAAGTCTTGTTTAAGTTTCTTTGCTCCTTCATTACCCTGAATAGACCACTTATCAGTTCCTATGGCTTCAGGGCCCTTTTAAACTTCAAATCTACTTTTATTACTTTAACATTTAAAAAATATCACAATAAAAAGCAAGAAACTAGGATACAAATGACTAGTGGAGATAATGCTAAATAAAACACATTCACACTATACTTTGCACGCTACGTGTGTGCTAAGGTGCTTCAGTCGTGTCCTACTCTGTGCGACCCTATGGACTGTAGCCCGCCAGGTTCCTCTGTCCATGGGGATTCTTCAGGCAAGAATACTGGAGTAGGTGGCCGTGCCCGCCTCCAGGGGATCTTCCTGACCCAGGGATTGAACTATACTATACTATAATTAACTTTAATCAGGAATTGGTGCCTTAATATCAATTAATGGCAAATGTACCATCTCTTATTTTGATTTGGGAGAGAAAGGTTAGACAGGGACTCCTGATCACTTACAGGAGAAAAGAAAGATGAAAGGGGAATCACTAATTGAGGATAGAAGAGAGGACACTGGAACAACAAAAATACTTTGCTAACTTTAGCATTTTGCTGAGTGGCAGTGCTGTTTATTTTCAAAAGACAAAACAAATGTTACGCAAAGGGACATTTCTGTCAATTTAGCACAATCCTGCTGTGCTATACAAAACCTACCTTTATATGACTTATGAGATATTTTTAGAAGACCCACTTTATTATAAAGGAGCCTCATTACCTCAATTATATCACTGTATAACCCACTTCATTCCAGTATCCCATTCTTCTGACAGATTCACTCTACTGGAAAGGACTCCCAGATTCCCATGACTGCCTTTGAGCCAAATCTAGTGTATTATACCTATTTTGATTCTTCTGCTATTCCACTGCCATATTGTGCAATTACTTCTGCCATCTAAAACTCAATTCTCATATAGCTAACTCTACAGCTAACTAAGCCTGTTTCTTCATCTGTAAGATGGGAATAACATTCACTGTCAAATAATTATTATGAAAATTAAGAACTTCCAGTTTCTGATCTAGCGTGCAAGTAGAACCAGTGCTAGGGTAGAAAAACCTAAACTATAATTTTGCTGGGAGCTGTATGATTGCTGGGGTTTCAGTATAGACAAGCCTGAGTTATAAACTCCAGGGGAACCCCACACTAAATTTGTTAAGTGTTACTTCCATGAGCTATACCAGGTCCTCACAGTGATTATTAGAATCACTTATTATTAGATTATTAATTATTTTACTAGAAAATATGCTATTAGATTATTAGAAAGATCCCCTCATGCTTGCAAGAGGAGGAGGAGAAAAGGAACTATTTTGATATATGTCAGAGCATTCTTCACCTTAAGGGGCAGAGGTGGACACAATGAGAAGCATTGGGAATTGCAAATTAAAACAAGTAAACAAAAATATCACTACACACCTATCAGAATGGTGAAAACCTAAAACACTTGACAATAGCAAATGCTGGTGAGGATATGGATGGAACAACAAGAAATCTCATTCACTGCTGGTGGGAATGCAAATGGTACAGCCACTTTGAGAGACAGTTTGGTGGCTTCTTACAAAACTAAACATACTCTTATACAATCCAGCAATTGTGCTCCTTTGGTACTTACCTAAAGGAGTTGAAAACTTACATCCACCTAAAAAACCTACACATGGATTTAACAGCAGCTTTAATCATAATTGCCAAAACTTGGAAGCAACCTTTATGTAAATAAACTCTAATACATCAAGGCAATGGAATACTATTCAGCGCTAAAAAGAAATGATCTATTAAGCCATGGATAGACATGGAGGAACCCTGACTGCATATGACTAAATGTAAGAAGTCAATGTGAAAAGGCTACATTCTATTTGATTCTAAATATAAGACATTCTTGAAAAGACAAAAAAAAAACAACAACAACCTATGGAGACAGTAAAGGATCAGTGGTTGCCAGGGGTTAGAAGGAAGGGATGACTATGTGAAACAGAGGCAGGACAAATATCCTGTATGATACCATAATGAAAGAGACATGTCACTGCACATTTGTCCAAACTCATGCAATGTACAACACCAAGAGTGAACCTTCATGTAAACTATGGATTTTGGATAATAATGATGTTTTAGGGTAGGTTCATTAAAAAAAAAATTAAATGTGGCCCAATCAAAATTCCAGCTGGCTTATTTTCAGAAATTGACAGTGATACAGAACTACAAGGGACTAAGAATAGCCAAAATAATGTTGAATAATAAGAACAAAGTTTGAAGAGTCACATTTCCTGATTTCAAAACTTACTGCAAAACTAGTGTAGGCCTAGCATTAAGAACAGACATATAAAATCAATGGACATAACAGAAGAGTCCAGAAATAAACCCTTAACACTTATTACAGACAACTGATTGGGGGCACAACAATGGGGAAACAATATTCAAAAAGTGGTGCTCTAACAGGATAATCCATGTAAAGTAATAAATGTGGGCTTTCCTTACACTGTACACAAAAATTGACTCAGGCGAAAACACAGGAACAAATCTTTGTGAAACTGGGTTAGGTAAAACTTGCTCAGACACAACACCAAAAGTTCAAGTGACAAAAGAAAAAATAAACTGGACTTTATCAGAATTAGCAATTTTTGTGCTCAAGTAATACCGTCAAGAAAGTAAAAAGACCACAGCAAAGAAAACCATAAACAAAATGAAAAGATAACCTACACAAAGGGAGAAAATATTTGGAAATGAAGCTACCAACAAGGGATAAATCTCATATATATATATATACGCACACACACACACACACACAAAAGGCTCATGTAGTTCAATAAATTAAAAAAATAAAAATTAAAAAATATGCAGAGATCTAAATAGACATTTCTCCAAAGAAGACATACAGATGGCAAAAAGCACATGAAAAGATGCTCAACACCACTATTAGAGAAATTCAAATCAAAACTTCAGTGAAGTATCACATCAATCAGAATGGACATCATCAAAAAACCCTACAAATGCTAAATTCCAGAGTAAGTATGGAGAAAAGGGAGCCTCCTACACTGTTGGTGGGCATGTACATTGATAAAGCCACTGTGGACAACTGAATAAGGTTCCTTGACTAAAAATAGAGCTACCATATGATCCCCAATCATATGGTATATGTCTGGAGAAATCATATTTCAGACACATACATGCATCCCAACGTTTACTGTAGCACTACTTACATAGCCAGGACATGGAAGCAAACTAAATGTCTATGGACAAAAGAATGGATAAAGAAGTGGTATATGCACACCATGGAATATTACTCAGTCATAAAGAAGAATGAAAACAATGCCATTGCAGCAACATGGATAGACCTAGAGATGGTCATAATGAGTAAAGGAAGACAAATAGCATATGATACTGCTTATATGTGGAATATAAAAATAACATGGTACAAATGAACTCATTTACAAAACAGAAACAGACTCACAGATGTAAAAAAAAAAAAAACAAACTTATGGCTACCAGGGAAGAAGTGGGGGGGAGGGATAAATTTGGAAATTGGAATTGACATATACACACTACTACACATAAAATAGATAATTAATAAGGACCTACTGTACAGCACAGAGAACTCTACTCAATACTCTGTAACAATCTCTATGGGAAAAGTATCTAAAAAGGAGTGAATGTATATACATGTATGACTGATTCACTTTGCTGTACAGCAGAAACTAACACAACACTGTAAATCAACTATACTCCAAAAAGCATTAATTTTAAAAAAAGTGAAAAGACAATCCACAAAACAGGATAAAACTTGCAATCTCATATCTGACAACAGATCAGAATATATAAAGAACTCTTGACAACTCAATAATAAAAAGACAATCTGATTAAAAATGGATAAAGGATCTGAATAGACATTTCTCCAAAGATATACAAATGGCCTAGAAGCATACAAAAAGATGCTCAACATTAGCTTTTACAGAAATGCAAGCAAAACCACAATGAGATATCACTTCATAGTCATTAGAGTGGCCATTTAAAAACAAAGCAAAAAGCAGATAACAAGTTTTGGTGCTGACATGCAGAAATTGGAACCCTTGTGCACTGCTGGTGGGAATGTAAAACCATACTACAAGTGTTCAGGAAAAGTCTGGCAGTCCCTCAAAAGGTTAAACATGGAATTATATGACACAGCAATTCTACTAGGAAGTATAAACCAAGAGATATAAAGACATATCTGTATAAAAACTTTAATTCAAACATTTATAAAAGCATTCATAAGAGCCAAAAAATGGAAGTGCAAACATTCATCAATGATGAATGGCTAAACAAAATGTGGTCGATCCATGCAATGAAATACTTCACAATAAAAAGGGATGAAGTCCTGATATATACCACAGGATTCATATAGATGAATCTTGAAAACAGTAAGAGGCCAGCAACAAAAGACCACATATTAATATGCATATTGGTATGTACTTCTCATGTTGTTTAGGTGCTAAGTCATGTTTGACTCTTTGCAACCCCATGGACTCTAGCTCTCCAGGCTCCTCTATCCCTGGGATTTCCCAAGCAAGAATACTGGAGTGGGTTGCCATTTCCTTCTCCAGGGGATCTTCCTGACCCAGGGAAGACATGCATTGGCAGGCGAATTCTTTACCACTGAGCCACCAAGAAAGCCTGCACTTCTCCTTGGGGAAATACAAATTAAAACTACAATGATACACTTCTACAGACTTATTAACTCCAAAAGAAAAGCTTGACTGACAATACCAAGTGCTGGTAAGGATGTAAGGCAAATAGAACTCTCAAAGGCAGCTGACAGGAGTGTAAACTGGTGAAACCACTTTGGTAGCTTATTTTAAAATGCATCCCAAAATAGGATGGATTGATAAAGGGGTTGAATATATGTTAAAACAAATTCAGCAAAATGTTAACTACAGACTAAGTGGTAGGAATATGGGTGTCCAAACAATTCTGTCAACTTCTCTTTATTTTTGAAATTTCTGTAATACAATATTGTGGGAAAAACTAAATTCATATCTGTTCCATTACCCAACATTTCTACTCCTGAATATACACAAATAGGTATTTATGTATATTTTTTAAAAATGTTCATAGCACATTCATACAGCCAAACCTAACACAACCATCAAATAGTAACATGGATTTTAAAAGTGTATTTAGGGACGTTGCTGGTGGCTCAGCTGGTAAAAAATCTGCCTGCAATGCGGGAGATCTGGGTTTGATCCCTGGGTTGGGAAGATCCCCCAGAGAAGGGAAAGGCTACCCCCTCCAGTATTCTGGCCTGGAGAATTCCATGGACTTTATAGACCATGGGGTCTCGAAGAGTCGGACACAACTGAGCGACTTTCACTTTCACTTTCTGGTGGTTCAAAGGTCAAAACTTTACCTTCCAATGGGTTCAATGCCCAGTCAGGGAGCTATAATCAAAGTCGAAATATAAAAAAACAGAAGCAATATTGTAACAAATTCAATGAAGATTTAAAAAAAAATTATCTACATTAAAAAAAGTGTATTTATTCAACTGAATCCTGTACAGCAACGAAAAATAATGAGCTGCTCCCAACATATGAAACAACAGAACTGAATTTCACAAACAATGCTGAACAAATTATTTAAGTTCAAAATTGCGTAAAAACAATATAAGGTGTTAAGAGGTCAGGATAGTGGTTACCTTTGGAGAAAGGGCATTGTATGTTGCAGGGATATGAGGGAGCCTTTTGGGGGGTTGGATATTGGCTATATACTGATGGTGGTTATAATATGTAAAGGCTTCCCTGGTGGCTCAGACGGGTAAGGAATCTGCCTGCAATGCAAGTTCACTAGGTTATGTAGCTAACGAATTGTTATTTATACTATTAAAGATATAGTCTTTATTGTATTGTATATAAACAATGAAAAGGTTTCACACACATATCATACTTTAACCATACAAGACTATACAACTCCCTCTAAATTCACGCTCACTACCTACTGATTATTCTTCTGGCTCCAAGCTCCCCAACTCATAGTTTAATCAGGGCAGTTCTTCTCTTTTACTCATTTTTTATACTGATGTTCATCATTTGATATCTTCAGAAGCTAAAGAGTTATTTTGTGATTCACTGCCCTATATTATAAATCGATCCTTCAAATTAAAAAGTCTGAAACAATTTAATACTTGATTATACTGTTTCACACTGAATAAATGCTTCATGTATATACATTAATCTTTTCTCCTTAAAGTAGTAGCTCCTTAGGGGTAAAGAACTCATTTTTCCTTTTGTCTTGGTGCCCAACACACACCTACTGACTGGTAGAAGAAATGAGGTATCAAATGTCTTGGTTTTTAACCTTAAAGTCTTGCTAGTCAGTTTATGGTAAACTGCTTTATTCCACAAATGTAATAATTAAATTATTATACAAAATTATGTGCAATTTTAACTAACTGGGACAATTATAAAAGTCTCAATAAATTTAGGAACTAATATATCTGGAGGATTGCTTTCTTCATTCCCATACTTTCAGATCTCTTATTTACCTTATTGTACGCTCTCTGGATTAAGTAACAAGATAATTGCTCAACTGCCCCTGGGAGCACACTCCAGGTTTGCTATTTAATTAAAAGGTAGGTATGTGTGCATTCACATTAAAATGAACTCAAAATATTTTTAATTGGATACAAAAAGGAACTCTTCAAAGACTTCAAAAGCAACATACCACAAAGTCAAACTGAATATCAAAACGAAAAGGTCAGTCAGATTCCCCAAGAGCAGAAAATATATTTAGTTCTCCCTTATCACTTTACTTTTCAATTGTATGTAGCAATCTCTTCTGCCATTAAAAACACATACACTTTGCCTATCTATATGCTTGCTTTTCTTCACATCTTGCATTTATATTTCCACTCTGAGTCTTTGGTATTTTTACCATCTCACTCTTAATGTCATTTATATCACAAGTGCAAAAATCCTGAATATTGAGCAGGTTAACAATATCATTAGTATTTGTTAAATTCAATATTAAAAGTTACTGACAAGTAATCAACCAAAGTCTGTCTAGTCAAGGCTATGGTTTTTCCCGTGATCATGTATGGATGTGAGAGTTGACTGTGAAGAAAGCTGATCACCGAAGAATTGATGCTTTTGAACTGTGGTGCTGGAGAAGACTCTTGAGAGTCTCTTGGACTGCAAGGAGATCCAACCAGCCCATTCTGGAGGAGATCAATCCTGGGTGTTCACTGGAAGGACTGATGCTAAAGCTGAAAAACTCCAATACTTTGGCCACCTTATGCAAGTTGACTCACTGGAAAAGAATCTGATGCTAGGATCGATTGGGGGTGGGAGGAGACGGGGACGACAGAGAATGAGATGGCTGGATGGCATCACCGACTCAATGGACAGGAGTCTGAGTGAACTCCAGGAGTTGGTGATGGACAGGGAGGCCTGGCGTGCTGTGATTCATGGGGTCGCAAAGAGTCAGACACGACTGAGCGACTGAACTGAACCAACCTCTGGGAATTTGTTACAGTCTTTAAAATAAGTTATGATACAGGACAGAAACACAGCATCCCTAACTCTTTATATCATCCCTAACTCTGCTTGAAGAAAGGTAATACATAGAAGATAATCATATTCAGAAATGGCTTGGGGCAAGATGACAAAGAAATATAACATTTAATTTAAATTGTATTTATTTACATCATCCACTTTCCTCTCCCTTCCTCATTTCTACAAGTTCTGAAGTTGGCTGAGACAGTGAAGACAAAAAGTAGTGGTGAAGTAAAAGTAAGTAAGTAAGTAAGTGGTGAAGTAAAAGTAAGTAAAAAGTAAGGTGAAGTAAGTAAGAAGTTAAGTTGAAGAAAAAAGTCAGGGAGAACCTAGAGTAGCCAGTCTGTGACACTTATACTATGTAGAAGGAACCAAGTAAAATTAAGATCATTAAAAAAAAATTATATCTTTATTAAGATTTTTTAAAAGATCAAAATTTTACAAAAATATATACCAGGAAGTACTAACTAAAAAATATTTTAAGAAAGTTCTCAGATCTTCTGTACCAAGTACTCATTACCCCTATCTTCTCAAGTTACCCTATAATTAGTCCTAGAATTAAACTCTAACACAAACTGTCCTAATCTTAAAGGTGCTCATACATTCTTAATGGCAAAGAATCAGCCTTAATTAAAGGACATCCAGAGTGGGAGATCATGCACAGACAAAATTCCTGCAACAACGGTTACAAATAAATTGTTTATTTAAAAAAAAGAAAGATGAGGCAAGCTGAACACAGACCAAACTCAAATGAAAAAAAAATGTAAAGAGATTAACTTTCCCAAAGCTTATGCACTTTAGAAATTAGAAGTGATGGGACAAAACTGAATATAGTCAGATAAAATAGTTAACATGGGAGAGAAAAATAGCAGAACCCGCTAAAGTACGAAAGTCAAACACTAAAGCACAGGATTCTGGGAACAATTTACACAGAAGTCAACAACCATAAAACTTCACACTTACAGAAAAACACAGTAACTGATTTTCACGTTGATTCAATTGAGTGTCTGCTATGTGAAAATAGTTCTAGCAATGCAAAGATGAATCATCAGACTTGGATTCTGGTAGGGGAGATGTAACATTGTTATAAAGTTAAAATCAAATAGGAAAGGTAAAGTGTCCTAAGAAAGGTAAACAAGTGCTAAGTGAGTTCAGATTAAGAAGCTATTCATGTTGGGGGAGATCAGAAAAGGACTCCTAACATTTGAGCTGGACACTGCAAACTAAAGTTTACACTGGGAATGATTAAGAGGGGTATTCTGGGCAATGAGCAAAGGCAGAGGCTGGGAACCAGAAGGCATACATATATACTGGGTTGGCCAAAAAGTTCACTCGCATTTCTGTGTAACATCATTCAAAAACCCGAACGAACTTTTTGACCAACCCAAAAGATTAACTAGCAAATGTCAGTCTGACTACAGTACAGATTTTATGTGCATATGTGTGTGTTCAGTCGCTCAGTTGTGTCTGACTCTTTGAAGACTCCATGGACTGTAGCCCACCAGACTCCTCTGTCCATAGAATTTTCCAGCAAGAGACTAGAGAGTGTGTGTGGGGGGGCGGGGGGGGGGCAGTTGGCCTTTGGACAGATGTCTGCCACCCTGCCTCCCCAGATACCAGCATCTGAAATAAAACAAACTTTCCTTTCCAAAAAAAACAAAAAAACCACAACTGTAGTGGGTCACCATTTCCTTTTCCAGGCAATCTTCCCGACCCAGGGATTGAACCCTCATCTCTTGCATCTCCTGCATTGGCAGGCAGTTTCTTTGCCACTGTGCCACCTGTAATTCCATATGAGACTACAAAAAGCTGGGAAAGTATAAAAGAAGTCAGATTATAACTCTGAATGCTAAGACAGGTCTTCAATGATGAGTCATGAAGAATTATTAAGGATTAAGAGGTAAGGGAATCTGATTTGGACAGAATCTACTGAAAAACAAGGGATGAAATAAATAGGGAGAAGAGCAGACATTAAACAGTAAACTGTGAGAGGTCATGAAGACCTCAGTTACAGTGGTGATGGTGTAAGAGGGAGAAGGCAGAGTTCTAGGTCTATAATGTGTAAGGTGCCATTCCACTTTACTGAGAAACTTTTAAAATCTGAACACATCATTCTCACTTTTAAGAAAATTGTGATCTGGAAAAATAATAAATGTTAAAGCATCAAGAACTAATTAATAAGGTAATATATGATTTCCATATAAATATCACACAGGAAAAAGTACTGTACTTGAAGAAATCAAGGGAGGGAAAAATAAAAGTCGAAGCTTTATTAAAGAGTTTGGAGTTGATCTGCACCTCAATGAAAAGGTAGAACTTTAAGAGGGGAGGGATAAAATCTCACAAACAATTCGATTAAAAAGAGTAAGATATGTTAAACAATTTATTAAGAATAAGAAATGTGAGCTAAAGGTAATTTTCAGCAAAATGGTAAACAAAACACTAGTACATTTAAAAAAATAATAATAATACAGAAAAACCCCTCAAAACCTCAATTACCTGAACTTAACTTCATAAAGATATCAAAAAAAGAAGGTATTATTTATTACAGGTTTGAAAGCTTAAAAATAAGTATTTTCTTAGTCTAGATTTTTAAATGAGAGAGTTCTAAAGGAGAGACCACGCCTTAAAAATAGAACTTTCAGTCTGAAATATCCAAAATGTTATGTTTTGTTATTTGTGAAAGAAGTTCCTCAAGACAACATAATCTGATAAACCCTCTTCATATTCTACATATAAGTAACAACCAGGATATGTACTCAGACCCATCTGACTCCAAAACCAGAGCTACAATTGCACTCAGTGCTGTATTATAATTTTTCTTCTGATTTCAAAATATCAAATGTATTAATAACAAAGTGCAGGGCAGAAGTAAGAGATCAGTAAATCTCAAACTACTGAACATACAACTGCTGCAAAACTGAGAGATACCACTTTCTGCAAATATATACCTATTCAGATAAAAATACTGAATACTGTAAAGAGCTTTTTTGCAGTCACTGAATATTAACTTTTCAACAGAGTGAATTAACCTACGAGGAATGGGGGTCTTAGAGTGACTAGTGGTTTTTCAATTAGTTCACTTACACCTTCCAAGGCTGGGCTATTTTACCTGGCCCTTTCCTCAGCCTTTCATGACTTATCTTCCCCCTAACAACCCTTCTAAGAGTGTCCGTGATGGGTAGATTTCCTTTGTATTCTTTTTAAAAATTCCTTCCTTAAAAAGTAGATGGTATGTCAAATTTCTTGTTTTTTATCTTCTAATTCAAGAAAAGCTCTAACCTCTTATCTCAGATTTCTTTAAGGACAAGATTCACGTTCTTTCTCATAAAATAAACATTTTGTTAAGATTACAAAGGGTTGAAAAAATTACACTATTTTATCAATGATTATTTTAAACCAATTACTATATTTAGTATTATTGGGACTAGATTTTTAGGATTGATTTCTTAAAAATGATCCACAATAAAGGAAAAAGGCACTAGGAACATGCATAATTTTTATAAGACATTCAACTGCACTTGCCTCAAAATAAATATATTAATTCATTTAAAGGAAATCCAGTCTTCAACCAGTAACTGAGTGCCTATTATGTCCCAGCACTATTCGAGGCACTTGGGAGACCACAATTTTTAAAAAGCTCCTTTTTCTTCATGGAGTTTACCACCAGCGGGAGAAACAGGTAATAATAAATAATGTTAGAAAATGATTAGCGCTATGGGAAAATAACAGAACAGGGTAAGCTTAGCAGAGTGCTAAGGTAAGTGCAATTTTAAATACGGTGGTCAGATAGGATTTAAGAAGGTGTCACAATTTGAGTAAAAACTTGAAGGGAAGGGAGTCAGCCATGATGATACCTGGGGAAAAAGTACTCAAGGCACAGAATCAAGCAGGGCAAAGGTTCTGGTGTATCCTAGAACAAAGAGGGGAGAGAGGTTAAAGAGAAGCCACCAAAGGGTAGAGTAGTAGTAGGTATAAAGAGAGCTATGTATGCGGGCAGAGAGTACAGATCATGTAAGGTTTATGGGACTCTAAGGAATCTGGATTTTACTTTGAATGAAATGAGGATTCACAGCAAGTTTGGTAGAGTGTCATGATCTGTTTTAATACAAACAATCTGGATGATAGATTAAAACACAGATTAAAGGGAGAGCAAGGGTGAAAGCATGGAGACCAGTGAGGAGGCTACAAAAGAAACCCAGGAGAGAAATACGTATTTTCCATAAACTTGACCACAGTTTATTTATGCATACTTTCAAGCATAAACAGATAAAACAAATCTCAGATCCTGCTAATAGGAAATAACTGGATCTTATTGAAGTTTATTATAGAGCTCTTGGCATATACATGTACACACATCTTTTAACTACTCACTGCAGAATACCAAATGTGTTCCTTTACAATCAGTTATTCTCTGAATTTTTAAAATATCCTTTTGTAGCTGAAATTATTCTTTAAAGAAATAAGCCAGCATTTCTATAGCTGTCAATTATACACTATTTTTGAAGAAAAAATAAGTTACTTCTGTTCATTAAAAGTATAAATTATTTATCTTGGATTGGTGTTTCTCAGACGATCTGAATTTTACATTCCTAACACATTTTCCATTACTAAAACATTTCAGTTCCTTCAGGTAAGACAAATTTCTACACAAGTTTCTCTTTTTATACTTCTATCTTTAAAGAAATTACTTTCTTCAAATTGATACCAAAGTTGCCTATCAGTATCTGGGTTGTTCATTTCAGGAAAGGGCAATCATGAAAAACTCCCATTGTCACAAATAACATGTTTCAAAAAAATGTTCCTACAAGATACCAAAATAAAACTCTCTTTATTATCTTATCCTCCTGGAAAAGGCAAATATTGAATACAATCTCCATAAATTCTAAAGAAGTTATTCTTAACAATGTATAAGATATATATGTATTTAAGAGAAAGAGCACAACAAGTTGAAGGTATTTTACTTGCTTAGAAGAGGACTAAGGAATATAGGAGATTTTGAAATAAAAACTCATACCTCTGAAAAATTTTTTTCATGAAATGGAAATAATCACACTGTCCTATAACATTTATGAAGGAAATCAAGAGTGAAATTTGAAGGAAAGTAAGAGTGAAGCAATTTCCTTGCTTCAAAGACTCAGGAAAGCACTTAGATTTGGCTTGGATTTCTAAAGAGACTTCTCCTGTGACAATTCTTTGGAAGAAATGGGTGTGTAAACTTACATAACAATACTCCATTCAAATTCACTAATTCACTCAACATTTAAGTGTTTATGTGCCAGAAACTGCACTAAGCACTGGGGGTAGTCCCTGTTCTCAAGGGCTTAGAGTTTTCCCTTATTCCAGTTACTGAGCAACTACTATGAAGCCAGATGTTGTGGATACAACAGGAAACAGAGTTCCTACCTGCATTCAGCTTACACTGCCTCAAGAATGAGACACACATCTAACTTAACAAGGACAACATATAAGTGTTATACGTATTGCTTTTGAAAATGCGACATTTCCTTCACGGGGGACACAAAGAAGGGAGTGATGGATTCAGGGAGAGAGGGAGGGGAATTTAGGAACTTCAGATACAGCTCAGCTGAGTCCTCAAAGAGGATTACACGCTCACCTGCTGACCTTGGGGGAAGGGTTCCAGAGAGAGCAGCCGGAGCTAAGGCAGAGAGGTGTGAATAAGCTGTTGTGTTTGACAGGCCTGGAATATGAATGTGAGGGATAAATCATGGAGTCTTCAGTATGCCACATGAAAAGACTGGACTTTACCAGCATATATGAAAGGCCCCTGACGGGTTTCATTCAGAAAACCAGCGTTTGTGATCAGGTTTTTCTGGTGTGGTGAGACACTGATTTCCATAGGAAACACTAGATAATGATGTCACCACATGAAACAACAAAGGAGACTGCCCAGTTAGAAAATTAAACCCCAATCAGGAAAAAAAATTAAGCCACTTAACTATCCAAGTCCTTCTGGTAAAGTTTTTAATCAATACCTTGAAAAAGTAGAGGAAAGGTTTACACATATTTATGGATTATAACATCTACATATCTATTTTGAGTTTTCTAAAGAGGTCTTCACCTCTTTACAAATTGTGTAAAGACATCTGGAGCTGCTGATTGCTGTACAAAAAGCAGTGAAGCTATTTAGAAAACAAGTCTTTGATACATAGGGAGAACCATGAGTAACAGAAGTATTTCTCAAGTAAGGTTTAAAGGTTTCCAAAGTTCAAGACAATCAAGTTCTCTTAAATCAGCGCGTTTAAAAGGTGTGTCACAGGGGTGGAGCCAAAAGAGGAGGGGTTCAGAATTAATATTGTTGTTGCTGTTCAGTCGGTAAGCTGTGTCCTACAATTAATATAAACACACACACACACATATATATGTATACATATATATGTGAAGAAGCAACTCCATGTTGCTGGAACCAAAATCACTACTTGAAAATCTCCCAAGCACAGGAAGAAATGAACGCCCACTAAATTCAATGAATACAGACAGACGAGAGGGAGGATAGGAGGATCACACCTTAAAGTATAAATGGGGTGTATGTGTGGCGGGGGTGGGGGGGCGGGGGGAGGTTAACCACTTATCCAGAACCCATAATCCAGCCGGTGATGAGGAAATCATCTTCGAACCTCACAATTCACATATAAACGCAAGAAAACACTTCCGAACTCCACAATCTAGCCACCAGTCACTGGTCAAGGGGATATAATCACACACTCGAATCCCAGAACTCAAGGACAGAAGTACCATCTCCACACTGCTCGAAGGGAGGTGAAAGGTTCCCCCTATACTGACGATGGGAGCAACCACACTTAAACCCAGCCCGAAGGGGGTCAGTGCCTCTCAGGACAGGTATTGCCGAGGCCAGGGACAGTGACAGACAGCCCCGAATCCCCCACAATCTCCGCCAGAGCCGCCTCTACTACTCGCACCCCCTTCCCCAACACACACCCTCCCCTACCTGATATGGCGGCGGCGGCTCCTGATCCGGCTCCGTCCCCTCGCCAAAGCTGGCCCGGTCGGACTGAGACTCGTGAAGCAGGGAGATGTCATCCGAAGTGGGGGACTTGAGGCAGTTCCCCATCTTCTGGGGCTGGGGTGTTTGATCTGGGGGAGGAAGAAAGCAGTGACGGGGTCGTTCGCACGCTCCGCGGTCAGCCTCGGTCAGCGAGGTGGGGTCGGGCGGCAGGCCGGGGTTCAGGCGGCAGCGGCTCCCCCGGCCCCCGGCGCCGCCGAAGGGCAGCTCATGCCAGTCCCTGGGGCTGGGGGCTTAAGGCTGGGCCGCGGGTTTCCCGGGGTCGCGGAGGTTGCCTCCTCTGAGGCGGCGGCAGTGTGGGGGGGGCGGGCGGGGAGACGAAGCACTTCCCCACCCCGCCCCCCCGCGGGGCGGCGGCGGCCACGGAGCTGCTGGGCCTAATCCAGGTCAGGAGGTGGGGGCGCAGCCGCCGCGGCTCCCTCAGCTGCTGCCTCAGCTGCTGCTGCTGGCCCCGCAGACGCCGGAGCCGCAGCCGCGGGCCTCATTCTACTCCGCTTCGCAGCGGCGGCGGCGGCCAGAACGAGGCCAGCTGCGGCCCTGCGTCACGCCGCCGTGCGTGCCCTGGTCCCGCCCCCGGCGCTGGGAGGCGTGGGTAGCTCCGGCTGCGCGCCCGGCTCCTCTGCCACCCCCCGCCCCTCCCCCGTCCCCAGCAGCTGTTTCTGGGGCTGCGTCAGTCTCTGCTTCTCTGACAGCCTGGGACGCGATTCCGATACCTCTTTGGTCTTCGGTTCCTCCCCACGAGAATTGCTCCCTCTTCGCTTGTCTCAGCACTTACCTGTGCGTTGTTTTGACAGTCTTCTCGCCACCTTCTGCCAAGTAATCTATTTTTAAACCCATATCTGAATGGATCATTCCCATATTTAAAATGTTAAAGGGTCTATCCCTTCAGAATAAAGTCCAAACTCACTACCTCCCCAATCACTTTCCAATCCTCCTACATCACAGTCAGAAGAATTCTTCTACCGATTATTCTATTTATTTCTATTCTCACCACCATAGTACAGTTCAGTTCAGTCGCTCAGTCGTGTCCGACTCTTTGCGACTCCATGAATCCCAGCACGCCAGGCCTCCCTGTCCATCACCAACTCCCGGAGTTCACTCAAACTCATGTCCATCGAGTCGGTGATGCCATCCAGCCATCTCATTCTCTGTCGTCCCCGTCTCCTCCCGCCCCCAATCCCTCCCAGCATCAGAGTCTTTTCTAGTGATTCAATTCTTCGCGTGAGGTGGCCAAAGTATTGGAGTTTCAGCTTCAGCATCAGTCCTTCCAATGAACAAGCTACCGTCATTTCTCCGCTGTAATACTTTGAACTATTTCCCCTGCGTTCACCATTGCCCCCATTCAATTTACTATTTGTACAGTTATCTCTTTTAAATGTAAATCTGATCATGTCATTCCTGTAAGAGGAATTTAAGCCTTTTAAAACATTCATTAAAAACTTCCTAATACTGTTATGACTGAAGTATTAATTCTTAAATGGTTTACAAATCTGGCTACCTCCCTAGTCTCATTTGTGGCCTTGTTCCCTCACATATTCTAAACTCTAGGATGTCTATATAGTTTTCAGTTATCTAGAAGACGATTCCCTCTGGCTGAGGCCTTTACCCATAATGTTTCTCTGACATAAACTCACTTCTCCCCACTCCTGACCTTATACCTTCCATCAAACTATATCCCCACTTGTCCTTCCTGGACTCAACTTTGATTCCACTGGGAAGCTTGTCCTCTAACCCTCCTGTCTGGGTTAGTTACCTCCTCTGTGCTCTCAATCCCTGAGCACTCAGTCCTGAGTCCCTGTGAGTCTTTGTCACAGCCAGATCAAGCTGAATCTGCCCCTCCTCTGTGCGAGGCCTGGCACATTGCCTGAGGCAGAATAGGCATTCTTAACTGAAATAACAAAGAACTCAAGAGGCAATGTATGTAAAGGGGAAATAAGGAAGATGAGAATGTTCTAATATTCATTCATTCAACGAGAGGAAAAGGGGGTCTTGACTGTCTTTTTTTCATTCTTCATTTACTAATTTTTTTTTCCCACTAGACTCTGTATTAGGCACTAAGGAAATCTGGCTTATTCTTGATGGAGCCCAGAATCCAGCTAGGAAGATATGTAAACAGTGAGGTCTTCTGCCACCTCCACAACAGGTTTCTAGAGGGCACTGCTGCTGCTGCTAAGTCGCGTCAGTCGTGTCCAACTCTGTGCGACCCCATAGACTGCAGCCCACCAGGCTCCGCCGTCCCTGGGATTCTCCAGGCAAGAACACTGGAGTGGGTTGCCATTTCCTTCTCCAATGCATGAAAGTGAAAAGTGAAGTCACTCAGTCCTGTCTGACTCTTCGAGACCCTGGTAGGGTCTGCAGCCTACCAGGCTCGTCCGTCCATGGGATTTTCCAGGCAAGAGTACTGGAGTGGGCTGCCATTGCCTTCTCCATCTAGAGGGCACAGGAGGGAGAAATTAGAGCACTGGATGAGGATCAGAAAGGATTCTTGGAAGTAGAACTGTGTTAAATGGCATGTCCTAAGTGCTGGAGAAGGAAATGGCAACCCACTCCAGTGTTCCTGCCTGGAGAATCCCAGGGACAGGGGAGCCTAATTGGCTGCCGTCTATGGGGTCGCACAGAGTCGGACACGACTGAAGTGACTTAGCAGCAGCGGCAGCAGCAGCAGCAAGTGCTGTAACTTTGAAGTCCCTGTTCTGTAAAATCACATATTTTATTTGAATACACTTATATGACATGTTAAATGTAACCCTTTTGCTACTTTCCCTCTTTTCCAAGACTTGCCTTTCTTCCTGTTAATGGCTCCCACCTGAATAGGTGTATCTGTAATGCCATGTTTGTTATCAGAATCTTTCACACATCCCCAAGAATCATTGCTTAATTCTCTGGCTTGGACAAATAAAATTATTGGATCATTTGGAAGGAAATTTTTCAGGTATTTTCCTCTTTTCTCTTATTGCCATTTTCCTGGTCCCATCTGAACTGTTGAGAACTTCTTAATGAAGACCTTGCCTCTGCACCATCAATACATTCTCCACACTACTGCCATGAAAAATGTGATCAGAGAGCATTCATAGACTTGTGGTTCAGAAATTTAGCATGACATTAAGGCCTTGAACCATTTGGTCTCATCCTGATCTCTGATATGACTTTTTTTATTTTAAATTTATTTTTTAATTCAAGGATAATTGCTTTACAGAATTGTTGGTTTCTGCCAAACATCAACATGAATCAGCCATAGGTATATATAACTCGCCTCCCTCTTGAAACTCCCTCCCACCTCCTTCCCCATCCCACCTACATGACTCTTGACTCCAATCGGGCATCCTATACTCCAGCCACATCACAATACTTACCATGCCCTCAGTTTTCACTATGCTTTTCCACTTCTGATCCCTTGCCATGCTGTTCCCTTTTGTTGAAATCCAACTATCTTTTAAGACCGTCCTTAGATGCTACTTTCTTCACATAGCTGCCCTTGATTTCATTTAGTTGGAATATATGTAACAATAAAAAATAAATGGGATCCATTACTATATTATATATATCTATTTATGTGAATAGTAAACATAATTTCTATGTATATACATAGATGTGTGTATATCTTAATATATATGTAAGAATGAATGAATTCATAACTTCCATTTATTAGCCTGAGTCTTGAAAGGTTGATGTTAACATTCCTGTTTTACAGGAATAGAAATATGGCTTCACATGGCTACTCAGGAGGTAAAGCCAGTATTTAAATTATATACCAGTTGCCTCTATTAGGTTGGGAGAGGGAACTACGTCATTTTTCGTTCTGATAGTCTTTTCTCAGTGTATAAAAACAAGAGAATGGGAGAAGACTTATCTTCAATGCCTTTAGCATCCATGTGTACTTTTGTAAGGAAGTAGCTATTCAATGATCTTTCTTCCTAATCTAGTTTTAGAAGGGAACACTTAGGAAGTGTCTTGTATACCAGAAAGGGTGATCTAATCACAAAACAATTTTAAATAGAAAAAGTAACCAACACTATTGAAGTGACAAAGACTCTTCTAGACCCAACTCTCGTCAGGCTCCTCTAAGCCCTCAAGGCTCTAACTTTGGGCTTTGTGCTTGACCTAGTTATTTCAGTTTTAGCAAGAATCTAGTTGAATTAGTTTAGCCAGAGTCCCCCTCCCTTAGTATCTGACCACATTGGCCTGCCTTTAGCAGAAATCCTATCAATGTTTTTAGCCAGAATTCCCTTTTATCCCTAATGTTCCTGTTTGTAATTTTCCATCCACTGTCTCCCACTCTGTTACCTGCCCATTAAATTCCCACTTGTCCTTTTTGTATAATACAAACTGAAGTCCAATTCTATACCGACTCTCTTGTCTCCTATTGCAATAGGTACTGAATAAAATATGTCTTCACTGCTTTGTCTGATTCTTGTTTTCTCTGACTTCAGGATGTCTAATGCAGAAGCAGATATGAAAATCTAGTATCTTCTATTGAGCCAGATTTTTTTTATATACTTTTTTTAGACCAGTTTTAGGTTCACATCAAAAAACTGAGCAGAAGGTACAGAGATTTACCATATACCCCTGCTCCCTTACGTGCATAGCCTCCCCCATTATCAACACCCCGAACCAGACCAACTTATTTGTTTATTTATGGCTGTGCTGAGTCTTCATTGCTGCCAGTGTGCTTTCTCTAGTTGTGGCGCATAGGGTCTTTCTAGTTATGGTGCACGGGCTTGTCCTTACAGTGGCTTCTTTCGTTACACAGCACAAGCTCTAGGTGCATGGGCTGAGTAGGTGTGGACCATGGGCTTAGTTACTCTGCAGCATGTGAATCTTCCCAGACCAGGGATTGAACCCACATTCCCTGCATTGGTGGGCATATTCTTAACCACTGGACCATCAGAGAAGTCCCAAACATTTGTTAAACTGGTAAGCTATCACATAAAATGTTTGTTTATGTTAAGGTTCACTCATGGTGTTGTACATTCTATGGGTTTAGACAAATATATGATTATGTGTATATACCATTATAGCATCATATAGAATAGTTTTGCTGCCCTAAAACTCTCCTGTACTCAGCCTATTCATTCCTTCTTTGGCAACCACTGATGTCTTAGCAGTCTCCATGGTTTGATTTTTTTCAAAATGTCATATATTTAGAATCTTACAGTATCTAGTCTTTTCACATTGGCTTCTTTCACTTAAATGAAAACTAAGATTCCTCTGTTTCTATTCATGATGATTTCTTTTTATCACTGAATAATATTCCACTCTCTAGCTATCCCACAGTTTATTTATTCATTTATACACTGAAGGACATTTTAGTTGCTTCCATGTTTTGGCAATTATGGATAAATCTACTATAAACATCTGTGTATAGGGGTCTTTTCCCAATTGTTTTTATTGTAGTAAAATACACAACATAAAATTTACCACCTTAACCATTTTAAGTGTAAAGTTCAATGTTAAATATGTTCATAATATTTTGCAACTATCACCAGCATCTATCTCTAGAACACTTTTCATCTTGTAAAACCAAAACTATCCATTAAACAATAATTCTTCTTTTTCCCCTTCCCTCAGCTACTGACAACCACCATCCTACTTTCTGTCTCTGATTTTGACCGCTGTAAGTATTTCATATAAGTAAATCACACAGCATTTGTACTTTGTCCCTGGGTTATTTCACTTAGCATAATGTCTTCAAGGTTCATCCTGGTATAGCATATTGTAGAATTTCCTTCCTTTTTAAAGCTGAATAATATTACATTGTATGTATGTGCCACATTTTGCTTATCCATTCATTCATTGATGGACAATTGGGTTGCTTCCACATTTTAGCTGCTATGATCCTGCTATGAACATGGATGTACAAATATCTTTTCAAGACCCTCATTTTAATTATTTGATTATACACCAAGAGTGAAATTGCTGGATCATATGGTAATTCTATGTTTAATTTTTTGAGTAACTCAGACTGCTTTTCCACAGTAGCTGTACTATTTTACATTCCCTCAAACAATATGTTTGCAGGTTTTTATGTGAACTTGTTTTCAAGTAATTTGGCTAATATCAAGAAGCGCAATTGCTGGATTGTGTGGTAAAAGTATGTTCAGTTTGTAAGAAATTACCAAACTGTCTTCCAAAGTGGCTGTACTACCAGCAAAGTAGGAGTATTCCTATTGTTCCATATCCTCACCAGTTTTTGGTGTTGACAGTGTTTGGGTTTGGATTTTGGCCATTTTAATAGGCATGTAGTAGTATCTCATTGCTTAATTCCCATTTCCCTGAAATTTTCCTTTCATGTGCTTATTTGCCATCTGTATATTTTAACTGGTGAGGTGTTTGGCCCTTTTTTTTTTTTTTAGAAAAGGGGTCTTTTGCCATTTCATAAAAATTTTAGAATCAGTTTGCTGATAACCTCGAAATAACTTGCTGGAATTTTGATTGGGATTCATTGACTCTACAGATCAACTTGAGAAGAACTGACATCTGGACAATGTTGAGTCTTCCTATCCATGAATGTGTATATCTATCTCTCTATTTACTTAGATTTTAGAATTTCATAGTTTTTCTCATATGGATCTTGTACATATTCTATTAGATATGTATCTGAGTATTTTGATAAATACTTAGTGATATTGTACAGGAGACAAGGATCAAGACCATCCCCAAGAAAAAGAAATGCAAAAAAGCAAAATGGCTGTCTGAGGAGGCCTTGCAAATAACTGTGAAAGAAGAGAAGCTAAAAGCAAAGGAGAAAAGGAAAGATATACCCATCTGAATGCAGAGTTCCAAAGAATAGCAAGGAGAGAAAAGAAAGCCTTCCTCAGCAATCAATGCAAAGAAATAGAGGAAAACAATAGAATGGGAAAGACTGGAGATCTCTACAAGAAAATTAGATAACAAGAGAACATTTCATGCAAAGATGGGCTCAATAAAGGATGGAAATGGTATGGACCTAACAGATGCAGAAGATATTAAGAAGAGGTGGCAAGAATACATAGAAGAACTATACAAAAAAGATCATCATGACCCAGATAATCACAATGGTGTGATCACTCCCTAGAGCCAGACATCCTGGAATGTGAAGTCAAGAGGGCCTTAGGAAGCAAGATTGCCGGGAGAAATATCAACCTCAGATATGCAGATGACACCACCCTTATAGCAGAAAGTGAAGAAGAACTAAAGAGCCTCTTGGTGAAAGTTAAAGAGGAGAGTGAAAAGTTGGCTTAAAGCTCAACATTCAGAAAACTAAGATCATGGCATCCGGTCCTGTCACTTTATGGCAAATAAATGGGGAAACAGTGGAAACAGTAGCAGACTTCATTTTTGGGGGCTCCCAAATCACTGCAGATGGTGATTGCAGCCATGAAATTAAAAGACGCTTACTCCTTGGAAGGAAAGTTATGACCAACCTTGATAGGATATTAAAAAGCAGAGACACTACTTTGTCAACAAAGGTCCGTCTAGTCAAGGCTATGGTTTTTCCATTAGTCATGTATGGATGTGAGAGTTGGACTATAAAGAAAGCTGAGCACCGAAGAATTGATACTTTTGAACTGTGCTGTTGGAGAAGACTCTTGAGAGTCCCTTGGACTGCAAGGAGATCCAACCAGTCCATCCTAAAGGAGATCAGTCCTGGGTGTTCATTGGAAGGACTGATGCTAAAGCTGAAACTCCATTACTTTGGCCACCTCATGCGAAGAGCTGACTCATTTGAACAGAGCCTGATGTTGGGAAAGATTAAGGGCAGGAGGAGAAGGGGACGACAGAGGATGAGATGGTTAGGTGGCATCACCAACTCAATGAGCATGAGTTTGGGTAAACTCTGGGAACTGGTGATGGACAGGGAGATCTGGCATGCTGTGGTTCATGGGGTCACAAAGAGTCAGACAAGACAGAGCGACTGAACTGAAGTATTTTATTTTAAGGAGTGCTTGCTCCTTGGAAGGAAAGTTATGACCAACCTAGATAGTATATTAAAAAGCAGAGACATTACTTTGCTAACCAAGGTCCATCTAGTCAAGGCTATGGTTTTTCCATATGCTGTGATTCATGGTGTTGCAAAGAGTCGGTCACGACTGAGGGACTGAACTGAACTGAATGTAAGTGATACTGCATTTTTAATTTCAAACTCCACTTGTTCATTGCTGGTTATATAGAAAAGTAATTGTTTGTTGTATATTAACATTGTATCCTCCAATGTTACTCCAGGAGGGGTCAATCTTACTATAATCACTTATTAGTTCCAGGAGGGGTTTTTGTTGTTTCTGTTGATTCTTTTGGATTTTCTGTAGAGATGATCATGTCTTCTATTAACAAAGTTAGTTTGATTCCCTCTTTCTCAACCTAAATAGCTTTGATTTTCTTTTCTTGTCTTACTGCGTTAACCGGGACTTCCAGGACAATGCTGAATAGCAGTGGTAAGAGGGTACATCCTTTCTTTGTTCCTATCTCAGTGGAAAATCTTACCAATGTTGGAATCTCCCCATTCAGTAAATGCTACTGTAGGTTTTTTATAGTATTCTTTATCTTATCAAGAAACTTCCACTCTAGTTCTAGTTTGCTGAGAGTATTTATCATGTATAAGTGTTGGATTTTTTTTTCTTTCTTTTGAGTGTTGGATTTTATTTTTTTTGAGTGTTGGATTTTTATCAAATAGTTTTTCTATATCTATTGGTATGTTCATGTGATTTTTCTTCTTTAGACTGTTAAGATTGTAATGTAATGGATTACATTAATTTATTTTTATTAATTGGGTTTTCTTTCATTCTTTTTTTAATTTAATTTTATTTTTGGTTGCATTGGGTCTTTGTTGTTGTACACGGGCTTTTTCTAGTTGCCATGAGCAGGGGCTACTCTTCATTGCAGTACACCAGCTTCTCAATTGCAGTGGCTTCTCTTATTACAGAACACAGGCTCTAGGTACGCAGGCTTCAGTAGTTGAGGCACTCAGGTTCAATAGTTGTGACTCATGGGGCCCAGAGCTTGGGGCTTCAGTAGTTTTGCTACATCAATAGTTGTGGTTTGTGGGTTCTAGAGTGTGGGGTCTGTGGTTGTGACACATGGGCTTAATTACCCTACAGCCTGCAGAATTTTCCTGGACCAGGAATTGAATCCATGCCCCCTGAATGGGCAGGCAGATTCTTATCCACTATACCACCAGGGAAGTCCACATTAATTGATTTTCAACTGTTGAATTAGCCTTGCATATCGCATATATAATTCTTTTTTATGCATTGTTAGATTCTGTTTACTAATATTTCGTTGAGGAGTTTTTGCATCTATGTTCATGAGAGCTATTGGTCAGGTTTTTTTGTTTTTTGTTTTGATAATGTCTTTTTCTGGTCTCGGGAATGAGAGTAAGGCTGGCCTCATAGGATGAGTTAGCATCAATTCCTGCTGCTCTTCTGAAAAAGACTGAGAGAACTGGCATAATTTCTTTCTTAAATGTTTATAAGAATTCAACAGTAAACCCATCTGAGCCTAGTGCTTTCTGTTTTGAAAGGTTATTAATTATTAATTAAATTTCTTTAGATATAGAGCTATTCATATTGTCTATTTCTTTTTGTCTGAGTTTTGGCAGATTGCTTTTTTCAAGGAATTGGTTCATTTCATCCAGGTTATAAAATATGTGGGCATAGAGTTATTCATATTATTATTTTATTAATCTGTTAATGTCAATGAGATCTGTAGTGATGTCCCTTCTTTCATTTCTTATGTTAATAATTTGTGCCTTCGCTTTTTTTCTTTGTTAACCTGGTCTAGAGGTTTATTGATTTTATTGGGTTTTTTTCAAAGAAACAGTTTTGATTTCACTGATTTTCTTTATTGATTTCCTGTTTTCAATTTCATTGATTTCTGCTCTTATTTTTATTATTTCTTTTCTTTATTAACTTTGGATTTAATTTTCTCTTCTTTTTCTAGTTTCCTAATGTGGAAATTTAGGTGACTGATTTTAGATCTTTTTACTTTCCTAATAGATGCATTCAGTGCTCTGAATTTCCTTTGAAATAGTGCTTTTGATGAATCCCACAAATTTTGATAAGTTTGGTTTTCATTTTCATTTATTTAAAAATATTGTTTAATTTCTCTTGAGATTATTTAGGAGTGTGTTGTTTAATCAAAAAGTTTTTAGGGATTTTCTGTTACTGGTTTCTAGTTTAATTCCACTGTGGTTTGAGAGCAAATATTGTATGATTTCTTTTAAAGTTTGTTGAGGTGTTTTCTAGCCCAGAATGTGGTTTATCTTGGTGAATGTTTCATGTGAACGTGAATAGAATGTATATTCTGCTGATTATTGGCTAAAGTAATCTATATATACCCAGTACACCCATTTGATTGATGGTGTTGTTGAATTCAAATATGTGCTGACAAATTTTCTGCTAGATGCCTTCATTTCTAACAAAGTGGAGCCAAATATTAAAGAGATATTGCAAAAATATAGAAGATTTTTCTTGGAAATATTATTTTTCATAAAAACATGTTATTTATATTAACATGTAATGGAATTAATATTGTGATTTAAAGGGATTAAATATATTTTTTATATTTCTCAGTTTTATTTTCTAGCGTGACAGACATGCTAGATATAATTTATATAAACAAAAGCTCAATGAGGTCCTTAATAATTTTAAAAAGCATACAGTGGTCCTAAGATTAAAAGTTTGAGAACTGCTATTCTAAATCTTCCCCACTCAAGTGTGTTCCATGGATTGCACTGCCTAACTCACTTGGGAGCTTCTTAAAAATGCCAACTCAAAAAAAAAAAAAGGAAAAAAGAAATGCAAAGTTTCAGGACCCACACAAGACTGAATAAATAAAAATGTACATTTTCATGATCCTTTGATGATTTAGATGCCCATTAAAGTTTGAGAAATGCTGGTATAGGGGTGTTAAAAAAATCTTCCTGATACTTGAGTTTTATAGAATGACTAGGGGAAGCTGGGGAGGACTGATGACCAAGGACTCAGGCAGACAGGAGAACATGGATGAAATAATAGTAGAGAGAAATGTTATGACACGCTGGGAAACTGCAAACAGAACATATCTAAACTTCTGATAACATTCTTTTTCAATTTTTAAAAATTGTGCTAAAATACTTATAACATAAAATTTACCATCTTAACCATTTTTTTCATGTGTAGTTCAGTGGTTTTAAACACCACAATCCATTCCCATACCTCTTTTTATCCTGTAAAACTGAAACCTTATACCTACTAAACAATAATTCTCCAGTTATCACCATGAACAAGGGTTCCAATTTCTCCACATCCTTGCCAATATTAGTTGTTTGTTTTTCTGATAGATGCCATCCTAATGAGTGTGAGGTCATAACTCATTATAGTTTTTATTTACATTTTCCTAACAATCAGTGATGCTGAGCATCTTTTCATGTGCTTCTTGGCTATTTGTACATATTCTTAGGAGAAATATCTATTCATGTACTTTGCCTATTTTTGAATCAGGTTGCTTTTTTACTGTTGAGCTTTAAAAGTTCTCTATATGCTTTGTATATTAATACCTTAAAGATAAATGATTTGCCAATATATTCTCCTCTTCTGTTGTTTTCCTTTTTACTCTGTTATAGTGACTTTTGATGCATACAGTTTTAAAATTTTCATGAAGTATTATTTGTCTAATTTTTTTTTGTTATTTATGCCCTAGTGTCATAGACAGAAAATCATTTCCAAGTTCAATGTCATGAAGCTTTTGTCCTATTTTCTTCTAAGAGTTTATTGTTTTAGGTCTTACATTTAGGCCCTTGATCCATGAAGACTTTTTTTTTAATATGATGTTAGCTGAAGGTCTAACTCCATTATTTTGCATCAGTCAGTCAGTCAGTCAGTCAGTCAGTTCAGTCGCTCAGTTGTGTCTGACTCTTTGCGACCCCATGAATCACAGCACGCCAGGCCTCCCTGTCCATCACCAACTCCCGGAGTTCACTCAAACTCATATCCATCGAGTCGGTGATGCCATCCAGCCATCTCATATGCATGTCCATTTTCCCCAGAATCATTTGTTGAAAAGCTTGTTCTTTCCCCATTGAATGGTCTAGAGACTTTTGTCAAAACTCACTTGACCATTTATGTTATAGTTTATTTCTGGGCTCTATATTCTATTCCATTGATCTTTATGTCTGTACTTATGCCAGTACCACACTATTTTGATTACTGTAACTTTGTAATAAGTTTTGAAATCAAGAAGTGTGAGTCTTCCAGTTTTGTTCTTTTCAAAATTGTTTTGACTTCATGGGGTCCCTTGAGATGCCATGTGAATTTTAGTATGCTTTTTCATATTTTTGAAAAAAAAATGTAGTTGGTATTTTGGTAGGGATCACATTGAATCTGTAAATTGTTTTGGGCAATATTGTCATTTTTTAACATTATTAAATCTTCCATTCTGTAAATATGAGGCGTTTCCATTTATTTATGTCAAATTTAATTTCTTTCAGCAATGTTTTATAGTTTTCATTGCACTTAACATCCTAAGTTAATTCCTAAGTATTTTATTCTTTCTGATGCTATTGTAAGAGGATTGTTTTTATAATTTCCTTTTCAAATTGCTCATTCTTAGTGTGTAGAAATGCAATTGGCTTTTGTGTTGACTTTGTATCCTGATTTTTTTGCTGAATTAATTAATTAGTTCTATCAGACTTTTTTGTGGAATCTTTAGGATTTTCTATAAGATTATACCATCTGCAAATAGAGATATTTTTATTTCATCTTTTCAATCTGGATGTTTCAATTTCTTTTTCTTGCCTACTTGCTCTGGCTACAACTTCCAGTACTATGTTGAATAGAAGTGGTGAAAGTGGGCATCCAACCTTACCTTGTTCCTGATCTTAGGGGAAAAGTTTTCAGTTCCTTCATGGCTGTGGCCTCCATCATCCCTTCAGTGGCCCCACATTCCTCCCATGGCCAGGGCCATCATGGCTATGGTGCTCATGAGGGGGTGGCCCTCAATGGTTGTGCCCTCGATAACCAGGAACATCATGAGGCTGATGGCCATGGGGTCTGTCCCCCATGTCCAAAGTCTTCATGGGGCCAGTGTCTACCACCAGCATCCATTCCTCCATCAGGGCCTTCGTGGGGGTAATGTCCACTGCCTTCACTCCCATGCCACTACCAGGGCCTTTGTGGAGATGATGCCCACCATCTCCAACCACACCCCCACCAGCATCCCATCCTCCATTTGGGAGTCCTCCATCAGAACGACATTTTCTGGCCCCTCAGAATGGAGGAAGAGAAGGTTCATTTCCTCCTTGGCCACCATGGCCTCTATGGTATGGTCCAGGACCTGATGCTGATCCCCCCACACCAGGTGACCCTGCATGGTGTCACATGGGCCATCCCAGAAGGGATCGCCACCCCCTCCCTGGAAGAGGGTGGGGGACACAGTGGACATGGACCCTCTGGGCTACCAGGACACCCAGGCCCTCCATGGGGACCTGGCATAGGTTTCTCAGGTTCAGGGAGGAAGTGCTGCATGCCCTTGGGCCCCTCAGGGCCTTCCAGTAAGAAACCACTGGCTATTGGACCTGGCCTGAATCCAGGTGGCACCAGCATCTGCTTGATCTTGTCTGAATGGTCTGGTTGCTTTGGCCTTCCTGTGAGGGCCAACTGTTAGGTCTACCCATGATGGAGGAGAGGCTCTCCTGCACATTGATGCCTCCTGCTCTAGGGTCCTGGGGACTCTTCCCAGCACCTGTGTTTCCAATAAAATTGGCCATAATAGGAGGTAACTTCAAACTGCCTTCCCATCAGGTGAACCACAGGCCCCTTAGGCTCCAGGGTCTCAGCCATGGAACAATCCACATCTAGAGTGATGAGTTTGGGTTGGGGGAATAAGCTCCTAAGGCTCAGGATCAGGCTCATGAGGACTTTCCTTATTCAGGAAGAGCTCCTGAAAGATCCCCTTTTCCTCCTCAGCCTGGATGTACCTCCTGTTGCTTCCAGGGATATCGAGAGGCAAAAACAGCACCAGGGGCCAGGTGTGCACCCAGGGCATCTTCTCCTCCACAGTGTTGTGGCTCAGATGCCAGCCTATCTCAAACATGTGTTCGCTCTGATGGTATCTCTCACTTAGCTGACCTGCCAAAATCCTTGATCTTACTCACATTTGCTCATTCAGTTTCATCCAGTTCAAAACAGAAATACTCCCCCAGTTTGCCCTCCTCTGGCCACATCACAGCTTTCCTCTTCCTGCCTTTCCGAGTCAGCTGACTAGGATCTCTGATACTCTCAACTGGCTTTGCATCTAGAGTTCCTGGCTCCAAAGAGGTGGTATCCATGAGCTCTGGGACTTCAGCAGGGGAAACTGGGGGCTCTGGACATTCTATGTCCATAACCTCAGAAGGAGGTGCTGACTGGCTCTGGGGAAGAAGTTTCGGCTGTGCTTGGTTCTGTGCTTATTTTCCCTTAAATGGGCTTCACTTGGCAGCTGTGGGTGACAGCACCTTCTTCTTGATTTTGATGCCTGGAACAGAAGATGAATTGAGCACATCCAGAAAGCCCAGTCTTTCCATTGGCTGTGGCAGGATTATCTTCACTTAGATCTCTTTGGTGGCATTGGGTGTTGTGTTGACACTTAAGGGGGACGGGTTTAAGGTTGTACTTGTCAGAAACCACCACTGCATTGGTATTCTTCACAGTCACCAAAGACGGGGTCTCCAGCTCTAGTCCAGTGGAACTTGGCATG
Source organism: Moschus berezovskii (assembly GCF_049115385.1). Taxonomy (NCBI): domain Eukaryota; kingdom Metazoa; phylum Chordata; class Mammalia; order Artiodactyla; family Moschidae; genus Moschus; species Moschus berezovskii. Next base: position 26,020,561 of record NC_142463.1, on the reverse strand, counting down.
AGACTGGGCCCTGGGGTATGAGGCTTAGACTTCTTCCTCTTCTTCTCTGGGGCCTCCTGAGCCTGAGTCTCAGCCTTCACTTCTATCACCAGTTGCTCAGGAGGGGTGGTTTAACTCTTTCCCTTTTCTTTCTGTTTCTTTTATCTTTCTCAGCAGGCTGGGTGGTGTACTGCTCTTGGAGTGGATGACGGTCATCTAGTCGGTGATAAGGATTGAGGCAAATTTCCAGAGCTCTTCATTCTTACTTGACTTGCTCAGTTGCTTCACCAGTTTGGCTGTGTTGTTCTGCTTGAGATGGTCTGCAGTGAGTGGAGATGCTGCAGGGTCAGCAGAATTTGCTGCAAGAGGGGAATGTTGTTGGTTGTTTTTTGTCAGTGAATTTTTAAGAAAATTGTAACTACCAGCATCAATAAACTTGACCAATATTTCTGGTGAATGAGTCTGCAGCAGAATGTTCAGATAAGTGCGGTGACTCACCATCTCTCTTGCTTCCTTCATCAGACTGAATATCTTTGAAATCTCATCCATACTCTTGAGTTCCCCATCTCAGTTAAGGAAGTTATCCAGCATCTTTAAGTTTAAGGACTCTCTTTGAAGCCTATGGGACCCAAACCCATGATCAAGATTTTGTCAGGCTCAGGTGGGGAGGAGGTTAAACTTTTGGAGCAAAAAATATAAAACAACCAATCAGAACCCAAGTTCAATTATTTGGGGGGGCCTCATTGGATCAAAAAGTCTCTTTAAAAAAAATTAAGGCCAACTCAGCATGCATTCCTCCCCTCCCCAACTCCATTTAGGGAGGGGGCTCATGGAAAAAAAGTTCTGAGTGGATTCAGAAAAGTAAGTGCTGAATGAGTGAATTTGGGTGGGTTTCAGAAGGAAGGGTGGTTAATTATTTTTGAAGTTATGTGGTAATGGTCCTTTAGCCACAGATTTCAAGTACCAGGCAGTGTGGGCTGGTAGGGTGGGCGAGATAGGTGGGAAGGGGCAGAAGATACAAGTGGTTGGGCTGGCGGCTGTTGTTTTCCCTTCCTCCTCTCTCTCAGGATCTTTTCAAGGGTTCAGATGTTGCTGTGGCTTGTTTCTTTTTTCCTCATGGCCGACTTGAGAAAATTTCAAACCCCTAAATAAATCCCAGAACTGAGCCTTCTATTTTTCGCTTCAATTCTGTCAGAGAAAAAGAGAGGGAGAATAGGAGTGGCAGCCCTTTAAATCCCCTGGAATTTTGCTGTATGGGTAGGGGCTTGCGACAGGGTGGGAGGTACAGTGACGACTGCCTGCCTCTTTGTCTGCACCTCTGTGATCAGAAGCAAGTCTTCCACTGGAAGTGGCCAGCAAGTCTTCAACAGGTTCCAGAGTTGCAAAAAGTTCCCTGAGGCAGATTCTGCTAGTGCGCTTGTTGCCAGGTGAGGAGATAGAATCCTGGTGCTTTCTACTTTGCCATCTTCCTAGAATTCTCTCTTGCTAACATTTTGCCCTCTGACATATGAATTGTGGTGATTATAATCTTGAGGAAAAACCAGGAGCTAAAACTGCTAGTAGTCCTCTTTCGGAGGTTTATGCTAAAGGAAACTTTTAATAAAAAATAAATATGTATTTCACTGATAGGCAATCTCAGAAACAATGATCTAATTGTTTGAATTTGGTATCAATATTAAGCAATTGTGTATCTACTCCAAGAGGCATTTTCTAAAATGGTCACTCCCTACAACATTGTTCTCTGTTCCTTTGCCTTGCTTTAATCTGCTTTATAGCACCTGACATTTTACTATATATGCATTGTTGGTTGTATGTCTCTTTAACTAGAATTAAATTCACAGGACAAAGTCTTTGGCATATTCGTTACTGAATCCTTGTCATCTAAAATAGAGCCTGGCAAGTTATAAGAACTATGTAAAATTTGTTGGATATATGCATGAATGAAACATGAAATTTGGGGGAGCCAATACTATTCAGTAAAAAATACAGAAAATAAAATGAAATGTATTCTTTCATTAAAACAATGAAAAACTGACATATATGAGGACAGAGTTTGGAATTTAGGAACTTGGAGACAATGTCACCAAGGTCATATGGAGAAATGAAAACAGTTATTATGCTAGGAGACAGGGCTGTTGGCAACATTTTCTCTCCTTCTTTCTTTTTATTTCTCGTATTAGTGTGTCAAAACGATTTATGCACTGGAAAAAAAAAAACTAAAAAAACCCCATCATTTTCCTGAGTCAGATGAAAGTATGGATAGAGTATTATGCTTGCCAAACTTATTCCTGACAAATTGGGCTCTATATTCCATATAGGAAAGAACAGTCTCTGGAGCTTTCAGACAGAAAAATAAAGACAGAAGGAGGAAGATTTGCTTAGTGTTTGAACAGTAAATCACAAAATGTTATAATTAAAAGATGTGGGGAGAAGGAGACAGAAGCTAACTTCCCTGGTCTGTGTCCAGAGGCTGTGTTCTGAATTTAACAATAGATCCCCAATAACCAGGTGGGGCCAGAACATAGAGTCACACATTTTGTTCATGTTGCAAAGGTGCCTGAGGCAGGAAACAAATGGCAGTTGAAATTCAGACCCTGCTCTACTCTCCAAGCCACTGAAACCTAGTGTAGGGCTGTATCTACCCAGAGGATGTACTTTTATCTAATTTTCACATAGGCATTGCAGGGGATGGGTATTGGAATAGGTCTTTGACTTAGCATGTTGGCACCTGATGCCAAGTAAAATAACCTCTTCGTTGAACCATATCAATCTCTGTTCTAGTAAGGATTAAGGTTGGGCTTAATACATAATCTTCAGATAATCATATGAAGAGGCATGAATAACATTTATGACACACAGTCCATTACCCAGACTTGCACTCTTGTTGGAAGACAGAAGTTTAAATGCTACTGGATGTAAATATAGAATATTAAATAGTCTTATCTTCTTCTAATCCTATTGCTGTGATTTAATGAAGAAATGGGGTGGCAAGGTTGCAAATAGAAACAAAGAAAAGCTTTGGAGTCACAACTCTTAGAATCAATAGGAAAAACATTAGGTTGAAATGAAGTCTCCAATCCCCTTCTCCCTATACCTTTCTGACTACCTCAGGAAAAAACATTAAAATAGTTTCAGGTTTCTACTACTCACATTTTCCACCTCAATCATGCGAACATCCCACGTTCCCAAACATTCCATGTTCTCTCACCCCACTTCTTCTCAGCCCATGCCTAGAAAGTCTTTCACTGTCTTGTCTTCTTAGGAAATTCTCTTTAGCTTTTAAAACTCAGTTCTAATAAAAAGGAATGCATTTGAGTCAGTTCTAATGAGGTGGATGAACCTGGAACCTATTATACAGAGTGAAATAAGTCAGAAAGAGAAAGACAAATACTGTATATTAATGCATATATATGGAATTTAGAAAGATGGTACCAATGATCCTACATGCAGGACAGGAAAGGAGACATAGATGTAAAGAACAACCTTTGGACTCAGTGGGAGAAGGCGAGGGTGGGATGATCTGAGAGAATACCATTGAAACATATACATTACCATATGTAAAACAGATGACTAGTGCAAGTTTGATGCATAAAGCAGGACACCCAAAGCCAGTGCTCTGTGATCACCCAGAGGGATAGGGTAGAGAGGGAGGTGGGAGGGGGTTTAGGATGAGGGGGACACATGCATTCCTGTGACTGATTCATGTCGATGTATGGCAACAACCATCATGATACTGTAAAGTAATTATTCTCCAATTAAATTAATTAAAAAATAAAATACCTGGGCAAAGTAATAAAAATAGAAATTCAGTTCAGGCACTCAGTCATGTCTGACTCTTTGTGATACCATGGATAGCAGCAAGCCAGGCTTCACTGTCCATCACCAATTCCCATAACTTGCTCAAACTAATGTTCCTCTAGTTGGGGATGCCATCCAACTGTCTCATCCTCTGTCATCCCCTTCTCCTCCTGCCTTCAATATTTCCCAGCATCAGGGTCTTTATCAACGAGTCAGTTCTTTGCATCAGGTGACCAAATTATTGGTGCTTTAGTTTCAGCATCAGTCCTTCCAATGAACATTTAAGACTGATTTCCTTTAGGATGAACTGGTTGGATGCCCTGCAGTCCAAGGGACTCTCAAGAGTCTTCACCAACATCACAGTTCAAAAGCATCAGTTCTTCGGCACTCAGCCTTCTTTATAGTCCAACTCTCATATGTATACATGACTACTGGAAAAACCATAGCTTTGACTAGATGGACCTTTGTCAGTAAAGTAACGTCTTTGCTTTTTAATATGCTGTCTAGCTTGATCATAGCTTTTCTTCCAAGAAGCAAGCATCTTTTAATTTCAAGGCTGCAATCACCATCTGCAGTCATTTTGGAGCCCCCCAAAATAAAGTCTGCCACTGTTTCACTGTTTCCCCATCTATTTGCCTTGGAGTGATGGGACTGGATGCCATGATCTTAGTTTTCTGAATGTTGAGTTTTAAGCCAACTTTTTCACCTCTTTCACTTTCAAGAGGTTCTTTAGTTCTTCTTCGCTTTCTGCCAAAAACGTGGTGTCATCTGCATTTCTGAGGTTATTGATATTTCTCCTGGAAATCTTGATTCTAGCTTGTACTTCATCCAGTCTGGTATTTCACATGGTGTACTCTTCATGGAAGTTAAATAAGCAGGGTGACAAAATATAGCCTTGATGAACTCCTTTCCTGATTGGGAACAAGTCTGTTGTTCCATGTCCAGTTCTAACTGTTGCTTCTTGACCTGCATACAGATTTCTCAAGAGGCAGGTCAGGTGGTCTGGTATTCCCATCTCTTTCAGAATGCTCCACAGTTTATTGTGATCCACACAGTCAAAGGCTTTGGCATAGTCAATGAAGCAGAAATAGATGTTTTTCTGGAATTCTCTTGCTTTTTCGATGATCCAGTGGAAGTTGGCAATTTGATCTCTGGTTCCTCTGCCTTTTCTAAAACCAGCTTGAACATCTGGAAGTTCACAGTTCACATATTATTGCTGAAACCTGGCTTGGAGAATTTTGAGCATTATTTTACCAGTGTGTGAAATGAGTGCAATTGTGTGGTAGTTTGAGCATTCTTTGGCATTGCCTTTCTTTGGGATTGAAATTAAAACTGATCTTTTCCAGTCCTGTGGCCACTGCTGAGTTTTCCAAATTTGCTGACATATGGAGTTCAACACTTTCACAGCATCATCTTTTAGGATATCAAATAGCTCAACTGGAATTCCATCACCTCCACTAGCTTTGTTCATAGTGATGCTTCCTAAGGTCCGCTTGACTTCACGTTCCAGGATGTCTGGCTGTAGGTGAGTGATCACACCATTGTGATTATTTGACTCATGAAGCTCTTTTTTGTACAGTTCTTCTGTGTATTCTTGCCACATCTTCTTAATATCTTCTGCTTCTGTTAGGTCCATACCATTTCTATCCTTTATTGAGCCCATCTTTACATGAAATGTTCCCTTGGTATTTCTAATTTTCTTCTGTTGTTTTCCTCTATTTCTTTGCATTCATCACTGAGGAAGTCTTTCTCATCTCTCCTTGCTATTCTTTGGAACTCTGCATTCTAATGGGTATATATTCTTGCCTTGAGAACCCCATGAACAGTATAAAAATGCAAAAAGAGAGGACACAGAAAGATGAACTCCCCACGTCTGTTTAGGTCAGTTCAGTCGCTCAGTTGTGTCCGACTCTTTGTGATCCCATGAACCACAGCACACCAGGCCTCCCTGTCCATCCCCAACTGCTGGAGTCTACCCAAACCCATGTCCATTGAGTCGGTGATACCATCTAACCATCTCATCCTCTGTCGTCCCCTTCTCCTGCCCTCAATCTTTCCCAGTATCAGAGTCTGATTCATTTTCAGATGAATCAGCTCTTTGCATCTGATGACCAAAGTACTGGAGTTTCAGCTTCAGCATCAGTCCTTCCAGTGAACACCCAGGACTGATCTCCTTTAGGATGGACTGGTTGGATCTCCTTGCAGTCCAAGAGACTCTCAAGAATCTTCTCCAATACCACAGTTCAAAAGTATCAATTCTTTGGCGCTCAGCTTTCTTTATAGTCCAACTCTCACATCCATACGTGACTACTGGAAAAACCATAGCCTTGACTAGACAGACCTTTGTTGACAAAGTAATGTCTCTGCTTTTTAATATGCTGTCTAGGTTGGTCATAACTTTCCTTCCAAGGAGTAAGTGTCTTTTAATTTCATGGCTGCAATCAACATCTGTAGTGATTTTGGAGCCCCAAAATATAAAGTCAGCTACTCTTTCCATTGTCTCCCCATCTATTTGCCATGAAGTGATGGGACCAGATTCCGTGATGGGTAGGTGCCCAATATGCTACTGGAGATCAGTGGAGAAATAATTCCAGAAAGAATGAAGAGAGGGAGCCAAAGCAAAAACAACACCCAGCTGTGGATGTGATTGGTGATGGAAGTAAAGTCTGATGCTTTAAAGAACAATACTGTGCCCACAGTATGGCCGGCGACATTAGCTAGCGCTCGCTCTACTCTCTCTAACGGGGAAACAGCGGACTACAAGAGACTGAGCTGTATCTGCCTCTATTTCCAACAGACTCACGTTCAACTTTCGCTCACCCACACACACAAAGCCGGGAAAATTTTATTAATCCTTTTTTTAAAAAAAGTTAATATAAAATTATAGCAAAAAAAAAAAAAAAAGGAACCTGAACTTTAGTAACACAGCTGGAACAATCCGCAGCGGCGGCGGCGGGAGAAGAGATTTAATTTAGTTGATTTTCTGTGGTTGTTGGTTGTTCGCTAGTCTCACGGTGATGGAAGCTGCACATTTTTTCGAAGGGACCGAGAAACTGCTGGAGGTTTGGTTCTCCAGGCAGCAACCCGACGCAAACCAAGGATCTGGGGATCTTCGCACCATCCCAAGTGGTTAAGAATTCGCCTTGCTAAGGACACTGGTTCAGTCCCTGGCCTGGGAAGATCCTGCATGCCGCAGGGCAGCTGAGCCCATGTACCACAACTACTGAAGCCCACTCACCGTAGAACCTGTGCCCCGCAACAAGACAAGTCACCACAGTGAGAAGACCCCTGCTTCCCACAACTACAGAAAGTCTGTACACAGCAATGAAGACCAGCACAGCCAAAAATAAACAACTATTAAAAAATAAAAGTCTAACATTAAATTTAAAAAAAAAAAAAAAAAGAACAATACTGTGTAGGAACCTGCAATGTTAGGTCCATCAATCAAGGTAAATTGGAAGTGGTCAAACAGGAGATGGCAAGAGTGAACATTGACATTTTAGAAAATCAGTGAACTAAAATGGGCTGCAATGGGTGAATTTAACTCAGATTACCATTATATCTGCTACTGTGGGCACGAATCCCTTAGAAGAAATGGAGTAGCCATCATAGTCAACAAAAGAGTCCTAAATGCAGTACTTGGATGCAGTCTCAAAAACAGCAGAATGATCTCTTCATTTCCAAGGCAAACCATTCAGTATCACAGTAATCCAAGTCTATGCCCCAACCAGTAATGCTGAAGAAGCTGAAGTTGAACAGTTTCTGTGAAGACCTATAAGACCTTTTAGAACTAACACAAAAAAAAGATGTCCTTTTCATTATAGGGGACTGGGATGCAAAAATAGGAAGTCAAGAGATACCTGGAGTAACAGGCAAATTTGGCCTTGCATACAGACTGAAGCTGGGCAAAGGCTAACAGAGTTTTGCCAAGAGAACACACTGGTCATAGCAAACACCCTCTTCCAACAACACAAGAGAAGACTCTACACATGGACATCACCAGATGGTTAGTACTGAAATCAGACTGATTATATTCTTTGCAGCCAAAGATGGAGAAGTTCTATATAGTCAGCAAAAAGAAAGACCGGGAGCTGACTGTGGCTCAGATCATGAACTCCTTATTGCCAAATTCAGTCTTAAATTGAAGAAAGTAGGGAAAACCACTGGATCATTCAGGTATGACCTAAGTCAAATCCATTATGATTATATAGTGGAAATGACAAATAGATTCAAGGGATTAGATCTGATAGACAGAGTGCCTGAAGAACTATGGATGGAGGTTCGTGACATTGTCTAGGAGGCAGAGATCAAGACCATAACCAAGAAAAAGAAATGCAAAAGGGCAAAATGGTTGTCTGAGGAGGCCTTAGAAAAAAGAAGACTTTAAAAAAAAAGTCAGCTCTAAAGTCACTTCTCTAGGAGGCCTGCTGATACTCCCTCTACCCCACTGTAGATATTTCCTCCCTCTTTAGTGTTCCCTCAGCATTTGGCATAACTCTCTAACAGCATCTGGCTTCCCTGGTGGCTAAGATGGTAAATAACCTGCCTGCAATTCAGGAGACCCAGATTCTTCCCTGGAGAAAAGAATGTCAACCCACTCCAGTATCCTTGCCTGGAGAATTCTATGAATAGAAGAGCTTGGAAGGCTACAGTCCACGAGGTCTCAAAGAGTTGGACAAATGACTGAGCAACTGACAATTTCATTTTCTAATAGCATCTAGCATTATCTGTTAACATATCTACTGATCTCATTAGACTATGGGCTATTCTAGAATAGAGTTTATACCTTTTCAATGTTTATATCCTGTCTCAGCATCTAATATGGTATCTAACAGACAGGGGCATTTCAGAAATGCTTGCTGAATCATGAATGAATGAATGAATGAGTGTATGACTCACGCATGCATCTGGAGGCAGAAGATCTGGATTCAACTTTTTGTTTTGCAGTTAACTTTCTTTATGTGGCAGGTTAAATATGGCCACAAATTATTTGATGACCCCTCTATTGAGATGATGTTCACATCCTTTCCCTTTGTATCTGAGCAGACTCTGTAACTGCTTTCAGTCAGTTCAGTTCAGTTGCTCAGTTGTGTCCAACTGTTTGCGATCCCATGGACTGAAGCATGCCAGGCCTCCGTGTCCATCACCAACTCCTGGAGTTTACCCAAACTCATGTCCATTGAGTCGGTGATGCCATCCAGCCATCTCATCCTCTGTCATCCCCTTCTCCTCTTGCCTTCAATGTTTCCCAGCATCAGGGTCTTTTCAGATGAGTCACTTCTTCGCATTAGATGGCCAAAGTATTGGAGTTTCAGCATCAACATCAGTCCTTCCAACGAATATTCAGAACTGATTTCCTTTAGGTTGGACTGGTTGGATCTCCTTGCAATCCAAGGAACTTTCAAGAGTCTTCTCCAACACCACAGTTCAAAAGCATCAGTTCTTCAGCACTCAACTTTCTTCACAGTCCAACTCTCACATCCATACATGACTAATGGAAAAACCATAGCCTTGACTAGACAGACTGTTGTTGGCAAAGTAATGTCTTTGCTTTTTAATATGCTGTCTAGGTTGGTCATAACTTTCCTTCCAAGGAGTAAGCGTCTTTTAATTTCATGGCTGCAGTCACCATCTGCAGTGATTTGGGAGCCCAAAAAATGAAGTCTGCCACTATTTCCACTGTTTCCCCATCTCTTTGCCATGAAATGATGGGACAGGATGCTATGATCTTAGTTTTCTGAATGTTGAGCTTTAAGCCAACTTTTTCACTCTTTTTTTTTCACTTTCATCAAGAGGCTTCTTCACTTTCTGCCATGAGGGTGGTGTAGTTGTTGATATTTCTCCTGGTAATCTTGATTCCAGCTTGTGCTTCATCCAGCCCAGTATTCTCATGATGTACTCTTCATGGAAGTTAAATAAGCAGGGTGACAATATACAGCCTTGACGTACTCCTTTCCCAACTTGGAACCAGTCTGTTGTTCCACGTCCAGTTCTAACTGTTGCTTCCTGACCTGCATACAGATTTCTCAAGAGGCAGGTCAGGTGGTCTGGTATTCCCATATCTTTTAGAATTTTCCACAGTTTGCTGTGATCCACACAGTCAAAGGCTTTGGCATAGTCAATAAGCAGAAATAGATGTTTTTCTGGAACTCCTTTGCTTTTTCTATGGTCCAGTGGATGTTGGCAATTTGATCTCTGGTTCCTCTGCCTTTTCTAAAACCAGCCTGAGCACCTGGAAGTTCATGGTTCACGTATTGCTGGTTTGGAGAATTTTGAGCATTACTTTACTAGCTTGTGAGATGAACGCAAATTTGCGGTAGTTTGAGCATTCTTTGGCATTGACTTTCTCTAGCTAATAAATAAAATATGGCAAAAATTGACAATTTCCAAGCCCAGGACTAAAAAACTGGAAGCTTCTACTTCCTTTTTCTTGGAACACTGATTCTTGAATTTCTTGGGTGTCATATAAGATGTTTGACAACCCTTCTGGACATACTTCATGAACAGGCTTTGAGACTACATGCAGAAGAGAAGGGCCTGAATGAGCCCAGCCTTCAAGAGAGAGACAAAGAGAAGGCCTTCCAGAGAAGTATAAGTCTAGCCTTGCTAATGTCTCAGTCATGTGAGTGAAGCTACCTTGGATCCTTCAGATCAGCTCAACTGCCAGCTGAATACCATCAGCTGACCCCAGTTCATTTCATATGGGACTGAGAACTGGTTATTCAAGCCTTACCTCAAATATTGACACACAAAATTGAAAGAGAAAATGATTTTTTTTTTAAAGTTACTAAGCTTTGAAACAGTTTGTTAGGGAACAACTGGTAACCACAACAGATGTTGATAACTGGTAATTGGGCACTCCTGTAACCCAAACCCCAAATATGTGACATTAATTTTGATACTGGGAAATGGGTAGGAACTTGAAGGACCTTGGGGAGTTTGTTAGTGAAAGCTAGAAAGATCTGGAGGAGGTGTTGGAGATCACTTTCAGAACAGTCAAGAAATTGTTATTGGAAGCCAGAGGAAGGTTTGAAGACAAGGTTACCTATGGTAACATGGAAAATAGAAAGGTACCTAATGAACTTGAGGATCTAGTCAGGCAGTTTCTAGACAGAAAGTCCAAAGTGTCAACTGGCTTCTTGTAGCTATTTATAATTAAATATTGGAAGAGAGAAGTAAACTAAAGAAGAACCCAGGATAGTATTTCCAAGCAGCACAAGAATCTCAAAGGTAAAGAATGGCCTCATGGTAAAGATCAAATCTAAGGTGTTGCCGACAAAATGACATCACCAGGTAAAAACAAGTCAAAGATGCAACTGTAAGATCTTTTGTTAAGACTTCAGAAAGATATGTTTTAATTGAAGTAACATTGGTTTTTAACAGTCATGTGCACAACATTGTATTTCAACTTCTATATACACTACAGCATGCTTATCAAAAGTTTAGTTTCCATTTATCACCATAATGGATGATATTTCCATTTATCATCCCTTTTACTCATTTCACCCTCCCCACCCCCTTCCTCTCTGGAAACCACTGCTTTGTTCTCTGTATCTATGTGTTTGGTTTTGTTTAGTTTTATTTTTTTATACTCCACATATGAATGAAATCATAAAGTATTTGTCTTTCTCTAACTTATTTCACTTGGCCTAATGCCCTCAAGATTCACCCATATTATGGCAAATGGCAGGTTTCGTCTTTTTATGGCTGAGTAGTATTTCTCTGTGTGTGTGCATCTGTGTGTGTGTGTGTCTATGTGTATGTATATGCTTACATACCACATCTTCTTTACCCATTCATCTGTTGATGGCACTTAGGTTGTTTCCATATTGTAGCTCTTGTATATAATGCTATGGTGAACATAGGGGTATGTATATCTTTTCTAATTACTGTTATCACATTCTTTGCATATATACCCAGAAGTAGACTAGCTGATTCATGTTATAGTTCTATTCTTATTTTTTTGAGGAAACTCAATACTGTTTTCCATATGGCTGCACCATTTTACATTCTCACCAACAGTGCAGGTCAGAAAGATTTAAGGCAGTGTCTCATAGATGCTTTCAAAGTTATTCTTAGTGGAAACAAATTTTTTCTGAGGATCTCAGTGCAGTGCCTTATGGATTCTCTGTATTAAACAGTAGGGTTTCTAAGAGTCTTAAGGGTGTCATTCCACAGCAGGTTCACAGGGGGACTAAGGTCGAGAAATACTATCTGAAAGATTTCTGTGTGTGTGTTTTGGATAATGGAGTAGAGTATAATTTGATACACAGGAAATCCCCCAAATTTTAAAAGGATTACGTTAGCTTGGCCTGAAACTGACAGAGACAGTATGAAATGAAAAGAGTCTTTGGACTCCCAGTCTACTATAGGCAGAGAGCAGGCTGAAAAAACTATTCAACTATAAAAATGGGCTATTTCTTGTGGAAAAAGAAGGGTGACTCAGAGGGCAGAACCAAAAGTCACAGAGACTCATTCCCAGGGAGCAAAAGTAGGCCTTAATTAAAGAACTGGCATCAAGTGTTTGGCTAGATTTCAGAATTTCTAAGCACCAGTGACTGCTTTGTACTTCTGTTCCTTCTACCACCACAACCACCACCCTCTTTTGAACAGAGTGTCTACAGCAATTACTTTATGCCTGCTCACCATTGTAATCAATAGTTGGGTGTATATGGGGAGGGTAACTTTTTCATTTCAGAGATCTTCAATGGAAAAGAACAATGATAAAGAAACTACACCCTAGGAACTACATCTGAGGATATTCATCCACGCCTGGAACTTATTCAGATGATGAGATCATGGACGTTGACCCTGAGTCTGATGCTATAATAGGCTGAGTTTGGAGGGGCAGGTCCTTTGAGGAGGTAAATGTATTGTGCTGTGGGAAGAATGTAAATAATTTGTGGCCAGAGGGAAGATGGTAACAGATTAAAGATGGCTGTAAATTCTTTGATCCTCCTCCCAGTGACAGATGGGGTCTGTGTGTCCTCCGCTGGAGTCTGGTTGGGCTCTATGATTGTTTTGACCAAGAGGATACTACGGAGGTGACACTGTGCTAGTTTCCAAGCCCAAGTCTTAAGAGACTGGTAATTCCCATTTTCTGTTTTCTTGGAACATTTTCTCTTTGAGCCCTAAGATCCCATGTACTCTGACTGAAGTGACTTAGCATGTACGAGATGCCTTTATTATTTGGGCTTCCCTGGTGGCTCAGTGGAAAAGAATCTGCCTGCAATGCAGGAGCCGCAGGAGACTCCATTTCGATCCCTGGGTAGGGAAGATCCACTGGAGAAGGAAATGGCAACCCAGTCCAGTATTTTTGCCTAGAGAAGCCCCTGGACAGAGGAGACCATTGGGCTACAGTCCACGGGGTCTCAAAGTCAGACACAACTGAAGTGACTTAGCATGTACTCTAGCAAAGAGATCACATTGCAACTATCTGAAAGGGAAAGTGAAAGTGGATGTCTGACTCTTTGTAACCCCATGGAATTCTCCAGGCCAGAATACTTGAGTGGATAGCCTTTCCCTTCTTCAGGGGATCTTCCCAATCCAGGGATTGAACCCAGGTCTACTGCAATGCAGGCAAATTCTTTATCCTCTGAGCCACCAAGGAAGCTCAAGAATACTGGAGTGGATAGCCTCTCTCCTCTCCAGGGGATCTTCCTGACCCAGGAATTGAACCGGGGTCTTCTTCATTGCAGGCAGATTCTTTCCAGCTAAGCTACCAGGGAAGCCTTTTCTGGAAGGGAAAGTGAAGTCGCTCAGTCGTGTCCAACTCTTTGCGACCCCATGGACTGTAGCCTACCAGGCTCCTCAGTCCATGGGATTTTCCAGGCAAGAATACTGAAGTGGGTTGCCATTTCCTTCTCCAGGGGATCTTCCCGACCCAGGGACCGAACCCGGGTCTCCCGCATTGTAGGCAGACGCTTTACTGTCTGAGCTACCAGGGAAGCCACCTTCTGGAAGGGAAGAGGGGGCCAAATGAAGCCAAGGTTCAAGGCATTGAGTGAAGCCTAAAGAATATCACTGAGTGATCTCACTTGACTCCATGTGGAGAAGAAAAAGCAACTATCCTAGCTCTGACTGGATTCCTGACTCACAAAATTATGAGAAATAATAAAATGGTTATTATCTAAGCTGCTGGACTCTGGGATAATTACTTTTACACAGCAGTAAATAACTGAGATCTCCATGACTTTGAGTCTTTTCTCTCTAGTACTACTTCTTCATCTTGGGCAGTGTTGGGTTAGGTTAGGTGAACTCTCAATAGCTCTGATTTTCAGTTTGGATGCAGTTGAAGGCAGTTGGACTACACCAAATGGCATTTATACATCTGTAGAATGACAAGAGGAACACAGAACATATATTGTTCGGTATTCAATAAATATTTCAATGAGTTTTGAAGGATGAAGAACTAGGTAAGCAGAAGGGAAGGGAAAGACGCTTCAGGCAGAATGAACAGCATGTACAAAAATGCAAAACCTGGACAAACCTGAAATGCAAGCATTTTAGAATCATTGAAGTAGCAAGTACAAGGAAGAGTGTGGCAGACAAAGCTGGAAAGGTAGACAAAGGCCAGATGGTAGAGAGACTTGTGTACCTAGCCGAAAGTTTAAAGCTTTGTCTACAGATCTTGGTGGCTCAGAGGTTGAAGTGTTTGCCCCCAATGCGGGAGACCCGGGTTCGATCCCTGGGTCGGGAAGACTCCCCTGGAGAAGGAAACGATAACCCACTCCAGTATTCTTGCCTGGAGAATCCCATGGACGGAGAAGCTTGGTAGGCTACAGTCCACGGGGTCGCATAGAGTCGGACATGACTGAGCGACGGAACGGAACCATTGAATCCTCTGTCGGACAAATGATGTTTTTCTTCATTTTATACACATAGAAACTGAGGTTTTGTCACTTGCCCAAGATCACATTGGGCTCCCCAGGTGGCTCAGCGGGTAAAGAACCCACCTGCAATGCAGGAGATGTAAGTTCGATCCCTGGGTCAGGAAGATCCCCTGAAGGAGAGCATGGAAACCCACTCCTGTATTCTTGCCTGGAGAATCCCATGGACAGAGGAGCCTGGCGGGCTACAGTCCATAAGCGTAAAGAGTTGGACACACTGAAGCGACTGAACATACACACAAGATCACATTATTAGTAGGTGGCTGATCCAGGGTATGAATCCATACCTAACAGCTTTGAAACAATATTTTAAAAAACTTCAGAAGTTAATATTACTTTATTTTAAAAATCATTTTGAATGTATTCTATATGGCTGATATTATATAAAGTAGAAGAGATGTGAAAGTAAATGTCACAGGCAATATAAATTGCTTATGATTAATCTTCCTTGGGGGAAATTGAAGAAATGATCAATTTTCCTTGGATAAATGAATAAAGTTTCTTAGAAAAGAGGATGTTTAATTTTGTTTATTAATTATTCATGTATTATTATTTAAACTGGAGCTAACATTCATTGAGCTCAAACTATGTACCTGCCATTGTTCGAGGTGTTTTACATGTGCTGTTTATATCTCACCCTGCGAAGCAGGTACTATTATTTTCCACTTTTATTTCTAAAGCAAAGAGAGCTTAGGTAACTTGTTCAAGTCACACATTTAGTAATCCTGGTTTAGATCCTGGTGAATCAGACATCATGCTCTTAACCATAAGTAGAGACATTTGAACTAGGCCTTAAGATAAGAAGATTCCTATGCCAAAGGACATTTAGAGAGAAAAACACAGGCCAATATTTGATGGCATGAAAGTTCACCATATTCTAAAAATAGGATTTCAGAGAAGTTAAGGGAAATTTAGAGAAAGAACATTGTGCGTGTGTGTGTGTGTGGTAGGAAGTAGAGGGAGATGATGAAAGAAGAATGATAGAAGAGGATGCTAGAAATATAGTTTGTGGCCAGGTAATAGAAGGCCTGGAAGCTAGACAGAAGAGTTTGGACTTGTTCTTGTAGGCTATGGGGAGGCATTAAAGTTGCTTTTCTTTCTTGTTCTTTTTTTTAATCAAAGGAATGCCATGATTAGGTCTGTGTTTCAGAAAGAGTTAATCTGGTGCCAAGGAGAAATGGACTGAATGGAAGAGGCTGGAGGCAAAGAGAAGGGAGTCAGGAATCAGGTGCCATGTCTGATATCAACACCTGAACTAGGATGGTTATAGTGAGGATGGAGGAAAGGGAACCAAGGAACATGTGGACTAGTGCTTATTCTCATAGCTAGTGTCTATTTACCAACATGCATAATATTTTGAAAGATGATTAAATGCTACCAGTGTTGCTTGGAGAGGCTTGGATGAAAGCATATTTGGAAAGTCAGAAACTCTGCTTACAAATCAGTGGTCTTTCTTTTTTTTTTAAAATTTTTATTTATTTATTATTTTTTGGCTGTGCTGGGTCTTCAATATGATGCTTGGGTTTCTCACTGTGGTGGCTTCTCTTGTTGCAGAGCAGGGGCTCCAGGCGCGTGGGTGTCAGTAGTTGTAGCACTTGGGCTCGGTAGTTGGGGCACACGGGCCTAGTTTCTTTGTGGCATGTGGGATCTTCCCGGAACAGGGATCGAACCGGTGTCCCCTGCGTCGGCAGGAGGATTGTTATCCACTGTGCCACGAGGGAAGTCCCAGTGGTCTTTCACACAGGGCAAATTGGACACAGAGACCATAAGAGGATATATGTACCAAAAAACTTCAAACACATCAGTGTTTTCCTGGCCTTCCTATTTATGACACTGTGCCATCTATAGCTATGTGCTTTCTTTCTACCTCAAAGACAGGACATCAACTGGATTTTAATAGAAGTTACCTTTCTGAGATTTGAAAATGTCCACAGAATGCCCCTAAACTTGACCTGACCCAAATAAAACTGAACAAAATTGAGGAAGTCCAGATTCTACACATCCTACCTTCTAGCCTTAACAGAAATGACAAAGGAAATTTGCTGGCACCTCCAACTCTTTTCACATCAATTCCATTTGCCTGAAAAGCTCTCCCTTCCCTTTTCCTCCTCTGTGAAGCAGCTCAGATACACCTCTCCCAAGGCAAAGCTAGAAATGCACTCCTTTCTTCTCCCATAATGCTCTCCATATTTCTCTATTTTAGCACTTTTCATCTATTTAATAGCTACTTGGTTATTTATCTCTTCCTTCACCTATGCGCTGAGATATTTCTTTAAGGGTAAAGCTTTTATTCTGCTTATTTATTTATCTTCAGTACTCGGCAAGACACCAAACACATAGGTAAATATTTATTAAGTAACTTGCAGTCAGCACATAAACACATGATAAAAAAAAAAACTTAAGGAAATTCAACTTATACTGATTCTTTTTAATTTATCAGCTTTCAGTATTTTCTTTCAAATCCCTATTGTGGAAGATGAATATTCATCTCTTCTATCACCCTAGATGCCTATTTTCCTCTCCCTTATATAGTTAACATATAACTTTTGACTAAATCAAAATTCAGTTTTTGAATTATTGTAAGTATTGGCTACTGCTAAGCTAAGTGAAAGTGAAGTCGCTCAGTCGTGTCTGATTCTTTGTGACCCCATGGACTGTAGCCTACCAGGCTCCTCCATCCATGGGATTTTCCAGGCAAGAATACTGGAGTGGGTTGCAATTTCCTTCTCCAGATATTCCCAACTCAGGGATCGTACCCGGGTCTCCCACATTGTAGGCAGATGCTTTACCATCTGAGCCACCAGGGAAGTCCTACTTCTAAGCTAAGTGTACTATATTTCCTGTCTTGTACTTACTTTCCTTACTGGAGATATTAATAGTTTTTTCATTTGTTTAGTTCTCTGTACCATTAGTTTCTACATTATCAAGTATATCAGATAATTTACCTGTTCCATTTATTTTCCTGAAGACTTAAGTCCTGGAGCCCTTCATTCTCTTTCAGTTTTGTACATGCTAAACAGTGGTCATCCTACAATCATCCACTTTTTTATTGGAATATTGGAATATTGGAATATAATTGCTTTACAATGTTGTGTTAGTTTCTGCTGAACAACATCATGAATATGATGTTGTACATATATTACCAAGGGAACAAGGGAACCAAGGAAATAATATAGTACCAAGGGAACATACTTATAATACCAAGGGAACATTTCATGCAAAGATGGGCACAATAAAGGACAGAAGTGGTATGGACCTAATAGAAGCAGAAGATATTAAGAAGAGGTGGCAAGAAAACATAGAACTATACAAAAAAGATCTTCATGACCCAGATAACCATGATGGTGTGATCACTTACCTTCATCCTGGAATGCGAAGTCAAGTGGGCGTTAGGAAGCACCACTACAAACAAAGCTAGTGAAGGTGATGGAATTCCAGTTCAGTTCAGTTCAGTTCAGTCGCTCAGTCGTGTCTGACTCTCCGCGACCCCATGAATCACAGCACGCCAGGCCTCCCTGTCCATAACCAACTCCCGGAGTTCACTCAAACTCATGTCCACAGAGTCGGTGATGCCATCCAGCCATCTCATTCTCCGTCGTCCCCTTCTCCTCCTGCCCCCAACCTTTCCCAGCATCAGAGTCTTTTCCAGTGAGTCAACTCGTTGCATGAGGTGGCCAAAGTATTGCAGTTTCAGCTTTAGCATCAGTCCTTCCAATGAACACCCAGGATTGATCTCCTTTAGAATGGACTGGTTGGATCTCCTTGCAGTATAAGGGACTCTCAAGAGTGTTCTCCAACACCACAGTTCAGAAGCATCAATTCTTTTTTTTTTTTTTTTTGATAGTGGAATGCAGTTTATTACACCGGCGGGCCCAAGGCAGAGTCTCCTCTTAGCCAAGGACCCCGACCACCATTTGTGAAAATCTTTTATACCCTATGTGTACGTCGAACCCACCACCCCAATTTCTTTGAGACTTACATAAAACAAAGGAAGGGTAAATACAATCACAATAACCCCATCATTCATGTGTTAGGTGTTCAAACAGTTAATAATCAATAAGCCTGTGATTACATTCCAATAGACATGGAAAGAGTTTATGACTTGTCCGGAGGTAGGTGTGATTAGAGTATGTTTTCTATTAGGTGATGAGTAACATGGATGTGATCTTCAAGATTCCGCTGTCCAGAGGGGGTCTTATCTTTCTATTGTAGTTTCCATAGGCACTAAGCACAGAGTTCAGAGTCCATTGGAGAGGTGGCCGAGCATGATCAGCATGAACAGGCCTAAGATGGAGTCCAGGCCCTATGAATTCCCTCTTCACAAAAATTTGGGAACCACCTCTTTGAAATGTCATTTTGGAGAAAGAATCCAATATCCCAGTTTCTCTGAGGAGTAGGAACCTATCTTCAGTAGGCCTCTCCTCTAATAACAATCTGAGAATTTCATTTTTCTTTTTAATAAAGTCAATTAACTAATGTATATGATCACTCCAGTTATCAAATGATTTTAGGATTAACTATGTGTGACCAATGTTGCTGTCAAGTTCTTCTACTTGAAGACTAGTTATTGTTTATCTTGAAAATATGTATGTAATAAGTTGTAGCTGCTAAAGTTATAAAAGGGTGAAACTTTTGTCTCTGTGATCTTTTTAGCAGATTGCCTATGGTATAGGTCATATTCTGGTTTAATGCTTGCATGCTCAGTCACTTCAGTGATGCCCAACTCTTTTTGACCCCATGGACTCCCCATGGAGCCCTCTAAGGCCCCTCTGTCCATGGGGATTCTCCAGGCAAGGGTACTGGAGTGGGTTGCCATTTCCTACTCCAAGAAGCATCAGTTCTTCAGTGATCAGCTTTCTTCACAGTCCAGTTATTTTAAATCCTAAAAGATGATGTTGTTAAAGTGCTGTACTCCATATGGCAGCAAATTTGGAAAACTCAGAAGTGGCCACAGGACTGGAAAAGGTCAGTTTTCATTCCAATCCCAAAGAAAGGCAATGTCAAAGAATGTTCAAACTACCGCACAATTGCACTCATCTCACACGCTAGCAAAGTAATGCTCAAAATTCTCCAAGCCAGGCTTCAGCAGTACGTTAGCCGTGAAATTCCAGATGTTCAAACTGGTTTTAGAAAAGGCAGAGGAACCAGAGATCAAATTGCCAACATCTGCTGGGTCATTGAAAAAGCAAAAGAGTTTCAGAAAAACATCTACTTTTGCTTTATTGACTACTCCAAAGCCTTTGGCTGTGTGGATCATAACAAACTGTGGAAAACTCTTAAAGAGATGGGAATACCAGACCACCTTACCTGTCTCCTGAGAAATCTGTATGCAGGTCAAGAAGCAACAGTTAGAACTGGACATGGAACAGCAGACTGGTTCCAAATCGTGAAAGGAATACGTCAAGGCTGTATATTGCCAAACTTCTGATTTAACTAATATGCAGAAACGCTGGGCTAGATGAAGCACAAGCTGGAATCAAGACTGCCAGGAGAAATATCAATAACCTCAGAAATGCATGTGACACCACCCTTATGGCAGAAAGAGAAGAAGAACTAAAGAGCCTCTTAATGAAAGTGAAAGAGGAGAGTGAAAAAGTTGGCTTAAAACTCAAATTCAGAAAACTAAGATCATGGCATCCAGTCCCATCACTTCATGGCAAATAGATGGGGAAACAATGGAAATGGTGGCAGACTTTATTTTTGGGGGCTTCAAAATCACTGCAGATGATGACTGCAGCCATGAAATTAAAAGACATTTACTCCTTGGACGAAAAGTTATGACCATCCTAGACAGCATATTAAAAAGCAGAGACATTACCTTGCCGACAAAAGTCCATATAGTCAAAGCTATGGTTTTTCCAGTAGTCATGTATGGATGTGAGAGTTGGACTATAAAGAAAGTTGATCTCCGAAGAATTGATGCTTTTGAACTGTGGTGTTGGAGAAGACTCTTGAGAGTCCCTTGGACTCCAAGGAGATCCAACCAGTCCAGCCTAAAGGAGATCAGTCCTGGGTGTTCATTGGTAGGACTGATTTTGAAGCTGGAACTCCAATACTTTGGCCACCTGATGCGAAGAGCTGACTCGTTGGAAAAGACCCTGATGCTGGGAAAGATTGAAGGAAGGAAGAGAAGGGGACGACAGAAGAAGAGATAGTTGGATGGCATCACAGACCGATGGACATGAGTTTGAGCAAGCTAAGGAGTTGGTGATGGATAGAGAAGCCTGGTGTTCTGCAGTCCATGGGGTTGCAAAGAGTCGGACACAGCTGAGCGACTGAACTAACTAACTATATACATATTCGGGCTTTCCAGGTGGCGCAGTGGTAAAGAATCTGCCTGCCAATGCAGGTGATGCAAAAGACGTGGGTTCGATCCCTGGGTCAGGAAGATCCTCTGGAGAAGGAAATGGCAACCCACTCCAGTAGTCATGCCTGGGAAATCCCATGGTCAGAGGAGCCTGGCAGACTATAGTCTATGGGGTCGAAAAGAGTTGGACACAACTGAGCACAGCATAGCGCGTACATGTGTTCTCCTCTCTCTTCAGGCTCTCTTCCACTCCCTCTTCCCATCCCTCTAGGTCATCACAGAGAACTGAGCTCTGTGCTATGCAGTAGCTTCCTTTCAGCTCTCTATTTCACATATGCCTTCTCAGATGGCACTAGTGGTAAAGAATTTTTCTGCCAAGGCAGGAGATACAAGTTTGATCTCTGGGTTGGGAAGATCCCCTGGAGTAGGAAATGACAACCCTCTTCAGTATTCCTGCATGGAAAATCCCTTGGACAGAGGAGCTTGGTGGGCCACAGTCTATGGGATCAGAAAGAAGCAGATATGACTGAGCATGCACACATATACCTATGTAAATGCTATGCTCTCAGTTCTATGATTCCTTTTTATAATCATCATGGGGATTCGCTTTGCCTCTCTCCTTTGTTCTATCTCCTATTTTACCAATCCCATGTTTCTCTCTTTCTTTTTTAACTCCCTCATTTTGATGGCATATATCCTGTAGTAGCCTCCTGGAAAAGAGTAATGGGAAGTAATTTTTTAAAAAGACTTTGCAAGTCTCAATATGCCTTAATTTTACCTTCACAATTTATAGGTAGTTCTTTGGATAAAGAATTCTTGGTTGAAAATAATTTTCTCACAGAAATTTTAAGGCATTGCTATTTCATATTCTAGTTTCTAATGTTAGTTGTTGAGAAATTTAATGTTATTTCAATACTCTCTTAATCCCTTAGATGAGACCATTATTTTCCCCTGGGAGCCTGAGCATACTTTCTTTTAATCCCCTAGTATTCTGAAGTTTCTTAATGATGCCCCTTAACATAGTTTTTGCATTTTAAATCCATTGTGCTCGGCCCTTGATAAGCCTTTATAAACTGGAAATATGTATTCTTTAGCTTGGGAAGTTTTTTTTTTTTTGTATTCTTTCTTTAATAATTTTTCTTTCTTTTGTCTTTTTGCTTTCTCTTTTTGAAACTCACATTGTTTGGATGTTAGATCACCTGGATTATTTTTTTCAGTTTCCTTATCTCTTCTGTTGTCAAACTCTTTTTGTTCTATTTCTTTAATTTCCAAACATTTTGTTGATTCTTTCTGCTACTCATAACTTTCATGAGTTCTTAGTCTTTTATTATTCCTTTTTTTTAAAAAAGAAAGCATCCTAGTCTTAGTTCATGAATGCAATGTCTATTTTTATCTAAGTATCAATTCAGTTCAGTTCTGTTCAGTCGCTCAGTCGTGTCTGACTCTTTGTAACCCCATGGACTGCAGCATGCCAGGCCTCCCTGTCCATCACCAACTCCTGGAGTTTACTCAAACTCACGTCCATTGAGTTGGTGATGCCATCCAACTATCTCATCCTCTATCGTCCCCTTCTCATATTAATGATCATTTCAAATTTTTCTTCTCTTTCCTAATTTATTTCCTGTGAGTTTAATTTTCTGTTTGTTTCTTTTGTCATCTCTTATTGTGGAATCTCTTTTCAAATATTTGGTGAAAATTTGCAGCTCTTCATATTTAATAGTAAGTTACTAAAAAGTCAATTAGAAGCTCTGTGTAAATAGAAGGAATTTGTTGATTGCTGGTTTCACTGTAGAATAATAGGGAGATTACTTGACTGGTTTGCTGGGGATCCCAAAATATCAGTATTTTTAGTTCTTTTTCTTTATTATTGGAGGCTAATTATTTTACAATATTATATTGGTTGGTTTTGCCATACATTGACATGAATCCGCCCCGGGTGTACATGAGTTCCCCCTCCTGAACCCCCCTCCCACCTCCCTCCTCCCCTTATCCTCCCTCTGGGTCATCCCCGTGCACCAGCCCCGAGCATCCTGTATCATGTGTCAAACCTGGACTGGTGATTCATTTCATATATGATAATATACATGTTTCAACCCCATTCTCCCAAATCATCCCACCCTCACCCTCTCCCACAGAGTCCCAAAGACTGTTCTATACACCTGTGTCTCTTTTGCTGTCTCGTATACAGGGTTATCATTTCCATCTTTCTAAAATCACTG
The DNA here is from genome assembly GCF_049115385.1 of Moschus berezovskii. Classification (NCBI taxonomy): domain Eukaryota; kingdom Metazoa; phylum Chordata; class Mammalia; order Artiodactyla; family Moschidae; genus Moschus; species Moschus berezovskii. Next base: position 25,997,369 of record NC_142463.1, on the reverse strand, counting down.
CAGATGCTGATTGCAGCCATGAAATTAAAAGACGCTTACTCCTTGGAAGGAAAGTTATGACCAACCTAGATAACATATTAAAAAGCAGAGACATTAGTTTGCCAACAAAGGTCCGTCTAGTCAAGGCTATGGTTTTTCCTGTGGTCATGTATGGATGTGAGAGTTGGACTGTGAAGAAAGCTGATTGCCGAAGAATTGATGCTTTTGAACAGTGGTGCTGGAGAAGACTCTTGAGAGTCCCTTGTACTGCAAGGAGATCCAACCAGTCCATTCTAAAGGAGATCAATCCTGGGCGTTCATTGGAAGGACTGATGCTAAAGTTGAAACTGCAATACTTTGGCCACCTCATGCGACGAGTTGACTCACTGGAAAAGACTCTGATGTTGGGAAAGGTTGGGGGCGGGAGGAGAAGGGGACGACGGAGAATGAGATGGCTGGATGGCATCACCGACTCTGTGGACATGAGTTTGAGTGAACTCCGGGAGTTGGTGATGGACAGGGAGGCCTGGCGTGCTGTGATTCATGGGGTCGTGGAGAGTCGGACACGACTGAGCGACTGAACTGAACTGAACTGAAATTCCATAAAGCTGGTCAGATTCTCCAGTCCCTTCTCTTGGGTAAGAGAGGCAGGTGTGACTGCCTAACTATCCAAGTACTCTAAGCTGAACAGGAAATGGGGGCCAAAGGGCTCACCATTCAGTAAGTAGACATTCACTCAACTTTCCTGTTTTCATTTGTCCCTTCTCTCCAGCTACCACAGGACTTAATTTATCTGTGCTTTGGCCTCTAGGGCTCAATTTTCCTTTTGATCAAATGTCTGGTCTCCTGCCAGGGTAGGGAGATATACCAGGTTGGTTTATTCATTTGGGGAAGGGACCTGCAAGTCTAACTTCTCTTTTCACAGACTGTCAATCAATTTCCATATCTCATCCCTGCCTTCTATGGTTCTCTGTGCTTCAAATTACTGAGGCTTTATCAAGAGGCAGTACACTGTGTAGTCAGGGAACACATTTTGAACCTAGATAGCTTGGGCTTGAAATTTGGCTACGTGACCCTGGACAAATTATTTGACCTCATACTTCATCTTCTTTTGTAAAATGGTAAACATAATATTATCTACCTCAAAGGATGTTGTGAGAATTAAATGATTTTATACATATATGTATAATGCTTAGAATAACGCTTGATGTTTAAGAAGATATGTTGTAAGATATTACTATTAATATTACTCATTTCTATAGCTTCCCACTGGATTCACTCCTCAGCATATTTCAAATTTCTCAACTCTGCTAACATTCCCCACTTCTAAAAATGTGCCCACTGACAACTTCTCTTGCATTTTTTAAACTATGAATTGATACCTTTAAAAAAGTCATTTTTTCTCTTTTTATTGATGTTTTGGGAAAGAAGAAGAGATAAGGACAAATATAGATATAGATTATAATACACACATATATTAAACATATGTATTACATGTATATTACATATATATTACTTATATATTATTGTGTTAGAACTGGTTCAATTAGCCAAAATTGAAAGCACTGAAATTATAATATCAATGTTGATAAGATTATGGTAAAATAGAGAACTCATACATTATTGTTATCAGCATAAATTAATAAAATTCCTATGGAATATATAAATATACAGTAAGTCATAAAAACACTTTGACCTTTAACTGATTATCCTGTGAAATTTTTTAGAGGGAAAAATTTAATAAACAAAAAAGTTATACATTTTAATGAAAAATTAGAAGCAACGAAAATTTCCAACAGTCTCAAGATGTTAAAATTCAGTAGATGTCCAGTTTATTGAGTTGATAATATTATATAGTAATTATTTTCCAGCATGAATTATATTAACATTAAACATTACAATATAACACTAAGTGCAAAGAAAAGGACACAAACATATGTTCACTGTGGGTAAGCAATATAAACTTTATATACTATAAAGGGAATATACAAAAATAAAACCAGTTGTTTTAGCATGGTAGATTTAGGAAGGTTTTGTTTTTCTTTTTAAAAAAATCCTTTTATGTTACCATAAAAATGTTTTTATAATTAAAAAAAAAGAACCCTCAAGCCTAAAGCTGACAAAAATCATAGTGATTGTGTCTACCAGGCCCCTTAGATGAAGATGAAAACTAAACCATTCAGCCAAACATCTGAAAGTTTCAGAACAGCCAGGTCTTTGATGTTGGGTAGACTAAACAACCAGATGTTTGACTGAAGTTTTCCGTTTTCATCTGAAGGCTGACATCATGTAACTATAGCCTGAGTGCATTACTGATGTCAGTCACCATAAAGTTCAATGAGTTGTTAACATGGCCCCATGCAGCTCTCCTGGCCTTCTTCATTTGGTACTCACAAATATCATCTTTAACTTGCTCTTTGCTTTAAGGTGTTATATAACTCTTTGATTATTCTTCATTATGTAAAGAATAAAGGCTTAACCCTTCATAATGTGGCCCCAACTGGCATCAACAGCCCCGCCTTTCACCATCTGCATCCTTCACAAGCTCTATACATTCTAGATGCTAAAAATATAGTCCCTGATCCTCAAGATACTCATAGTTGTACTATTATGATTATCATACACTAGAGAATATTACTTTTATCACTCATTGAACTACTTTGTTCCAGAGTGCTAGGTCTTAGTATACAGTATTGAATTTAATCTTCACCATAACTTTCTCTGGCATTATTATTTCCATTTTAGCAGAAGAGAAAGAGAAGCTATAGAAGTTAAATATCTTTTTTACCCCAAATTTTATAACCAGCAAGTTACAGAGCCAGGACTCAGTATATTGGATTCCAAAACTATGCTCTTAATCACAGCACCACAGAGATATGTTTACTAATACATTTACTAAGGTATTATGGTGGCTATGTGGTAGTATGGAGAGAATGAGGTTTACTGAATGGCAGTAAGTAAAAGTAGAAATAGGCAAAGGCTTAGTCCAAGTACCAATAATAGAGTGCCTAGTATGTTCTGGACCCTATCCTAAATAATAGGACACAAAAGAGTCAATATCATCTTTAACAAAGGTGTCAGGCACCCAAAATTAGGTGGAAAGTGCAGGTGTTCCAGGAGTAGAGCACAAAGGAGTGATGGTGTCATATATGCCCAGGGCTTGTCTGGGGTACAGAGTCATGGGTTAAAAGCTTCAAGAAGAGAAGAAAGGGAATAGAAAGACTCCCAGATATGAAGGGACTAAAAAGAGTGCCCAGAGAAATCTCTGTCTCCCCACAGGAATATTTGAAGAGTGCAGATGAGGAGAAACTTTATCCATCAGAATCAAGAAAGCACTGAAACACATGACAGACACAACTGTTCAAAAGAATAATAAAGATTCCTTTATTTTACTAGTTCCTATTGTGTGCCTCTCCTGGGCACCATGGATTTGGATTAAAGTCATACGGTCCCTCCCAGTAGTGGTCACTGCGACTGGATCATTCTTTCCACAAATAAGTATGGAGAAGCTCCTATGTTTGAGGCATTGCTCTAGGCACTACAGATACAACTGTTTACGTTCCATTCGGGAGAGCTGGACAAATAAGTATGTGAAATATATCATTTTCGAAGGTGTTAACAGTCAGGAAGAAAAATAAAGAAAGGAAGGAGGGCAGGAAGAATCAATGAGATAGCAAGATCAGGAAAGGCCTCTCTAGAAAGGTGACCTTTGAGCAAAGACCTTGCATTTTCACAAAAAGGATATCATGCTAGATAGAAAAAAGAGCAAGTTCAAAAGCTCTGTGACTGGAGTGTGTTTGGTGTGATCCAGGAACAACAAAAATGTTAGTGAAACTGGGACAGACTAAGTACTATAAGAATTCTGACTCTTATTCTGAGAGAGATGGGTAGAAATTGGATGGCTTCTGAATCAAGAAGGGATATTATCTACTTTATGATATCACATTTTCATTCTGGTTCCTGTGTTGATAATAGACTGGAGGAGGATAAGGGGGAGGTTGGGAGACTGATAGTTTGTATTGTAGGGGAGAAATGATGGTGCCTAGGAGCAGGATGATAGCAGTAGAGGTACTAAGTGGTTTGATTCTGAATATACTGTGTTTTAAAGGTAGAGCCTATAAAGTTTGCTAATGGATCAGAGTGAGATGTGAAAGAGTGGAGTCACGGATGACATTTACTTTGGTGAATAAGACTGGGAAGAAGCAGGTTTTAAGGGAAAAGATCTGGAGCTAAGCTTGGACATGCCAAGCCTTATGTACATTTAAATATTCAGGTGGAGATGATGAATAAGCAACTGGATATATGGATCTGGAGTTCAGGCAAGAGGCTCAGCCTAGAGATAAAAATTTAGGATTCATTGGCATGTAGATGATTATTTGAAGCTACATGAAGTCAGCAAGGAAGTGAGTATATACAAGAAAAAGGTCCAAGGGCTGAGCTCTGGGCTAAGGTCAGGACATAAGAAACCAGAAAAGAAGACTGAGGAAGAATTATTAAAATTAGAAAGAAAACCAGGAGAGGGTAGATTTTAAGAGTCAAATGAAGGCAATGTTTCTAGGAAAAGAGAGTTATCAACTCAATTATGTGCTGCAGAGAATTGACTGTTGAACTTAACAAGAGAAATTCTGATGGAATGTCTGGCTCTGATGGGGCAGAGCCAGACTGGAAAAGTTTAAGTGAGATTTAGAGGAAAGGAAGTGGCACAGAACGATTAGATAAGATATTTGAGGACTTCTACAATAAAATAGCAACAGGGTTGAAGTTGGAAGGGGAGTTTAGGGATTTAATATGAGAGAAATATCAGAATTTATGCATGTGTGCTTATAGGAATGATCTCGTTTAGAGTTTCCCAACTTTGGCACTACTGATATTTTGGGCTGAATAATTTTTTGTTGTGGAGGGCTGTCTTTTGCATTATAGGATTCTGAACATAATATCCCTGGCAGTCTATCCACTCTATGCATTCCCCAATCTCCCCAGCTGTGATAGCCATAAGGGACTCTAGACATTGCCAAATGTTCCCTGAGAAATGAGGGAGGGGAATGAGCAAAAATAACCCATGGTTGAGAACCACTGACTTAGTAGGAAAAAATATTGGTGATGCCAGACAGAAAATGGGAGAATTTCTGGGGCAATATCCTTGAGTAAGTGAAAATAGATTTGGATCTATGGCATAAGAAGAGGAATGGGTCCATTAGTTTCGTAGACTGTGAATGCACATTAACAGAGAAAGCGGAGGTTATCAGCACAGATGCACCTGGATAGCTAGATGTGGTGTTAGGAATCTAAGGAAGTTCTCTTCTAGTCACCTTTGTTTTCTCAATAAAATAAGAAACAGAGTAGGCAATTAAATTTGGCACATGAAAGGAGGTGTTGTAAGTTTTCAGAGATGGAGGATCACCTAGGAGAATGAAAGACAAAACAGACTAATGAAATGTATTGTGATTGCTGAGCAGTTTTACTGTTCAGTGGTAAAAATCCATTAAGAGTAAAGAAAGACTAATGGTTAAGTAAAACTCAACACTCAAAAAACTAAGATCATGACATCCAGTCCCATCACTTCACAGCCATTAGATGGGGAAACAATGGAAACAGTGACAGACTTTATTTTCCTGGGCTCCAAAATCACTGCAGGTGGTGACTGCAGACATGAAATTAAAAGTTGCTTGCTCCTTGGTAGAAAAGTTATGACCAACTTAGACAGCATATTAAAAAGCAGAGACATTACTTTGCTGACAAAGGTCCATCTAGTCAAAGTTATGGCTTTTCCACTAGTCACATATGGATGTGAGAGTTGGACCATAAAGAAGGCTGAGCACCAAAGAATCGATGCTTTTGAACTATGGTATTGGAGAAGACACTTGAGAGTTCCTTGGACTGCAAGGAGATCAAACCAGTCAATCCTAAAGGAAATCAGTCCTAAATATTCATTGGAAGGACTGATGTTGAAGCTGAAGCTCCAATATTTTGGCCACCTGTTGTGAAAAACTGACTCATTGGAAAAGATCCTGATGCTGGGAAAGATTGAAGGCAGGAGGAGAAGGGGATGACAGAGGATGAGATGGTTGGATGGCATCACAGACTCGATGGACTTGAGTTTGAGCAAGCTCCGGGAGCTGGTGATGGACAGGGAGGCCTGGCGTGCTGTGATTCATGGGGTCGCAAAGAGTCGGACACGACTGAGCGACTGAACTGAACTGAACTGAAAACTTTTTAGCTATCCTGTTAGCAGCCTGAAGGTGAAGCTAAACATTATAGATGGCAGAGAGAGGGAAAGAAGATGAGCTCTTGATGAGACTGTTGAACCACTGTATCAACCAATCCTGGAGCCTGCCCCAAACACTTAATATTTTGAAAAGTAATAAATTATCTTATTGGTTAAGTCAATTTGCATTAGGTTTCTGTTATTTGCAGCCAAAGCATCTGATAACATTATCCTCAAGGAGAACCCTGCCTGTGGGAAAGCCAGATATGGAAACAAATACATCTCAGTATGTCAACTGCTGCCCTGGAGGAAAACCAGGGGACCATGAAAGCCTTGTGTCAGTGCGTAACCAGATGGAGAGTCAGAAAAGCCTTTTCAGGGAAGAGTAGTTCTTCAAGGTCAATAAGAGTTTCCTGGGTGAAAGGGGGTTTCTAGGGAGAGAGAGCTGAATATGTGATGGAGCAATGGTAAAAGCCCTCAGGCCTTTTTGTACTTTTATAGCCAGCAGAAACTTCAGATAACCTCAATAAAAATTCCAGCAATAGTTGATACATATTTGCCATAAAAGGTGACACGTTAGAGGTTCATCAGTTGCCTATTCAGCACCAACCTTCCCTCTTCCCTTCCTTTGTCATTGTTCAGTCACTAAGTCGTGTCCACTTTTGCAACCTAATGGACTACAGCGCGCCAGGCTCCTCTGACCTCCACTGTCTTCCGGAGGTTGTTCAAATTCTTGTCCATTGAGTCAGTGATGCTATGCTATCTAATCTTTATTACTCTTCACTTTCTGCTATTCTCCCTTTCTTCAGTTCAGTTCAGTTCAGTTCAGTCGCTCAGTTGTGTCCGACTCTCTGCGACCCCATGAATCACAGCACGCCAGGCCTCCCTGTCCATCACCAACTCCCGGAGCTCACTCAAACTCTGGGTGCTACTCCTTCTTCCTTGTGTCATTGACTCCAATCCCAGTTCTAGAGGGGCTCTGACCAACAGAAGCCAAGTAATCTTAAGCCCCTTGACACAACGATTCGTTCTGGTAGATCAGGTATAAATCAGTCAAATCTGGAAGTTTCTGGATACAGAGAGCAGTTCAGTGGGGGTTTAGTCAAGTCTGGAACTTCTACTCACTATTAATAGTTTTAAGAAGCAATACTCTCTTCCTTTGTATGTGAGCAAGAAAGCACATCATCTTTCTGCTAGCTGCTAATCTGCATCCACTACAGAAGCCAGTGCAAGGATTACAGGCTATATACATAGCGGTTGGATTTGAAACAGATGAAGAACAATTGAGGAAAAGCCCTGATTGAACCACTCTGAACTCTGCCCTATTGCTTGGCTTTCAGTTCAGTTCAGTTCAGTCGCTCAGTCGTGTCCGACTCTTTGCGACCCCATGAATCACAGCACGCCAGGCCTCCCTGTCCATCACCAACTCCCAGAGTTCACTCAAACTCATGTCCATCGAGTCGGTGATGCCATCTAGCCATCTCATTCTCTGTCGTCCCTGTCTCCTCCCGCCCCCAATCACTCCCAGCATCAGAGTCTTTTCCAGTGAGTCAGCTCTTCACATGAGGTGGCCAAAGTATTGGAGTTTCAGCTTTAGCATCAGTCCTTCCAATGAACACCCTGGACTGATCTCCTTTAGGATGGACTGGTTGGATCTCCTTGCAGTCCAAGGGACTCTCAAGAGTCTTCTCCAGCACCACAGCTCAAAAGCATCAATTCTTCAGTGCTCAGCTTTCTTCACAGTCCAACTCTCACATCCATACATGACTACTGGAAAAACCAAAGGCTTGACTAGACGGATATTTGTTGGCAAAGTAATGTCTCTGCTTTTTAATATGCTATCTAGGTTGGTCATAACTTTCCTTCCAAGGAGTAAGTGTCTTTTAATTTCATGGCTGCAGTCAGCATCCGCAGTGATTTTGGAGCCCAGAAAAATAAAGTGTGACACTGTTTCCACTGTTTTTCCATCTATTTCCCATGAAGTGATGGGACCAGATGCCATGATCTTCGTTTTCTGAATGTTGAGCTTCAAGCCAACCTTTTCACTCTCCTCTTTCACTTTCATCAAGAGGCTTTTGAGTTCCTCTTCACTTTCTGCCATAAGGGTGGTGTCATCTGCATATCTGAGGTTATTGATATTTCTCCCAGCAATCTTGATTCCAGCTTGTGCTTCTTCCAGCCCGGTGTTTCATTTGACAATAAGTCCTTTCACTAGGTTAACCAATTTTAATTGGATTTTCTATTTCTATTTTGAAACTGTGTGGATTTCAACTTGAAACACAGGATCAATATGTTCATTAATAACTTACATTATGGCTGGTATATGAATGATTCATACCAAGTTAAAATATTTTGTATTTTTTATTTCTTGGACAGAAAGATGAAATATAGACTGTCCAGTTCCCCACCAGACATCTGCAGACTCTAATGACTTGGAATGGGATACATGGATATAACTCTGGAGAAGAGGACAGGGGACAGTATTTTATCTTAAAAGTAATTGAAAGTCAAGAGTAAACTAAAGGTAATAATCATGGCTTTGAAGCCTCTTCAAAAAGGAAATTATTTTTCTTTGCTTTTTTGTCATTTAAATTCTTATTGATTTCAAGATCAACCCATTCATTCAATAGCTATTTATTAAGCACTTATTATGTGCCAGTAGTATTTGTAGGAACTTCAGATAAAACACTGAACAAAACAGGAAAATAATCCTGCCATCATGGTGCTTATGTCCTTTTCAGGCCAAACGGCATTCTCTCCAAGGCGTCCTTCTGAATTTTCTCAATCATAATTAATAACTCCTTCTACTTCTATGGCATGTAGTACCACTGGAATTACATGCAAGTTCTACTACAAGGTAGGGGCACTGCTTCAGATGTCAAATATCTCCTTTACTAGACCAAGGCAATCTTTGGTTCAGGGTTGATGTTACAACAGGTCTCTGAAGCACAGAGCTGGCTTGGAGCAAGTGCCAGTAGGTATTTGTTAAATGAGTGCATAACTCTGTCTACAGTCCAACAGGGGAAGCCCACATGGTGAATCCCTTACTGCGGTCTCTGCCAGGTATTCATTTGGAGCGGTTGGGAGGCAACCTGCTATGGACTTAGGCGATCTGGAGGTTGTATAGAAATGACATTCCTAATGAGCGATTATTACACATAAGTGGCAATAATAAAGTTCATTTGTGTGACTATGGGCATAATAGGAAATTGAAGTCTGAATAATTCTATTATGAAATTCAAGTAGCTGTTCAGCTTAATGAGCGTAAATGGCTTTTTGATGAAGAAATGGAACAATGCCAATGAAAATGGTGACTGTGAGTATGAAAATATTTCTTTGGTTAAAATGTAAATGATCCAATAACTGGGTCATAAATGCACTTGATTGCTTTATAAGTTACATAATTTAGGGGCAAATACCTCTAATTTTCCTAAAAGCAAAAAAACAAAAAGAATTACTGTAAAGGTTCAGAGCAATTGTTTCTGCTGGATGTTGAATTGTTGCTGTTTTATTGCTACACGGTCAACAGAGGGAGCCCATGTTACAAAACCTAATAATTTCCTTACAGAGTGTTGTATGTTGCTAGAAAGTCAACAGAATAGAGAGAAAAAGAAGAAATAAAAGAGCTAAGGTATTGGACAATTTGGTTTTAAGTGGTAACGGGAATCTGGGATCTCACTTATGAAATTGGGTTTGGGGAATGCTGTTAATTACATGTATTTCAAAAAAGCCTACATGTAGTGGCTTTTTAAAAAAGCACTTTATATACTGCCAGAGTGATCCTTTGTTGTTGTTTTTTAGTTTTAATGTCTCTTTCATTTATTTATTTTTAATTAATTTTTTTTTTTTGGTACAGCATGCAGAATTTTAGTTTTCCGACCAGGGATTGCACCCATGCCCTCTGCAATGGAAACGTGATCCTAACCACTGGACTGTCAGAGAATTCCCTAGAGTGATTCTTTACCTTTAAAATACACAATTACATTGCTTTCCTGCTTAAAACCCTCCAATGGCATCTTTATCATTCCTATGACAAATCCAACTTTATGGGGTTGTGAAGATGAAAGAAGATGATAAATAGCACAGTGCCTGGCTCAATAAATTCTCAGTAAATTTTTAGTATTATCTTTCACTATTGTGTCTTTTATTGTAGTGATCCTTCAGACTAGAATGTTTTCTAAACTGCCTTATTCTTACTTTAGATTTTATCTTGTTAACTCCCTTCTTACCCAATAGGTTCCAGGATCCCAGAAGCCTTGCCTCATTCACAGTCTGAATGCTCTTCTGTTACTTATCATACCATATTGCAGTAATCCGTTCACAAAGATGTCTCCCAGCCACTGGACCACCAGGGAAGTTCCATGAATATATATTTCATTGTGGATAAATTTTCCTACTTTTAAAATTTTCAAACATCTCTACAATGATCATATGATTTTATAGCCAGCAAACACTATCTACAAAATACTGGCATTTTTGTTGATGGGGTAGTGGGTATACTTTAAATAATTATTTTTCAGAAAATTGTTACCTTTGCCTAAAGTTGTTTCTGAAAATTAGGTAACAGATTACATGTTTCCTCTAGTACATTGTAGGTCTGGGATGGGCCTGTGATTCTGCATTTTTAAATAAGTTATTTATTTTTAATTGGAGAATAATTCATTTACAATATTGCGTTGGTTTCTGAATCATGAATCAGCCATAGATATACACATGTCCCCTTCTTCTCCCACCTCCCACCCCGTGCCACCCCTCTAGGTAGATTTTGCATTTCTAACAAACTTCCAGATGATGTAAGTGCTTCTGGCCTGTGAACAACATTTTGAGCAGTAGCTCTAGTGTACATGAATTCTAATCTACATTTGACCATAAATTATAATATTTTTTTTAACCATTTGTGCCTTTGTTAGTGGTTCCAAAAATGACACACTGGAGTAAATATAGAAGGCTTCTCATAATTCAAGTTTCTGAGAACTGGGGGACTCAATACCTTGGGAACATCTGTGACATTTCTGAGGTAAGGATAGAGGTTGGGAGTTCTAGCCTTAAAGTTAGTCGTCTTTGGTAAACAAGAACTCAAATGCAACAAAACTTATCAGATCAACCAAAATGCCAGAGCACTATGTTGATAGATGTTACACTACTCAAAATAGATTAACTGCCTCCTCCTCTATGCCCTTCATGGAGTACAGTTGTGTTTGAAGGCAGGAATGAACTTAATTATATAATAATAACAACTAACATTTGAATACTTTCTGGAAGTTTAAAGCACTGATTCTCAAGTTTCAGTGTGTGAGAGACTTATCTGGAGAAGTAGCTGAAATGTAGATTCCTGAACCATACCCTCAGAAATTCTGACTCTTGGCAGTGGAGTTCAAGAATCTGCATTTTTAACAGGTATCCAAATGATTCTAATGTAGATGTCTCTGGACCATATATGTTAAGCAGCACCGGTTTCAAACATAAGAAAAAAAATACTACAACCTTTAGTAATACACTTTAATACACTTTATAGCGTGATACAATTCACATACACATTTGTGTGTGTGCGTGTGTACGACAGTTTCACATACATATGTGTGAATATATATATATATATGACAGAGTTTCATGAAATAATACTAACCCTTACTATGTGTTATATAGTGTGATATTTTCTACTTTACTCAATTTCATCACAAAAACATTGCTCATGATCACATTGATTTCACATCATTTATCTCATTTGAGCTTCACATCAGTGCTGCAAGGTAAGCACCTTTAACTGCATGTTTTTTCACTTGAAGGTTCAATCTTGGAGAGGATTAATGTTCCCAGTGTTACACATCGAATATGTGGCAGAGGTGGAATTCAAATTCAGAATGCTTGCCCTTAAATTGCCCTGACCTGCTCTCACCCTCACACTGACATCCTGAAAAAGCCCAGCAACCCTCCAACTTGGGAGTACATTCAGACAACCTCTGGTTTTCCCAGTTGAATTCTATCAACTTTGAATACCAATTTGAAATTTCTAAGAGAAAAAGAATTTGACTCAAGTTGGACCAGGTGTGAACTCTGATCTGTTCTGCAGTAGTCAAAAGGATGCTAAGGAAGGATCACCTAATGCAGCCGTGGCCAGCTATAGCAAGGGCTGAGATTTCAAAGAGACAAAGGGCTCAGCAGTCATGTGGAAATATATTTACTGTACCTGCATTTCTCCTCCTTTGAGAAGGGGGATTTACTGTCTCCATCTCCAGAAAGGTCCTCACTTAAGCATCATACTGGAAGAAACTAGAACAATATAATCCATGTCTCTGCGGTCTCACAACCTCCTGCCAAATGTCTACCCTCTTCACCTCCCCAAATAGAGGGCAGGGATAATCCTGAAATCTCACCTGAGGCAAAGGAGAATGTCAAAATCAAAAGGGTATCTTCTTCAGTCTTTGTGACTGAGGACAACAATTGACTTCCTGGGTCAATAAAAATCTTAGGAGATTCAAAGGTAGCTGATTCCTCTCCATGTTTGAAGTTGTCACTATTGTCCCTGTCATAGCTGGGCCCCAGAAGCAGGTTTTTGCCTAAGGTGCTGAAAACTTGGTACTATTGATTACATAATTCAAACTTTGCATCCAAGACACTATTTTAATCTTTTGAAAAATTGCAAAATTTATCTCAAAAGTTCTTGAATGAAGAAAAAAAGCATTATCAGTCTTCTTAAAAAGTATTCAGAATGGAAAATTAATGTGGCAGTTCTTTACCACATGTTCTTTTCTTCTATTAATGTAGACACACACCTCTTATGAAGACCAGCTATGGAAGTTTGAACTATGCCAAGAAACATAAGACTAAATAAATCAAAAGGTTATAAAAGCATATGGAATTTTTAAATGCCTAAATCCTTTTTGGACAAATCAAAGAGTGCTTTCATCTCAATCCTTTGTTTTCCTCCCACCCCTGAGAAAGATTGACAGTTTTTTTGATTAAAAGAATAGTTTGATTGAAGTGTTTTTTAAAAGAATATTTTTAAGAGTTTACTTTCTGTTATTTTCAATATTGTTAAAAGTTTTAAACATTTTCTCTCTTTAACATGGCAAAATAAAGACTGACCTTTAACTGGCTTTGTAGACTGTTAATATGCTTATTTTTAATTGAACTTGTAATTTTTTTAGAAATAAAACCAATCTCTAAATCCTAACTCAGAAAGTATTTTCCTTTTCTTCCCATCCTTTCAAGTCTTTGTATGCTATGATTTTGTATAACAATAATCATGGTGAATACAAAATGTTGGGTTGTACTTTTTCCCCTTGATGACAACAACAATAATAACAACAATGGTGCTTTCTTTTGCAGAAGTTTATCTGTTTGTGCTCAATCATTATAAATATTACTTCTAGGTGTTTCAGGTATTGTTGTCATGTCTCATACTCTTTCATCTGGAAGTGTTTTGATTTTTTAAAGGCATTTTTGTTTGTAATATTTAAGATGAATATTATTTTAACAAATATTCTTTGTTCATCATTATTCATGTTTACCTGAGTGAAGATAGCATCTACATCCCGCCAAAGTAATGCCAAGAGTTTTAAGCCAATGAGTATCTGAAAAGTAATACTACATTTCTAGTTCCAATAGGTAAACATTTTAAACAGTATTGCTATTACTTTAATAAATAAAAATTGGCATTTCTCTTTAGAAAAGAAATTCCTCTTTCTTTTCTAAAAGGAAGTATATGTTTCACACAAATAAATCAACAAACTAAATGAAACTCTTTGAGGAAGAAAGAAGGAAACACTTAAATCCTATCTTAATAATAGATGGGAAGACAGAATAATTGTATTTAAAATTAGGCCTAAGCCAAAAACTGAACGTACTCAAAATTACCCTTTAAAATGCTAAGTCATTTACTATCTACATCACTCATATATAATGCTGTAGAATATCAACGTATATGACACATATCAAACATGAAGAGTATAATTCCAAGAGAACTTGAAAACTCTTTAAGTACTTCGAAGACTGCAAATTAGTGAAGATTCCAGCTTACTATTCTTCCTATGCCTGATTTTATTGGTTCTTCATCATCCAGGAAAGAATCCAACTTATTTTCTATGCAACTGCATATGCTACTATTTGATTTCTATGAAAAAATATGTTTTATTACAATTCAAAATATTTTGTCTGATTTAGTAAATTAAAATGCCACTTTCATTGTATTTTTGTTGATTTAGCCTTTGTAGGTATGTGTGTAAGAATAACACCAGCAAAGAGAAAAGCATGTTGGAAAAATTTTAATAAAAATAACGTTGCCAAAACTGGAACAAAGACTCTTTTGTGGTTTTGAATGGAAGAGCTAAAAAACAAGAATCTAAAACAATAATTATTATCCCTCTGAACTCAGAAACACTGCAAATAAAACATAAGTCTAAAAATGCAGGAGTTATAAAAATAATTAAACTTAACACTCAAAAATACATCCTTAGCAGATTCAAGTAAAGGTACAAAATATTTATATTTGATATGCCTGTCTTATGAGACACAAACCAGCTGGAAAGTTTAGATCGCCTCAAGAATATTAGTTTCCTGGAATTTTCTTTGTAACTTTGTTTTGTTAAAGCATACATTGTCATTTATGACAATCCAAATTTAGGAAAATGAAAACTTTCTCTATCTTGAATTTTGAAAATTTCAAATTTTGATCTTGGGTATTGAGCATTTCAATACTCTTTTATAATTTTCATTCCAAAACATCTTTCTCTTCTTAAAAATATTTTATCTCACCTATTGCCTTTATTCAATATCACGGTAATCCAAGCCTATGCCCCAACCAGTAACACTGAAGAAGCTGAATTTGAATGGTTCTTTGAAGACCTACAAGACCTTTTAGAACTAACACCCAAAAAAGATGTCCTTTTCATTATAGGGGACTGGAATGCAAAAGTAGGAAGTCAAGAAACACCTGGAATAACAGACAAATTTGGCCCTGGAATACGGAATGAAGCAGGGCAAAGGCTAATAGAGTTTTGTCAAGAGAACGCACTGGTCATAGCAAACACCCTCTTCCAACAACACAGAGAAGATTACACATGGACATCACCAGATGGTCAACACTGAAATCAGATTAATTATATTCTTTGCAGCCAAAGATGGAGAAGCTCTATACAGTTAGCAAAAACAAGACCAGGAGCTGACTGTGGTTCAGATCATGAACTCCTTATTGCCAAATTCAGACTTAAATTGAAGAAAGTAGGGAAAACCACTAGACCATTCAGGTATGACCTAAATCAAATCCCTTATGATTATACAGTGGAAGTGAGAAATAGATTTAAGGGACTAGATCTGATAGACAGAGTGCTTGATGAACTATGGACGGAGGTTTGTGACATTGTACAAGAGACAGGGATTAAGACCATCCCCATGGGAAAGAAATGCAAAAAAGCAAAATGGCTGTCTGAGGAGGCCTGACAAATAGCTGTGAAAAGAAGAGAACCGAAAAGCAAAGGAGAAAAGGAAATATATAAGCATCTGAAAGCAGAGTTCCAAAGAATAGCAAGGAGAGATAAGAAAGCCTTCCTCAGCGATCAGTGCAAAGAAATAGAGGAAAACAACAGAATGGGAAAGACTAGAGAACTCCTCAAGAAAATTAGAGATACCAAGGGAACATTTCATGCAAAGATGGGCTCGATAAAGGACAGAAATGGTATGGACCCAATAGAAGCAGAAAATATTAAGAAGAGGTGGCAAGAATACACAGAAGAACTGTACAAAAAAGAGCTTCACGGCCCAGACAATCATGATGGTGTGATCCCTCACCTAGAGTCAGACATCCTGGAATGTGAAGTCAAGTGGGCCTTAGAAAGCATCACTATGAACAAAGCTAGTGGAGATGATGGAATTGCAGTTGAGCTATTTCAAATCCTGAAAGATGATGCTGTGAAAGTGCTGCACTCAATATACCGGCAAATTTGGAAAACTCAGCAATGGCCACAGGACTGGAAAAGGTCAGTTTTCATTCCACTCTCAAAGAAAGGCAATGCCAAAGAATGCTAAAACTACCACACAATTGCACTCATCTCACACACTAGTAAAGTAATGCTTACAATTCTCCAAGCCAGGCTTCAGCAATATGTGAACCATGAACTTCCAGATGTTCAAGCTGGTTTTAGAAAAGGCAGAGGAACCAGAGATCAAATTGCCAACATCCACTGGATCATCGAAAAAGCAAGAGAGTTCCAGAAAATCATCTATTTCTGCTTCACTGACTATGCCAAAGTCTTTGACTGTGTGGATCACAATAAACTGTGGAAAATTCTGAAAGAGATGGGAATACCAGACCACCTGATCTGCCACTTGAGAAACCTATATGCTTGTCAGGAAGCAACAGTTAGAACTGGACATGGAACAACAGACTGGTTCCAAATAGGAAAAGGAGTATGTCAAGGCTATATATTGTCACCCTGCTCATTTAACTTATATGCAGAATACATCATGAAAAATGCTGGGCTGGATGAAGCACAAGCTGGAATCAAGATTGCTTTGAGAAATATCAATAACATTAGATATGCAGATGACACCACCCTTATGGCAAAAAGTGAAGAGGAACTAAAAAGTCTCTTGATGAAAGTGAAAGAGGAGAGTGAAAAGTTGGCTTAAAGCTCAACATTCAGAAAACTAAGATCATGGTATCTGGTCCCATCACTTCATGGGAAATAGATGGGGAAACAGTGGAAACAGTGTCAGACATTATTTTTCTGGGCTCCAAAATCACTGCAGATGGTGATTGCAGTCATGAAATTAAAAGACGTTTATTCCTTGGAAGGAAAGTTATGACCAACCTAGATGGTATATTAAAAAGAGAGATATTACTTTGCCAACAAAGGTCCGTCTAGTCAAGGCTATAGTTTTTCTCGTGGTCATGTATGGATGTGAGAGTTGGACTGTGAAGAAAGCTGATTGCCAAAGAATTGATGCTTTTGAACTGTGGTGCTGGAGAAGACTCTTGAGAGTCCTTTGGACTGCAAGGAGATCCAACCAGTCCATCCTAAAGGTGATCAGTCCTGGGTGTTTGTTGGAAGGACTGATGCTAAAGTTGAAACTCCAATATTTTGGCCACCTCACACGAATAGTTGACTCATTGGAAAAGACCCTGATGCTGGGAGGGATTGAGGGCAGGAGGAAAAGGGGACGACAGAGGATAAGATAGCTGGATGGCATCACTGACTCCATGGACATGAGTTTGAGTGAGCTCCGGGAGTTGGTGATGGACAGGGAGGCCTGGCGTGCTGTGATTCATGGGGTCACAAAGAGTCAGACACAACTGAGCGACTGAAATGAACTGAACTGATTGCCTTTAGAACATTAGCTGAGCATTCAAAGTTCTCCATAATGCAGCTACAACATATTTTCCTAGTCTTATCTCCCATCATTGTGTCCCTTACCACACTCTGGCTTGTGCTGCATTAGACTACAATTTCCTCTTCAACCAAACGCCCTGCTCCCCTTGCTGTGTAATGTTGACTCTTTTGCCTGTGTTGCTCTTCTCCTACTTCTCTGCCAAGTAAAACATTGGTAATAGATCAAGATTCAGCTCAGAATGCTTCTAGTATAACAGAGCAAGTTCTTAAATAATTTCCCTGCAGTCCATCTTGCATATCACTTCTAAACAAATCTTATTGAAACTATTATTTTATCCTTTTATTGGGCATCTGGACATGGCTTAGCAACTGAAAAACAGCAAATCCTTTTATTATCAGTTACTGACTGGGGCTTCTAGTTCAAAATACTAAATTAAACAATTATGCTATGAAAGTGAAAGTCTCTCAGTTGTGTCTGACTCTTTGCAACCCAACGACTGTAGCCCACCAGGCTCCTCTGTCCAAGCAATTCTCCAGGCAAGAATACTAGCATGAGTAGCCATTCCCTCCTCCAGGCGATCTTCCCGACCCAGATATAGAACCCAGGTCTCCTACATTGCAGGTGGAATTATGTTATAAATGTGGTAAATACAGTATTCCTAAACACTTCAACATGTGACTTTGAAGAATGAGGACATTCTTACAATGTAATTATCACACATGAAATTGAACATTGATACAATATTAATATCTTACAGTTTATATTCAAATTTCCCCAACTGTCCTGATAATATTCTTTACAGTGTTGTGTATGTGTTTATGTGTGTGTGTGTGTGGGGAGATCCAGGATCCAACCAAGTATCACATGTTAGTTGACATGTTTCTTTAGTCTTATTTATTATTATTTTGGCCACACTACATGACATGTGGGATCTCAGTTCCTTAACCAGGGATTGAAGCCACGCCCCCTGCATTGGGGGCATGGAGTTTTAACTACTGGACCACCAGGGAAGCGAAGCAAGCTCCTAGTCTCATTTAATAAAGAATAATAATAAAAAAAGAACAACTCCCTAACCTTTCATTAGTCTTTCAAGACATTGGCATTCTTTTTTTTGTTAAATTGGATGATAATTGCTTTACCATATTGTGTTGGTTTCTTCCATACAACAACATGAATCAGCCTTAAGTGTCATTGGCATTCTTGAAGAATCCAGGTCAGTTGTGTTACAGACTATCCTTTAATTCACATTTATTTTATTGGTTTCTAATGCCGGCAATGCAGGAGACCTGGGTTTGATCCCTGGGTTGGGAAGATTCCCTGTAGGAGGGAACAGCTACCCACTCCAGGATTCTGGTCTTGAGAATTTCATGGACTATATAGTCCATGGGGTCGCAAAGAGTCAGACACGACTGAGCAACTTTCACTTCCATGATTACATACAGATTAATTTGGGGGCAGGAAGTCAGGAATACTACATAGGAATTGCTGTGTCCTTCTCTGCACAAACCTATCAGGAGGCAAACAATGTTAACTGGTCCCATTTTGGGTGATACAGTTTTGATCACTTTCGTCATTTTTAGATTTTTTTCATTGCAAAAGTACTTTCCCT
This sequence comes from Moschus berezovskii, assembly GCF_049115385.1. Taxonomy (NCBI): domain Eukaryota; kingdom Metazoa; phylum Chordata; class Mammalia; order Artiodactyla; family Moschidae; genus Moschus; species Moschus berezovskii. The sequence continues at coordinate 25,978,248 of NC_142463.1, read as the reverse complement.
TTTCATACATAATGTGTGGATGATTCTTTGAGAGTGTGAATATCATATTCTCAACAATCTTAAACCTAATATTTTAGTGTACATTGACTTGTACAATTGTTAGTTATTGCTAAAGAGGTTGCAAAATAGTGATGTCCTAATTTTATCATTCTCTCTGCATTTACTACTTGCTTTCTGTCATTATCTCCTTTAAATTTTTAAAAAGTTATCAATATGGACTCAAGGATTCTTTTTTATTCAATACATTATAGCCTATTATTATTCATTTTTATTTCAAATTTTCTCACATTTGACCAGTGGGAGCCCCTTCAAGCTGCCTCAGATGTCCTTTTGGCCTGGTCCCATCAATTTATGAGCACTTCCTTACTTGCAATTCAGTTCAGTTCAGTCGCTCAGTCGTGTCCGACTCTTTGTCCCCATGAATTGCAGCATGCCAGGCCTCCCTGTTCATCACCAACTCCTGGAGTCCACCCAAACCCATGTTCATTGAGTCGGTGATGCCATCCAGCCATCTCATCCTCTGTTGTCCCCTTCTCCTCCTGCCCTCAATCTTTCCCAGCATCAGGGTCTTTTCAAATGAGTTAGCTCTTCACATGATGTGGCCAAAGTATTGGAGTTCCAGCTTCAAAATCAGTCCTACCAATGAACACCCAGGACTGACCTCCTTTAGGATGGACTGGTTGGATCTCCTTGCAGTCCAAGGGACTCTCAAGAGTCTTCTCCAACAGCACAGTTCAAAAGCATCAATTCTTCGGTGCTCAGCTTTCTTTATAGTCCAACTCTCACATTCATACATGACCACTGGAAAAACTGTAGCCTTGACTAGATGGACTTTTGTTGACAAAGTAATGTCTCTGCTTTTTAATATGCTGTCTCGGTTGGCCATAACTTTCCTTCCAAGGAGTAAGTGTCTCTTAATTTCATGGCTGCAATCACCACCTGCAGTGATTTTGAAGCCCAAAAAATAAAGTTAGCCACTGTTTCCACTGTTTCCACATCTATTTGCTATGAAATGGTGGGACCAGATGATCATTCATAATCTTAGTTTTCTGAATGTTGAGCTTTAAGCCAAATTTTCACTCTCCTCTTTCACTTTCATCAAGAGGCTCTTTAATTCTTCTTCACTTTTTGCCATAAGGGTGGTGTCATCTGCATATCTGAGGTTATTGATATTTCTCAAAGCAATCTTGATTCCAGCTTGTGCTTCATCCAGCCCAGCGTTTCTCATGCTGTACTCTGCATATAAGTTAAATGAGCAGGGTGACAATATACAGCCTTGACATACTCCTTTTCCTATTTGGAACCAGTCTGTTGTTCCATGTCCAGTTCTAACTATTGCTTCCTGACCTGCATATAGATTCCTCAAGAGGCAGATCAGGTGGTCTGGTATTCCCATCTCTTTCAGAATTTTCCACAGTTTATTGTGTTCCATGCAGTCAAAGGCTTTGGTATAGTCAATAAAGCAGTAATAGATAGAATTTGCCATTTCTTCAAGGAACACTGTTTCTCTTGAGTTGGGAATAGGTTTTAGAAACCAAGATCTGAACATTAACTGTGCTCACTGCCACTGGAATGAGATATCAGTATTAACTTATATAGGATGAACATATATAGTATGAATATGCTAATACTATCAACAGAATTAGAGGTATCAGTGGAAATAAATATACTAACACACAATACATATACATATATATGGATACCTGTAACTTCAAACTAATACCACATTACATGTTTTTTTTTAATTCTGTGGTCTTTTTTTGCATGAAGATCAGATAAGTTCTCTCTAGGGAAGTGATATTTGAGATGAAGTCAGAATATTAGTATTTAGAAGCCAGCCACATGAAACTCTGGAAGCAGATCGTTAAAAGCAGAGGTAACAATGCAAAGACCCAAAGCATAAATGTGTGATATGTTTGAGAAGCAGAATGACTCGAGTGGTTGGAATACACTGAGCTACCGAAAAGTGGTTTGAAATGAAGTCAATGAGGTAGAGAGGAGTTGCCTCATAAAAAGCTGTACAGGAGATAGTAAGGAGTTAGGAATTAATTTCAGCACAACAGAAAGACACTGAAAGTTTTTGAGAAGGGGATTGTGATAATCTGATTTATTTTTCCAAATATTACTCTGGATGTTGTGTAGAGAATGAATTGTTCAAGGCCAAGAAAAAAGAGCAGGGAGATAGTTATGATACTTATAGTAATGTAGGCACGGTAAAATAATGACTTAGTGTAGCAGCAGATGATATAGACAAGAATATACTTGTGATATATTTTGGAAGTAGAAGCTAATTGGACTGATTCTGAATTCTCAAATGGTTATTATATATCTACTATGTGCTATGCCAAAGTATTGGAGTTTCAGCTTTAGCATCAGTCCTTGAGTTTGGGTGAACTCCGGGAGTTGGTGATGGACAGGGAGGCCTGGCGTGCTGTGATTCATGGGGTCGCAAAGAGTCGGAAAGACTGAGCGACTGAACTGAACTGAACTGAACTGATGTGCTATGCATTGTGCTAAGTCCTGGGGATAGAAACACTAAAAAGAGACAAGCCCTACTTTTAAGAAGCTCATAATTTATCAGTGGGGACAGATATACAAATAATTTTTTTATGTGTGTTAACAGGTCAATTTTAGTTCTAGAACCTGAAGCCATACAAGCGTACACTTTACAAATGTCATGGGACTGTTGTACACATTCAATAAAGTGACAACTATACAATACCACTTGGAGAAGGCAGTGGCACCCCACTCCAGTACTCTTGCCAGGAAAATCCCATGGATGGAGGAGCCTGGTGGGCTGCAGTCCATGGGGTCGCGAAGAGTCGAACACGACTGAGCGACTTCACTTTCACTTTTCATTTTCACACATTGGAGAAGGAAATGGGCTGCCGTCGATGGGGTCGCACAGAGTCGAACACGACTGAAGTGACTTAGCAGCAGCAGCATACAATACCACTTAGTATCTCAAATCAGGAACATAAGTCTTTAATTCATTTCAGTTTGAGTATATTTTTGTATATAGAATCAGATAATTTAAAAAAATTATTTATTTATTTGGCTGTATTGCATCTTAGTTGTGGAATCTTCCGTTGTGACTTGTGAGCTCTCTTGCTGTGGTGTGGGCTTAGCTGCCCTGCAGAATATGGGATCTTAGTTCCCTGACCAGGGATCAAACCTGTGTCCCCTGCATTGGAAGGCAGATTCTTAACCACTGGACCACCAGGGAAGTGAAGTGAAGTGAGACACTCAGTCATGTCAGACTCTTTGCAACCCCCATGGAACTATAGCCTGCCAGACTCCTCCATCCATGGAATTCTCCAGGCAAGAATACTGGAGTGGGTAGCCATTCCCTTGTCCAGGGGATCTTCCCAATCCAGGGATCCAACCCAGGTCTCCACATTGCAGGCGGAACCTTTACTGTCTGAGCCACCAGGGAAGCCCACACCAGGGAAGTCCCTTTGAGATGACTTTTGAAGCATCATTAGTGTTTCCTTTCATCTGTCTTCACTCAGCCTAGTCTTTGCTGACACCTCCACGGCATGTTACTGTAAGTTGTGAGCCAACTGGTGTTCTTCCTATGTTACCTGAGTTTGATGATCCAAGTCTGATTTATTGCCAATTAAAATCATTGGAACTCATCATGATTCTTTCCTCTGAGAGTCTGTCCTTTAAACTGACAGATATTTTCAAAACTGCCTCTATCCATGACTGAAAAGAGCAATAGGAAACCCTCACCAGTTCTCAGGAACTGTTATAGCTCAGGACTTCTTCTCCCATTGTAACCTGAATATCTAGCTGGGCTGCTCTGTCATTTATCACATATACACAAAGCAGATGGTTGGTCACAATCCATTACAATATAGTACTGGATGGTGAGCACCAACTTGCCCAAGTCACCCCCACCGATCACCATCAACAACTGGTATTTCTGGTCAGAGCAGTTAGGTCAGTGGGCTAGGACCATGGAGATGCGTAGAGTCCAGCCTGGCCACATTGAGCTTCTGCTCGTTCTAGGTCAAGCTCTGGGGGTATCCAGGGTCTGGTGGTAGTGCAGAGCCCCTGAGGGTGGCCAGTCCAGCCCAACAGGTAGAAGACAGGGCTGGGAATATGTGGTGCCAGCGCCTCACTCCTCTATCCCTCTCTGTAGTGTGCTAAGTCACTTCAGTCATACCCTGGCAGGACTCTTTGTGACCTGCCAGGCTCCTCTGTCCATGGGGAGTCCCCAGGCAAGAATACTGGAGCAAGTTGCCATTTCCTCCTCCAACTCTCTGTAGCACCTGCCCACAATTAATTTTAATATATGTGTGTGTTGATGAACAGATGGTAGTAGTAACAGATAGTAATAATAACAACAATTGAATTTAGTACTAGATAAAATGTCAGTACAAATGAAGAGGAATTGACTGTGCCAGATCTCCTGAGAGTCGCTTGGACTGTAAGGAGATCAAACCAGTCAATCTTAAAGGAAATCAGTCTTGAATATTCATTAGAAGGATGGATGCTGAAGCTGAAACTCCAGTACTTTGGCCACCTGATGCAAAGAACTGACTCATTGGAAAAGACCCTGATGCTGGGAAAGATTGAAGGCAGGAGGAGACGGGGATGACAGAGGATGAGAGGCTGGATGGAATCACCAACTCAATAAACAAAAATTTGAGCAAACTCCGGGAAACGGTGATGGACAGGGAAGCCTGGCGTGCGGCAGTCCATGGGGTTGCAAAGAGTTGAACATGACGAGTGGCTGAGCTGAACTGAGGTGCAAGGAGTGGTTAAAAAAGTCCTCATAAAGGATTCAGAGAGCTGTCCTTGTTTTTCCCCATTGAGATATAATTGATATATTACATTGTGTAATATTAAGGTGTAAACATGTTGATGTTATATACACTTCTATATCGCAAAAAGAATACTACCATGACATTAGCTAATACCTGTATCATCTCACATACTAATATTTCTTTTTTATGGTAAGAATGGTAAAGATCTCTCTTAGCAACATAAAGTATATAGTACAATGTTATTCACTATAATCACTATGCTGTACAATAGATATCCCAAACTTATTCTTCTTATAACTGGAAGTTTTACCCTCTGACCACAGAGAGCTATCTTTTAAAGGCTAAAGGAGTGGGGAGTAAAATATGAATAGGTGCATGAGACAGCCTGATGAATTCCAGGACTGCTTAGGGATGACGGGAGCCTAGAGTTGAAGGACGGGGATTAGTGTCAGGTGGAAGCAATTGAGGGGCTTTACATGAGGAGAGATGATATTAGATTTGCATTTATAAAATATCACTCTGACTTTATAAGGAAGAAGATAGATTTGAGAAATGCAAAACCAGAGTTAGGTGGGACTTATACTTCTAGCTATGAGGTAGTAATAGGGACTAGATTTATCTTTCCACATAAATAGAAAACCAGACAAACTAAGTGAAACATGTTTTAGACGTTGAATAGGCCTTGAAGGACTGTGAAAACCCTGAGAATTGGGAAATACTTTGATTTCCTCAACTTACCCCCTGGAGGAAGTTTCTACAGTGCAGTGCAGAGAAGGGAAATTCAGATTTTGGTGGTCTGGAGTTGTGGAAATAGATACTGAGTTTTGGAGGCGAAGGCAGCTATAATTAGACAGGCAGAATGCACAAAAAAGAACTTGGGAGATCTACTGAGGGCGCCCCCTGTGTCCTTGGGTGAGCATTAAGTCATGAAAGCAAATGAGGAAAACTACCCGAGGCTGATGAATGTCTGTTAGAAAGCAGTAGGCCAAACAATTTCCACATTCACCTAGGGCTGGGAATATTTTTGTGTGCAAAGCTGGAGTGGGGAGACATCATATTACACGAGGCATCACATGGACTTCTCAGAATAGGAATGCCTTAGGAGTGGAGCTTTACTTATTAGGCCTAGACTAGAGGCTCATCTGGATGCCGCCTAACAAATCACTTTTTTTTTTTTTTTGAGAAAACATCAATATTTTTTTACTTTGGGAATTTACATATGACTTTTTATTATAATTTTATGGTACTTTTCTCTATTTTAAAATACAAAAACAAGCACACCAGATAATATTGTTTTTCCCAAAGAACACAAGTTTGTTATCTTTTTATTTTTTTAAATCTTTGGGATGCTGATGAAGATATTATGATATTCAAGAGCATTTGACAGTTTCTTGAAGCCATAGAATTTATGAAACAACTTTGGGATATGCTTTGTTTCTGCTAAGCTGCTAAGTAACTTCAGTTGTGTCTGACTCTGTGCGACCCTATAGACGGCAGCCCACTAGGCTCCCCTGTCCCTGGGATTCTCCAGGCAAGAACACTGGAGTGGGTTGCCATTTCCTTCTCCAATGCATGAAAGCAAAAGTGAAAGTGAAGTCACTCAGTCGTGTCCGACCCTCAGTGACCCCATGGACTGCAGCCTTCCAGGCTCCTTCGTCCATGGGATTTTCCAGGTAAGAGTACTGGAGTGGGGTGCCATTGTCTTCTCCAGCTTTGTTTCTAGCTATATTGAATTGAACATATTATATATAATATATACATCATATGCATGTATTATATATCATTCAAATATAATTGATTAAATCATATAATTATTGAATACTATTATCAAATATAATTATTGAGTATAATTTTATTATTATAAAATTATATATAGCTAAGGTATACATGATGATGTGATACGTTAACACACTGTGAAATATTTACAATTAATTTAATCAACATGTCCTTCACCTTAATAGCTACACTTTTTTAAGTGTGTATGGTGAGAAATCTTATCAACTCTCTTATAAAATTTCATCATGTAATACAGTATTATTAACTGCAGTCACTATCTGTATGTTAGATCTTTAGAGTTTATTCATCTTATAGCTGAAAGTTTGTACTCTTTGCCCAACATCTCTGAAATGGGTTGCCATTTCTTTCTCCAGAGGATCTTCCCGATCTGGGGATTGAACCCAGGTCTTCTGCATTGTAGACAGACGCTTTACTGTCTGAGCTACCAGGGAAGTCCCCATTTCCCCAATCCATGGCAAATGCAATTCTACTCTTTTTCTATAACTATGACATTTTTTTTTTCTTTAGTTCCATGTATAAGTGATACTACATAAAACTGGCTTTCTCTTCTTGGCTTATTTCACTTAGCATAATGCCCACCAGGGTCATCCATTGTGGCAAATGGCAAGATATTCTTATTTTTTGTAGCTGAATAATATTCCATTATTATGTGTATATGTATATAAAGGAGATCAATTCTGGGTGTTCATTGGAAGGACTGATGCTAAAGCTGAAACTCCAATACTTTGGCCACCTCATGCGACGAGTTGACTCACTGGAAAAGACTCTGATGCTGGGAAGGATTGGGGGCAGGAGAAGGGGACAACAGAGAATGAGATGGCTGGATGGCATCACCAACTCGATGGACACGAGTTTGAGTGAACTCCGGGAGTTGGTGATGGACAGGGAGGCCTGGTGTGCTGTGATTCATGGGGACGCAAAGAGTCGGACACGACTGAGCGACTGAACTGAACTGAACACATATACATATGTATATATACACACACACCATATTTTCTTTCTCCACTCATTCAATAGTGGGTACTTAGGTTGTTTCTATAGCTTGGTTATAAGTAATGCTGCAGTGAACATGGAGGTGAGATATCTCTTCAAGATACTCACTTTCAGATATATATTCAGAATTGGGTTTGTTGGACATGTGGAAATTCTGTTTTCAATTTTTTGAGGAAAGTACATCATGAGGAACGCTGGGCTGGAAGAAGAACAAGCTGGAATCAAGATTGCTGGGAGAAATATCAATAACCTCAGATATGCTGATGACACTACCCTTATGGCAGAAAGTGAAGAGGAACTCAAAAGCCTCTTGATGAAAGTGAAAGAGGAGAGTGAAAAGGTTGGTTTGAAGCTCAACATTCAGAAAACAAAGATCATGGCATCTGGTCCCATCACTTCATGGCAAATAGATGGTAAAACAGTGGAAACAGTGTCAGACTTAATTTTTTGGGGCTCCAAAATCACTACAGATGCTGATTGCAGCCATGAAATTAATAGACGCTTACTCTTTGGAAAGAAAGTTATGACCAACCTTGATAATATATTAAAAAGCAGAGACATTACTTTGCCAACAAAGGTCCATCTAGTCAAGGCTATGGTATTTCCCGTGGTTATGTATGGATGTGAGAGTTGGACTGTGAAGAAAGCTGATCGCCGAAGAATTGATGCTTTTGAACTGTGGTGTTGGAGAAGACTCTTGAGAGTCCCTTGGACTGCAAGGAGATCCAACCAGTCCATTCTAAGGGAGATCGATCCTGGGTGTTCTTTGGAAGGACTGATGCTAAAGCTGAAACTGCAATACTTTGGCCACCTCATGCGACGAGTTGACTCACTGGAAAAGACTCTGATGCTGGGAAAGGTTGGGGGCGGGAGGAGAAGGGGACGACCGAGAATGAGATGGCTGGATGGTATCACCGACTCTGTGGACATGAGTTTGAGTGAACTCCGGGAGTTGGTGATGGACAGGGAGGCCTGGCGTGCTGTGATTCATGGGGTCGCGGAGAGTCGGACACGACTGAGCGACTGAACTGAACTGAACTGAACTGAACATACATAATGGCTGAAATAATTTACATTCCACAAACGGTGCATAGGGTTCTCTACTCTCCATATCTTCACCAACATTTGTTTTGTACTCTCTCTTGATAATAACCATTTTGATTGGAGTGAGGTAATATTTCACTGAATATTTCACTTTGGTTTTGACTTGCATTTTCCTGATGATTAGAGATGCTGAGCATCTTTTCATGTACCATTGACCATTTCTGTGTCTTATTTGGAAAAATGCCTATTCAGGTCCTTTGCTAATTTTAAAATTTTGAGTATTTGTGTTTTGCATTGAGATATATGAGTTCCTTATAGATTTTAGATATTAATCTCTTTATTTGGTAGGTGGTTTGCAAAAATTTCCTTCCATTCCACAGGCTGCCTTTTCATTCTGTTAACAGTTTCCTCTGCTGTGCAAAATCCTTTTAAACTGATATAGTCTCACTTGTTTACTTTTATTGCTTGTCCTTTTTGTGTCAAATATGAAATGCCATTGCCAAGACCAACATCAAGGAGTTTTTTCCCCCTGTGTTTTCTTCTAGGAGTTTTTACATTTTCCAGTCTTACATTAAGTTTTTAATCTTTGTGAGTGACGTAAGATAGAGGTCCAGTTTCATTCTTTTGCATGTGAATATCCAGTTTTCCTAACACTATTAAAGAGACTATCCTTTCCCCATTGTGTGTTCTTTGTGCCCTTGTCAAAGATTAGTTGTATATGCATGATTTATTTGTGGCTTCTCTATTTCATTCCATTGTTCTGTTTGTTTTTATGCCAGTACCACAGTGCTTGATTATTACAGCTTTGTAATATAATTTGACATCAGGAAGTGTTATGCCTCCAGCTTTGTTTTTCTAAGATTGCTCTGGCTATTTAAGATCTTCTGTGGCTCCATATAAATTTTTGGAGTTTTTTTCTCCTGTGTTTGTGAAAAATGCCACTGGAATTTTAATAAAGATTGAGTTGGGTTTGTAGATCATTTTGTGCAATATGGATGTTTTATTGATATTCTTTCAATCCATTTGTGTCTTGTTCAATTTTTTTCACCTGTAGCTTACAGTTTGTAGTGTACAAGTCTTTCACCTCCTTGATTATGTTTATTCCTAAATATTTTATTGTTTTTAATGTGATTGTAAGTAGGACTGCTTTCTTAATGTCTCTTTCAGACAGTTTATTGTTAGCATATCAAAAGGCAAGTGATTTTCGTTTGTTTATTTTGTATCTTGCAACTTTACTGAATCTGTTTATTAGTTCTAACAGTTTTTTTTTTTGGTAACTATTAATTCTAACAATTATTTTGATTTTTTAGGGTTTTCTATACATGATATCCTTTTATTTTTTGCCTAATTTCTCTAGCCAGGACTTCTAGTCCTATGTTAAATAAAAGTGGTGAGAGTGGGCATCCTTGTGTTATTCTTGATCTAACAGTAAAAAATTTCAGTTTTTCACCACTGAGTATGATATAAGCTGTGTACTTGTCATATACGGCCTTTATTATGTTGAGATACATTCACTCAGTACTCACTTTGATGACAGTTTTTATCATGAATGGATGTTGAATTTTATCAAATGCTTTTTTTGCATCTATTGAGATGATCATATGATTTTTAGTGTTCATTTTGCTAATATGATAGATCACATTTACTGATTTATGAATACTGAAACATCTTTGCTTCCCCAGAATAAATCCCACTTGATTATGGTTTATGATTAGTTTAATGTATTGTTGAATTTGGTTGGCTAATACCGTGCCAAGGATTTTTGCATCTATGTGCATCAGGGATGTTGGTCTGTAACTTTCTTTTCTTGTAGTATTCTTGTCTGTCTTTGGTATAAGGGTGATGCTGGCCTTACAAGTGGAGCTTTGAAGTGTTCCATCTACTTATATTTTTTGGAAGAGTTTGAGAAGGACTGGCATTAATTCTTCTGTAAATGGTTGGTACAATTCACTAGGTACACCATCTGGTCCTGGACTTTTCTATTTTGGGGAGATTTTTGATTACTAATTTTATCTTTTTACCAGCTTTAGGTCTATTCATACTTTCTATTTTTTCATGAGTGAGTCTTTTTAAAAATTAAATAAAATTTTATTTATTTATTCTATTTTTTATTGAGGTACAAGTTGATTTATAATACTATTATTATTAGTTTCAGATGTATAACATAGTGATTCACAATTTTTATCTATTCAGTGTTGGCAGGTTATCTTTCTAGGAATTTATCTGCTTCTGTTGCTGCTACTGCTGCTGCTAAGTCGCTTCAGTCGTGTCCGACTTTGTATGACCCCCTAGACGGCCTCCCACCAGGCTCCCCAGTCCCTGGGATTCTCCAGGCAAGAACACTGGAGTGTTAGGTTGTCCAATTTATTGGCATAGTGTCAGACTTTGTTTTTTTGGGCTCCAAAATCACTGCAGATGCTGATTGCAGCCATGAAATTAAAAGACGCTTGCTCCTTGGAAGGAAAGTTATGACCAACCTTGATAGTATATTAAAAAGCAGAGACATTACTTTGCCGACCAAGGTCCGTCTAGTCAAGGCAATGGTTTTTCCCGTGGTCATGTATGGATGTGAGAGTTGGACTGTGAAGAAAGCTGATCGCCGAAGAATCGATGCTTTTGAACTGTGGTGTTGGAGAAGACTCTTGAGAGTCCCTTATACTGCAAGGAGATCCAACCAGTCCATTCTAAAGGAGATCAATCCTGGATGTTCATTGGAGGGACTGATGCTAAAGCTGAAACTCCAATACTTTGGCCACCTCATGAGACGAGTTGACTCACTGGGAAAGACTCTGATGCTGGGAAAGGTTGGGGGAGGGAGGAGAAGGGGACGACGGAGAATGAGATGGCTGGATGGCATCACCGACTCTGTGGACATGAGTTTGAGTGTACTCCGGGAGTTGGTGATGGACAGGGAGGCCTGGCGTGCTGTGATTCATGGGGTCGCGGAGAGTCGGACACGACTGAGCGACTGAACTGAACTGAACTGAACTGAACTGTTCATAATGGTCTCTTATGGTCTTTTGTATTTCTGCAGTATCAGTTGTAATGTCTTCTCTTTCATTTCTGATTTATTTGAATCTCTTTTTCCTTAGACTGAAAGCTTGTCAATTTTGTTTGTTTTTCTTAAAAACAGCTCTTAGTTTCATTGATTATTTTCTTTTTTTGGTCTGTACCCTTTTTCTACTCTGATCCTTGTTATTTTCTTTCTTCTACTAAATTTGACCTTTTTTTCTAGTTCCTTGAGGTATAAAATTAGATAGCTGGAATAAACTATATATTCCTGTGATGATGGATGGATAATTTCAAATGACTTCTCTTTGAATTCACAGGCCTTTTCTTCTGCTTGATTATGTATATTGTTCATGCTATCACAATTTTTATTTTTTCATTGTATCTTTAGCTGCAGAATTTAAAAAAATAATTTAATTTCTTTTAATTTCATGCACTATTTTCCTGATTTCATCGTCTGTCTTCTCTTGCAGCTCACTGTTTCTTTAAAACAATTATTTTGAGGGACCTCCCTGGTGGTCCAGTGGCTAAGGACTGTGGTTCCACTGAAGGGGCACAAGTTTGATCCCTGGTTGGGAATTAAGTTTCCACATGCCATGCAGTGTGGCCAAAAGTAATACTAATAAGAATTTTGAATTCTTTGCCAGGTAATTTGTTGATCTCCATTTCTTTGGGATTGGTTACTAGAAAATTATTGTGTTCCTTTGATGGTGTAATATTTCTTTGATTTTTTTTAGTATTAAAGTCTTGTATTGATGTCTTCACATTTGAAGAAGTCATCTCTTTCATTATTTACTGACTGACTTCAGGAGAGAGTACCTTCATCTGTTTGTACAGCTAAGAAATTCTGAGACTTTTAAAGACTTTTTCTATGGATTTCTATACTTTGCGCTTCCTCTTAACGGGGAATTCTAAAAATTCTATGCCTTTTCTTAATCCTGCAAAGACAGACTCGGTGCTGAGAGCACTCCACCTCCTTCCCCTTAGCACTACCCTGAAACATTGAAGTTTATGAACCTTTTCCTAGTCCCACAGAGTTGGGATGACTTTCTGTGCTTGTTTACTAGCCATCTGCAAGGGCCCGCTCTCACTGTCCATAGAAGCTCATGCTAGGAGCCAGCCTGGGGAGGCTGTAGGTATGGCGGAGATGCACAGAGAATTGAGAGTTCTCAAGATCCAGGTCGGAGAAGGCAATGGCAAGCCACTCCAGTACTCCGCATAGACAGAGGAGCCTGGTGGGCTGCAGTCCATGGGGTCACACTAGTCGGACACGACTGAGCGACTTCACTTTCACTTTTCACTTTCATGCATTGGAGAAGGAAATGGCAACCCACTCCAGTGTTCTTGCCTGGAGAATCCCAGGGACAGCGGAGCCTGGTCGGCTGCCGTCTATGGGGTCGCACAGAGTCGGACACGACTGAAGTGACTTAGCAGCAGCAGCAGCAGCATGATCCAGGTAGGGTAAGGCATTCCCCGTGTCTCATGATTGGCCTTTTTGATAGAATCCACAGATCAGCTGGTAAAAAGAAGAGTGAAGCTGTTAGTTGTGTCCCTTTGATATAGGTACATCAAAGGGACACAGTTTGCTTCCACCCTCTCCCAGTCACACAGCCTTGCATATCACTTTAGTAAACTGAGTTGGATGAGAAAGGAAAGCATCTCTTGGTCAGCATCCTGCATAGCTGGGAGAAGCAGGTGCTCACTCACATGTTCTCTTCATCTCCTGTGGGCAAAATCACAGGCTGTGGGGTTCTCCTGACAGCAAGCCCTGCTACCTTGAGGGAGAGGTGACATAGGCAAAATGAAACTCTTTATCTTACCATTTTCAAAATATTTATTCTCAGATTTTTCTTTGGTGGTATTTTGGAACTTCTACACTGGGTTCCTGGACTTCCACAAAAGTACCTTCATCTATTGGTGACTGCTAAAATGGATGTGGAACACCAAATCTGCAAATAAATGCCATGCAATTCAGGGCTCAATATTTTTTTAAATTGATTTTATTTAAAAATTTCCCAGTTTTATTGAGACGTAATTGACAATATTAGCTTAAGGTATACAACAAAATGATTTCATATATATATATATATATATTACAAAATGGTTGCTACAAGTATAATTAATGTTCATCACCAAAGTGTTGCAATTTTTTTCTTGTGATGGGAACTTTATTCTCTTAGCAACACTCAAATGTGTAATACAGTATTGTTAACGAAAAACACCATGGTGTATATTATATCCCAGAACTTATTTATCTTATAAATTGAAATTTGTACCTTTTGACCATCTCCACCCCTTACCCCAAGCCTCTGGCAACCACTCATCTGTCCTCTATTTCTTTGAGCTTTGTATTTTGAAATTCCACATATAAATGAGACTATACAATATTTGTTTTTCTCTGATTTCTCTTAACATGATGCCCATCAAGTCCATCAATGTCACAAATGGCAAGATGTTCACTATATAGTCCTACACACTATTCTACTGTCTATATATACCACATTTTCCTTATCCATTCATCTACTGATGAAACTTGTTTCTGTGTCTTAGTTATTGTAATTAATGCTACAACGAACATGAAGATACAAATGCCTCTTTAAGATAGCTTTTCATTTCCTTTGGATATGATCCAGAATTGCTGGATCACATAGTAGTTCTATTTTAAAATCTTTGAGGAATCTCCATACTGTTTTCCATAATGGCTGCACCAACTTACATTTCCTCCAACAGTGCACAAGTGTTCCTTTTCCTCCACATCTTTGCTAACACTTATTATGTTTGTCTTGATGACAACCATTCTAATAGGTGTGATGTAACATCTCATTGTGGTTTTGATTTGAAATTCTCTGATTTAGGGACACTGAGCAACTTTCCATGTGCTTGTTGGCCATCTGTATGTCTTTGGGAAAATGTATCTTTGGTCCTTTGCCATGGCTTACTATTGAATTGTTACATAGGTGATAATCCAAGGTGTCCAGGGGCAAAACAAGAGCTGAAAGAGCCAAGTAGACACTTCAGCTGTTGTCTACCACAGTGCAGACAGATTTAACCTATAAAAGCTAACTTGACTTGAATGGGAGGAAAATCTCTAGCTAAATAAATAGCTTGAATCTCTACAATATAGAGTTGTGGTTCCTCAACTACATCCCAGATCTTAGCTTTTTCTCAGACCCAGAGCCTTCCGGATAAAAGATGGTTTTGAGGAAGGACCCCGCTGCTCTGCTGAAAATTCACACTAAATCTTCCTCCTAGGCGTCCCCCCAAATAAGTACAACCATTTTCCAGCACTGGGCTAAGGGAAATAACCAGATTTTTTAAATGGAGGCAGCAGTTGTGAATTGATACTAATTACTGGAGTTTTAAAATGTCACCATAGTTCACTAGTCAAATAGGGGTTTACGGAGGTCAGGTCACTAGTGTAGTTATGGTTTGGGTCCATCTCAACAGGTCCAGTGAATCCAAACCCAATCCATGGTTTTCTCTCCAGTTGCAGAAAGCATAATTGGAATAGACATACTTAACAAATGACAAAATCTCCATGTAGGCTCTCTAACCTATGGAATGAGAGTTATTATGGTAGCAAAAACCAAATGTAAGGCACTGTGTGTTTCTCCCTACCAAAATAACAAACCAAAAGCAAAACCACATAGAAAGATGAGAAAGATTAATGTTGCTTGAAGGAGGTAGGAATGGTGATTCTTATCTTCTTTCAGCTTGCTTCTCTGGCCTGTGCAGAAGACAAATAGCTTCTAGAAGATGAAACAGGATTGTTCCAAATGATTTATTCAGGTAGACCTCTAATTAAAGCTGCTGTTCATGTGTTGCTTCATTGCTTGAAAAAAATGAACACTTTCCCTTGTATCTGCTATTCCTCTGGGAAATAATCCCCTGCTTTTATTCCTGTTAGTATGAACCACAAGATGCAGTTTTATTTCATTTGGAAGGATCAGCAGTATACCCTCACTGTTCCACCCAAGGGTTATATTGTTTTTCTAACCCTCTGTCATAATCTAGTCCAAACTGGTCTTGATCTTCTTTGTTACACATGAATGGACACCACAGGATATTTGTGGTATCATGCTGATTGTCCATGGTGGATAAGAATTAGTAACTATTCTAGATAATTTGATAAAATGTATGCACGTCAGAAGGTGGAAATAAATTCCACAAAATACATAGGTTTGTTGCCTCAGTAAATTCTAAGCATCCAGTGGTCTGGAGCATGTCCAGATGGAAATGGACAAGATGCTTCAAGTTGGAAAAATAGTTGCTGCATCTGACTTCTCCAAGCACTAGGAGGTACAATGGATACCGGAGGCAACACAAACCTCATTTGGTTGTGCTACTCTGACTCACTGAGTTAACTTGAAAGAGTTCCAGTTCTGAATATTGCCCAAAAGAATAGAAGGCTCTGCAACAGGTCCAGGTTACCAAGTAAGTTGTTCTGCCCCTTGGGCCATATGGCCCAGCAGATCTATGCTGTTTGAAGTATCTATCAGATAGGAAGCTGTATGGAGACTTCAGCAGGCAAATAAGGTTAATAGAGTTTATAGGATTCCAAACAAAGCTATGTTATCACCTGCCAATAATTATTCACCTTTTGGAAACAACACCTAGCTTGCCATTAGACTAGTAAAGATTTAATATGTGACCATGGCCACCAAGCTATCTTGAACTGGTGAACTGAGCTGCTCACCATGAACTGTATGTTGTCTGGTTCACTAATAGATAAAGTTAGGCATACAGATCTGTGATAGATCTAAAATGGCATTCAGTTCAGTTCAGTTCAGTTCATTCGCTCAGTCATGTCCGACTCCTTGCGACCCCATGAATCACAGCACGCCAGGCCTCCCTGTCCATCACCAACTCCCGGAGTTCACTCAAACTCATGTCCATTGAGTCGGTGATGTCATCCAGCCATCTCATTCTCTGTCGCCCCCTTCTCCTCCCGCCCCCAATCCTTCCCAGCATCAGAGTCTTTTCCAGTGAGTCAACTCGTTGCATGAGGTGGCCAAAGTATTGGAGTTTTGGCTTTAGCATCAGTCCTTCCAATGAACACCCAGGATTTATCTCCTTTAGAATGGACTGGTTGGATCTCCTTGCAGTCCAAGGGACTCTCAAGAGTCTTCTCCAGCACCACAGTTCAAAAGCATCAATTCTTCGGCGATCAGCTTTCTTCATAGTCCAACTCTCACATCCATACATGACCACTGGAAAAATCATAGCCTTGACTAGACGGATTAAGACATGTAAAACTGAATTTGAGTAGATTCTGAAAGCACAAAGAAATTGTATGAGGAAATGGTTAATATTCTTGGGGCTCTGATTCCTGCTACGTGGTCTTCTCTCAACTTGTATCTATGAGATCAAGTGGAGTTACTTGTCACCAATTGACTGAGGAGAGAAATACTTGACCCTGGTTCAAAGATACTTCTTCATGATGTGCCAGCATCAGCTAAAAATTCAGAGTTGGAGTACCATAGCCCTGCTCATGTATGACTCTGATGGTCAGGAGTGAAAGACAGTCTCAGAAGGCATAACTCTGAGCACTGACCTCTTTTTATAGACTGGAGGAACTATATATTCTGATGTATAGATTTTCACTGACTCATTGGTAGTGGCTAATGATCTGGGGGGATGGCTGGGAACTTGTAAGGAGTACAGTTGGAAAATCACCAATAAGGAGTCAAGGAAGATACTTGTAGGTAAATTTCTCAGAATGGGCACAAAATGTGAAGATAAACTGGAGGCCCTTGTAAATGCTCCCCAAAGGGCAATATCAGAAGATGCTAATAATTAAGTGGACAAGATGATCTGTTCCATGGATGTCAGTCAGTCTCTTCCAACAACTACCCTTGTCCTTGCCCAATAGACTCATGGAGAAAACGACCATGTTGAAAGGGATGAAAGTTACTTATGGGTTTAGGAACATGGACTTCCACTCACTAAGGCCGACATGACTACAGCCACTTCTGAGAGCCCCACTTGCAAAGCAGAGACTAACACTGGTTCCCCAGTTCCTAGGAGGAGCATGTATCAGCCATCTGGTAACAGGTTGATTATATCAGACTACTTCTACCATGAGAAAATTATTACCTGTGTCCTCACTTGAATTTCACTTTGGATATGGATTTGCCTTTCCAGACCACAGAGCTTCTTCCATTACCACCATCCCTGGACTTCAGGGTACCTGATTCACCATCATGGTATCCAAAAAGATTGCTTCTGACCAGAAAACAATTTTACTTGACATCAAATGAGGTGTGTCAGTAGGGTTGTGCTCATGGAATTAACTTTTCTTACCATTTTCCCTTTTATCCAAAACATGAATCTGATAGAATGGTATGGGGGTTGGGGAGAGGACTTTTTGAAGACCCAGTTTTAGTGGCAACACTTTTCATGGTCCAGACAGATGTATTCCGTACCAAGATATAGTAGATCTCTCTATCTCTTGGCCAGGATTCTCAGGTCCAAGAAAGAAAGTGCGTAAAAAAGAGTGACTCTTCTATTACTCCTGGTAATCCAGTGGCAAATATTTTATTTTGTCTCAGCAATGACCATGTGACAAATTACAAAAACGATGGCAGTAGTTACAGGCATTTCACTCCTACCTTGAAATGAATATATACCAGTTCTTTTTCTTTTCTTCCTCTTATTCCTCTAAGAACACATGTGAATAGCGGCTAACCTTATATTTCATTATTTAGGTTACAGAATTTCAATGCAGATCTGTCTCGCTAAAAGAGAAACATCACTCAAAAATGGACAAAGTGACATGTGGGACTCTGTATCCTCCACTGGGGAGAGTCTAGGTGCTTTGTTTTTTATAGGGGGTATCTTGCATCATCTCATCATGGAACATGAGAACACAATTGCTTCTTCTTTATGCAGAAGTTTTAAATATTGTTAAAGTGTGTGTGCATGTGTGCATGCATGTGAAATTGCTTCAGTTGTGTCCGACTCTTTGGGACTCTAGCAAATGAATTCCAAATTGATGAGTGGACTGAGATAGTTTACACTCTGTTAACTCCTTACACTAGAATTATGTTTCCCTGTATACTTTCCCCTGTATGATTCTGGGTTAGAGTTGGCCAAGAAAGTAATCTGTGCACTATTTGGAAGGCAGACGTCAAGCAGAAGCCATTATTCTGTGAAGGCCATCATGTTTACATGTGGTGTCAGCAGAGAGGACAGTGGGCTCCAAATTGTCCTCACTCTCCTCTGCTGTGTTTCCAGTTCATTCCCTCCGCATACAGCTTTTCTTCCTAACTGTTGACCCTGTTGACAAACAGTGGCCCCAGGGTCACCACCAGATGGTTGACAAAATACTGTCAAAGCAGTTGCTGCTCAGAGGCACAGCTTCCTCTAGACATTCTCACAAGTCTTCCTTCTCCCTTCCCCAGGCTCCCTGTGGCAGCTGGACGAGGTGGCTTCTCAGATTATGTAACTGGTGACTCCTCTGATCCTCCAACTTCTCTCCTAAACCTTTACTTCCCCAGCTTCTTCTACAACTATTTAAGATATAGCTCTTAAAAATCCCCTTTCTCATACATGATAGTGGTTTATTTTCCCCTCATCAAAACTTGACTGGTATAAATAGAAATAGTCTTGATGGACTTTGACCCTGTTCCATCTGTTCCTGAGACCCAAGAAGAGACGTTCTTGTACTTTCTGTATTTAGTTGCTTAACCATTATTTGAATTCTGTTTACAAATAAAAATATTTTTCCTAAGCCAGTCTGTGTTGGTTTCCAGGTATTTGTGATTTAAAAATAAACTGTAACCAATACCCTATGGCAGTGTTAATTACAGATCCCTTATATTTCTGCATGCCTGTGAGCAGACACACAGAACGCCAAACTCTTTTCACCAATGTATATGGAGCAAAACACTCTTAGAATATATTGTGGCTTCCTAAGGTACAAAGGGCAGGCATGCTTATTGATCATTATAAAACACTTGCTTCCATTAACTCAGTGTTCTTTCCTGTTATGCAATCCACTATGCAGACATTATCTGGGCCTCTTCTCACTGCCTGTGGGAACTGGGGCTCAAGAAATGAGGCAAAAATGATGATACTTTGGCTATTGCTATGAATAATAAACTGTACTTTGCACTGACTTAAAACATATGTGGGCTTCTCTGGGGGCTCAGATGGTAAAGAGTCTGCCTGTAATGTAGGAGACCTGGGTTCCATCCCTGGGTTGGAAAGATCCCCTGAAGAAGGAAACAGCTACCCACTCCAGTATTCTGGCCTGGAGAATTCCATGGACTGTATAGTCCATAGGGTTGCAAAGAGTTGGACACGACTGAGTAACTTTCACTTTCACTTTAAAAGACATGCTGTAATTTCATATGTACTGCTCATTAGACTTTTCAAAGAGAACAGGGTACATACCTATGATACAAAGTAACACTTTAATAAACAAGCAAATATATTAGGTTCTGAAGAAATAAACTCAGTTTTTTCTATCAGGACAGTGTGAAAAGTGCTTTAAAAGTATAGTTCTCTTAATTTCTCATTTGTAATGACAAAAATTTGGTTAGGATGCTTTGGTTACAGTAACAGAAACAAAACTCTACTTAATGCAAAAAGGATAATTTATTAAAGAATTATAAGGGCACCTCACCAAAGCTAAAAAAAAAAACCAGTTAAAAATAGGCTTCAGTGATCCTGGCTAGTAACAGAAATCAAATCTGCTAGCTTAAGCAAAAAGGGGAATTTATAATTTAGCTATGAGGGTGCCTTACTAAGCCAAGGGCAGGACTCAAGAAGGGCTGGGATAAGGGAATGGAGCACTGTTAAGAAAGCCAGGGATCACATTCTTCTGATCTCTCATCTCTGTTCTTCACTTTGCAAATACTTCACTGCTCTCTTACTGCAGATTTGGTGTCCTTTTCTTCCTAAGCCACATAGTGGACACGGCAACCCATAGCTCCCCAATTTATGTCTCCTCTATTCCAGAGATTAGTCAAAACAAGGCTAGAGTCTGTTGTCTCTAACCCCAAATTTATAGGGAAGCTTTAGAATCTTACCAAAATTAGAGATGACTTTCTTCTCTGGGATAGGCAATAAGATAGGAGTTGGTAGAAAACTAAGAAATAGAGACCAATTTTTTTTACCATTCTTTACAAACCTCTAACTGAAATGACTTATTTTGATTTAGGAATGGATGTAGAGAGATATCAGAGAAGGCAATGGCAAAGCCACTCCAGTACTCTTGCCTAGAAAATTCCATGGATGGAGGAGCCTGGTAGGCTGCAGTCCGTGGGGTCACTAAGGGTCGGACACGACTGAGCGACTTCACTTTCATTTTTCACTTTCACACATTGGAGAAGGAAATGGCAACACACTCCAGTGTTCTTGCCTGGAGAATCCCAGGGATGGGGGAGCCTGGTGGGCTTCTGTCTATGGGGTCACACAGAGTCGGACACGACTGAAGTGACTTAGCAGCAGCAGCAGCAGTAGAGATATAGAGATAGTCTCACAATCTAATCAACAGATATGACCAGATGCTTCAAAGGAGAGAGGTGTTCTAATCTTTTTAAATATCCTAAGAGAGAAGTGATGGACCTGTATAAAGCTACTACCATATTTGAGACAAGATTCCTTTCATTTATTGTAATAGACATGATTTATCTCTTGGGAAGATATGCACAGGTCCCAGTATAAGTGTTTTAAGCACAAAAAGTAATGATATATTTGATTGTTTTTCCAAAGAGAAAGAAAAATAGGGCCTAATTACATGAAGAGTATTTATGAGAAAGAAAGAAAAAAAGATTAATTACGGGGTAGGTGTCAAAAACCCCTCGGAGGCATAAATTGAAATTTGACCAAGGGTTTCTCAGACTAGAGAAAAATTCTGGTTCATCCTAGCTTGAGTCAGGTGCTTATGAACATAACTGCTTATATCTTCATCATAGTGGGGTCAGAAGGTCATTCTGAGAAACAGACATAGGATAGGGCAAAGAAAATTATTTTCTCTATTCTTCAGTGTTCCAGGCTCCCCTAGAAGAACAAAGTTATATAGCTTATGAAAATCATGGCGTAATAAGATTTAAATGGTAGGTGATTTATGTATTTAAAAATCAGAATAGCTTATGGAAGTATTCTTCCCAGTTTACCCACACTGAAATAAAACTGAAAATGTTAGAAGTATAAAAGAAATGCTGCAAATGTTTTATTTAAAATGTATTTGTGCTGAGGATTTCTTAAAGTATTTCTCCTATGTGTTAAAATACATTTGTATTATTTATTATATCCTTTGATGAGATACAAGGAGTTAAACTTTAATGTTTATGATATCACTCTACTTCTTTCTGTAATTTTGTTTCTACAAATAATTGGAAAGGGAAGTAGGACCACTCTATTGTAAAGAACAAAAGAAATAATATTAGCATGGACATGTTAAGAGACTCAGAAGCAGGTAATTCAGTTTTAACTTTACATGATTTCAGGGTACACAAAGTTTCAAAAGAAAAAAGTCATTCAGTATTATGTTGAAGGTTTTGTATTTCAACCTCTGTATTGCTTCGCGTAAATATTTCCTTAAGGTTATCATCTTTTTGATCATCACAAAGTGTCATATTTTGTACATTTTCAGTACATTGTTCTAATGGAATGGTTGTCAAGTATGAAAATACTTTTTCCATTAGAGGCTCCCCAACAAAAGGCATCGGAGGGCTCTTTTTCATTTGAGAATCATCAGAATACCAATCATCAGCTATTTCTACACTTTGGCTGTAATAAAAATCAGATGGTAATGTTGATAAGCTTAAGGTAACACTGCTGGGATCTGTTGCCGAGCTAGACTCCGAGGGGTCACAAATGACTTTTTTCGTTGCAAGGCAGAAATCATCTTTAGAATAACCATTATCTGCTGTAAAAAAACAAAACAAAACAAAACAGATTTACTGTGAATATTACATATTCATGAGCCAAATCTTAATATAAGGATAATGTTACTTTCTAAAATTCAAACTCTTTTTAGGGCTTTTAGGAACAGAATAATGCAACAGTGAAAATTCTAAGTTGCTATCAATATCTACACAATGTTAAATATATAATGGGGAATCAGCAATATTTTCATGATAAACCAGAGTAGAAAAATCTATTCTAAATAAAATCAACCTGTCTTAACAGGAGAAGATTCTAAACAGGCTAGAAAGCTCAGTTCTGGAATGTCCCTTAAAATCAGAGATGGCAGATAGTTTAGGGCTAAATATTATCTTATTTAAAAAATAAATTTTGGCTCAGGAACTCAAACAGAGGCTTTGTATCAACTAGAGGGGTGGGATGCAGAGGGAGATGGGAGGAAGGTTCAAAAGGGAGGGGATATATGTATACCTATGGCTGATTCATGTTGAGGTTTGACAGAAAACAGCAAAATTCTGTAAAGCAATTATCTTTCAATTAAAAAAAAGAAAAGTAATAGAAAAAATAAAAAATAAAATTTAAAATGTCTCCTTAAGCAGATAAACTGGGGCTTCCCTGTGGCTCAGATGGTAAAGAATCTGCCTGCAATATGGGAGACTCGGGTTTGATCCCTGGGTGGGGAAGATCCCCTGGAGAAGGGAATGGCTATCCACTTCAGTATTCTTGCCTGGAGAATTCCATGGACAGAGGAGCCTGAAAGCCTACAATTCATGGGGTCAAAGCAGCTAAATTATAAAATGTTTGTCCACCATGGGATAAAACTGGCTTTATACCAATTAAAGTAACAACTAAATCAACATTCATATATAATGCCTTAGAATTTACACAGCAGTTTGATATACTTCTAGATCTCATTTATCCTTTCAAATATTACTCATGGTAGTTATCAGCCCTACTTCACAAAAGATATTACTGAGACTGAGACTTAGAGAAATGAGTCACCAAAATCAGATACAAAATGGATGTCATTCTAGATCTGTGTTACTGTAAGTCCCATGCTTCTCCCATTACATTGTTTATGCTGTACAGTTGCAAATAAAAATGTTAAGTTTTAGAAAATACCACATTTACAAAATATCCTAAAACATCTTTTATGATATTTTACATAATTTTGATGTGAATATGTAACATTAATTTTAAAGCTGTTTTAAATACCTTATTACATTCTATATTCAGCATTTCTAAAATTATGTAGGAGAGTAAGGCTTTGGGGTACTAAGTCAATATCTAAAGGGTTACAAAATGCTCATGCCTTTTGACTCTCCATCATGTCTCTATGGCATTGACTGATACCTTTGGGTATAAATAAGGGAGAAAAAAAAATTAAAATTTCACATTTTAAGATAGGACACTGCAAATTTTGTTTTTCTAAAAAATGCTCATTCATATCTATTCATAAATAGATATTTACCTTGAGTTTTCATGATTTTAGAAATATTTAGATATTTAGTATATATTTAAGATAGCCTCTTGATTCTTTAAAATGTGAATTGCTAAAAGTTGATTATGATTTATTCTAATAAACTGTTGAGAAAAAATACCTTTTAAACATGCTGTTTCCTTTTTTCTTTGCTCCTCCTACATAAAAAACATTATTTGTATTTTAAAAATTAATAGTTTTAAAATAATTACTTGATATATACTTATGTGATAATATATGTTAACATCATAAAATTTTGATAGAATCATATTTGTTCCATGATATGAATTTATCTCACCAAACTATATTGACAGGAAAGAAAATGTGTTGAGGTGTCATCTGAAAAGAATGTGAATTGGCTCAAGAAGGCAGTCTCCAGGATAGGGAATGAAGGGTGAAACAGAGTTCAACAGGATTATTTCTCTCTATTCTTGCTAACTTAGAGTCGCTTGGTTAGAACTAGTGATGACAAAAAAGTAATTACAATTCCTAGACCTGGTAGCGGAGAAGGCAATGGCAAGCCACTCCAGTACTCTTGCCTAGAAAATCCCATGGATGGAGGAGCCTGGTAGGCTGCAGTCCATGGGGTCGCTAGGGGTCGGACAGACTGAGCGACTTCACTTTCTCTTTTCACTTTCACACATTGGAGAAGGAAATGGCAACCCACTCCAGTGTTCTTGCCTGGAGAGTCCCAGGGACGGGGGAGCCTGGTGGGCTTCCATCTATGGGGTCACACAGAGTCGGACACGACTGAAGTGACTTAGCAGCAGCAGCAGCAGACCTGGTAGGCTGCAGTCCATGGGGTCGCTAAGAGTCAGACACGACTGAACGACTTTACTTTCACTTTTCACTTTCATGCATTGGAGAAGGAAATGGCAACCCACTCCAGTATTCCTGCCTGGAGAATCCCAGGGATGGGAAAGCCTGGTGGGCTGCCGTCTATGGGGTCGCACAGAGTCAGACATGACTGAAGCGACTTAGCAGCAGCAGCAGCAGCAGACTTACTCATCCTATTAACTAATAACAACAAAAAAGTAAATTCTGGCTGAAAGCTTTTATAAAAATGTGACTATTTTGAAGCCAGTAAAACATCTTATCAAACAATATATTTCAGATATGTTCTGGAGAGTGTAGCGGTGTAGTAGTTCTCAAACTTAGGGCATCAGAATCACCCAGTGTGTTTATTAAAAATGCTGT
Source organism: Moschus berezovskii (assembly GCF_049115385.1). NCBI lineage: Eukaryota > Metazoa > Chordata > Mammalia > Artiodactyla > Moschidae > Moschus > Moschus berezovskii. The sequence continues at coordinate 25,953,078 of NC_142463.1, read as the reverse complement.
TTCTTAGATATAACATCAGACCACTAAAACAGATTATCGGGCAGTAGGTTTTATGAGTATCTATTGTAAACCACTCCATAAGTGATCTGATTCAGTTTTTCCTTAGACTACTAGATAAATGATGAGCTAATGCATAGAGTGTTTGGTATGCAGTGGGTGAAGATAGAGAGACAACACTGTCTCGTGTTACAGGGGGACAGTGTTGGTACTCTGTGCTGATCTTCATTGTCCTGTTTGCCAAAAAGCCTTGATTAGGAGATACACACACACACATACACATGGAATATACATATAGATAGGATAACACATAAGCAATTTTTTTTGGAATCTACTTTACTTTTTGATCATTTTTACCTTTTATTAATACAAATGTCAGTACAGGCTCCTGACTTACTTTACCTGGCTCTAGGATCAAGTCAATTTTCCCACATGGGCCTGCAGTTTAATCTAAGAAGTTCTGGAATAAAATTCTGGACTATTCTATGCTCATGCTTACACACGGGCTTCCCTGGTGGTTCAGTGGTAAAGAATCCATCTGCTAATGCAGGAGACGCAGGTTTGATCCCTGGGTGGAGGAGATCCCCTGGAGAAGGAAATGGCAACCCACTCCAGTATTCTTGTCTGGAGATTTCCACGGAGAGAGGAGCCTGGTGGGCTACAGTCCATGGGGTTGCAAAGAGTTGGAGACGAATGAGCGACTGAACAACATATAAATTGTATCTGAAACTGCTTTTCAGACTTTCATGTGCCTATGTATTGCCTGGGGAACTTGTTAAAATATAGATTCTAACTCAGCAGGTCTGGGGTGGGGTCTGAGATTCTGCATTTCTAACAGGTTCCCAGGTAATGCTGATACTCTTGGTATGGGAACCATAGAGTAAGGTCCTAGATGTACTAAAATTCTACCCAAACAAGGGAATGACAAAATGGGCATTCTTTTATATTGCTATATATATAAATATATAAACCACTAGACCATTCAGGTATGACCTAAATCAAAGCCCTTACGATTATACACTGGAAGTGACAAATAGACTCAAGGGATTCGATCTGATAGACAGAATGCCTGAAGAACTATGGATGAAGGTTTGTGACACTTACAGGAGGCAGGGCTCAAGATCATCCACCAGAAAAAGAAATGCAAAAAGGCAAATTTGTTGTCTGAGGGAGCCTTACAAATGGCTGAGAAAAGAGAAGCAAAAGGCAAAGGAGAAAAAGAAAAATACACACATTTGAATGCAGAGTTCCAAAGAATGTCACGGAGAGATAAGAAACAATAGAATGGGAAAGACTACAGGTACCTTTAAAAAAATTAGTGATACCAAGGGAACATTTCATGCAAAGATGGGCTCAATAAAGGACAGAAATGGTATGGACTTAACAGAAGTAGAAGATATTAAAGAGCTGGCAAGAATACATAGAAGAACTGTACAAAAAGATCTTCATGACCCAGATAATCAGGATGGTGTGATCACTCACCAGGAGCCAGACATCTTGGAATGCGAAGTCAAGTGGGCGTTAGGAAGCATCACTATGAACAAAGCTATTGGAGATGATAGAATTTCAGTTGAGCTATTTCAAATCCTAAAAGATGATGCTGTGAAAGTGCTGAACTCCATATGTCAGCAAATTTGGAAAACTCAGCAGTGGCCACAGGACTGGAAAAGGCCAGTTTTCATTCCAATCCCAAAGAAAGGCAATGCCAAAGAATGCTCAAACTACCGCATAATTGCACTCATCTCACACACTAGTAAAGTCATGCTCAAAATTCTCCAAGCCAGGCTTCAGCAAATATGTGAACGATGAACTTCCAGATGTTCAAGCTGGTTTTAGAAAAGGCAGAGAAACCAGAGATCAAACTGCCAACATTCTCTGGATCATGGAAAAAGCAAGAGAGTTCCAGAAAAACATCTATTTCTGCTTCATTGACTATGCCAAAGCCTTTGACTGTGTGGATCACAATAAACTGTGGAAATTCTGAAAGAGATGGGAATACCAGACCACCTGACCTGCCACTTGAGAAACCTATATGCAGGTCAGGAAGCAACAGTTAGAACTGGACGTGGAACAACAGACTGGTTCCAAATAGGAAAAGGAGTACGTCAAGGCTGTATATTGTCACCCTGCTTATTTAACTTATATGCAGAGTACATCATGAGGAACTCTGGGATGGAAGAAACACAAGCTGGAATCAAGATTGCTGGGAGAAATAGCAATAACCTCAGATATGCAGTGACACCACCCTTATGGCAGAAAGTGAAGAGGAACTCAAAAGCCTCTTGATGAAAGTGAAAGAGGAGAGTGAAAAAGTTGGCTTAAAGCTCAACATTCAGAAAATGAAGATCATGGCACCTGGTCCCATCACTTCATGGGAAATAGATGGGGAAACAGCGGAAACAGTGTCAGACTTTATTTTTTTGGGCTCCAAAATCACTGCAGATGCTGATTGCAGCCATGGAATTAAAAGATGCTTACTCTTTGGAAGGAAAGTTATGACCAACCTAGATAGCATATTGAAAAGCAGAGACATTACTTTGCCAACCAAGGTCCATCTAGTCAAGGCAATGGTTTTTCCCGTGGTCATGTATGGATGTGAGAGTTGGACTGTAAAGAAAGCTGACTGCCAAAGAATTGATGCTTTTGAACTGTGGTGTTGGAGAAGACTCTTGAGGGTCCCTTGGACTGCAAGGAGATCCGACCAGTCCATTCTAAAGGAGATCAGTCCAGGGTGTTCATTGGAAGGACTGATGCTGAAGCTGAAACTCCAATACTTTGGCCACCTCATGCGACGAGTTGACTCATTGGAAAAGACTCTGATGCTGGGAGGGATTGGGGGCAGGAGGAGAAGGGGATGAAAGAGAATGAGATGGCTGGATGGCACCACCAACTTGATGGACGTGAGTTTGAGTGAACTCTGGGAGTTGGTGATGGACAGGGAGGCCTGGCGTGCTGTGATTCATGGGGTCACAAAGAGTCGGACACGACTGAGCAACTGAACTGAACTGAACATTTAAAATGCTGCTAAGTATCAAATTATAATGAGGATGTGGAAACATAATTCTCTTACACATTACTGGTGGGTATGTAATATGGTACCATCTGCAAATCAATCTGGGAATTTCTTTTAAAAGTAAACATATTGGGACTTCCTTGGGGGTCCAAAGGTGGCGAAGCTGCCTGCCAATGCAGAGGATATGGATTTGATCCCTGGTCTGGGAAGGTTCCACATGCCACAAGGCAACTAAGTCTGTGCACCACAACTACTGAGCCTGCATGCCCTACATCCTGTGCTCTGCAACAAAGAGAAGGCACTGCAGTGAGAAGCCCATGCACAGCAACTAGAGAATACCCTCAGCTCATTGCAACTAGACAAAGCCCATGCATAGCAACAAAGACCCAGCACAGCCAAAAAATAAAAATAAAAAGTACACACTTACCGCATGATCCAGTAACTGCATTCCTGGGAATTTATTCTAGAGGAACTAAAACTAATGTTTTCAGAAAAGCCTGTACACAAACAATAATGGCATGCTTATCTTGTAATAGCTCATAACTGGAAACAAATCAAATATTCCCCAGTGGATAAATGGCTAAGCAAACTGTGGTATATCCACACAATGTTATACTACTCAGCAATTAAAAAGAAAAAATATTGATACATGCAATGATATGGACGGATCTTAAGGGCATTATGCTATGTGATGAAAACCCAAGCTCAAAAGGCCATAAAGCTATAAGATCCCATTTTTATAAAATTCTAGAAATGAGGAAATTAGAGAGATGGAAGACAGAATCAGAGGTTAAGGAAAAGGAGGGAGGGTGTGACAATAAAGGCCAGTATGAAAGAGTTTCTTCATGGTAATGGAACAGTTCTGTATGTTGACTGTCATGGTGGTTGTACAAATCTTTATATATGATAAAATGTCATAGAAATATATACAAAAACAAAAAAGAGTAAGTATGTGCAAAAATTCATAAACTTTGAGTTAGGTCTGTAATCTAAATTTCCTGGTTTTGATAATGTATACTTAAAAGTATACTTTTCATAAAGTATACTTATATAAGGTGTTGTCATTGGGCAAGTGGGTGATGGGTATATAGGGCATCTTTGTAATTTTTTGCAACTTTTGATTTTCAATTCAGAATAAGATAAAATAAATCAATTGTATTTATATTTACTGACAACAAAAATTGGGAAATAGTTTAAATCAATACTACTTACCCTAGTATAAAAATACCTATAAATAGGGCTTCTCTGGTGACTCAGTGGTAAAGAATCCACCTGCCAAAGCAGGAAAGATGGGTTTTATCCCTGGTTTGGGAAGATCTCATATGCTGCAGAGCAACTAAGCCTGTGCACCACAACTATTGAGCCTGTGCTCTACAGCCTGGGAACCACAACTGCTGAGCCTATGTGCCTCAACTACTGAAGCCCACGTGCCCTAGAGGCTATGCACCACAACAAGAGAAGCCACTGCAATGAGAAGCCCATGCACCACGACGAACAGCAATCCCTCTTGCTACAACTAGAGAAAAGCCCGCACAGTAATGAAGACCCAGTGCAGCCAAAAATAAATAAAATAATATTAAAAACACCTATCAGTTCAGTCAGTTCAGTTCAGTCGCTCAGTCGTGTCCGACTCTTTGTGACCCCATGAATCACAGCACGCCAGGCCTCCCTGTCCATCACCAACTCCCAGAATTCACTCGAACTCATGTCCATCGAGCTGGTGATGCCATCCAGCCATCTCAATCTCTGTCGTCCCCTTCTCCTCCCGCCCCCAATCCCTCCCAGCATCAGAGTGTTTTCCAGCGAGTCAACTCTTTGCATGAGGTGGCCACAGTATTGGAGTTTCAGCTTTAGCATCAGTCCTTCCAATGAACAGCCAGGACTGATCTCCTTTAGAATGGACTGGTTGGATCTCCTTGCAGTCCAAGGGACTCTCAAGAGTCTTCTCCAACAGCACAGTTCAAAAGCATCAATTCTTTGGCGCTCAGCTTTCTTTACAGTCCAACTCTCACATCCATACATGACTACTGGAAAAACCATAGCCTTGACTAAATGGACCTTTGTTAGCAAAGTAATGTCTCTGCTTTTTCATATGCTGTCTAGGTTGGTCATAATTTTCCTTTTAAGGAGAAAGCGTCTTTTTATTTCATGGCTGTAGTCACCAACTGCAGTGATTTTGAAGCCCCCCAAAATAAAGTCTGTCCCTGTTTCCACTGTTTCTCCATCTATTTGCCATGAAGTGATGGGAGCGGATGCCATGATCTTTGTTTTCTGAATGTTGAGCTTCAAGCCAACCTTTTCACTCTCCTCTTTCACTTTCATCAAGAGGCTTTTGAGTTCCTCTTCACTTTCTGCCATAAGGGTGGTGTCATCTGCATATCTGAAGTTATTGCTATTTCTCCCAGCAATCTTGATTTCAGCTTGTGCTTCATCCAGCCCAGTGTTTCTCATGATGTACTCTGCATATAAGTTAAATAAGCAGGGTGACAATATACAGCCTTGACGTACTCCTTTTCCTATTTGGAACCAGTCTGTTGTTCCACGTCCAGTTCTAACTGTTGCTTCTTGACCTGCATACAGATTTCTCAAGAGGCAGGTCAGGTGGTCTGGGATTCCCATCTCTTTCAGAATGTTCCACAGTTTATTGTGATCCACACAGTCAAAGGCTTTGGCATAGTTAATAAAGCAGAAATAGATGTTCTACTGGAACTCTCTTGCTTTTTCCATGATCCAGCAGATGTTGGCAATTTGATCTCTGGTTCCTCTGCCTTTTCTAAAACCAGCTTGAACATCTGGAAGTTCACGTTCACGTATTGTTGAAGCCTGGCTTGGAGAATTTTGAGCAAACTTAGGGAGATGGTGAAGGACAGGGAAACCTGGTATGCTACAGTCCATGGGGGTGCAAAGAGTCAGACACCACTGACCAACTGAACAACAACAGATCCATACAATGGAATATTAGTCAGTGCCAAAAAGAAATGTAATATCAAGTCTTGAAAAGACAGAGAGCAATTTAAATGCATATTAATAAGAAAAAGAAGCCTGAAAAGGCTACTTCTGTATGATTCCAACTATACGACACTCTGGAAAAGGCAAAAACATGGAAACAGCTGAATGACTTCTGGTTGGATGATCCTTCCTTTGAACAAGCATGGAACAAGACCTTTAGGGTAGTAAAACTATTGTGTGTGATGCTATTAATATAATGTTGCCCACATATCTCTCTCTGTCTGTCCATGTATTTCTGTGTGTGTGTGTGTGTTTCTGTCTCCACATACATGTCAAAACCCATATACTGTAGGATTCAAGAGCGAATCCTATCAGACAATGGACTCTGAGTGATGATGTCTCAATGTAGATTCATTAGTAATAACAACTGTACCACTCTGGTGCAGGATGTTGATAGTAGAGGAGGCTGTACTTGTGTAGGTGTAAGGAGTATATGAGAATGCTATACTTTCTCCTTAGTTTTGCTGTGAGCCTAAAACCTCTTGGAAAAATAAAGTCTACTAAGAGAAAGCTATAATGAGATACACATCCATCATATTGTTAAAAACTTAGAAGCCTAAAAATATCAGTACTTGTTGATATGGAGCAATCCTAGCAATTTTGTATGCCTTAGGGAAATATATGTTGACAGAACTGCTTTGGAAAACAATTTGAATTTATCTAATAACATAAAACATGCACAAATCCCATGAATCAGTGATTCCAATGGTAAGTACACTCACCATGGAAATTTCCTAAAAAAAACAGCTGAAAACAATTAAATGTTTATAACATAAAACTTGACATATTCATATAACAGAACACCACATAATAAAAAAAAACAATGAATAATCAGTATATGCACCAATCTGGATGAGGCTCAGAAATATAACAGAAAAAAGAAGAACATATTAGACATGGAATCCAAAAACATTAATAAAACATTGTTTAGCTATACCATAGTTTTAAATTTCTTCTGGTGTCTTCCTTGTTTCACTTTGTCCATACAACACTATTTTGAAACCATAAAACAGAAAGTTAATTATGTGTCTGTATTTTCCACTTGTACTACACTAGCACTTTGAAGGTAGGGTTCATATCTTACCATAGGGAGGGCCAAGAGCTCAGAATGTAATGAAACCTTAATAAATCCTTGTTAAACTGTATTTAATTTCAATTAGTTGGTTTGGTTAGATTTTTTGGTTATCTGAGTATCCTCTTATCTCCAAATCTCTTCCTTTTCATAGACTTGGCAATTTTGCTTTTCTTTTCTTACGTCATTTATCTTCAAGCCTCTAACAACTGCAATACGGGGAATATAGGTTCTCAGGCTAGAGATATAGGGAAACAACTACAGGAGACATTTTCACTTAGCCTTTCAATTTCCTATAATATAAACTCAAACTAGTTTGGGTAATTTAAATTTAGCTTCATGTTCAGTTCAGTCGTGTCCGATTCTTTGGGACCCCATGAATCACAGCACGCCAGGCCTCCCTGTCCATGTTACTGTCCCTCAAATTTTAAAACAATAGTGGATAATTAAAATAAAGACAATAATGCTAATGACGTGGTGTCACAAGAAATTATTTGAAAAGATTGCTATAAAATATTACACACTACCTGTGATTGGAATCTTCCAGTATGAAAATTACGAGAAATAAAAACACACTGAGGATGAGATTTAATCTTTGCCTTTGATGGTCTTTGTCTGCATCTCTCATCAACTGCTTTAAATTTAGAGTCTTGAAATATTTCTCTGAAAAATATTTTATAGAGAACATTACTAAACATGAATTATAAAACAAAATCACTGTTTCCAACAGTTCTACATAAATGGTTTAAAATCAGAATATATTATTACATATTTACTTTCAAAAGTGCAAATCAACTTTTATATTCTCTTCTCATATGTTACTGATTTCACAACACCTATTTTGTTCATAGAATATAAATTAAGCTACTTCCTCACAGGGTTAATATTTCCAGTTTGAAGATCAACCATTAGTTTTTGATAATCTTCTCTCTCTGGCTGTGAGATAATCAACTTTAATGTCAATTAGGCTTTTCATAGATCTGCCTTTAATGGCATAGGAAATTAAATGAGTGAAACTCATTGGCCATTTTTATATTTAATAATATCTCTGGCAAAAGTAAGTAGAAGGAAACTGAATTGAAACTAATGACTTACAAGGGAAGAATACCTGTGACCTTTATGCATGCAGCCGCATTATTTCTAAATGAGCGAAACTCATTGGCCATTTTTATATTTAATAATATCTCTGGCCAAAGTAGAAGGAAACTGAATTGAAACTAATGACTTACAAGGGAAGAATACCTGTGATCTTTATGCATGCAGCCACATTATTTCTAAAATAATGAAATAGCAAGTAAAACTCCAGCTGACTGAAGACAGTTAAGTATAAAGGATTATAGCTTCGAATAGTAATTCTAGACTTAATTTAAAAAATAATGCTGATTTCCATTTCTTTTTTCTGAGGTACTAGAAATTTCCCAAATTAATTCAAGCGATCATATTATGTTACTTAATACAGTATTAAAAATTAAAACCCTCACTTATTGAATTCAATTTACTTAACAAATATATACTATGTGCCAGGTATTATGCTGGGTGTTATATACAGTGGCAGGGGAGAAAAAGCACAGCCACTACACTCATGGAACTGTCATTGTGCTCATGGAGCTTAAACACTAGCAATGAAGACAGACAGTAAGAAAACAAACACAAGAAAATGAAAAAATTACAACTATGGAAAGAATTATCAAGGAAAACTACCTGCTACTCTGTGTGTACATAAGAAAGGGAATTAACCTGATTAGAAAGGTCAGGGAAGACTTTTCTGAGGAAGAAATGATTGAATTAGGCATCTGAAGAAATGGGAGTGGTTATTAGATAGAATGAGTGGAGGAGGGGAGATGTAGGAGTAAGAACATTCTAGTCAGAGAGAATATCAAGTACAAATTCCTAGTGGCCACATTAGGCCAGTGCAGCAGAAGTACAGAAAGCAAAAGGGAAAGTGGGAAATGAAATTTGAGAATATGCATGGGGAGACCATGTAGGGTCTTAAAAGTCATATTGTTTTATCTTTATCCTAAAATCAGTGGGATGTCCTTCACAGTGGGAATGGGGTGGAAGTGTAGGGTGACTTGATCAGATCTGCATTTGGAAAATATCTGGCTGACGTGTGGAGAAGAGATGTGAAGGTAAAGGTCAGTTATAACTCCTACTGCAGGAATCTATGTGGGGGATAAGGTGGTGGCAAAGGTAATGGAGAGAAATGGATAGATTTGAGCAATTTATGAGGTAAAATAAATAGAACATGGTGATGGTTCAAGTTTAGTAGCGGTGCGAAAGAGAGGAGAAGATATGAAACATGCTTTCCATGTTTCGAGGAAGAACAAAACAATCCTTCCTTGGACTTCTCTGGTGGGACAGTGGATAGGAATCTGCCTGCCAGTTCAAGGGATATGGGTTCAATCCCTGGTCTGGGAAGATTCCACATGCTGCAGAGCAACTAAGCCCATGCACCGTGGCTACTGAGTCCAGGCTCTAGAGCCCATAAGCTGCAACTACTGCAGCATATGTGCCTAGAGCCTGTGCTCTGCAACAAGAGTGGCAACTAGAAAAAAGCTCAAGCACAGCAACAAAGACCCTGTGCAATCAAAAATAAATAAATAATTTATTAAAATAGATGTTTAAAAAAAATTCTTCCTGACCTCACATTTTCTTCCAGTTTCTGCCCCTTTTAGCAACTCCTCTACACACTACTGCCAAAAAAAGCTTCTTAAAAGAATGTATGTATTTGTTTCTATTTTCTCACCTCCTGGTTTTACTCAAAAGTAAGTTTCTGAACCCATCACTCTACCAAAACTATTCAAGGCTACCAGTAACTTCTATACTGCTAAATCCAAAAATTATTTTTCTATCCTCATTTTTCTCGACTTCTTAAGTACCTTTAACATAACTGGTCATTGCCTCCTTCTTAAAACATTTTCTAATTTTGACTTCCTTGACACCACACACCTTTCTGCTTTTCCTTCTCAGATGTTGTTGATTCTTCTTGCTCTTTTTCTAGCTTTCTAAATGTTGGTGAGCTTAAGAGAACAGTCATACAGTCTTCTCTTTCAAAAATCACTCCCTGGTTAGTCTTATCCAGTTGCATGACTTTAGATACCCTCCATACATTGATAACCTAAATCTTCAGCCCTGACTTCTCTCCTGAAGTTCATACATATATATCCAACTGCCTATTTTAACTTGGATGTCTCATAGGTTTTCAAATTTACATCCAAAATACAACTCTTACTTTATCACCATTCCCTCAATTTGTCCCCCCCCATTACCTCCTCATCTAAGTAAATGGCATGATTAACTCATGGTAAAAATGTAGGTGTTAGCATTATCTCTGCCATTTCACTTATCTTTCCTTGCCTCATCCAATCCATCAACAAGACCTCCTAACTTTACCTGTAAAATCCCAAATCCAACTCCTTTTTTTTCATATCCTCTGTTTCCATATTAGTCTAAGACACTGTCATCCTTAATCTGGACTGTGCAATAGCCTCCTAACTTGCCTCTCAGATTTTATTCTTACTCCATTAAAATATAGAAGTCAGAGAGATGTAAGAAAAATCTTTTAAAAATATGAATTAAAACTCTCATATCTTGCTGAATGGGAGTGTAATTCCACCTTGGAGAACTGGTTAGCAGTTTCTTATAAAGCTAATCACATGATCCAGCAACTCCACTCTTAGATATTTATCCAAGAGAAGTTAAAAACATGTGTACAAAAAGATTTATAGAAGAATGTTCATAGCAGCCATATTCCTAAGAGCTAAAAATTGGAAATGACCTAAATGTCCATTAAATGAAAAATGGAAAAGCAAACTGAGATATATTTATACAATGAAAACAGTGAAAAGATAAACTCAACAACATAAATGAATCTAAAAAATATTATGCTAAGTGAAAAAAGCAAACATAAAAAGTCCATTTATACGAAGTTCAAAAATGGGTAAAATTTATTTATGGTGACAAAAATCGGATTAATGACTGCTTCTGGGTGGGAGGTGGGGAGTAACTCCTGGAAAAGAGAATGAGAGATCCTTACAGGATGATGGAAAAGTTCTGTGTCTTCAATTGTGATTACATGGGAATATATTTGTTGAAATTCCTCATTATATATTTAAAATCTGTATCTCAAATTTTTAAGTGTTATTAAAATGTAAATCATCTATAGGTGGCACTGTAGTCTTTAAAGTGGGGATAATATTACTGAAACTTTATGGGGCTGCTATGAAGTCTAAATGAGATAAGAACATATAAAGCACTTAGAATAGTATATAGTAAACACCTGATTTTAGCTGTGATAATAATGATAATGCCATTCTCTTGTTTAAAACCTTCTGATGGCAGAAATAATAAAATCTAAATTCCATGTTCTTGCCTATAAACTCCTATGTGATTTGACCCTTATCTACCTCTTTAATGTCATCATTATTTCCCTCTCACTTGATCTAGTCACACTTTCTGTTTACTGAACAATATCAAGATCATTCCCTCTTGAAATCCCTGTACTTACTATCCCATTAGCATAGAGAAAAGCTCTTGCACAGGGTTATCACGTGTCTGGCTCCTTTTTTAAGCCAAGTCTCAGATTAAACATTACTCACTAGAAGAGAGATTCTCTCCACCACTTTGTTAATTATCTGTTTCCTCTCAGTGGCACTGCAAGTCTGTGAAATAAGAACTTTATCTGACTTGTTCATAACTGTATCTTTAGTACCCTGAACAATGGCAGGCACCCAATAAATATTTGTTGAAAGAATGGATTAGTGAATAATTTCTGGTTTTCTGACTTATGCAAGTGAGTAGACAGTATATATTCATTTACTGAAATAGGAAATACTGGAAGAGTATGTGGGAAGATTACATTACATTTTTTAACAAAGCAAATACCGAACCAATTAAATAATGAAAAACACCAAATTTTAGGGGTGAAAGGAACTGAGGTATCAAGTTTTTTATTTCCATCTCTGGCAAAAGACTATACTTAGACCATACCAGAGCATTCTGTCAGCTCTTTTCTTAAATTATCTCCTAAAGGTAGAGAGTCTTTTTCTTTCAGTAACTTTTTAAATCTCTAAATTAGTAATCAAAAATTAAAAAAATTTTCTAGCCTTTTATTATAATCCAAACCCATGTTTTCTACAGAATAAAACACATCTCATTATTCCTTAAAATTTTCATGCATGAAGATTGCTACTATACTACTCGGACTATACTACTAGGACTTCTCTGCTCAGGCTATTTTAAACAAGTAGTTTTCTCCCCAGTCAAATTATAAAATATCGTTATAGTTATTTAAGTTTAATATCATTTAAGAAAATCTTTCAACAAATTTTTAAAAGAAAAAAGTCAAATGCTCTAATAAATTTTACCTTCGTTTGCAAATCAGGAACCACAAGGCTGATGCCAAAGCAAAGAAACCAATTCCCAAAGTAACAGCACCAGCAGCCAGAAAATAGGTTAAGTGGTTAAAAAAACCTATACAAATAAATTATAAAAGATTATTTCACTCATGTATCTTCATTCTCTATGTAAAATTAAATGCCACATTTCAAATGGTATTACATAGTGTAGTGTTTAAGATAACTACAAGGTTGGGGGACCTGAATTCTGGTCCTGTGTAATTCTAATAAATTTCAAGATCCTGAGTTTGAGAATTACATGGGGGCTAATGAAGATTAGGTCCTAGGGCACATTTCTTTGACCCTGCTAAAATTTTAGACCTAGGTTGTTGTTGTTGTTTTATACAGCTGTTACCCCCTTTTTTCTTATCTAGTTTTTCCCCTTTCCAATCCAGCTGTGAATTTTTATGCTATTTTTCCAGCACCATTCTTTGTAGTTCTCCAACATAAGACAATTTCCGTGTTAAAATTCCTATTATTAGTCACTACCAGGAGGGAGATAAGGATAGTAAAGGCCAAATATGAGGAATTTTTCAAGATCTTAGAAATCTTTAAACATTTTATCTCTAACCCAGGAACAGTAAAGGGTCATAGCCAAAAGGCAAATAAAAGCAATGTAAATAATAACATATCACAGGTTTATAAATGGAAAAGCCTACGGGAATTAGATGATATAACTCTTTCATTTTACATATGATAAAACTGAAGCCCAGGTTAGAGAAGCAAGTGAAATTAGCTCAAGCAGCAAATTAAAGGCAGTCCTCCGTTCTTACTATTATCGTATCGCTGCTACCAAACATCTTAATACTGATCTGTATTAAAAAGAATTAAGACTAAAGAAAGCATGATATATTTACAGTTAGGTTGGCAAAGCATTCATTAAGATTCTGAAATCTGCTACGTAAGCATAAAGCAAGGAAGGTATAGAATTTGAAGGGCCTGAAGACAACTTACTGAAGGAGGGCATGGCAACTCACTCCTGTATTATTGCCTGGAGAATCCTATGGACAGAGGAGCCTCGCAGGCTACAGTCCATAGGGTTGCAAAGAGTTGGACACGATTTGGAAAACTCAGCAGTGGCCACAGGACTGGAAGAGGTCAGTCTTCATTCCAATCCCAAGGAAAGGCAATGCCAAAGAATGCTCAAACTACCGGACAATTGCACTCATCTCACACGCTAGTAAAGGCATGCTCAAAATTCTCCAAGCCAGGCTTCAGCAGTATGTAAACCGTGAACTCCCAGATGTTCAAGCAGGTTTTAGAAAAGGCAGAGGCACCAGAGATCAAATTGCCAACATCCGCTGGATCATGGAGAAAGCAAGAGAGTTCCAGAAAAACATCTATTTCTGCTTCATTGACTATGCCAAAGCCTTTGACTGTGTCGATCACAATAAACTGTGGAACATTCTGAAAGAGATGGGAATCCCAGACCACCTGACCTGCCTCTTGAGAAACCTGTATGCAGGTCAGGAAGCAACTGTTAGAACTGGACATGGAACAACAGACTGGTTCCAAATAGGAAAAGGTGTACGTCAAGGTTGTATATTGTCACCTTGCTTATTTAACTTATATGCAGAGTACATCATGAGGAACGCTGGGCTGGAAGAAGCACAAGCTGGAATCAAGATTGCCAGGAGAAATATCAATAACCTCAGATATGCAGATGACACCACCCTTATGGCAGAAAGTGAAGAGGAACTCAAAAGCCTCTTGATGAAAGTGAAAGAGGAGAGTGAAAAGGTTGGCTTGAAGCTCAACATTCAGAAAACAAAGATCATGGCATCTGGTCCCATCACTTCATGGGAAATAGATGGAAAAACAGTGGAAACAGTGTCAGACTTTGTTTTTTTGGGCTCCAAAATCACTGCAGATGCTGATTGCAGCCATGAAATTAAAAGATGCTTGCTCCTTGGAAGGAAAGTTATGACCAACCTTGATAGTATATTAAAAAGCAGAGACATTACTTTGCCAACCAAGGTCCGTCTAGTCAAGGCAATGGTTTTTCCCGTGGTCATGTATGGATGTGAGAGTTGGACTGTGAAGAAGGCTGATCGCCGAAGAATCGATGCTTTTGAACTGTGGTGTTGGAGAAGACTCTTGAGAGTCCCTTATACTGCAAGGAGATCCAACCAGTCCATTCTAAAGGAGATCAATCCTGGATGTTCATTGGAGGGACTGATGCTAAAGCTGAAGCTGCAATACTTTGGCCACCTCATGCGACTAGTTGACTCACTGGAAAAGACTCTGATGCTGGGAAAGGTTGGGGGCGGGAGGAGAAGGGGACGATGGAGAATGAGATGGCTGGATGGCATCACCGACTCTGTGGACATGAGTTTGAGTGTACTCCGGGAGTTGGTGATGGACAGGGAGGCCTGGTGTGCTGTGATTCATGGGGTCGCGGAGAGTCGGACACGACTGAGCGACTGAACTGAACTGAACTGAACTGAACTGAACTGAAGTGACTGAGCGTGCACACGTGCAAGACCACTTAGGAGTATATTTGGGGCAAGGGGAAGGAGTTTAAAAGTAAAACTAATAGAAGATCTTTATGTGTGAACATATAAGTTCCACTATTGGAACGACATAATAAAGATTTTTGTTTTCTAAGTAATTTTCAACTTCCTAGATAGTGCCTCTCAAATCTCAGTTTTCTTTGGATTCAGAAATATCTACATTTGGGGATTAATTAATGGTGTAAAAAAATTACATAAGACTATTTATCAAAGTGATATAATATTGGGGAAAAAAAAACCAAAAAAAACCTCCCAATACCCATACAGGGAGTCAATTAAATTATGATGGTGTTACATATGAAAAAAGTATAGATACTTTGGATCAGATACTTTGTCTGAGGGACTGTCCTGCTCATTGTGCCAAAGATATTTCCAGATATTGTCAAATGTATTCTGAGGGGCAGAGTTACCCTCAGTTGAGAATTACAGGTACAGTGGTATAAGGAAATATCAGATAGTATTAAATGATAAAAGCAAGTGATAAAATCCGTATTTTTTTAAAAACTTAAAAGATACAGCTATTCTCAAATATAAGATAAACATTTCTATGGACAAAAGAAGAAAAGCAATATAGAGAAATAATTAGTAGCTTAAACCATAGGCATGCTAAGCTCTGAGATCTGGAAGAGGAATTAACTAGAAGAAGCATAGAAAATCAATGAAACAATAACTAGACAAAGTCATCCTCTGGCAGAGTTAATGACTAAATCAAAAAAGGACCAAGGAAGAATCTTGGAAATTATAAAATTAAAAATTTTAAGATGGAATAAACTCTTCTTTAAACACAAAGAATGAAAAGAAAGGTAATATTGAGAGTCCATCCAATTACATTAAAAAAGTGAAAAATGATAAATAATGAGACAGAAAAGATGAAGAACATACAGCATAAAACTTGGAAAGAGTAACATAGAAACTTATATTACCATATATAAAATAGATAGCCAATGGAAATTTGCTGTATGGCTCAAGAAACTCAAACAGGGGCTCTGTATCAACCTAGAATGGTAGGATGGGGAGGGAGATGGGAGGAAGTTCAAAAGGGAGGGGATATATGTATACCCAGTAAATTAATTAAAAAATAAAAAATTAACAGGGGTCCCCAAAGAGAAAATAAAGAAGTAGAAGGGAAGCAATATTCAGAGATATAGCTTAAGAAGGTTTCTTCTAAAAAAATTTTCAATTTACACACAGTAAAATTCACTGTGTGTATGCAATTCTGTAAGTTTTGACAGATATAAGAAGTGTTTAATCACCCTCACAATCCAGTCACAGAAAACTTCTATCACCCGAAAATATTCCCTTGAACAGCCTCTTAGAGGTCAAGAACAAACAGATGGCAACTACTAATTATTTTCCATCCCTATTCTCTATCGTTATACTTTTGCCTTTTCCAGAATTTCATATAAATTGAAATAATCTAGCTTTTTAAACTTAGCATAATACACTCAAGGGGCTTCTATGGTAGCTTCAATTCAGTTCAGTTCGGTCACTCAGTTGTGTCCGACTCTTTGCGACCCCATGAATCACAGCACGCCAGGCCTCCTTGTCCATCACCAACTCCCGGAGTACACTCAAACTCATGTCCATCGAGTTGGTGATGCCATCCAGCCATCTCATTCTCTGTCGTCCCCGTCTCCTCCCGCCCCCAATCCCTCCCAGCATCAGAGTCTTTTCCAGTGAGTCAACTCATCGCATGAGGTGGCCAAAGTATTGGAGTTTCAGCTTTAGCATCAGACCTTCCAATGAGCACCCAGGATCAAGACAATAAAAAATCTGCCTACTATGCAGGAGACCTGTGTTCAATCCCTGGGTGGGGAAGGTACCCTTGAGAGGGAAATGACAACCCACTCCAGTGTTTTTGCCTAGAAAATACTATGCACAGAGGAGCTTAGTGGGCTACAGTCCATGTGATCTCAAGAGTGGAATATGACTTAGGAACTAAACTACCACCAACGCATTTGAGATTCATCCATGTTGTTGCATGTATCAGTAGTTTGTTTCTTTTTATTTCTGACTAACATTCCATTTTATAGATGGACCACAGTTTATTCCCCAGCAGAGAGACATCTGGTTGTTTCCAGTTCAGGGTTGTTAGGAATAAGGCATACTATTTACTTGCACACAGGTGCTTGTTTGAACATAAATTTTTAATTCAGTAGTGCCATGTAGCAAGTATATACTCAAATTTATAAGAAACTATGAAATTGCTTTCCAAAGTGGCCATTCTGCCCTGCTTTCCTACTTTATACAACAGTTTCACATGCCCTGTATCATTGCAACCATTTGGTATTGTCAGTTTCATTTCAGCCATTCTAATAGATACACAGTGGTATCCTATTGTGGTTTTAATTTGCATTTCCTTAGTCAGTTATGCTGAGCATCCTTCCACATACTTATTTGCCATTCATATCTTCTTTAGTGAAGTGTTTGTTCAAATCTTGGCAGATTGTTAGAATTCTTTATGTATTTTGGATATAAGTTCTTTGTCAGATGCGTGGTTTGCAAACATTTTCTCCCAGCTGCGGATTGTCTTTTCAATTCTCTTAATAGTGTCTTTCACAAAGCAAAACTTAAATTTTAGTGAAACCAATTTTTCAATTTTTTTTAAGACTTGTGCTATGGTTCCTTCTCTAAGAGCACTATATCTAACCCAGGTAACAAAGTTTTTCTTCTATGTTTTCCTATAAAATATTTTCAGTTTTATGTTTTACATTTAATTTCGGATTCATTTTGAATTAATTTTTGCATAAGGTTTGAGATAAGGGTCAAGGTCTTTTTTTTTGCATATGCATATCCAGTGGTTTCAACACCATTTGTTGAAGACTACGCTTTCTTCATAGAGTTGCTATTGTACACTTGAAAAAAATCAATTAGCTATATTTGTGTCAGTCTATTTCTGGACTCTCTATTCTGTTTTCTTGATATACTCCCTTTCATGAGTAACAACAGTAATAACAACATATTACTTACAGAGCAAATACTATATAACAGTATTTGGCACTACTCAAAGTGTTTATATTAACTCATTTAATTCTCACAACAGCTCTATTTCCCCCCTTTAGAGATGAGGAAACAGATGAGGCAAAAATGAGGTTAAGTAACTTGCTCAAAGGGCATAACAATCAATAAGCAAGGGAACAATAGTAATTTTAAAAATTGCTAAGGTCCTTCTTTATCTAATAGAGGCAATGAATATCTTTGGATTTCATTAAAAAAACAGTTAAGTATGAATACTAAATATTGAAGTGTATCATAAGAGAGAATATCTAAATGGCCAGTAAATATATGAAAACTTCACTAATAATCACAGAATTGCAAATTAAACCACAGTGAGTTAATATGACAACTTGATGCCTAAAATGAAAAAGAGAAAATATCAAATGTTGTCAAGGAGGCAGGGTAACCTGAATTCTCATTCACTGTTGGTGGGAGTGTAATTTTATATAATGCTTTGGCAAAGTGTTCGTGTCACTATTATTAAAGCTGAACATATACATACCCTAAACCCAGCAAATATCAGACACATACCAAACTGAAGTACATATATGTTTTCACAAAATTATATACTAGAATGTCGATAGCATCATTTTTGTGTCTGTATGTTGACAGAGACACAAACTGGAAACGACACAAAGGCCCATCAATAGTTAATGGATAAACTTTAAAAGTTTAATTGATTTAAGGAAACAAAATATATACCAATGGGAAAGAGTAGACTACAACTATGCAGAGCAAAATGGATAACTTCATAAATAATGTTAAGCAAAAGAGGCAAAGATAGACATCAGAAGGAGTTCAGGAATGCTAGTAATTAATGCTCTGCTTCTTGAACTAGGTGCTGATTATATAGGTGTGTTCAGTGAAAATTCAAGCTTAATACTTATGAATAAATTAGATCTATATGTATCAGTATGAACAGAACTGGAAAACCTAGTGTTCACTGAATAAGATAATTTCCATAAATTTATATTCAATAGTAACAATCATACAGATTCCATTTATGTATGTTAAAAGAAAACATCAATAATACTTTTTTTAAAGTGTGATATAAATATTAAAATATACCATATTAATTGCATCTCAGGAGGAGATGAGGGGAATGGGGCTGTGGATTGACTATAAACTTTATCTGTAGATTTCCTTAAAAGATTAAAAATCTGAAGTTTACATAACCAAAAATTTTTATTTAGTAGAAAATTACATGAATGTTTCTTATTCTTTGTGCCTTTCTTTTTACCTTCCTGGTTATCTCAAATGTAAAAAATATAAACAATGACTTCAATTTGGTAAAACAAAAAAAAAAAAGGAGAAGAAAAAGGGAGAAACATACTTGTATAAGGAAAATAATCAATACTGGCTAATACTGGCTGCTTCTGGGGTAAGGGCTTAGTTATAATTTTCTACTCCAGTCTTTTCTATACATTTATATTTTATACCATGAGTATCTTAGAAAAATCAGGAACAAAAATTTTTAATCTTCATATGAGATTCTTGATTCCTTTACTTAGATAGTACAAGTCTCGTTGTAGCATTTTCTCTATTAGCACTGTTTTATAGCCTACTTAGCTTTCTCCTACTGAAGGCCTCTGCCCTCCTCTTTATCATTTTTGTAATTAGCAAAACACCATTCCAGTGCTTGGTGTCAGTGGGCCATTTACATCTCAAGAGGAATTCCAATGAGGTATAAAGAATATAAAAGTTCCCCAAATCAATTTACCAACAGAAAGACAAATTACATATTTTCTAATATCTCCAAAAAGTCATACTTGATCTGTAAAACAATCTGTAAAATGAAAAGTCTTGATTCTGTTATTCTTAAAATCCCCTCTCACTTTGAAGATTTAGTCAATATATAATTTTAAGAAACACCATATACAAAGGTTGCAATTTTACTTCTTGACTCTGTCCTTAAGTATGCTATCTAATGACTCCTCACATTCAGCAGTCACTTTATTATATCACCTTGTTTATTCATCTTAATAATTACTATAATAAATAATCTTCTTTATTAGTTTACTGTCTAATGTCTGTCTTCAACTGAAGATAAGTCTTTTTCACTGGTATTCTGAGTTAAGAATGATGGCTGGTTACTCACAGATGATTGACTATTCAGTGAATAAACGATAGGCACTGTGCTAGATGCTAGTACAAAAATGGTAATATGGGTATGTGGGTTTTCTTTTTTTTTCTTATTTTGGTTGTGCCATGTGGCATGCAGGATCTTAGTTTCCTGACCAGGGCCTGAATCCATGTCCCCTGAAGTGGAAGCATGAAGTCTTAACCACTGGATGACCAGGGACGTCCTTAGGTGTGTTGTTTAGTAGGAAGGTCATATTCATGTGAAAAAGAATAAGTGCAATTAAAAGGTATTATAGGCATTAGAGTGGAAGAAATAAATACAAAATACAGACACAGAAAGATCTATAAAAAGATAAAGAGAAAAAAATTTTGAAAGTTACATAGTCTAATGAAACATGCTTTGAAAATTTTCCATTGCCAAGCCCTTGCCAAGAATTGGCGATTCAAAGATAAGTAACACATGGTCATAGACTTTAAAATCTGGAGGGCACAACATTTAAACAGACTATTCATTATAATATTCTAATTGTTATGATAATAACATCTTGACAGCACAATATCACATGAAATGCCAGGCTGGATGAAGCACAAGCTGGAATCAAGATAGACAAGAGAAATATCAGTAACCTCCGATATGCAGATAACACCACCCTTATGTCAGAAAGTGAAAAGGTAGGTGAAAAAGGAGAGTGAAAAAGCTGGCTTAAAACTCAACATTCAAAAAACAAAGATCATGGCATCTGCTCCCATCACTTCATGGCAAATAAATGGGGAAACATTATAAACAGTGACAGACTATTTTTTTGGGCTCCAAAATCACTACAGATGGTGATTGCAGCCATGAAACTGAAAAATGCTTGCTCCCTGGAAGAAAAGCTATGACTAACCTAGACAGCATATTAAAAAACATAGACATTACTTTGCTGACAAAGGTCTGTCAAGTCAGAGCTATGGTTTTTCCAGTAGTCATGTATAGATGTGAGAGTTAGACCATAAAGAAGGCTGAGTGCCAAAGAACTGATGCTTTCAAATTGTGGTGTTGAAGAAGACTGTTCAGAATCCCTTGGACTGCAAGGAGATCAAACCAGTCAATCCTAAAGGAAATTAACCATGAATATTCATTGGGAGAGACATTACTTCGCCAACAAAGGTCTGTCTAGTCAAGGCTATGGTTTTTCCAGTGGTCATGTATGGATGTGAGAGTTGGACTGTAAAGAAAGCTGATCGCTCAAGAATTGATGTTTTTGAACTGTGGTGCTGGAGAAGACTCTTGAGAGTCCCTTGGACTGCAAGGAGAGCCAACCAGTCCATTCTAAAGGAGATCAGTCCTGGGTGTTCATTGGAAAGACTGATGCTGAAGCTGAAACTCCAATACTTTGGCCACCTCATGCGACGAGTTGACTCACTGGAAAAGACTCTGATGCTGGGAGGGATTGGGGGCAGGAGGAGAAGGGGACGACAGAGAATGAGACGGCTGGATGGCATCACCGACTCAATGGACATGAGTTTGAGTGAATTCCGGGAGTTAGTAATGGACAGGGAGGCCTGGCGTGCTGTGTTCGTGGGGTCGCAAAGAGTCGGACACGACTGAGCGACTGAACTGAACTGAACTTAACGGAACTGATACTGAAACTGAAGCTCCAATCCTTTGGCCACCTGATGTGGAGTTGACTCATTAGAAAAGGCCCTGGTGCTGTGAAAGACTGAAGGCAGGAGGTGAAGGGAACAACGGAGGACAAGATGGTTGGATGGCATCACCAACTCAATGGACATGAGTTTGAGCAAGCTCTGGGAGATGGTGAAGGATAGGGAAACCTGGTGTGTTGCAGTTTATGGGGCTGCAAAGAGTAAGACATGGCTGAGCGACTGAACAACAAGAAGACAACAGAGGCAGTTTGACCAAGTGCTAGAACAGTTTTTAAAGGAACATCAGAGCTGAATCTTACAGAATGAGTAAGAGATAAATTTCCAGATATTATCTTAAACTAGGGTGTGATTCTTTCATCTTAAGGTAAACAAAACTCTCTCAATGCACAGTAAGCTATAGCTTACAACTGATCTTTTTTTAAAAAATCATTTTCAGCCAAAACTCTTAAAATGAGAATTTCTACTTCACAAGTTCTATTTCCAAGGTCATTAATAACTTCATGAACACAAAATTGAAAGGTCACTATCGACCATTCTCACTCTCTTACCTGGGCATAAGTAACCTAAATTCACTTGGTTTTCTTCCCTTTTCTTTGTTTATAATTTTATTGCCTTTACAGGTCCCTCTTCCTCAACTTCCTTAGTCCATCTGTCCTTCCAGAGAAAGATCTAGCTGTATCATTTCACATATCTAAATAGGCCTATACATAGATGTATAAAGAACATAGATACATACAGACATTAGATGTAGATGTAACATATCTGTATCTATGCCTAATATCTTTAATCAGAATTACTATAACTTTGGGCCAGGAGTATTTTCAAATTATATTTTGCAGTGATTCCAGAACTGAATGTTCAATTTTATTTTTTGAGTACTCACAAATTACCTCTTTATTATACTCTTTTAGGGTTTCAGATTTCAGTCTGAGATTTACTGCAATTTAACAAGTGCCTATTGAAAACCCATATGTGTGAGATATTGTTTGAGGCACCAAGTGAGGGATAAAAGGTCACTGAAGTAAGAATGAATCCTCATCCTGAGGTTTAAAAATTTATAACTAAATTATTAGTAAGTCTCATATGCAACTGGCATAAAAAGCTGATCACACCAATTTTTTTAGTTGTTGGCTGCTCTGACTGAATAAAAAACTAACTAGATCTGTGAACTCGGAAGAGTTATTTATGCTGATTGGATTTTAATATTATTATTTGAAAAATGGGAGTCATAGTAACTGTCTCAGAGAATTAGAATAAGGAATAACTAACATAGTAAAAAAGACATCTCAAACAGTGTGTATATACCAGACCATAAAGCAAGACTCAACAAGTTTTATAGAATCATTATTACACATACCACACTCTCTAACAATTATGCAATTAATTTTAAATTAGTAACCTAACACATCGGAGAAGGCAATGGCACCCTACTCCAGTACTCTTGCCTGGAAAATCCCATGGATGGAGGAGCCTGGTAGGCTGCAATCCATGGGGTCGCACAGAGTCGGACATGACTGAAGCGACTTAGCAGCAGCAGCAACCTAACACATACTCTAAGAAAAGTTCCCATACATGGAAAATTTTAAATCACAATGTAAATAACTATGCATTAAAGAAGAAATCAATCAGAGCAGAAAAAGACATAAAAGGAATACAAATTGGAAAAGAAGAAGTAAAGCTTTCACTGTTCGCTGATGACATGATCCTCTACACAGAAAACCCTAAAGACTCTACCAGAAAACTACTAGAGCTAATCAATGATTACAGCAAAGTTGCAGGATATAAAATCAACACACAGAAATCCCTTGCATTCCTATACACTAATAATGAGAAAATAGAAAGAGAAATTAAGGAAACTATTCCATTCACTGTTGCAATGAAAACAATTAAATACTTAGGAATATATCTACCTAAGGAAACAAAAGACTTGTACATAGAAAACTATAAAACACTAGTGAAAGTAATCAAAGAGGACATGAATAGATGGAGAAATATACCGTGTTCGTGGATTGGAAGAATAAATATTGTAAAAATGAGTATACTACCCAAAGTAATTTATACATTCAATGCAATCCCTATCAAGCTACCAACAATATTTTTCACAGAACTAGAACAAATAATCTCACAATTTGTATGGAAGTACAAAAAACCTCGAATAGCCAAAGCAATCTTGAGGAAGAAGAATGGAACTGGGGGAATTAACCTGCCGGACTTCAGGCTCTATTACAAAGCCACAGTCATCAAGACAGTATGGTACTGGCATAAGGACAGAAATATAGATCAATGGAACAAAATAGAAAGCCCAGAGATAAACCCACGCTCCTATGGACACCTTATCTTCGACAAAGGAGGCAAGAATATAAAATGGAGAAAAGACAGTCTCTTTAACAAGTGGTGCTGGGAAAACTGGTCAGCCACTTGTAAAAGAATGAAACTAGAACACTTCCTAACACCATACACCAAAATAAACTCAAAGTGGATTAAAGATCTAAATGTAAGACCAGAAACTATAAAACTCCTAGAGGAGAACGTAGGCAAAACACTCTCCAACATAAATCACAGCAGGATCCTCCAAGACCCACCTCCCAGAATATTGGAAATAAAAGCAAAAATAAACAAATGGGACCTAATTAAAATCAAAAGCTTCTGCACAGCAAAGGAAACTCTAAGCAAGGTGAGAAGACAACCTTCAGAATGGGAGACAATAATAGCAAATGAAGCAACTGATAAAGGATTAATCTCCAAATTATACAAGCAGCTCCTGCAGCTTAATTCCAGAAAACTAAGTGACCCAATCAAAAAATGGGCCAAAGAACTAAACAGACATTTCTCCAAAGAAGACATAAAGATGGCTAATAAACACATGAAAAAATGCTCAACATCCCTCATCATCAGAGAAATGCAAATCAAAACCACAATGAGATACCATTTCACACCAGTCAGAATGGCTGCTATCCAAAAGTCTACATGCAATAAGTGCTGGAGAGGGTGTGGAGAGAAGGGAACCCTCTTACACTGTTGGTGGGAATGCAAACTAGTACAGCCACTATGGAGAACAGTGTGGAGATTCCTCAGAAAACTGGAAATAGAACTGCCATATGATCCAGCGATCGCACTCCTGGGCATACACACCGAGGAAACCAGAATTGAAAGAGACACATGTACTCCAATGTTCATTGCAGCACTGTTTATAATAGCCAGGACATGGAAGCAACCTAGATGTCCATCGGCAGATGAATGGATAAGAAAGCTTTGGAACATATACACAATGGAGTATATCTCAGCCATCAAAAAGAATGCATTTGAATCAGTTTTAATGAGGTGGATGAAATTGGAGCCAATTATACAGAGTGAAGTAAGCCAGAAAGAAGAACATCAATACCGTATATTAACGCATATATATGGAATTTAGAAAAATGGTAACCTGAACCCTGTATAAGAGACTGCAAAAGAGACATAGGCATTTAGAACAGTCCTTGGGACTCTGTGGGAGAGGGTGAAGGTGGAATGATTGGAGAGAATGGAATTGTAGCATGTATATTATCATAAGTGACCAGTCCAGGTTCGACGCATAAATTTTCCTCTGTTCAAAAAAAAAAAAAAAATAAAGAAGAAATCAATGGAAATTTGGAAATACATAAGACTAATCAATAATGAAGCACCATATATAAATACCAGTCCCATCACTTCAAGGCAAATAGATGGAGAAAAAATGTAAACACTGACAGACCTTATTTTCCTGGGCTCCAAAGTCACTGCAGATGGTAACTGCAGCCATGAAATTAAAAGATGCTTGCTCCTTGGAAGAAAAGCTATGACCAACCTAGACAGCATATTAAAAGGCAGAGACATTATTTGCCAATAAAGGTCTGTCTAGTCAAAACTATGGTTTTTCCAGTAGTAGTGTATGGATGTGAGAATTGGACTATAAAGAAAGCTGAGTGCCGAAGAATTGATGCTTTTGAACTATGGTGTTGGAGAAGACTCTTGAGAGTCTTTGGACTGCAAGGAGATCCAATTAGTCAATCCTGAAGGAAAATAGTCCTGAATATTCACTGGAAGGACTGATGCTAAAGCTGAAGCTCCAATACTTTGGCCACCTAATGTGAAGAACTGACCCACTGGAAAAGACCCTGATTCTGGGAAAGATTAAAGGCAGGAGGAGAAGGGAATGACAGAGGATGAGATGGCTGAATGGCATCACTGACTCAATTAGTTTGAGCAAGCTCCAGGAGTTGGTGATGGACAGAGAAGCCTGGTGTGCTGCAGTCCATGGGGTCACAAAGTCAGACACGACTGAGTGACTGAATTGAACTGATATATAAATGCTTGCAGCAACAAAGCTGATGACCAAATCCAGGAAAATGTATGGCCCTAAATGCTATGTTAAGAAAAAACGGTGAAAAATAATGAACTTAGCATTCAAATTACCACTTGAAAAAGACCAGAAAAGTAAGCCTAAATAATGTGGAGGAAGGAAATAAAAAAGAACAGAAATTAGTGAAAAAATTAAGATTTTAGGAAAAGACTAATAAGATTAAAAAATGTCTAGTAACTAAATTTTTAAAAAGGTGGAACAAGTAAACAATTTCAAAAATGAAGAAAGAATATAATTACAGTTATAGTAAAGATTAAAATAATATATGTTCAACAAATTTATGCTAGTATATTCTAAAACTTACACTAAATTATATATACCTATAAAGTGACTTACAAAAAATGACTCAAGAAGTAATAGAAAACCTAAATGAACATGTATTCATTAAATTGAATCAGCGGTTACAAAATTTTCCCCAAAGACAAGAGTAGGCCCCAATAACTTTATAATTTCTACTGTATACCCATGATACAAATATTTCTTATCTTATACAAGCTCTTCCAGAAAACAGAGAGAGATTTCTGGCTGTTTGTCCAAATGTATTTTCTTCTTCCCATGTAAAAACTAGATTACATGTCCCAGCTTCCCATACCATTAGGTGAAGCCATGTGACTGAGTTCTAACCAATGGAATTTGAATGTAAGTGATGTCATAAAAACTTCCCACCTACCTTTCTCCATAATCTTTCTTCCTTTATGCTTGGCTAGGATGGAGATGATCCCGAGGAAACTTTGGAAACCAAGTGTCATCATTGATCTAACTGACATTTACAGAACACTTAACCCAAATAAAATGAAACACAACATATCAGGATTTGTGGGATGCCAATAAAACAATATGTAGGGGAAAATCAATACTAAGAAACTATAATATTAGGGGAAAATGTGAAACACCCTTAAAACCTAAAAATAAATAAACAGAAGAAAAAAATTTAAAAACGAAATGGAAACCAATGAAACAGAAAACAGAAAAACAATAGAGAAAATCACTGAAACAAAAAGTTGGCTCTTAGACATCTACATAATTGATAAACTTCTAGCTAGATTGACAAATAAGAAAAAAAGACACAAATGGTCAGTATCAGAAACGAGAGAGGTGACATCACTACAGATTCTATAGCTATTAAAAGAATAATGCAATATTATGAATAATTTTATACTAATAAATATAACAACTTAGATGGGAAATTCCTTAAAAGATATGTTTTCAAAGTTCACTCAAGAAGAAACAGATAACATAGATAGACACATATCTTTTCAAGAAACTGAAATTTTAGTTAGTCAATTCTTACAAAGAAAACTCCATGTCCAGGTGTTTCACTGGTAAATTCTACCAAACACTTAAGGGGAAAAAATATTACTAAATCTACAGAACTGCTCCAAAAATTTGAAGAGAATTCTTTTTGATTCATCCTATGAGGCACTGGCAACCCACTCCAGTACTCTTGCCTGGAAAATCCCATGGACGGAGGAGCCTGGTAGGCTGCAGTCCATGGGGTCACGAAGAGTCGGACACGACTGAGCGACTTCACTTTCACTTTTCATTTTCATGCATTGGAGAAGGAAATGGCAACCCACTCCAGTGTTCTTGCCTGGAGAATCCCAGGGACGGGGGAGACTGGTGGGCTGCCGTCTGTGGGGTCACACAGAGTCTGGCACGACTGAAGTGACTTAGCAGCAGCAGCAGCATGAGGTTATACAAAAACTAGGAATAAAAGACAGAGAGAAAGAGAAATAACAAACTGAACATAGATGTAAAATGCACCTATGAACATGGAAAATTATAAACAATATTTTAGCAAATTAAATGCAACATTATATTAAAAGGGTGACGAAGTGGAGTCTATCCCGGGAAAATAGGGGTGGATTACATTAAAAAAATCAATGTAACTTACCATATTAACAAATTAGAAAAGAAAATCCATGTGATCAATAAGGATCTATGTCAATAGACATGAAAACTTTTGAGATTTATTCCTGATTTATTTCTTTTTTTTAAAAAAAATAAGCTCTCAGAAACTAGGCAGAAGGGTATCTCAATCCTAGTTATCAGGTTCCCCAAGCTGATAAAGGTCATTTATTTAAAAAAGCAGACTTAATAGTGAAAGAATGAATGCTTTCCTCCTAAAATCAGTAAAGGGATGTAATGTCCACTCTTACAATTTCTATTGAACACTGCAATGAAGGTTCTAGCCAGTGCAAGCAGGCATGAAAAAGGAAAGTCATCTAGATTAAGAAAGGAAAAAAATAAGTGTTATATTCTCAGTGTTTTGGTCTGAATGTTTTTGTGATGCTCAAATGCATAGGTTGAAATCCTGATGCCTAATGTGATAGTTTTAACTGGTGGGACCTCCAAGATCTGGTTGGGTCATGAGAGTGGAGGCCTTGTGAAGGGATTAGTGCTCTTAAGAAAAAGATCCCACAGAGCTCCCTAGCCCCTTCCACCATTCAAGGACACAGCAAGAAGCCAGAAGAGGGCTGTCCCTAGACACAATACTTGATCATTTAAGCACCCTAATCTCAAATTCACAGCTTCTAGAACCATGCGAAATAAAATTCTGTTTATACATCCAGATTGTGGTATTATGCTACAGCAGCTTGAATTGACTAAGGCACACAGAGAACATTATCATCTATGTAGAAAATCCTGCACAATTTTATATAAACCAGTAAAACAATTAAGTGAGTTTAGCAAGACTGCAGAATATAAGGACAATACACAAAAATCAACTGTTTTCTGGAACTATAAAACTCCTAGAAGAAAACAGAAAAAAATATTTCATGGCATCAGCCTTGGTAATTATTTCGTGAATATGACACCAAAAACATAGATAACAAAAGCAAAAATTGACAAATGGCACTATATCAAACTAAAAAGTTTCTGCACAGCAAAGAAAGCAACAGAGTGAAAAGGCAACAGAGAATGGAAAAAATATTTGCAAACCATAAGAGGTTAATTTCCAAAATTTAAAAGCTACAAGTCAGTGGCAAAAGAACTAAGAATCCACCTTAAAATGGGCTAAAGACTTGAATAGACATTTTTCCAAAGAAAACACATAAATGGCCAATAGGCATATGAAAAGATGTTCAACGTTTCTATTAGGGATCTGCAAATCAAAACCACAATGAGATATAATCTCACACTTGTTAGAATGATTATTTTCAACAATAACAACATAAAAGAAGATGCAGAGAAATTGGGAGTTCTTGTACCCTGTTGCTTGAAATGCAAAATGGTGCAGCTGCTATGGAAAACAGAATGGACATTCTTCAAAAAATTAAAATCAGAACTACCATAGGATTCAACAATCTCATTTTTGGGTATTTATCAAGAAGAAACGAAAATAAGATCTCAAAGCGGTATTAGTACTCTAATGCTCAGTAATAGCTAAAATTGGATAAAACCTAAATGTCTACGAACGTATGAATAGATAAAGAAAATGAAGCATATGCATATATATATATACAGAATGGAATATTATTCAGCCTTTAAAAAGAAGGAAATCCTGCAAAATATGACAACATGGATGAACCTGAAGGACATTCAGTTCAGTTCAGTTCAGTTGCTCAGTTGTGTCTGACTCTTTGTGACCCCATGAATCACAACACGCCAGGCCTCCCTGTCCATCACCAACTCCTGGAGTTCACTCAAACTCAAGTCCATGGAGTTGGTGATTCCATTCAGCCATCTCATTCTCTGTCGTCCCCTTCTCCTCCTGCCCCCAATCCCTCCCAGCATCAGAGTCTTTTCCAGTGAGTCAACTCATCGCATGAGGTGGCCAAAGTACTGGAGTTTCAGCTTTAGCATCAGTCCTTCCAACGAACACCCAGGACTGATCTCCTTTAGAATGGACTGGTTGGATCTCCTTGCAGTCCAAGGGACTCTCAAGAGTCTTCCCCAACACCACAGTTCAAAAGCATCAATTCTTCTTTGCTCAGCTTTCTTCACAGTCCAACTCTCACATCCATACATGACCACTGGAAAAACCATAGCCTTGAATAGATGGACCTTTGTTGGCAAAGTAATGTCTCTGCTTTTTAATATGCTGTCTAGGTTGGTCATAACTTTCCTTCCAAGGAGTACTGAAGGAGTACTTCCAAGGAGTAATGAAGGACATTCAGTTCAGTTCAGTTGCTCAGTCATGTCTGACTCTTTGCGACCCCATGAATCACAGCACGTCAGGCCTCCCTGTCCATCACCAACTCCCGGAGTTCACTCAAACTCATGTCCATCGAGTTGGTGATGCCATCCATCCATCTTAACATAAATAAATTAATCATATTAGGACAAATACTGTGTGATTCCTCTTATATATACATTAGGTATATAAAACATTGGCAGGTGGATTCTTGACCACTGAGCCACCTGGGAAACCTAAAAATATGAAATATTTAGGCATAAATCTGATAAAAGATGTGAAAAACCTGTGCGTAGGCAACTACAAATTATTGCTAAGAGGAATTAAGGATGATCTAAATAAATAGAGACACATACCTTGCTCATGAGTTGAAAGACATACTACTGTTTTGATATTGAGAAGCCCACACACTGCAACTAGAGAGTAACCCCTGCATGACACAGTGAGAGAAAAGCCCCTGCAGCAAAGCCTGTGCAACAGTGAAGACCCAGTACTATCAAAAATAAATTAAAGAAAAAAAAAACAGATGGACAAATCAAATTTTCTTTTTAAAAATTATTTATTTTTGGCTGCACTGGGTCTTTGCTGTGGCCCATGGGCTCTTTTTTGATGTGTGCAGGCTTTCTCTAGTTGTGATTAATCAGAGGTGACTCTCTAGTTCTGGTATGCAGGCTTCTCATAACTGTGGCTTCTCTTGTTGCGGATCATGGTCTCTAGGGAGCACAAACTTCAGTAGTTGTGACGCATGTGCTCAGTAGTTGCAGAGTACTGGCTCAGTAGTTGTGGCTCACAGGTTTAGTTGCCTCCCAGTATGTGGGATCTTAGTTCCCAGAGCAGGGATCAAACCTGTGTCCTCTGCTTTGGCAGGTGGATTCTTAACCATTGGACCACTGTGAAAGTCCTAAAAATCAAATTTTAAAAAACATACTCTTCAAAAGACACTACTAATAGAATGAAAATTCAATCTGCAGACTGGAAGAAAATCTCAGCAAAGCATATACTAACTAAGATCTGGCATCCAAAACTGGGAGATTGGGATTCACAAATACATTACAGGACAGCTAAAATTAAAGACTGTCCATAAAGTCTGGCAAGAATACGGAGAAATTAGAACTCTTGTGCTCTGTTGATGGGAATGAACAATGGTACAATCACTTTGGAAAACAGTTTGACAGTTTCATGAAAAGTTAAACATATGCCTACCATGTGACTCAGCCATTCTGTTTCTATATATTTACCCAAGAGAAAAAGAAATATATATCCATACAATTTTCATAGCAGCTTTATTTGTAATAGCCAAAACCTGGGTGTTGCCTAGAATTCTAAGATCTTTCCAAGATTCCTGGCCGCTGGTATACATGCCCCTACCTTCACCCAGGTATTTTAAAAGGAATAATCTAGGTACTACTTTGAAAAGATTGTACAGATTTTATTAAGATCCCAAATTAGCTGAATTTAAGATAGGAAGATGATCTGAGTGGGTCTGACTTAATCACTTGAGCACTTTAAATCTGGGTCTAGAGGTCAGACTGGTAAAGTTAAGGATCTGAAGCATGAGGGGGATTCATGTATAAAAAGTTCCCTGCTCCTGGTCAGAAGGTGGAGATAGCTATGTGGCAAAGAATGAAGAAAGCCTATAGCAGCTGAGAGCAGTCCCTAACTGAAGCCAGCAAGAAAAAGGGGGCTTCGGTTCTACAACTAGAAGAAGCTAAATTTAGTCAACAACCAAAAGGAACTTAGATGTGGATTTTTTCCCCAGTGCCACCAGAAAGAAAGGCAGCTTGGCTGACACCTTGATTTCAGCCTTATAATACTATAAGCAGATCAATCTGGCCACGGTGTGCCTGGACTTACACCCTACATAACTAAAGACTAATAAACGGATGTTGTTATACGCAGCTTAGATTGTAGCAACTTGTTATGCAGCGATAGAAAACTACTACAAACCAGAAACAACTCAAGCGACCATCAAGAGATTGCAATATATTCATACAATGTAAACCTCTCATCAATAAAGAAAAATAAACTATTGATACATACAACATGAATAAATTTTAAAATTCTGCTGAAAGCAAAAAAAAAGGCTGCATACTCTATGATCTCATTTTCATAAAACTCTAAAAAATGCAAACTAGTCTACAGTGACAGAAAGAAGATGAGTGATTGCTTAGAGATAGGGGACAGGGAAGGATAGGAAGAAGGCTTACATAGAAGACTTCCCTGGTGGTACAGTGGATAAAAATCCACCTGACAATGCAGGGGATACAGGTTCAATTCCTGGTCCAGGAAGATTCCACATATTGTAGAGCACCTAAGCCTGTGCGCCACAAGTACTGAGCCTGTGCTCTAGAGCCCACTTGCTGCAGCTACTGAGCCTGTGTGCCATGACTACTGAAGCTCTCATGCCCTAGAACCTGTGCTCTGGCAGCAAAATGCCACAATAAGAAGCCTGCACACCACAATGAAGGATAGCTCCCACTTGCCACAATTTTAAGTTTTAAAGCCAGCTCATTCTGAAGGCTTTATCTGGACACGATATTAAAAATCAGATAGGCAGAAATTATAAGCAAGTCTTTGATGATTGTGGAGAAAGAAATGGCAACCCATTTCACTATTTTTGCCGGAGAACCCCATGGACAGAGGAACCTGGCAGGCTACAGTCCATGAGGGCCACAAAACGGTCAGACATGACTTAAGCACTGAACAACTTTAATGACTGACGCCAAACTACAACAATTCTTTCAGAAAAAAAGTCCAGGCCCAAATAATCTATTCCATGATCAATAACAAGCAAATAGTAGTAAACAAACAAAAAATGCAAATAAAGACACACAAATCTGTCATCATTGCAAATACTCTGTTTTTGAAGATGGGCAAGTCCTAGGGAGAAAGGTACCAGACTTCAAAGCAGAAATTCTGAGCTAAATTTTGATTCAGCCTCATGGTATCAACTTCAGCAGTGAAGTAGGGGAGAAGGATGGAAAGATTACATTAGCTAATAAAACGAAAAACATAATTTCTGACTTACTTCACTTAGGATGATATTCTCTAGGTTCATCCATGGTACTGTAAATGGCAATATACTTTTTTATGTTGATCAATACACATGTATGTACTAATATATATATAGCACATATATATGTATTATCATATATACTTATATCACTTCTTAAACCAATTATCTGTTGATGGGCACTCAGGTTGTTTCTGTGTCTCGGCTATTTTATATAGTGCTGCTATGAACACTGGGATGCATGAATCTTTTTGAAACAGAGTTTTAATCTTTTCAGGATATATGCCCAGGAGTGAGATCAATGGATCTTCTTTCAGTTTTTAAGGAAACTCCATACTGTCTTCTATTGTGGTTGTACCAATTTACATTGCCATCAACAGTCATGATTCCCTTTTCTCCATACCCTCTCCAGCTTTTATCATTTGCAGACTTTTTGATGATAGCCATTCTGACAGATGGAAAGTGATACCTCATTGTGGTTTTGATTTTCATCTCTCTAATAAGTAGTGATTATTAGAGCATCTTTTCATGTGCCTGTTGGCCACTGGTATGTCTTCTTTGGAGAGATGTCTATTTAGGTCTTCTGCCTGTATTTTACTTAGGTTATTGAGTTGAATGAGCTGTTTGCTATTTTGGATATTAACCTCCTGTTTACCATATCATTTCCAAATATTTTTTCCCATTCTGTACGTTGTTTTTGATTTGTAGTTTCCTTTGCCGAATTGCCAAATTTCTTTTCCAAAGATTGCTTCCTTTTAAATTTTATTAGGTCCCCTTTGTTTATTTTTGTTTTTATTTATTTTGCCTTGGGACACTGACATAAAAAAATATTGCTGTGATTTATGTCAGAGAATGTATTGCCTATGTTCTCTTCTAGTTTTATGACGTCATGTACTATATTTAAGTCCTTAAGTCACTCTGACTTAATTTTTGTGTATAGTGTGAGGGAGTGTTTTAACTTAGTGCTGATTTACACGTTGTTGTCTAGCTTGCCCAACACCACTGAACAGACTTTCTTTTCACCATTGTATAGTCTTGCCTCCTTTGTCACAGACTGACTGTAAGTGTGTGACTTTATTTTGAGGCTCTCTATTCTGTTCCATTAAGCTAAATGTATGTTTTTAGGCACTACCACAGTGTTTGCACTCTGCAGTTTTGTAGTATTAAGTGTGGAAGGGTTATGCCTCCAGCTTAGTTCTTTTTCCTCAGGAGTGCTTTGGAAATTCTGGGTCTTTTGTGGTTCCATATAAATTTTAGGAATATTTGTTCTGGTTCTGTGAAAAAATGTCATAGGTATTTTGATAGAGATTACATTAAATCTGTAGATAGCTTTGGGAAGTATGGTCATTTTAACAATGCAATCAATGAGCATGGCTATCTTTCCATTTCTTTGAATAACCTTCAGTTTCCCTTATCATTGTTTGATAGTTTTTAGTATGTAGGTCTTTCACTACCTTGACAAAGTTTCTTCCCAGGTTTTTTAAATTTACAATGGAATTGGTTCTTTGCTTTCTTTGCCTGGTATTTCATTGTTAGTGTAAAGATATGCCACAATTTCTGTATATTATTATTGTATCCTGCTACCTTGATGAATTCATTTATTGTTTGCAAAGGTTTTTGTGGGGAGACTTCAGGGTTCTCTCTATAGAGTACCATGTCATTTGCAAACAGTGACAGCGTTACCTCTTACCTTCCAATTTGGATACCTTTTATTTCTTTTTCTTGTCTGATTTCTATGGCTAGGACTTCTAATACTACATTGAATAGAAGTGGCAAGAGGGTAAGAGTAGGCATTCCTGTCTTGTTTCTGCCTTTAAAGGAAAGGTTTTCAGTTTTGAGTATTATGTTGGCTATGTGGTTGGCATAAATGACTTTTAATATGTTGAGGTATATTCACTCTATACCTCTTCTGTAAGAGTTTTTATCATGAATGAATGTTGAATTTTGTCAAGTGTTTCTTCTTTTCCTATTGAGATGATCATGTGGGTTTTGTCTTTCCTTTTGTTAATGTGGTGCATCATACTGATTAATTTGCGTATGTTGAACCATCCTTGAGACCCTGGAATGAATCCAACTTGATCACGGTGTATGATCCTTTGTGTGTGTTGTTGGATTTGGTTTGGTAACATTTTTGTTGAGAAATTTTGCATCTATATTCATCAAAAATACTGGCTTGTAACATTCTTTTTTGTGGGGTCTTTGTCTAGTGAACTCCAGGAGTTGGTGATGGACAGGGAGGCCTGGCGTGCTGTGATTCATGGGGTCGTGGAGAGTCGGACACGACTGAGTGACTGAACTGACTGACTGACTGACTGTCTAGTTTTGGTACCAGGGTGATGGTGGCTTCAAAGAGTGAATTTGTGAGTGTTCCCTCCTCTTGAACTTTTTGGAATAGTTTGAGGTCAGGTATAAATCCTTTGTATGTTTGGTAGAATTCCCCAATGAAGCCATCTAGTTCTGGACTATGTTTTCAAGGAATTTTTTTTTGTTATAGAATTTATTTCACAACTAGTGCTTCTTCCCTCAATTTTGGTAGGCTTTGTTTCCAGAAACTTGTCCATTTCTTATAGCCTGCCCAATCTGTTGGTACATAACTGTTCATAGTATTCTTTTATGTATTTCTGCGGTATTGGTTGCTAATTTTCCACCTACATTTCTTATTTTGTTCATTTGGATCTTCTCTCTTTTTTTGTTGGAGCGCCTGGCTAAAGGTTTATGACAAACTTACTTTAGAATTCAATATCAAGAAACAGTTTTTTTAGACCAACTGACAATGCATTCAACTGTCAAGACCTAAGAAGTATATACCCAGTTATTCTTTGCCCTGAATACAAGAAAGTTTAGACTAAACTTCAAGCTTGATTATGAGAATTATGCTAACTAAAGTTTCTAAATTAGGACTTTTCTATTTCTCCTTTCAATTTTTAACTTTATATCTTAATCAGTTCTATTATATGACTTTCATTGAAAACTAAATTCTTTTTTTTTTTTGAGACTGGTTCACCTTTATTTATATTTTATATATTTATTTATATATCTTTTTTTAAACTTTATTTTCTTTCTTTATTTTTTATTGGAGGCTAATTATTTTACAATATTATATTGATTGGTTTTGCCATACATTGACATGAATCCGCCCCGGGTGTACATGAGTTCCCCCTCCCGAAGCCCCCTCCCACCTCCCTCCTCCCCTTATCCTCCCTCTGGGTCATCCCCGCATACCAGCCCCAAGCATCCTGTAACGTGCATCGACCCTGAACTGGCGATTCATTTCACATATGATAATATACATGTTTCAATGCCATTCTCCCAAACCATCCCACCCTCACCCTCTCCCACAGAGTCCCAAAGACTGTTCTATACATCTATGTCTCTTTTGCTGTCTTGTATACAGGGTTATCATTTGCATCTTTCTAAATTCCATATATATGCATTAGTATACTGTATTGATGTTTTTCTTTCTGGCTTACTTCACTCTGTATAATAGGCTCTAGTTTCATCCACCTCATTAGAACTGATTCAAATGCATTCTTTTTAATGGCTGTGTAATACTCCATTGTGTATATGTACCAAAGCTTTCTTATCCATTCGTCTGCAGATAGATATCTAGGTTGCTTCCATGTTCTGACTATTATAAACAGTGCTGCAATGAACATTGGAGTACATGTGTCTCTTTCAGTTCTGGTTTCCTCGGCGTGTATGCCCAGGAGTGTGATTGCTGGATCATATGGCAGTTCTATTTCCAGTTTTTTGAGGAATCTCCACACTGTTCTCCATAGTGGCTGTCCCAGTGTGCATTCCCACTAACAGTGTAAGAGGGTTCCTTTCTCTCCACACCCTCTCCAGCATTTATTGCATGTAGACTTTTGGATAGCAGTCATTCTGACTGGTGTGAAATGGTATCTCATTGTGGTTTTGATTTGCATTTCTCTGATTATAGGGATGTTGAGCATTTTTTCATGTGTTTGTTAGCCATCTTTATGTCTTCTTTGGAGAAATATCTGTTTAGTTCTTTGGTCCATTTTTTGATTGGGTCATTTATTTTTCTGGGATTGAGCTGCAGGAGCTGCTTGTATATTTTGGAGATTAATCCTTTATCAGTTGCTTCATTTGCTATTATTTTCTCCCATTCTGAAGGCTGTCTTTCACCTTGCTTAGAGTTTCCTTTGCTGTGCAGAAGCTTTTGAATTTAATTAGGTCCCATTTGTTTATTTTTGCTTTTATTTCCAATATTCTGGGAGGTGGGTCTTGGAGGATCCTGCTGTGATTTATGTCGGAAAGTGTTTTGCCTACGTTCTCCTCTAGGAGTTTTATAGAATCTGGTCTTACATTTAGCTCTCTAATCCATTTTGAGTTTATTTTGGTGTATGGTGTTAGGAAGTGTTCTAGTTTCATTCTTTTACAAGTGGCTGACCAGTTTTCCCTGCACCACTTGTTAAAGAGGCTGTCTTTTGTCCATTTTATATTCTTGCCTCCTTTGTCAAAGATAAGGTGTCCATAGGTGTGTGGATTTATCTCTGGGCTTTCTATTTTGTTCCATTGATCTATATTTCTGTCCTTATGCCAGTACCATACTGTCTTGATGACTGTGGCTTTGTAGTAGAGCCTGAAGTTCGGCAGGTTAATTCCCCCGGTTCCATTCTTCTTCCTCAAGATTGCTTTGGCTATTCAAGGTTTTTTGTAATTCCATACAAATTGTGAGATTATTTGTTCTAGTTCTGTGAAAAATATCTTTGGTAGCTTGACAGGGATTGCATTGAATGTATAAATTACTTTGGGTAGGATACTCATTTTTACAATATTTATTCTTCCAATCCACGAACACGGTATATTTCTCCATCTATTAGTGTCCTCTTTGATTACTTTCACTAGTGTTTTATAGTTTTCTATGTACAAGTCTTTTGTTTCCTTAGGTAGATATATTCCTAAGTATTTAATTCTTTTCGTTGCAACAGTGAATGGAATAGTTTCCTTAATTTCTCTTTCTAGTTTCTCATTATTAGTGGATAGGAATGCAAGGGATTTCTGTGTGTTGATTTTATATCCTGCAACTTCACTATATTCACTGATTAGCTCTAGTAGTTTTCTGGTAGAGTCTTTAGGATTTTCTGTGTAGAGGATGATGTCATCAGTGAACAGTGAAAGTTTTACTTCTTCTTTTCCAATTTGTATTCTTTTTATGTCTTTTTCTGCTCTGATTGCTGAAGGCAAAACTTCCAGAACTATGTTGAATAGTAGTGGTGAGAGTGGGCACCCTTGTCTTGTTCCTGACTTTAGGGGAAATGCTTTCAGTTTTTCACCATTGAGGATAATGTTTGCTGTGGGTTTGTCATATACAGCTTTTATTATGTTGAGGTATGTCCCTTCTATTCCCACTTTCTGGAGGGTTTTTATCATAAATGGATGTTGAATTTTGTCGAAGGCTTTCTCTGCATCTATTGAGATAATCATATGATTTTTATTTTGCAGTTTGTTAATGTGGTGTATTACGTTGATTGATTTGCGGATATTGAAGAATCCTTGCATTCCTGGGATACTAGAATTTTGTTAAGGATTTTTGCATCTATGTTCATCAGTGATATTGGCCTGTAGTTTTCTTTTTTTGTGGGATCTTTACCAGGTTTTGGGATTAGGGTGATGGTGGCCTCATAGAATGAGTTTGGAAGTTTCCCTTCCTCAGCAATTTTCCAGAAGAGTTTGAGTAGAATAGGTGTTAGCTCTTCTCTAAATTTTTGGTAGAATTCAGTGGTGAAGCCATCTGGACCTGGGCTTTTGTTTGCTGGAAGATTTTTGATTACAGCCTCTAGTGATGGGTCTGTTCAGATTTTCTATTTCTTCCTGGTTCAGTTTTGGAAAGTTGTACTTTTCTAGGAATTTGTCCATTTCTTCCAGGTTATTCATTTTATTTCCATATAGTTGCTGATAGTATTCTCTAATAATCCTTTGTATTTCTGTGTTGTCGGTTGTGATCTCTCCATTTTCGTTTCTAATTTTATTGATTTGGTTCTTCTCCCTTTGTTTCTTGATGAGTCTGGCTAGTGGTTTGTCAATGTTATTTACCTTCTCAAAGAACCAGCTTTTGGCTTTGTTGATTTTTGCTATGGTCTCTTTTGTTTCTTTTGCATTAATCTCTGCCCTAATTTTTACCATTTTTTTCCTTCTACTGACCCTGGGGTTCTTCATTTCTTCCTTTTCTAGTGCTTTAGATGTAGAGTTAGGTTATTCAGTTGACTTTTTTCTTGTTTCTTGAGGTGTGCCAGTATTGCTATGAACTTCCCCCTTAGCACTGCTTTTACAGTGTCCCACAGGTTTTGCATTGTTGTGTTTTCATTTTCATACATTTCTATGCATATTTTGATTTCTTCTATGATTTGTTCATTATTCAGCAGTGTGTTGTTCAGCCTCCATATGTTGGCATTAGTTTTTCTCCTGTAATTGAGATCTAATCTTACTGCATTGTGGTCAGAAAAGATGCTTGGAATGATTTCAATTTTTTTGAATTTACCAAGGCTAGATTTATGGCCCAGGATGTGATCTATCCTGGAAAAGGTTCCGTGTGCACTTGAGAAAAAGGTGAAAGTCATTGTTTTGGGGTGAAATGTCCTATAGATATCTATTAGGTCTAACTGATCCATTGTATCATTTAAAGTTTGTGTTTCCGTGTTAATTTTCTGTTTAGTTGATCTATCCATAGATGTAAGTGGGGTATTAAAATCTCCCACTATTATTGCATTGTTGTTAATTTCCCCTTTCATCCGTTCAGTTCAGTTCAGTTCAGTCGCTCAGTCGTGTCCGACTCTCTGCGACTTGTCTTACATATTGCGGTGCTCCTATGTTGGGTGCATAAATATTTATAATTGTTATATCTTCTTCTTGGATTGATCCTTTGATCATTATATAGTTTCCTTCTTTGTCTCTTTTCACAGCCTTTGTTTTAAAGTCTATTTTATCTGATATGAGTATTGCTATTCCTGCTTTCTTTTGGTTTCTATTTGCATGGAATATCTTTTTCCAGCCCTTCACTTTTAGTCTGTATGTGTCCCTTGTTTTGAGGTGGGTCTCTTGTCGACAACATATATAGGGGTCCTGTGTTTGTATCCATTCAGCCAGCCTTTGTCTTTTGGTTGGGGCATTCAACCCATTTACGTTTAGGGTAATTATTGATAAGTATGATCCCGTTGCCATTTTCTTTATTGCTTTGGGTTCGAGTTTATACACCCTTTCTGTTATTCCTGTCTAGAGAAGATCCTTTAGCATTTGTTGGAGAGCTGGTTTGGTGATGCTGAATTCTCTCAGCTTTTGCTTGTCTGTAAAGCTTTTGATTTCTCCTACATATTTGAATGAGATCCTTGCTGGGTACAGTAATCTGGGCTGTAGGTTATTTTCTTTCATCACTTTAAGTATGTCTTGCCATTTCCTCCTGGCCTGAAGAGTTTCTGTTGAAAGATCAACTGTTATCCTTATGAGAATCCCCTTTGTGTCATTTGCTGCTTTTCCCTTGCTGCTTTTTAATATTTGTTCTTTGTGTTTGATCTTTGTTAATTTGATTAATATGTGTCTTGGAGTATTTCACCTTGGGTTTATCCTGTTGGGGACTCTCTGGGTTTCTTGGACTTGGGTGATTATTTCTTTCCCCATTTGAGGGAAGTTTTCAACTATTATCTCCTCAAGTATTCTCTCATGGTCTTTCTTTTTGTCTTCTTCTTCTGGGACTCCTATGATTCGAATGTTGGAGTGTTTAACATTGTCCCAGAGGTCTCTAATATTGTCCTCATTTCTTTTAATTCGTTTTTCTTTTTTCCTCTCTGTTTCATTTATTTCTACAATTCTATCTTCTAGCTCGCTTATCCTGTCTTCTGCCTCTGTTATTCTACTGTTTGTTCCCTCCAGAGTGTTTCTGATCTCATCTATTGCATTTTTCATTGTATATTGACTCTTTTTTATTTCCTCTAAGTCCTTATTAAACCTTTCTTCCATCTTCTCAATCCTTTTCTCCAGGTTATTTATCTGTAACTCCATTTTGCTTTCAAGATTTTGAATCATTTTCACCATCAAAATTTGAAATTCTTTATCAGGTAGATTCCCTATATCTTCCTCTTTTGTTTGTGTTGGTGGGCATTTATCTTGTTCCTTTACTTGCTGGGTCTGCCTCTTCATCTTGCTTATATTGCTTTGCTTGGGGTGGCCTTTCCCTCTTCTGGCAGTTTGTGGATTTCTCTTTATTACGTAGTTTCCTCACTGTGTGTGGGGTTGGAAGGGTGACTTGTCAAGGTTCCCTGGTTAGTGAAGCTTGTGTCGGTGTTCTGGTGGGTGGAACTGGGTTTCTTCTCTCTGGAGTGCAATGAAGTGTCCAGTAATGACTTATGAGATGTTAGTGGGTTTGGAGTGACTTTGGGCAGCCTGTATATTGAAGCTCAGGGCTATTTTCCTGTGTTGCTGGAGAATTTGCGTGGTATGTCTTGCTCTGGAACTTGTTGACCCTTGGGTGGTGCTTGGTTTTAGTGTAGGTATGGACGTGTTTGATGAGCTCCTATCAATTAATGTTCCCTGGAGTCAGGAGTTCTCTGGTGTTCTCAGGATTCGGGCTTAAGCCTCTTACCTCTGGTTTTTGGTCTTATTCTTGGAGTAGCCTCTAGACTTCTCTATCTGTCATTTCCAAGATGGTTCCCTCTGTTTTAGCTTCTGTTTACTGGTCTCTTCAGTGTCTAATTTCCGCCCTGACACTAGGGTGCGGGTGGACACTTTTTAAGGCTCAGTTGTTCAGTCCTGTTCTGGGAAGGGAGGAACACTGCAGACAAATATCTCTGGCGTCTGTGGGGAGTGCTCGCAGCATCTCGGCCACACTGGGTTTGCCCCCGCTCACAGCGTGTGTGCTGTCCCAGTCTACACTGCACAGGCTCTAGTTTGCTCTGCTGGGAATTGTCCGAGGATGGCACTGGGTTGTATGCACTTCCCAGGTCTGAGCGGCTCAAGTTCAGGTTCTCGGGTACTCCACAAAGGCGCAGACTTGGTTGGGCCTGCATTTTGTGCCTTCCCCGGTCCAAGCAGCTCAGGTGACCAGGTGTTTGGCAAGCATGGTTGCTGTGACTTATCGCCTCCCCAGTCTCTGCCACTCGGTTTTCTGGGTGTACAATCGGTGCACCTTCTCAGGTGGATATCCACCAGCCTGAGCCCAAGAAGTCTTGATTAGCAAGGAAGCCTGCCTGCAGTTTGGTGTCGGATGCCTTTCTGGGGCTGTGGTTGCCCCCTCCAGCTCTGGCTGCCCTCCCTTGCCTGTCTCAGTGGGGGGATCCCCATCCGCAGTCGACTCGCTCAGTCCTTTGTTCTGTGAGGGAGGCTGGTGGAGTCTTAGGTTAAAGTTTTCCGCCTTTTTGTGGGGAAGCTATCCCAGTCTGCTTTGCTATCCCCAGTTAGATCTTTCAGATTGTTCTCGCGGCATTCAAGCCCAGTCCTCTCACTAAGCAGTTCAGCTGGCTCCTCCCTGCCCAGCCCCCGCTTGCTAAAGGTGTCTGCACTGCTTCTCTGTTGGGAGTTACCATTTGGCGGGTAATCTGTGGGTTTTAATTATTTCTTTCTTTTTCCTCCCGGTTATGTGGCCCTCTGAGGTTCCAAGGCTCGCCACAGATTCGCCAGTGAGAGTGTTTCCTGGTGTTTGGAAACTTCTTTTTAAAACCTCCCTTCCTGAGATGGAGCTCAGTCCTTACTTCTTTTGTCTCTCTTTTTATCTTTTATGTTTTTTCCTACCTCCTTTCGAAGACAATGGGCTGCTTTTCTGGGTGCCTGATGTCCTCTGCCAGCATTCAGAAGTTGTTTTTTGGACTTTACTCTGCGTTCAAATGTTCTTTTGATGAATTTGTAGGGGAGAGAGTGATCTCGCCATCCTGTTCCTCTGCCATCTTGTTCTAGTCTCTGAAAACTAAATTCTTTCTGAAATTAAAAAAGTCATACATTTCTTAAATTCATTAGAACTTTGTTAGTGCTTCAAAAAGCGTTCCATACTGTTGACTTTTGTGTCCCTGGGCACTTTAAAATTGATCCTTAAATTCTTCTTACAGCTTAGTACCCAATAGGGATAGAACTGTGAATGGTTCATATTACAATTTGAAGAATTACCACACAATAAGAATGGAATTTATTAATTCCATAATTATTTACTGAGCACCTACCATGTGCCAGACACATTCT
Organism: Moschus berezovskii; assembly: GCF_049115385.1. Classification (NCBI taxonomy): domain Eukaryota; kingdom Metazoa; phylum Chordata; class Mammalia; order Artiodactyla; family Moschidae; genus Moschus; species Moschus berezovskii. The sequence continues at coordinate 25,909,638 of NC_142463.1, read as the reverse complement.
GAAGCCAATGATACTGTGATGAAAAAGATGAGGGTCCTGGGACTCATATTTTAGTAAGAGAGGACAAAGTATAAACACATAAGCAAATAAGATACTTTTAGAGAGTAATAAAGATCTTAAAGAAATCACCAAAGAATGAGTTGGAAATTGGAAAGGATATCTCAAGATAACGTGTATTTTTGTACTATCATCCATAAAAATATCTGAATTGTCAATTTAAAAGGGATATTACCTATATTTGTCATCAGTTCAATTACCGAGGGGACTTTAAAAAAAAAAACAATGCTAGGGAGTTTTTTTAAGGATTTAGAAGTAGAAAATGTTGAACATTATTAGAGCATCAAAATAACATAAGCAGTTATGTTATTTAAGTTCATTATACAAACAACAGAGAAGTCTGTTGACTTTCACTACAGATAGCCTTCTATTGGGCTTCCCTGGTGGCTCAGGTGGTAAAGAATCTGCCTGCAATGCAGGAGACCCGGGTTCAATCCCTGGGTTGGGAAGTTCAGTTCACTTCAGTCACTCAGTCATGTCCGACTCTCTGTGACCCCATGAATCACAGCATGCCAGGCCTCCCTGTCCATTACCAACTCCCGGAGTTCACCCAAACTCATGTCCATCGAGTAGGTGATGCATCCAGCCATCTCATCCTCTATTGTCCCCTTCTCCTCCTACCCCCAATCCCTCCCAGCATCAGGGTCTTTTCCAATGAGTCAACTCTTTGCATGAGGTGGCCAAAATATTGGAGTTTCAGCCTCAGCATTAGCCCTTCCAATGAACACCCAGGACTGATCTCCTTTAGAATGGACTGGTTGGATCTCCTTGCAGTCCAAGGGACTCTCAAGAGTCTTCTCCAACACCACAGTTCCAAAGCATCAATTCTTCGGCGATCAGCCCTCTTCACAGTCCAACTCTCACATCCCTACATGACCACTGGAAAAACCATAGCCTTGACTAGACGGACCTTGGTTGGCAAAGTAATGTCTCTGCTTTTTAATATGCTATCCAGGTTGGTCATAACTTTCCTTCCAAGGAGTAAGTGGAAACCCACCCAAAAGCCCTGAGATTCCAGTACCAGCGATAGTGATAGAATACCAACAGAGTGAAGTATGTGTGACTGACACATCATATATGCTTATTATACCAAATAACTGAAGAGAAGATGAACTTAAGTCAGAAATTAATGGATGCATAAGCTAAGAGTAAGTATAAAGGAAGAGGGACTCAAATGCTTACAAATCAAGAGGGAACTCCAAATTCTAACCAGAGGAGCAATCACAGCTGCTGTCTGGGCACAGACAACAAAACCACAGTATAAGATAAGTGCTGAGCCAGACTAGAGAGTCACAAGGGCATTCTTTTTTTATTTTTTAATTGAAGTATCATTGACATACAATATTATAATAGTTTCAGGTGTGTAATACAGTGATTCAACATTTATACCGTATGAAATTATCACCATAATAAATCTAGTAACCATCTGTCATCATACAAAGTTACTGCAGTATTATTGACTATATTCCCTAAGCTGTATATTACATCTCCATGACTCATTTATTTTATAACTACAAGTTTGTACCTGCCAATCCCCTTCACCTATTACACCCAACCATCTCCCCCCACTCCCTTCTGGGGACCTCCAAATGTTCCCTGTATTTATAACTCTGTTTCTTATTTTAGCTTGTTCAGTTACTTTCTTTTCCAGATTCCACATATAAGTGAGATCATATGGTATTTATCACCTAGAACCAGACATCCTGGAATGCGAAGTCAAGTGGGCCTTAGGAAGCATCACTATGAACAAAGCTAGTGGAGGTTATGGAATTTCACTTGAGCTATTTCAAACCCTAAAAGATGATGCTGTGAAAATGCTGCACTCAATATGCCAGCAAATTTGGAAAACTCAGCAGTGGCCACAGGACTGGAAAAGGTCAGTTTTCATTTCAATCCCAAAGAAAGGCAAGGACAAAGAATGCTCAAACTACTGCACAATTACACTCATCTCATACACCAGCAAAGTAATGCTCTAAATTCTCCAACTCAGGCTTCAACAGTACATGAACCAAGAACTTCCAGATGTTCAAGCTGGATTTGGAAAATGCAGAGGAACCAGAGATCAAATTGCCAACATCCGTTGGATCACTAAAAAAGCAAGAGAGTTACAGAAAAACATTTCCTTATACTTTATTGACTAAGCCAAAGCCTTTGACTGTGTGGATCACAACAAATTATGGAAAATTCTTTAAGAGATGGGAATACCAGACCACCTTACCTGCCTCCTGAGAAATCTGCATGCAGGTCAAGAAGCAACAGTTAGAACTGGACATGGAACAACAGAATGGTTCCAAGTTGGGAAAGGAGTACGTCAAGGTTGTATATCATCACCCTGCTTATTTAACTTCCATGCAGAGTACATCATGAGAAATGCTGGGCTGGATGAAGCACAAGCTGGAATCAAAATTGCTGGGAGAAATATCAATAACCTCAGATATGCAGATGACACGACTCTTACAGCAGAAAGCAAAGAAGAACTAAAGAGCCTCTTAATGAAAGTGAAAGAGGAGAGTGAAAGAGGAGAGTGAAAAAGTTGGCTTAAAACTCAACATTCAGAATAGATGGGGAAACAATGGAACCAGTGACAGACTTTATTTTCTTGGGCTCCTAAACCACTGCATATGGTAACTGCAGCCACGAAATTAAAAGACTCTTGCTCCTTGGAAGAAAAAGCTATGACCAACCTAGACAGCATATTAAAAAGCAGAGACATTACTTTTGCCAACATAGGTCTGTCTAGTCAAAGCTATGGTTTTCCAGTAGTCATGTATGGAAGTGCAAGTTGGACGATAAAGAAAGCTGAGTGCTGAAGAATCGATGCTTTTGAACTGTGATGTTGGAGAAGACTACTGAGAGACCCTTGGACTGCAAGATCAAACCAGTTCATCCTAAAGGAAATCAGTCCTGAATATTCACTGGAAGGACTGATGCTGAAGCTGAAACTCTAATACTTTGGCCACCTGATGCGAGGAACTGACACATTTGAAGAGACCCTGATGCTGGGAAAGATTGAAGGCAGGAGGAGAAGGGGATGACAGAGGATGAGATGGCTGGATGGCATCACCAACTCAATGGACATGAGTTTATGTAAACTCTGGGAGTTAGTGATAGACAGGGAGGCCCGGCATGCTGCAGTCCATGGGGTTGCAAAGAGTCGGACATGACTGAGTGACTGAACTGAACTGATATGGTATTTGTCTTTCTATATGACCTATACACTTAGCATAATACCCTCTACATCTATCCATGTTGCTGCAAATGGCAAGATTTCATTCTTTATGGTTGAGTAATACAAACCCACGTCTCTTGAGTTTCTTGCACCAGCAGGTGGATTCTTAACCACTAGCACCACTTGGGGCTTTCCAGGTGGTACAGTGGTAGGATTGATCCCTGGGTCAGGAAGATCTCATGGAGTAGGAAATAGCAGCCCGCTCCAGTATTCTTGCCTGGAAAATGCCATGGACAGAGAAGCTTGGCAGGCTACAGTCCATGGGGTTGCAAGAGTCAGACACAACTGAGCAGCATACATGGCATGTATATATACATACATATGTATATACAGATATACCACATCTTATCTATGCATTTAATAATGGGCGCTTAGGCTTCTTCCATATCTTGGCTATTATAAATAATGCTGAAATGAATTATAGGGGTACATATATCTTTTCAAATTAGGTTTTCATTTTCTTAACCAGAGCATTCTTATGGTATTTTTGAGATGAATAGTAATGTTAAGCATCTTTTCATTTACCTGTTGCCCATCTGTCTATCTTCTTTGGAAAAATGTCTGTTCAGATCCTCTGCCTATTTTTAACTTGTTTTTTTTTTTATGTTGAGTTGTATGAGTTCTTTGTATATTTTAGATTATTACCTCCCTTAACAGATACATTATTTGCAAATATCATCTCCCATTCAATAGGTGGACTTTTCATTTTGTTGATAGTTTCCTTTGCTGTATCTATACATATTCACACATATATATACATGTATGTGTGTATATACGTGTGTGAAAGCTTTTTAGTTCAATGTAGTCTCACTTATTTTTGTTTTTGTTTCTCTTGTTTGAGGGGATATATCCAAAAAAATTACTAAGACTGATGTCAAAAAGCTTGCTGCTAGAACTTCCCTGGTGTCTCAATGGGTAAGAATCCACCTGCCAATGAAAGGGACACAGGTTTGATCCCTCGTCCAGGAAGATTCCACGTGTCGTGGAGCAACTAAGCCTGCGAGCCACAACTACTGAGCTTGTGTGCTGCAACTACTGAAGCCTGCACGCGTAGAGCCTGTGCTCCACAAAAAGAGAAGCCACCACAATGAGAAGACTTCACACTACAATGAAGAGTAGCCCCCAACTCTTTGCAACTAGAGAAAGCCCATGCAAAAGCAAGGAAGACCTAGTGCAGCCACACAAAAAAATTTATAAGAAAGAGCTTACTGCTTATGTTTTCTTCTAGAGGTTTCATGGTTTCAGATCTTAAATTTCCTCTAAGATAAGGAAGAAGAGAAGGATTTCCATTCTCACTGCTTTTATTCAACATAGTATTGGCAGTCATAGCCATGTCAATTAGACAGAAAAAGAAATAAAAGAAATCCAAACTGAAAAGGAAGAAGTAAAACTGTAATTGTTTGCAGATGACCTGACTGTATACTTACTAATAGAAAATTCTAAAGAGGGCACCAGAAAACTACTAGAGCTCATCAATGAATCTGGTACAGATGCAGGATACAAAACTGACATATATGGGCCAAAGAACTAAACAGACATTTCTCCAAAGAAGACATAAAGATGGCTAATAAACACATGAAAAAATGCTCAACATCCCTCATCATCAGAGAAATGCAAATCAAAACCACAATGAGATACCATTTCACACCAGTCAGAATGGCTGCTATCCAAAAGTCTACATGCAATAAGTGCTGGAGAGGGTGTGGAGAGAAGGGAACCCTCTTACACTGTTGGTGGGAATGCAAACTAGTACAGCCACTATGGAGAACAGTGTGGAGATTCCTCAGAAAACTGGAAATAGAACTGCCATATGATCCAGCGATCGCACTCCTGGGCATACACACCGAGGAAACCAGAATTGAAAGAGACACATGTACTCCAATGTTCATTGCAGCACTGTTTATAATAGCCAGGACATGGAAGCAACCTAGATGTCCATCTGCAGATGAATGGATAAGAAAGCTTTGGTACATATACACAATGGAGTATTTCTCAGCCATCAAAAAGAATGCATTTGAATCAGTTTTAATGAGGTGGATGAAATTGGAGCCAATTATACAGAGTGAAGTAAGCCAGAAAGAAGAACATCAATACCGTATATTAACGCATATATATGGAATTTAGAAAAATGGTAACCTGAACCCTGTATAAGAGACTGCAAAAGAGACATAGGCATTTAGAACAGTCTTTGGGACTCTGTGGGAGAGGGTGAAGGTGGAATGATTGGAGACAATGGAATCGTAGCATGTATATTATCATAAGTGACCAGTCCAGGTTCGACGCATAAATTTTCCTCTGTTCAAAAAAAAAAACAAAACTGACATATATAGACATCTGTTGCATTTTTTATACTAATATTGAACTGTCAGAAACAGGAATTAAAGAAACAAGCCCATTTATAACTGCATCAAAAAGATAGTCAGATTTAACTAAAGAGGTAAAAGACCTGTACTCAGAAAACTGTAAGATGCTGAGGAAAGAAACTGAAGACAATACAAATAGAGGGAAAGATGTACCTTATTCAATCATTGGAAGAATTAATATCAACACTGTGATCTAGGCTTACCAATAGTTACTGTGAGAATTTCATCATCTGTGCTGCACTTCTTTTACTTAAGGTTCTGGAAGGAACAGACTTATAAAAATTCAATTTTGATGAACTACAAGAAGGCAAAGTGGTTGTCTGAGGAAGCTTCACAAATAGCTAAGGAAAGAAGAGAAGCAAAAGACAAGGGAGAAAGAGAAAGATATACCCAACTGAATGCAGAGTTCCAGAGAATATCCAGGACAGATAAGAAGGCCTTCTTAAATGAACAATGCAAAGAAACAGAGGAAAACAATAGAATGGGAAAGACTAGAGATCTCTTAAGAAAAAAAAAAAGTAGCTATCAAAGGAACATTTCATGCAAGGGTGGGAACAATAAAGGAAAGAAACAGGAAGGACCTAACAGAAGCAGAAGAGGTTAAGAACAGGTGGCAAGAGTACATGGAAGAACTATACAAAAAAGATCGTAATGACCTAAGTAAACGTGATGTTGTAGTCACTCACTTGGAGCCAAACATCCTGGAGTGTGAAGTCAAGTGGGCTTTAGGAAGCATTACTATGAACAAAGCTAGTGGAGGTGACAGAATTCTAGCTGAGCTATTTAAAATCCTAAAAGAGGATTCTGTTAAAGGGCTGTACTCAGTATGTCAGCAAATTTGGAAAACTCATCAGTGGCCACAGGATGGAAAAGGTCAGTTTTCATTCCAATCTCAAAGAAGGGCTATGCTGAAGAATGTTTAAACTACTGTATCAGTTCAGTTCAGTTCAGTTCAGTCGCTCAGTCGTGTCCGACTCTCCGCGACCCCATGAATCACAGCACGCCAGGCCTCCCTGTCCATCACCAACTCCCGGAGTTCACTCAAACTCATGTCCACAGAGTCGGTGATGCCATCCAGCCATCTCATTCTCGGTCGTCCCCTTCTCCTCCTGCCCCCAACCCTTCCCAGCATCAGAGTCTTTTCCAGTGAGTCAACTCGTCACATGAGGTAGCCAAAGTATTGCAGTTTCAGCTTTAGCATCAGTCCTTCCAATGAACACCCAGGGTTGATCTCCTTTAGAATGGACTGGTTGGACCTCCTTTCAGTAAAGGGACTCTCAAGAGTCCTCTCCAACACCACAGTTCAAAAGCATCAATTCTTCGGCGATCAGCTTTCTTCACAGTCCAACTCTCACATCCATACATGACCACGGGAAAAACCATAACCTTGACTAGACGGACCTTTGTTGGCAAAGTAATGTCTCTGCTTTTTAATATACTATCAAGGTTGGTCATAACTTTCCTTTCAAGGAGTAAGCGTCTTTTAATTTCATGGCTGCAATCAGCATCTGCAGTGATTTTGGAGCCCAAAAAAATAAAGTCTGATACTGTTTCCACTACTACTGTATAATTACACTCATTTCACATGCTAGCAAGGTAATGCTCAAAATCCTTCAAGCTAGGCTTGACGTATTTCCTTTCCAATTTTGAACTAGTCTGTTGTTTCATGTGCCACTCTAACTGTTGCCTTTTTACCTTAATACAGGTTACTCAGGAGACAGGTAAGATGGTCTGGTGTTCCCAACTCTTTAAGAATTTTCCACAGTTTGTTGTGATCCACACAGCCAAAAGCTATGTGCAGTCAATGAAGCAGAAGTAGATGTTTTTCTGGAACTCCCTTGCTTTCTCCATTGTACAATGAATGATGACAATTTGGTTTCTGGTTCCTCTGCCTCTTCAAAACCCAGCTTATACATCTGGAATTTCTTGGTTAATATAGTGCTAAAACTGGGGAAGATTCTTGAGAGTCCCTTGGACTGCAAGGAGATCCAACCAGTCCATTCTAAAGGAGATCAATCCTGGGTGTTCACTGGAAGGACTGATGCTAAAGCTGAAACTCCAATACTTTGGCCGCCTCATGCGAAGAGTTAACTCACTGGAAAAGACTCTGATGCTGGGAGGGATTGGGGTTGGGAGGAGACGGGGATGACAGAGAATGAGATGGCTGGATGGCATCACCGACTCAATGGACATGAGTTTGAGTGAACTCCGGGAGTTGGTGATGGAGAGGGAGGCCTGGCGTGCTGTGATTCATGGGGTCTCAAAGAGTCGGTCAAGACTGAGCGACTGAACTGAACTGAAAGCCTAGCTTGAAGGATTTTGAGTGCTAAAGAATTGGTGCTTTCAAATTGTGGTTCTGGAGAAGACTCTTGAGAGTACCTTGAACTTCAAGAAGATCAAACCAGTCAATCCTAAGGGAAATCAAACCTGAATATTTATTGGAAGGATTAATGCTGAATCTGAAGCTCCAATATTTTGCCCACCTGATATGAAGAGTTGACTCATTGGAAAAGGCCCTGATGTTGGGAAAAACTGAAGACAAAAGAAGGGTGTGGCAGAGGATGAGATGATTAACAGCATCACCGACTCAATGGACATAAGTTTGAGCAAACTTTGGGAGGTGATGGAGGACAGAGGAGCCTGGTGTGTTACAATTCATGGAGCTGCAAAGAACTGTACATGACTTACTGACTGATCAACAACAAATTCCATCTAATTAAAAAGTATGTAAAATTAATTATTAATTTTCTTACCTTGACTTTCAAGCATAAGATTTCTTAGTCTTTAAGTTTTAAATCCATCAGAAAAAAATGATATTTTACATCTGTGAAAAATCTCCCTGTGTTTCCCACTGAAGTTGCATTTCTGTAGTTAGAATATATTTATGAGAAGATGAAAATTTTCTAGCCCTAAGTAATATATTCAATATATTCAGGACTAATATATTCAATCTTATAGAAGGCTGTCATGATTTCTCTCATAAATGTACTAATTACTTTTTTTGAAAATATTTTTCTATTGTGGATAGTGGTAGGCATTCACCTTTATTTTTTTTTAATTCTTTTATTTTACATCTGGCCTTGCCATGTGGCATGGCATGTGGGATATTAGTTTCCCAATCAGGGATTGGAAATGTGAAGTCTTAACCACTGAACTGCCAGGGAAGTCCCCAATTTAAAATGTATTTGCATTATTTGAAAGTGATCTAGTAAAAAAATGCAATGTTGACTTTAGGTCACATACAGAAGACTCTTGAGAGTCCCTTGTACCGCAAGGAGATCCAACCAGTCCATTCTAAGGGAGATCGATCCTGGGTGTTCATTGGAGGGACTGATGCTGAAGCTGAAACTGCAATACTTTGGCCACCTCATGCGACGAGTTGACTCACTGGAAAAGATTCTGATGCTGGGAAAGGTTGGGGGCGGGAGGAGAAGGGGACGACCGAGAATGAGATGGCTGGATGGCATCACCGACTCTGTGGACATGAGTTTGAGTGTACTCCGGGAGTTGGTGAGGGACAGGGAGGCCTGGCGTGCTGTGATTCATGGGGTCGCGGAGAGTCGGACACGACTGAGTGACTGAACTGAACTGAACTGAACTGAACAGATGTACATGTTGCTTCTTTTCAAGAATATTTTTTTTTACTTTAGATACTGGTCTTTTTTGTGATTCATTCCTGCTACTTATAAATTTAAATATGTAAAATTTTTTATTCTTTTGTTATATTTTCCATTTGGCCTGTCTCCAGAGAAACCTGTATGCAGGTCAAGAAAAAACAGAAATGACATGGAACAATGAACTGGTTCAAAATTGGGAATGGAGCACATCAAGGCTGTATACTGTCACTCTGCTTATTTAACTTATATGCAGAGTATATCATGTGAAATGCAGACTGGATGAATTATAAGCTGGAATCAAGATTGCCAGGAGAAATAACAACAACCTCAAATATGCAGATGATACTACCCTAATGGCAGAAAGTGAAAGAGGAGCTAAAGAGCCTCTTGATGAAGGTGAAAGAGGACACTGAAACAGCTGGCTTAAAATTCCACATTCAAAAACTAAGATCATGGCATCCAGATGTGGAAAAATGGAAACAGTGGAAGATTTTATTTTGAGCTCCAAAATCACTGCAGACAGTGACTGCAGCCATGAAATTAAAAGACCCTTCCTCCTTGGAAGAAAAGCTATGACAAACCTAGACAGCATATTGAAAAGCAGAGACATCACTTTGCTGACAAAGGTTTGTATAGTCAAAGCTATGGTTTTTCCCGTAGTCATGTATGGTTGTGAGAGTTGGGCCATAAAGAAGGCTGAGCACCAAAGAATTGATGCTTTCGAATTATGATGCTGGAGAAGACTTTTGAGAGTCCCTTGGTAAGAAAGAAGATCAAACCAGTCAATCCTAAAAGAAATCAACCCTGAATATTCATTGGAAGGAATGATGCTGAAGTTCCAACACTTTGGCCATCTCTTTGTGAAGAGCCTGCTCATTGGAAAAGACTTTGATGCTGGGAAAGAATGAGGGGGACACAGGATGAGATGGTTGGATAGCATCACCGACTCAATGGACACGAGTTTGAGCAAACTCTGGGAGACAGTGAAGGATGGAAGCCTGGCATGCTGCAGTCCATGGGGTTGCAAAGAGTTAGACACCACTTAGTGACTGAACAACCATTTGGCCTTCAGTTCAGTTCAGTTCAGTTGCTCAGTCGTGTCCGACTCTCCGCGACCCCACGAATCACAGCATGCCAGGCCTCCCTGTCCATCACCAACTCCCAGAGTTCACTCAAACTCATGTCCACAGAGTCGGTGATGCCATCCAGCCATCTCATTCTGCGTTGTCCCCTTCTCCTCCCACCCCAAACCTTTCCCAGCATCAGAGTCTTTTCCAGTGAGTCAACTCATCGCATGATTATTTTGTTGATCTGGGTGAAATTCACTCAAAAGGTTCTGAAGATTCCATTATATGACTGTATTTAAATCTCATAATCTTTGCCAATTTAAATGAACATAGGAATTTTTTCTTGAACAAATTAATAAGCTGCTTCTCTCCTGCATTTTAAAATAAACCGAGTAACTGTTAGAAACTCTGTTTCTCACTTTATTACAAAGGATTATTGAATTACCTTGAGTATGCTTGGTTTATTACAATCAAACCTACATTTTCTGCAACTTGTTGACTCTTTTGAACTTAGGTTGATTTTCATTTAACAGAGGTTCATAAGGATGAAGAAGCTTTAATTTCCCTTTGCAATAAATTTGGGGATTAATTGAGAATTTATTGAGACTGAGAATACTGTCAATGTTTCAACAATTTATTAAACTATTTTAAAAACCATAATCCTCCATGACATGCTTTAAATAAAACACTGTGGGGTTCTTTCCTTTATTTTTCCTGTTTAACACACAAAAATTTAAATGCAGTGATTTAAATGAGTCATGTGGTTTCTATGTTCTGAAATTCTGATGAATTATATTTGAGTTAAGAAATTTTAGCAATGTTGTAAAATCACATTTTTTGGAAATTTGGAAAACAGCAGTGGCCATAGGACTGGAAAAAGTCAGTTTATATTCCAATCCCAAAGAAAGGCAATGCCAAAGAATGCCCAAACTACCACACAATTGCACTCATCTCACACGCTAGCAAAGTAATGCTTAAAATTCTCCAAGCCAGGCTTCAGCAATACGTGAACCGTGAAATTCCAGATGTTCAAGCTGGTTTTAGAAAAGGCAGAGGAACCAGAGATCAAATTGCCAACATCTGCTGGATTATCAAAAAAGCAAGAGAGTTCTAGAAAAACATCTATTTCTGCTTCATTGACTATGCCAAAGCCTTTGACTATGTGGATCACAATAAACTGTGGAAAATTCTGAAAGAGATGGGAATACCAGATCACCGGATCTGCCTCTTGAGAAACCTGTATGCAGGTCAGGAATCAACAGTTAGAACTCGACATGGAACAACAGACTGGTTCCAAATAGGAAAAGGAGTACGTCAAGGCTCTATATTGTCACCCAGGTTATTTAACTTATATTCAGAGTACATCATGAGGAATGCTGGGCTGGAGGAAGCACAAGCTGGAATCAAGATCGCTGGGAGAAATATCAATAACCTCATAAATGCAGATGACACCACCCTGATGGCAGAAAGTGAAGAACTAAAGAGCCTCTTGATGAAAGTGAAAGAGGAGAGTGGAAAAGTTGGCTTAAAGCTCAACATTCAGAAAACTAAGATCATGGCATCTGGTCCCACCACTTCACGGCAAATAGATGTGGAAACAGTGGCTGACTTTATTTTTTTGGGCTCCAAAATCACTGCAGATGCTGATTGCAGCCATGAAATTAAAAGATGCTTACTCCTTGGAAGGAAAGTTATGACCAACCTAGACAGCATATTAAAAAGCAGAGACATTACTTTGCCAACAACGGTCCGTCTAGTCAAGGCTATGGTTTTTCCTGTGGTCATGTATGGATGTGAGAGTTGGACTGTGAAGAAAGCTGAGCGCCAAAGAGCTGACTCTTTTGAACTGCGGTGTTGGAGAAGACTCTTGAGAGTCCCTTGGACTGCAAGGAGATCCAACCAGTCCATTCTAAAGGAGATCAGTCCTGGGTTTTCATTGGAAGGACTGATGCTGAAGCTGAAACTCCAATACTTTGGCCACCTGATGAGAAGAGCTGAGTCATCGGAAAAGACCCTGATGCTGGGAAAGATTGAGGGCAAGAGGAAAAGGGGACGATAGAGGATGAGATGGTTGGATGGCATCACTGACTCAATGGACATGGGTTTGGGTGGAATCTGGGAGCTGGTGACAGACAGGGAGGTCTGGTGTGTTGCAGTTCATGGGGTCACAAAGAGTTGGACACGACTGAGAGACTGAACTGAACTGAAAATCATTGTATCATTTTTGCTTTTAGTTTGAAATGATTGTTTTCATTGCTCTGAAAAGAGTAGGTTAAATTTAATACTGAGATGCTTTTTTATTCTCATAAGACTTTCTTAATGCAAATACCAACCATGTGTCAGAGCATATTGTTAATATTTATTAAGGTTAATTTTTTTTTAACTACATTCTTTCTTAGGTAAGTTTAAGATTCTTTCATAATATGTGATCTGATTCACATTGTATGTATTTCTTCAAACTCCTACAATTCCAAACAATATAATTTTTTCTGTTTAAGCTGAATTGAGTTTCATTTTTCATTTTTATCTTTTGTAAATAGGTATCTTAATTTCACTGATATTCTTTTTGCTTACCATATTAAATGAGAATTAATATATTTTCAAATGAAATTTTTGTTGCCAATTCTTGCCTTTGTTTCATATTTTCTGTTGAAATTTTGCATTTCTAACATTCATAAATTGTTTTTCTTCCCAGCCCTTTAATAAATTAAATTCTTTGAAGTGTGGCCTACTCTTAATTTGAAGATGGTAGCTGTCCAGTGTAAGTGGTTTAGTTCAGCACTGATATTGATACCCTTTTATATGACCTGAAAAGCATAGTATAATAGAACTATAATTAAGCAGATGTTTTAAATCACTTTGGTATTCAATATTAAATCATTTATTATTATGATTAAAATTACTTTGAAAAATTCTAAGAAGTACTAAAAAATATCATTAGAAAGAATATGTTGAAGAATGTACTAAGAAAACCAATTATAAAATGAAATTGCCTTTGATACTGTCAAAATGACTATATTACCCAAGGCAATCTAGATTCAGTGCAATCCCTATGAAATTACCAATGGCATTTTTTTGAAGATCTACAACAAAAAACCCTAAAATTTGTATGGAAACACAGAAGACCCTAGAGCCAAAGCAATCTTGAGAAAGGAAAGCAGAGCTGGAGAAATCAGGCATTCTGATTTCAAACTATATTGTAAAGCTACAGTAATCAAAAGCTACTGTTTTGATTACTGGCACAAATACAGATTTATAGATTAATGCAGGATAGAAATCTCAGAAATAAAACGCAAGTACGTATGGCCAGTTAATGTACAATGAAGGAAGCAAGAACACACGATGGAGAAAAGACAGCCTCATCAATAAGTGGTGCTTGAAAAAGACATGTAAAAGAATGAAATTAGAACATTCTGTACACCATATACAAAAATAAACTTAAAATGTATTGAAGACCTAAATGTAAGACTGAATACTATAAACCCTTAGAGGAAAACACAGGCAGAACACTCTCTGACATAAATCGCAGCAATAATATCTTTTTGGGTTCACCTTGCAGAGTAATAAAAATAAACAAATGGGACCTAATCAATCTTAAAAGCTTTTGCACAGCAAAGAAAACCATAAACAAAACAAAAAGACAACCAGAATGGGAGAAAATATTTGCAAATGATAAGAATTAATCTCAAAAATATATAAACAACCCACACAGCTTAACATAAAAAGTAAAACAATTAAAAAATGGGCAGAAGATCTAAATAGACATTTCTCCAGAGAAGACATACAGACAGCCAAAAAGCACATAAAGAGATGCTTACATTGCTAATTATTAGAGAAATACAAATAAAAGTTACAATGAAGTATCACTTCATGCAAGTCAGAATGGCCAACATCAAAGCCTACAAACAACAAATGCTGAAGGGGTGTGAGAAAAAGGCACTCTTCTACACTGCTGGTGAGAATGTAAACTGATATAGTTACTATGGAGAAGAGTATGCAGGTTCCTAAAAAAAAAACAAACAAAAAAAACAGAGCTACCATTGTTGTTGTCCAGTCATTAAGTCTTGTCTGACTCTTTGCAACCCCATGGACTGCAGCATGCCAGGCTTCCCTGTCCGTCACTGTCTCCCGGAGTTCGCTCAAACTCATAAACATTGATTTGGTGATGCCATCCAACCATCTCATTCTCTGTTGCCCCCTTCTCCTCCTACCTTCAATCTTTCCCAGTATCAGAGTCTTTTCCAATGAGCAGGCTCTTCACTTCAGGTGGCCAAAGTATTGGAGCTTCAGGATCAGTCCTTCCAATGAATATTTAGGGTTGATTTCCTTTAGGATTGACTGATTTGATCTCCCTGCAGTCCAAGGGACTCTCGAGAGTCTTCTCCAGCACTACAGTTGGAAAGTATCTTCTCTCTTCCTTCTGTACTATTTCTTTCCCATCTCTCTATTGATCTTTTCCCTTAACATATACATATACCAATCAAAAGTCCCTTCCATCTTCAAACTAAATAAAACCTTTATCATTCTTCACAGCCAAGCATCTTGGAAGTTTTTCGCTGTCACTACCCTGCTTTTTCACTTCCCAACTCACTCTAATATTACTTCTGCCCATACAATTCCTCCTAAGCTGCTCTCACTAATGTCAACATTGATCTCCACATTACCATGCCAATGGACACATTTCTTTCTTTTTAAAATTTATTTTAATTGGAGGCTATTTACTTTACAATACTGTGGTGGTTTTTGCCATACATTGACATGAATCAGCCAGAGGTGTACATGTGTCCCCCATCCTGAACGCCCTCCCACCACCCTCCCCATCCTGTCCCTCTCGGTTGTCCCAGTGCATCAGCTTTGAGTTCCTTGTTTCATGCATTAAACTTGGACTGGAGACGCATTTTACATATGGTAATATACATGTTTCAATGCTATTCTCTCAAATCATCCCACCCTCACCTTCTCCCACAGAGTCAAAAAAACTGTTCGTTATCTCTGTGTCTCTTCTGCTATCTCACATACAGGGTCATCGTTAACCATCTTTCTAAATTATATATATATGTGTTAATATACTGTATTGGTGCTTTTCTTTCTGACTTAATTCATTCTGTATAATAGGCTCCAGTTTCATCCACCTCATTAGAACTGATTCAAATGTGTTCTTTTTATTTATTTATTTTTTTATGGTTTTAATTTGTATTTTTTTTTATTTTATTTTTTTTATTTTTCCAATTTTATTTATTTATTTTTTTCAAGTTGAACAGACTAAATTTCTTTAAACAAACTTACTTATACTCCAGAGTCCTTTAAAAACTTAATAGCATTTATACATTGAAGGTATTTGATTTTCTTGTAACTAGCACTTCAAATGCAACAAGCATTTGAAGCAACAAGCATTTGACCCAACAAGTAAAACTTTCTACAGTTCATAACTTTTATAAATAAAATAAATTAAATGTACAGTGAATAAGTTCTCTGAAATATTTCAATATTTCTTCAGGTTTAGTAACATCGTAAAATACATTTCAACTAAAATTCACAAATCTAAAAACCTGTTAGGCATTTTTAGGCGTTTTAAGATGTAAATGAAGACCAATGTTACATCGTGATATGCCAGTTACAAATAGTACTTCAAATAGCAAATACTACAGTTTGTCCCAAACTTTAAAAACTATTCATGAACTCAACACTGAACTATTGATGGCTATGAGAATTGTTTCCTAGCCTTTTTGAAAATTTCAACCCATTTACGTTTAAGGTAATTATTGATAAGTACGATCCCGTAGCCATTTTCTTTATTGCTTTGGGTTCAAGTTTATACACTCTTTCTGTGTATCCTGCTATAGAAGATCCTTTAGCATTTGTTGGAGAGCTGGTTTGGTGATGCTGAATTCCCTCAGCTTTTGCTTGTCTGTAAAGCTTTTGATTTCTCCTTCATATTTGAATGAGATCCTTGCTGGGTATAGTAATCTGGGCTGTAGGGTATATTCTTTCATCACTTTAAGTATGTCTTGCCACTCCCTTCTGGCCTGAAGAGTTTCTGTTGAAAGATCAGCTGTTATCCTTATGGGAATCCCCTTATGTGTTATTTGCTGCTTTTCCCTTGCTGCTTTTAATATTTGTTCTTTGTGTTTGATCTTTGTTAATTTGATTAATATGTGTCTTGGAGTATTTCTCCTTGGGTTTATCCTGTTGGGGACTCTCTGGGTTTCTTGGACTTGGGTGATTATTTCTTTCCCCATTTGAGGGAAGTTTTCAACTATTATCTCCTCAAGTATTCTCTCATGGTCTTTCTTTTTGTCTTCTTCTTCTGGGACTCCTATGATTCGAATGTTGGAGTGTTTAACATTGTCCCAGAGGTCTCTAATATTGTCCTCATTTCTTTTAATTCATTTTTCTTTTTTCCTCTCTGTTTCATTTATTTCTACAATTCTATCTTCTAGCTCGCTTATCCTGTCTTCTGCCTCTGTTATTCTACTGTTTGTTCCCTCCAGAGTGTTTCTGATCTCATCTATTGCATTTTTCATTGTATATTGACTCTTTTTTATTTCCTCTAAGTCCTTATTAAACCTTTCTTCCATCTTCTCAATCCTTTTCTCCAGGTTATTTACCTGTAACTCCATTTTGCTTTCAAGATTTTGAATCATTTTCACCATCAAATTTTGAAAGTCTTTATCAGGTAAATTCCCTATATCTTCTTCTTTTGTTTGTGTTGGTGGGCAATTATCTTGTTCCTTTACTTGCTGGGTATTTCTCTGCCTCTTCATCTTGCTTATATTGCTTTGCTTGGGGTGGCCTTTCCCTCTTCTTGCAGTTTGTGGAGTTCTCTTTATTACGTAGTTTCTTTGCTGTGTGTGGGGTTGGACGGGTGACTTGTCCGGGTTCCCTGGTTAGGGAAGCATGTGTCGGTGTTCTGGTGGGTGGAGCTGGATTTCTTCTCTCTCCTTTAGAAGACAATGGGCTGCTTTTTGGGAGCCTGATGTCCTCTGCCAGTATTCAGAAGTTGTTTTGTGGACTTTACTCCGCGTTCAAATGTTCTTTTGATGAATTTGTGGGGGAGAAAGTGGTCTTGCCGTCTTATCCCTCTGCCATCTTGTTTCTTCCTCCCCAGAACACTGGATTCTTATATTCCACTTGGTCGTGGAGTATCTCTTCCCAGCTGCTCCAGCAAGGCGCAGCCGCTGTACCTTACCTTGGACGAGGGGTATCTCCTCAAGGCCGCGCCTCCTGCTTTGAATGTAGATCAGCTCCTCTCGGCCCTCCGGTGCCCAAGCAGCCACCGCCTCCTGAACGTGGTACAGCTCCTCTCGGCCACCGCCCTAACCCTGGGCACGGGGTAGCTCATCTCAGCCACGATTCTGCACGTGGTCGGTTGCGCCGGAGCCAGGCGTCTCCCGCGTCTGCGCCGCCGGAGCCGGGCGTCTCCCGCGTCTGCGCCGCCGGAGCCGGGCGTCTCCCGCGTCTGCACCTGCGCCGCCGGAGAAATGTGTTCTTTTTAATAGCTGAGTAATATTCCATTGTGTATATGTACCACAGCTTTCTTATCCATTCATCTACCGATGGACATCTAGGTTGTTTCCATGTCCTAGCTATTGTAAACAGTGCTGCAATGAACATTGGGGTACATGTGTCTGTTTCAATTCTGGTTTCTTCAGTGTGTATGCCCAGCAGTGGGATTGCTAGGTCGTATGGCAGATCTATTCTCAGTTTTTTAAGGGATCTCCACACTGTTCTCCATAGTGGCTGTCCTAGTGTGCATTCCCACCAACAGTGTAAGAGGGCTCCCTTTTTTCCACACCCTCTTCAGCATTTATTGTTTGTAGACTTTTTGATAGCAGCCATTCTAACTGGCGTGAGATGGTACCTCATTGTGATTTTGATTTGCATTTCTCTAATAATGAGTGATGTTGAGCATTTTTTCATGTGCTTGTTAGCCATCTGTATGTCTTCTTTGGAGAAGTGTCTGTTTAGTTTTTTGGCCCATTTTTTTATTGGTTTGTTTTTCTGGTATTGAGCTGTATGAACTATTTACACAAACAGAACAAAAAGTTCCATTCCATTTTTGATATTAATTGTTTGTCAGTTGTTTCATTTGCTATTATTTTCTCCCATTCTGAAGGCTGTCTTTTCACCTTGTTTCTAGTTTCCTTCATTGTGCAAAAGTTTTTAATTTTAATTAGGTCCCATTTGTTTATTTTTGCTTTTATTTCCATTACTCTGGAAGGTGGGTCATAGAGGATCTTGCTGTGAATTATGTCAGAGAGTGTTTTGCCTATGTTTTCCTCTAGGAGTTTTATAGTTTCTGGTCTTAGGTTTAGATCTTTAATCCATTCTGAGTTTATTTTTGTGTATGGTGTTAGAAAGTGTTCTAGTTTCATTCTTTTACAAGTGGCTGACCAGTTTTCCCAGCACCACTTGTTAAAGAGATTATCTTTTCTCCACTGTATATTTTTGCTTCCTTTGTCGAAGATAAGGTGTCCATAGGTGCATGGATTTATCTCTGGGCTTTCTATTTTGTTCCATTGATCTATATTTCTGTCTTTGTGCCAGTACCATACTGTCTTGATGACTGTGGCTTTGTAGTACAGTCTGAAGTCAGGCAGGTTGATTCCTCCAGTTCCATTCTTCTTTCTCAAGATTGCTATTCGAGGATTTTTGTATTTCCATACAAATTGTGAAATTATTTGTTCTGTTCCGTGAAAAATGCCATTGATAGCTCAATAGGGATTGCATTGAATTTATAGATTGCTTTGGGTAATATACTCATTTTAACTATATTGATTCTTCTGATCCATGAAGTATATACCATCCAAGATGGTATATTTCTCCATCTATTTGTGTCATCTTTTATATATTTCATCAGTGTTTTATAATTTTCTATCTATAGGTCTTTTGTTTCTTTAGGTAGATATATTCCTAAGTATTTTATTCTTTTGTCGCAATGGTGAATGGGGTTGTTTCCTTAATTTCTCTTTCTGTTTTCTCATTGTTAGTATATAGGAATGCAAGGGATTTCTGTGTATTAATTTTATATCCTGCAACTTTACTATATTCATTGATTGGCTCTAGTAATTTTCTGGTGGTATCTTTAGGGTATTCTATGGTGTCTTTAGGGGTTTTTTTTAGAGGATCATGTCATCTGCAACCAGGGAGAGTTTTACTTCTTCGTTTCCAATCTGGATTCCTTTTATTTCTTTTTCTGCTCTGATTGCTGTGGCCAAAACTTCCAAAACTATGTTGAATAGTAGTGATGAGAGTGGGCACCCTTGTCTTGCTCCTGACTGTAGGAGAAATGCTTTCAATTTTTCACCACTGAGGATAATGTTTGCTATGGGATTATCACATATGGTTTTCATTATGTTGAGGTATGGTCCTTCTATGCCTGCTTTCTGGAGAGTTTTTAGCATAAATGGATGTTGAATTTTGTCAAAGGCTTTCTCTGCACCTATTGAGATAATCAAACGATTTTTATCCTTCAATTTGTTAATGTGGTGTATCACATTGATTGATTTGCAAATATTGAAGAATCCTTGCATTCCTGGGATAAAGCCCACTTGGTCATGATGTATGATATTTTTTAATATGTTGTTGGATTCTGTTTGCTGGAATTTTGTTGAGGATTTTTGCATCTATGTTCATCAGTGATATTGGCCTGTAGTTCTCTTTTTTGTGTGTGGCATCTTTGTCTGGTTTGGTATTAGGGAGATGGTGGCCTCACAGAATGAGTATGGGAGTTTACCTTCTGCAATTTTCTGGAAGAGTTTGAGTAGGATAGGTGTTAGCTCCGGAGAAGGCAATGGCAAGCCACTCCAATACTATTGCCTAGAAAATCCCATGGATGGAGGAACCTGGTTGGCTGTAGTCCATGGGGTCGCTAAGGGTCGGACACAACTGAGCGACTTCATTTTCACTTTTCACTTTCACACATTGGAGAAGGAAATGGTAACCCACTCCAGTGTTCTTGCCTGGAGAATCCCAGGGACGGGGGAGCCTGGTGGGCTTCCGTCTATGGGGTCGCACAGAGTTGGACACAACTGAAGTGACTTAGCAGCTTAGCAGGTGTTAGTTCAGTTCAGTTCAGTTCAGTCGCTCAGTCGTGTCCGACTCTCCGCGACCCCATGAATCACAGCACGCCAGGGCTCCCTGTCCATCACCAACTCGCAGAGCTCACTCAGACTCAAGTCCAAAGAGTCGGTGATGCCATCCAGCCATCTCATCCTCGGTCGTAGCAGGTGTTAGCTCTACTCTAAATTTTTGGTAGAATTCACCTGTGAAGCTGTCTGGTCCTGGGTTTTTGTTTGTTGGAAGATTTTTTGTTGTTGTTGTCCGAGGTTTATTGAAAATATTACAGCACAGCATAAAGACTCAAACGGCTCCACACGGTGTTTTGAAGTTCATCCCAACTGTAGGCTGAGTGACCTGCAGGTTGGACAGACTGCCAAAGTCCAAGAGCTTCAGCATTTCCTTAGTGTCAGGATCTACTTCAATGATTTCCTGATCCAGGGCTGAGACCTCCGGCATGTAATTGTCTCTCCTCTCTCTCTCCTCCTCCTGCAGCTTGATGGAGATACCTCTCACCGGGCCTCTCTGAATCCGCTTCATCAGATGTGTGATGTAGCCTGCGATCTTATTGTGGAGTTTCTTGCTGGGAATAATGGCGATTTCCTTGCACACCCGCTTGTTGGTGTGGAAGTCATTGCCCAGGCGCGTGTAGTACTTCTCAATGATGACCCGGGCCGCCTTCTTTACGGTTTTGGTGTGAACGCAGCCCATGTTGGCGGGTCCTTGGTAAAAGAGGGAAGATTTTTTATTAGTTTCTATTTCTGTGCTTGGGCCTATTTCTGTGATGGCTCTGTTAAGATTTTCTATTTCTTCCTGGTTCAATTTTGAAAGTTTATACTTTTCTAAGAATTTGTCCATTTCTTCTAAACTGTCCATTTTATTGGCATATAGTTGCTGATAGTAGTCTCTTATGAGCCTTTGTATTTCTGTGTTAACTGTTGTGATTTTTCCATTTTCATTTCTAATTTTGTTGATTGGATTCTTCTCCTTTTTTTTCTTGATGAGTCTGGCTAATGGTTTGTCTATTTTATTTATCTACTCAAAGAACCAGCTTTTAGTTTTGTTGATTTTTGCTATAGTCTCCTTTGTTTCTTTTCATTTATTTCTGCCCCAATTTTATGATATCTTTCCTTTTGCTAATGCTAGGGTTCTTCATTTCTTCTTTTTCTAATTGCTTTAGGTGTAGAGTTAGGTTATTTATTTGATTTTTCTCTTGTTTCTTGAGGTAAGCTTGTAATTCTATGAACCTTCCCCTTAGCACTGCTTATACTGAATCCCATAGGTTTGGGGTTGTCGCATTTTCATTTTCTTTTGTTTCTATGCATATTTTGATTTCCTTTTTGATTTCTTCCATGATTTATTGGTTATTCAGAAGTGTGTTATTTAGCCTCCATATGTTTGTATTTTTAATAGTTTTTTCCTGTAGTTGACATCTAATCTTACTGCATTAGGATCAGAAGAGATGCTTGAAATTATTTTCAAATTTTTTGAATTTGCTAAGGCTAGATTTATGGCCCAGGATATGATCGATCCTGGAGGAGGTTCCATGCACACTTGAGGAAAAGGTGAAATTCATTGTTTTGGGGTGAAATGTCCTATAGATATTATTTGGGCCTAACTGGTCCATTGTATCATTTAAAGTTTGTGTTTCCTTGTTAATTTTCTGTTTGGTTGATCTATCCATAGGTGTGAGTGGGGTATTAAAGTCTCCCACTATTATTGTGTTACTGTTAATTTCCCCTTTCACACTTGTTTGCATTTGCCTTACATATTACAGTGCTCCTATGTTGGGTTCATATATACATTTATAATTGTCATATCTTCTTCTTGGATTGATCCTTTGATCATTATGTAGTGTCCTTTTTATCTCTTTTCATGGTCTTTACTTCAAAGTCTATTTTATCTAATATGAGTATTGCTACTCCTATTTTCTTTTGGTCTCCATTTGCATGAAGTATCTTTTTCCAGCCCTTCACTTTCAATCTGTATGTGTCCGTTGGTTTGAGGTGGGTCTCTTGTAGACAACATATATAAGGGTATCATTATTGTGTCCATTCAGCCAGTCTTTGTCTTTTGGTTGGGGCAATCAGCCCATTTACATTTAAGGTAATTATTGATAAGTATGGTCCCATTGTCATTTATTTTGTTTTGGGTTCGAATTTATAAACCTTTTCTGTGTTTCCTGTTTAGAGAAGATCCTTTAGCACTTGTTGGAGAGCTGGTTTGGTGGTGCTGAATTCTCTCAGCTTTTGCTTGTCTGTAAAGCTTTTGATTTCTCCTTCATATTTGAATGAGATCCTTGCTGGGTACAGTAATTTGTGTTGTAGGTTTTTCTCTTTCATCACTTTAAGTATGTCCTGCCATTCCCTTCTGGCCTGAAGAATTTCTATTGAAAGATCAGCTCTTAACCTTATGGGGATCCCCTTGTGTGCTATTTGTTGCTTTTCCCTTGCTGATTTTAATATTTGCTCTTTTGTGTTTGAGCTTCGTTAGTTTGATTAATATGTTTCTTGGGGTGTTTCACTTTGAGTTTATCCTGTTTGGGACTTTCTGGGTTTCTTGGCCTTGGGTGGCTATTTGCTTCCCCATTTTAGGGAAGTTTTCAACTATTATCTCAAGTATTTTCTCATGTCCTTTCTTTTTGTCTTCTTCTGGGACTATGATTCAAATGTTGAGGCTTTTGACATTGTCCCAGAGGTCTCTGAAGTTGTTATCATTTAATTCTTTTTCCTTTTTCCCTCTCTGCTTCATTTATTTCCATAATTCTATCTTCCACCTCACTTATCCTATCTTCTGCCTTAGTTATTCTACTGTTGGTTCCCTCCAGAGTGCTTTTGATCTCAGTTATTGCATTATTCATTATTGATTGACTCTCCTTTATTTCTTCTAGGTCCTTGTTAAACATTTCTTGCATCTTCTCAATCCTCGTTTCCAATCTATTTATCTGTAACTCCATTTTGTTTTCAAGATTTTGGATCATCTTTACTATCATTATTCTGAATTCTTTTTCCGGTAGACTCCCTATCTCCTCCTCTTTTGTTTAGTTTGGTGGGCATTTATCGTGTTCCTTTACCTGCTGAATATTTCTCTGCCTTTTCATCTTGTTTAGATTTCTGTTTGGGGTGGCCTTTCTGTATGCTGGAAGTTTGTGGTTCCTTTTTATTGTGGAGGTTCCTCCCTGTAGGTGCGGTTGGACTAATGGCTTGTCAAGGTTTCCTGGTTAGGGGAGCTTGTGTCAGTGTTCTGGTGGGTGGAGCTGGATCTCTTCTCTGCAGTGCAATGTAGAGCAGTAATGACACTGTTGGTCCTTCCATCATTCTTATAAACCTTCTTTTCCTTGACTTCTATGCATAATTTTCTTCAGGTTTCCAGTTCTTGCTCTAATCTTCTTGTCAGGCTCATCTTCTGATGCCCATCTCCCAAATGTCATACTTCTCTAAGATTCTCTTTTAAATCTTTTTTCTCACATTACTTGAGTTACTTTATGTATCTATGGCTTTAACTTCTATGCTGAAGTCTTACTCAACTTTCTTTCCAGTCAAGATATTTTGTACAAGCTCCAGAATTTTTTACTCAGCAAGCTATCACATCACTCCTCCTAAATGTCCCATAAGGAACTCAAATTCAATATACTGAAAACTGAACTCAAATTTATTTCTACACATACAGGACACATTTTTGCGAATAACATGCAACCATATTCCAGACAATTACCTTCTCAATCCATGTTCTTTAGCTGAGCATGGAAAATTATTTAAGTGATTATTTTCATAACTTTTCCAAGGATAAGTACATAATTAGTACTATTCCAGGTGCATGGGAAATTAATTCATTGCACACAATAGATATCTTAAGACATAAGGGCCTAATTGTCTCATAGAACTCAGTTGAGATAGGTGCTCATTTACCTTCTCTATCTATGCACCAAATTATGTAGCTTTTACCTCTTTCTCTGGACTTCCCTGGTAGCTCAGACTGTAAAAGAATCTGCCTGCAATGCAGGAGACACAGGTTTGATTCCTGGGTTTGGAAGATACTCCAGGATTCTTGCCTGGAGAATTTCATGGACAGACCACAGGGTGGCAAAGAGTCAGACATGGCTGAGTAACCAAAACTTTCTTTCACTACCTCTGTCTCTGGTATCCTCCATTCCTCCCTCTCTCACCCTTTTGTGTTCATGCTTTTCCATTTGACTATTGCAAATAGCCTATACATCTGGTTTGGCTCAAATCTAACTCTCTAATTTGATTTCCTGACACTTTCCTTTAGGCTCATTATGTAACAGCCATACATGTACCTCCCTGAATGTGATGTAATTTCCTGAGCTGAAGTCTCTACCTTGACAGTTTCCTCTCTGGTATCTCTTCAGTCAAGCTAGCCAGTTTTTTCTTTTTCTCTTTAATTACACAAGCAAATGATGAGTACAC
Source organism: Moschus berezovskii (assembly GCF_049115385.1). Classification (NCBI taxonomy): domain Eukaryota; kingdom Metazoa; phylum Chordata; class Mammalia; order Artiodactyla; family Moschidae; genus Moschus; species Moschus berezovskii. Next base: position 25,884,819 of record NC_142463.1, on the reverse strand, counting down.
ATTCTTTACAAAGGATTCAGGTAACATAAAAGTACACAGAGTAAAAATTAAGTATTCCTTTATTTTGCCCTCTCTCTCCTCCAAATTACCAATACACACTTCCCTCTCTACAGGTAACTATTATTAACAGTCTGGTTCGTATCCTTCCAGGCTAAATTCTACTTATTCATCAACTGTAAACTTAACTACATTTCCTTCTGAAGCTCTCTCTGACTTTAAAAGACAGGGTGAGTTAATTCCTATTTTCTTCTTTAACCTTGTATTTACCTTTATCTAAGTATCATGATGTATTTTAGTCGTTTACCTTTTTGTTTATACCCAGTCTGAATCGTAAAATCCTGAAAGTGGGGTTTCCTTTTTAATCTTTATGTTCTCCAGTTTGTCACAGTACTTCACACATTTTTGTTGAAGTATAAATTATACTGCCTTTGTTCTTGTTATGATTTAGTGGAGAGACAAATCACTCTAGAGAGAGGAGTAGGGTGTTAAGGAATCAGGTTTAGGAACATCTTCTAGGTAACATGTGATTCCTATAACAGTGAATAGAAGTAGACTAGAAGAAAAGGGAGTGTGTCCCACAAACAGAGTGACACACAAATACTAATGCATGCTTAAAATCTTAAAAAGAGGTGACTAAGTATTACTACACAACATTATTATATTAACATATTCAAAATTTTAAAATATTTTTATGAGCTAGAGGCTTATCATTTTAGCTATAATCTCTATTATTTTTAGAGTACAGAGAAAGAAATTAAGGCTTAATGAATGTATCACATCATCAGTGCCAGCCCATATTCTGCTGTCCCACCCTAGAGGCTACCTGCAGGTTCATGTGTCAATTTCCATCAAGGCTATGTTGACGGTTTCCTATCTCAACTGTTTGTCTTTCTGCCTGAGGATTTTCTCTAGCAGCAGACACAAGCTACTCGAAGGAAGGCTGCCTAGGCAAGTACCAGAGAATTAACAATCCCAAAAGTAACTGTCAACCACTAAGAGAAGAGAATTAGTACCCCATGCCTTATTTCAGGATATTAGCCGTAGGAGAACCCAACTTAAGATAAAGAAGTTGCTTAAATTCATACACAGTTAAAAATAGTGAGGTTTGGTCCATCTGACTCTATGTAACCCACACTCTATTACATTTATGTTGTGTTGTGCTTAGTCACTCAGTCATGTCCAACTCTTTAAGACCCCATTGACTACAGCCCACCAGGCTCCTCTGTCCATGGGATTCTCCAGACAAGAATACCAGAGTGGGTTGCCATGTCCTCCTCCAGGGTATCTTCCTGACCCAAGAATTGAACTCCTATGTCTCCTGCATTGCAGGCAGATTCTTTACTGCTGAACCAACAGGGAAGCCCCTATTATATTTATATCACCTACTAACTTGTTTTGGGAGAAGGCAATGGCACCCCACTCCAGTACTCTTGCCTGGAAAATCCCATGGATGGAGGAGCCTGGTAGGCTGCAGTCCGTGGGGTCGCTAAGGGTCGGACATGACTGAGTGACTTCACTTTCACGCATTGGAGAAGGAAATGGCAACCCACTCCACTGTTCCTGCCTGGAGAATCCCAGGGACGGAGGAGCCTGGTGGGCTGCCGTCTATGGGGTCGCACAGAGTCGGACACGACTGAAGTGACTTAGCAGCAGCAGCAGCAACTTGTTTTGAGCTTTCTCTTTCCTATTGATCAGGCCCATAATTAAATTTATATGTAGTATAAACTTAGAGTGGGACTATAAAAGTTCAAGAAAAGAATACTAGTTTTGAATACACATTCCTGACAGAGAATAAAATGAATTACATTTTGAAAAATAAATCTGATGGACAGAAAATATATTCAAGAACTGGTTGCTTTTCTCACTTTCTATGCTATACTGGCATACCCCATTTTATTGTGCTTCACAAATATAGTACTTTTTTTGTTTTGGCAAATTGAAGGTTTGTGACAATCTTGCATTATCAAATGATGCCCAGGATTTTTAGCAATAAAGCATTTTTATTTAGGTTATATATGTTGTTTTCTTAGACATAATGCTATTGCACACTTAACACACTATCAGTTCAGTTCAGTTCAGTTCAGTCGCTCAGTCGTGTCCGACTCTCCGCGACCCTATGAATCACAGCACGCCAGGCCTCCCTGTCCATCACCAACTCCCGGAGTACACTCAAACTCATGTCCACAGAGTCAGTGATGCCATCCAGCCATCTCATTCTCTGTCGTCCCCTTCTCCTCCCGCCCCCAACCTTTCCCAGCATCAGAGTCTTTTCCAGTGAGTCAACTCGTCGCATGAGGTGGCCAAAGTACTGGAGTTTCAGCTTTAGCATCAGTCCCTCCAATGAACATCCAGGATTGATCTCCTTTAGAATGGACTGGTTGGATCTCCTTGCAGTACAAGGGACTCTCAAGAGTCTTCTCCAACACCACAGTTCAAAAGCATCGATTCTTCGGCGATCAGCTTTCTTCACAGTCCAACTCTCACATCCATACATGACCACGGGAAAAACCATTGCCTTGACTAGACGGACCTTGGTTGGCAAAGTAATGTCTCTGCTTTTTAATATACTATCAAGGTTGGTCATAACTTTCCTTCCAAGGAGCAAGCGTCTTTTAATTTCATGGCTGCAATCAGCGTCTGCAGTGATTTTGGAGCACAAAAAAACAAAGTCTGACACTGTTTCCACTGTTTTTCCATCTATTTCCCATGAAGTGATGGGACCAGATGCCATGATCTTTGTTTTCTGAATGTTGAGCTTCAAGCCAACCTTTTCACTCTCCTCTTTCACTTTCATCAAGAGTCTTTTGAGTTCCTCTTCACTTTCTGCCATAAGGGTAGTGTCATCTGCATATCTGAGGTTATTGATATTTCTCCCAGCAATCTTGATTCCAGGTTGTGCTTCTTCCAGCCCAGCATTCCTCATGATGTATTCTGCATATAAGTTAAATAAGCAAGGTGACAATACACAACCTTGACGTACACCTTTTCCTATTTGGAACCAGTCTGTTGTTCCATGTCCAGTTCTAACTGTTGCTTCCTGACCTGCATACAGGTTTCTCAAGAGGCAGGTCAGGTGGTCTGGGATTCCCATCTCTTGCTGTGAAAGTGCTGCACTCAATATGCCAGCAGATTTGGAAAACTCAGCAGTGGCCACAGGACTGGAAGAGGTCAGTCTTCATTCCAATCCCAAAGAAAGGCAATGCCAAAGAATGCTCAAACTACCGCACAATTGCACTCATCTCACACGCTAGTAAAGTCATGCTCAAAATTCTCCAAGCCAGGCTTCAGCAGTATGTAAACCGTGAACTCCCATATGTTCAAGCAGGTTTTAGAAAAGGCAGAGGCACCAGAGATCAAATTGCCAACATCCGCTGGATCATGGAGAAAACAAGAGAGTTTCACAAAAACATCTATTTCTGCTTCATTGACTATGCCAAAGCCTTTGACTGTGTCGATCACAATAACACACTATAGTATGGTGTAAATATCGCTTTTATATGCACTGGGAAACAAACAAACAAAAAAATCGTGCTATTCACTTTACTGCTCTATTCACTGTATTGTCCTAGTCTGAAACTGAACCTGCAGTATTTCTGAGGTATCTACACCTTTCCTATGATTCAGCAAACCTTAATTTTGGAATAAGTCAGCCACACAAATTATTTTATACCCTGAAAGTTTACACTTCATTTCCATTACAGCCTCTGCAAAAGTAAGGTCATACACAAAGGAGAGGTTATTGACCATTACTTCAATTAGCACATCGTAGCAAATTAGTTTCTTGCCAGAGTGTGCAGGCAGGCAAAGGAAGACAAAAAAGGGTTATCTCACTATTCCAAAGACCATTCTGCAACTTTTTAGAGTCAGCATTTTCTTCATCATTTTAAGGTTCTGGTTTTCCCTTACAAACATGGCAAGGGGATCCTCATTGCAAACCCACGAACTGTAGCCCACCAAGACACCTTTGTCCATGGGGATCCTCCAGGCAAGAATACTGGAATGGGTTGTTGTGCCCTCCTCCAGGGGATCTTCCCAACCCAGCGATCAAACCTGCATCTCATATCTACCTGCATTGGAAGGCGGGTTCTTTACCACTAGCGCCACCTGGAAAACCGTTGCAAACCAGAGTCAACTAAAGCACGGTTCTCTCAAGAACCCTATATTACAGAGGGAATTCGACTCCAAAATCCTAAAGCCTAGTGGCTGCCAAAGAAAGGGAGCAAAAGAAAATGAGGGTGAAAACGGGTGCCACGTCGTTAACTCACCCCTTCAGTAGGAGACTCCACTGAAGATGCCAAACTTCACAGGAGCTAGAGGCGCAGAGGCTTTTTTTTTTTTTTTTTTTTTACTATAGGGTTTGCAGATTGTTGGAATAGCAGAAAGAGAAAGAGGAAAGATCATCTAGGGAAGGGAGGAGCAAGAAGGCTCACAACACCAACTGTCATCGTGGCACCAACTACCAGCGCTGCACCCACCGCGATCCTTCGAGACTGAGCGGTGCCTCAGCGGCCGGCCGGAAGCCAGAGTCTCGCAGCCGGAAGCAGGAGCCTGGCAGGCCTGGAAGCTTCTAGCCAGCACGCGGCGCCAAGTCGAGATGTGAGGACGAGAAACCTGGGACAGGGAGGTTGGAAGTTGGAACCTCATTCAGAATAGCTCGGTCGCGCTGGCATCAGCCCCTGAGCTGATGTTATCTGAGGGAAGGGGGACCTAGCCTTCTAATGTGTTGCCAGACAGCTCCTTCGAGTCCATTTCGCAGTCCCCATTCTGGCCTTTGGTTCTTATGAGGTACTTGTTCTTGCAACGTGCAAAACCCTAACAGTGTTTTAAACTCTTCCAAGTCCCTGTCCTGAGAGCTCCACAAACAACTATATATATATTTTATATTTATATGTATAAAATATATTTAATATATATTCAATTCAATGAGAATTTATTAAATAGTTATTATGTACTAAGCTCTGTTCAAGGTTTTGGTCATAGAAAGTTGAGTCAATCTTTGTCTTAGAGATCCGAGCTCTGAGTCTTGGTGGGGGAAAGGGACAGAGCACAAAACCATTATCTTTAAAGGTATAAGATGAATAATGGTAAATGCTATGCACAGATTCAGAACAAATGGGACTACAGGAGACAGAGAACTGAACTGTATGTCTAGAGGGAATTGAAAGCGCTTTGTAGAGGAGGTAACGTGTAAAGTAAGCAGTAGAAGAGGAGGGGTTATGTTTACAAGTGGAATTCTGGCTTAAGGTTTGAACTTTCTAACCGGTCTCAGTTGAGGGCTTTGCTCCATTTTCTCTCATTTTTTCTTGCTTTCCAATTCACTTTGCCTTCTGCTCACCAGCTCTTGTTCTGTTTTCTTGGGAGTAGCCAAGGCCAGGGTATTTCACTTATGAATTCACTTATGAATTCAGTTCAGTTCAGTTCAGTCACTCAGTTGTGTCTGACTCTTTGAGACCCCATGAATCATAGCACGCCAGGCCTCCCTGTCCATCACCAACTCCTGGAGTTCAATCAAACTCGTGTCCATGGAGTCATGCCATCCAGCCATCTCATTCTCTGTCATCCCCTTCTCCTCCTGCCCCCAATCCCTCCCAGCATCAGAGTCTTTTCCAGTGAGTCAACTCTTCGGATGAGGTGGCCAAAGTATTGGAGTTTCAGCTTTAGCGTCAGTCCTTCCAATGAACACCCAGGACTGATCTCCTTTAGAATGGACTGGTTGGATCTCCTTGCAGTCCAAGGGACTCTCAAGAGTCTTCTCCAACACCACAGTTCAAAAGCATCAATTCTTTGGTGCTCAGCTTTCTTCACAGTTGAACTGTCACTTCCGTACATGACCACTGGAAAAACCATAGCCTTGACTAGATGGACCTTTGTTGGCAAAGTAATGTCTCTGCTTTTTAATATGCTATCTAGGTTGGTCATAACTTTCCTTCCAAGGAGTAAGGGTCTTTTGATTTCATGGCTGCGATCAGTCTGCAGTGATTTTGAAGCCCAGAAAAATAAAGTCTGACACTGTTTCCACTGTCTCCCACTTCTTATTAAAATACCTATTTCTGCATTGACAGCCCTTGTAAATAAAGAATTTTCTTTCTTTCCTTTTTTTTTTTTTTAGAATTTGTTTTAGCCAAGTCAACAAAGCATAGTTCCTGTGTCTCATCTCCTAGAACACAAAAATAGCTTCACCATGTCCATACAGATATTTAAAATGGTATTCATTAAAATAAAATTCCACCTGTAATAGAAAACAGAAAGTGGATGCAAAACGAATGATTTAAACTGGCAGTGTTTTCTGTTGCCTTCCATTTCTTTAGGAATGTATATTTGTGGGTAAAATCTTACTAATAAAAATACATTTCTGCCTTTGGTCTCTAATCATAGGGGTTATTAGTAATAGTGACAAACAATCATCCTAGCTTATTACGAAAGTAGTTCAGTTCAGTTCAGTTCAGTTCAGTCGCTCAGTCGTGTCTGACTCTCCGCGTCCCCATGAATCACAGCACGCCAGGCCTCCCTGTCCATCACCAACTCCCCGAGTTCACTCAAACTCATGTCCACAGAGTCGGTGATGCCATTCAGCCATCTCATTCTCTGTCGTCCCCTTCTCCTCCCGCCCCCAACCTTTCCCAGCATCAGAGTCTTTTCCAGTGAGTCAACTCGTCGCATGAGGTGGCCAAAGTATTGCAGTTTCACCTTTAGCATCAGTCCTTCCAATGAACACCCAGGATCGATCTCCCTTAGAATGGACTGGTTGGATCTCCTTGCAGTCCAAGGGACTCTCAAGAGTCTTCTCCAACACCACAGTTCAAAAGCATCAATTCTTCGGCGATCAGCTTTCTTCACAGTAGTAGTCATGACAAAAAAAAAAAAAAAACTATAGGGCGGATGCTTTCTTACCAATGAACAAAGTTATCTCATGCAGAAAATTAATGAATGTCCTACATTAGTAACAGAAATGAACATTTACTAGTTATCTTCTGTGTCAGGTTCCTTACCTTTTTATAAGGACCCTATGAAAGAAATATTACGCTCATTCTGTAGATGAAGAAATTGAGACTGAGCAATCTGTTAAATAACTTGCTCAAAGTTACAACTACATTGGCTCAAAGTTACAACTACAGTGGAGTCCAGGACTCTGATTCCTAAGCCAACATACTTTTTCCGGTATTTCACACTGTCTTTATAATGATGCAGGCACGTAGGGGTTAAAAACCCTACCCTATCAAGTGGAGTATCTGGGATGTAAATCAAGGTCTGTCTGTGTCTACATATTTCTATGTATTTTTGGCCTTTGCTTCCAAGTTCATTTAGCCCCACTTATGGCATAGAGGTGGAGAAGGCAATGGCAACCCACTCCAGTACTCTTGTCTGGAAAATCCCAGGGACGGAGGAGCCTGGTGGGCTGCCATCTGTGGGGTCGCACAGAGTCAGACACGACTGAAGCGACTTAGCAGCAGCAGCATGGCATAGAAGAGAAGGATGTCTAGTAAAATAGAGGGTGTTCTAAGTTATAACTAGCATGCCCAGGCTGGCAGTTAGTAACTGTTAACAGAAAACTATATAGAGTGGTGAAAATACATGAATCATTTTCAAATAAACAGAAGTAGATAAACTTCTTCACTACTTCATATTTTTCATGTTCTTTCATTGAACAGTACAATAAATTTTGTTGATCTCTTACTTTGTGTGAAACAGGATCAATCAGACCAAAATCCCTGTCTTCAGGGAGTTTACAATCTGGTTGGAGATGCAGGCAATAAGATAAATATAAATCAGTAAAATATGTTGCATGTTAGATGCTAAGTGTTAAATACAAAAGTGAAGTAATGAATGGGTATGTGGTAGGGACTGTTGAATTTTTAGGTGGGATAGCCAAGGAGGACATTACCTAAAGCAGACAGGAGAACGAATCAAGCTGTTATGTGTAGGGAGTACATGCAAAGAGATGGAATATCAAGTGCAGAGGCCCTAAGGCCAATGTGGCAGGAACAGAATATGGAAGAGGTAGATAGTAAGATGAGGTTGGAGTGATAAAGGGAAAAAGTTCATATCATGAAAGACTTTGTGGTCGTAATGAGGACTTTGACTTTTATTCTGAGATGAAAACTGTTGAAGGATATTGAACTGATGAGTAAGCTAATTTGCCTCAGTTTGTTGTTGTTGTTGTAAAATGCGTGTCACATAAAATTTACCATCTTACCTATTCAGTAGTATTAAATACATTAACATTGATATGCAGCTATCCCCATAACTCTTTTTATCTTGTAAAAGTGGAACTTTACACCTGTTAAACAATAACTTCCAATGAACACCCAGGACTGAACTTCTTTAGAATGGACTGGTTGGATCTCCTTGCAGTCCAAGGGACTCTCAAGAGGCTTCTCCAACACCACAGTTAAACAATAACTTCCCATTCTCCTCTTCATTTAGGCCCTGCCAATCACTAAACTATTACACTTTATTTCTTCATGATTTTGACGTAAGTATCTCATGTAAATAGAATCATACAGTACTTCTTTTTTTGTGACTGGCTTATTTAACTTGGTGATGCTTTTGAACTGTGGTGTTGGAGAAGACTCTTGAGAGTCCCTTGGACTGCAAGGAGATCCAACCAGTCCATTCTAAAGGAGATCAGTCCTGGGTGTTCATTGGAAGGACTGATGCTAAAGCTGAAGCTCCAATACTTTGGCCACCTCATGCGACGAGTTGACTCATTGGAAAAGACTCTGATGCTGGGAGGGATTGGGGGCAGGAGGAGAAGGGGACGACAGAGAATGAGATGGCTGGATGGCATCATCGACTCAGTGGACATGAGTTTGAGTGAACTCGGGGAGTTGGTGATGGACAGGGAGGCCTGGCGTGCTGTGATTCATGGGGTCTCAAAGAGTCGGGCACGACTGAGCGACTGAACTGAACTGAACTGAATGTCTCTAAGGTTTATCCATCTTGCAATATATGGTAGAATTTCCTTCCTTTTTAAGGCTGAATAATATTCCATTGTATGCATATACCACATTTCTTTATCCATCTTGGCTATGAGAATAATGATGCCATGAACATTGATGTACATTGTTCTCTCAAGAGAACAATGTACATCTCTTTGAGACCCTTCTTAAAATTCTTTTGGGTAACTACCCAGAAGGGGAATTGCTAAATCATGTGATAATTCTGTTTTTAACTTTTTGAGGACCCTTTATACCATTTTCCACAGTGGCTGTGCCACTTTGTATTCCCATCAGCATTTCACAAGGGTTCACATGTTCACCAACACTTATTTTCTGGTTTCTGTTCATTCGTTTTTGAATATTAGCCATTCTGTTGATGTGAGGCAGTGTCTCATTGTAGTTTTGATTTGCATTTCCCTAATGATGACTGAGCTACTGAACTGAACTGAACTGAATGATGAATGATGTTGAGATCTTTTCATATACTTATTGGTCATTCATGTATCTTCTTTGGAGAAATGTCAGTATTCAAGTGCTTTGCCCATTTTTGAACTGGATTGTTTGTTTTTTGCTGTTGAGTTTGAGTTCTCTATTTTAGATGTAAATCCTTTATCAGATATATGGTTTGCAAATTTTCTCTCCCATTTTGTGCATTGCTTTTTTACTCTCTGGGTAGTGTCTTTTGATGTACAAAAAGGATTTGATATGCAAAAGAATTGGTATTAGTTCTTCTTTAAAAGTTGGTGAAATTCACCAGTGTAGCCATCAAGTCCAGAGCTTTTCTTTATTGGGAGGTTTTTGATTATGGTTTCAGTCTCCTTACTGGTCTGTTCAGGATCTCCTTATAGGTCTGTTCAGGTTTTCTATTTCTTTGTGATTTAGTCTTGGTAGGTTTTGTATTTCTAGGAATTTGTCCATTTCATCTAGGTTATCCAAATTTTTCCCATATGATCTTTTATAGTACTTTTATAATATTTTTATTTCTATAGGATCAATAATAATGCTTCCCTTTCTGATTTTAGAAATTTGAGTCTTCTTTTTTTTTTCTAGTCATCTGCCTAAAGATTTGTCAATTTTGTTGATCTTTTTGAATAATTAACCTTTGGTTTCACTGATTTCTCTATTGTGTTTATCTTTCTCTATTTTGTTTATCTTTGCTCTAAGTTTTATTATTTCCTACCTTAAGCTAGCTTTGAGGTTCTTTGTTCTTTATCCAGTTCCTTAAGTTTTGAAGTTAGGTTCTTGATTTCATATCTTTCTTGCTTTTTAATTTAAGTATTTATAACTGTAAACTTCCTGCTGAGCACTGCTTTCTCTGCATTCCATGTTTTGGTATGTTGTGGTTTTGTTTTCATTTTTCTCTAAATATTAGGTTGGTGCAAACATAATTGCAGTTTCAGACCATTAAATTTAAATTATTATAACTAGGCTCAAACACATCTTTATTAATCAAAATAGGAATCATTACAATCAACACGTTTTTGTCAACAAGAATTAAGTTTGTTTATTCCTCTAGCATAAAATTCCATGCTTTGCGATTTCATGAACTCTTGGAAAGCATTTTCTTCTTTCTGTGGTTGTGGAAGCATTTTCCCTGAAAAAAGTTGTCAAGATGCTTGAAAAAGTTGTAGTCAGCTGGTGAGAGGTCAAGTGAATATAGCAGATGAGGTAAACCTTGCAGCCCAATTCATTCAACTTTTGAAGTGTTGGTTAAGCAACGTGCAGTCAGGTGTTGTCATGGAGAAGAATTCGGTCCTTTCAGTTGACCAGTGCCAGCTGCAGTTGTTGCAATTTTCAGTGCATCTCTTCCATTTGCTGAGAGTACTTCTCAGATGTAATGGTACACTGGGATTCAGAAAGCTGTAGTGGATCAGACCACCAGCAGACCACCAAACAGTGACTATGATCTTTTTTTGGTGCATGTTTGGCTTGAAGTGCTTTGGAACTTCTCTTCAGTCCAACCACTGAGCTGGTTGTCACCTATTATAGTATAAAATCCACTTTCTGTCACAAGTCACAATCTGACCAAGATATAGTTCACTGATGTTGTGGAGAATAAAAGAAGACAACGCTTCAAAATGATGGTTTTTTTTAATGGTCAGCTCATGAGGCACCCACTTATCAAGCTTTTTCAGCTTTCCAACTTGCTTCAAATGCCAAACAATCTTAGAATGGTTGGCATTGAGTTCTTCACCAACTCCTCCTGTATTTGTAAGAGGATCAGCTTTGATGATCCTTTCAAATGGTCATTGTCAACTTCTAATCGCCAGGCACTGCACTCTTCATCTTCAAGGCTCTTGTCTCCTTTTCAAAACTTCTTGAACTACCACTGCACTGTATGTTTGTTACCAGTTCCTGGGTAAAATGCCTTGTTGATGTTGCAAGTTGTCTCCACTGCTTTACAACCCATTTTGAACTCAAATAAAGAAAATTGCTTGAGTTTGTTTTTTGAATAACATATTTCTCTATTCTAGAATACCTAAAAAATAAACAGCAAGTAATAAGTCATTAGCTAAAAAACATAAAATGAGAAATGTGCATTAAAATGATGTATAACATAACTACATTTATTTAAGAATGTAATCCAATATCAAATGGCAAATTTCAACAATGCAAAACCACAATTGCTTTTGCACCAACCTAATAGCTGGATGTGAGAGTTGGACTGTGAAGAAAGCTGATCGCTGAAAAATTGATGCTTTTGAACTGTGGTGCTGGAGAAGACTCTTGAGAGTCCCTTGGACTGCAAGGAGATCCAACCAGTCCATTCTAAAGGAGATCAGTCCTGGGTGTTCATTGGAAGGACTGATGCTAAAGCTGAAACTCCAATACTTTGGTCACCTCATGTGACGAACTGACTCACTGGAAAAGAGTCTGATGCTGGTAGGGACTGGGGGTGGGAGGAGACGGGGACAACAGAGAATGAGATGGCTGGATGGCATCACCGACTCGATGGACATGAGTTTGAGTGAACTCGGGGAGTTGGTGATGGACAGGGAGGCCTGGCGTGCTGTGATTCATGGGGCCGCAAAGAGTCGGACATGACTGAGCGACTGAACTGAACTGAACTGAACTGAATAGCTGGATATCCAGAGTGAGTATATGTCACCCTAGACATGCACACTCAGATTTAAGGTCCTTGGGGAACCAGGGAAGGCAGAGTCAGAGGGCTTGGGGAGCAGGGGTTTAACTCCTTTGTTTATTTTTAAGCACCTGTAAATTCAGGTGATTCAACACTCAAAAGGTACAAGTGAGTGAATAATGAAATATCTACCTTCTGTTATGGTTCACTTCTACTCAAGCAACTGGTGTTAGCAGTTTCATATGTATGACTGCTTAGTTTTCTATCCCATGAATATATGGACATAACAAGCTCTTAGTTGATGAATGTTAAGTAGCTTCTAATCTTTTGCTAATACAGCTGTGGTGCAATGAATAATCTTTTATATATGTCATTTCATATCAGTTCAGTTCTGTTCAGTCACTCAGTTGTGTCCGACTCTGCGACCCCATGAACCACAGCACACCAGTCCTCCCTGTCTATCACCAACTCCTAGAGTCCACCTATACCCATGTCCATTGAGTTGGTGATGCCATCCAACCATCTCATCCTCTGTCATCCCCTTCTCCTCCTGCCCTCAATCTCTCCCAGCATCAGGGTCTTTTCAAATGAGTCATCTCTTTGCATCAGGTGGCCAAAGTATTGGAGTTTCAGCTTCAGCATCAGTCCTTCCAATGAACACCCAGGACTGATCTCCTTTAGAATGGACTAGTTGGATCTCCTTGCAGTCCAAGGGACTCTCAAGAGTCTTCTCCAGCACCACAGTTCAAAAGCATCAATTCTTTGGCGCTCAGCTTTCTTTACAGTCCAACTCTAACATCCATACATGATCACTGGAAAAACCATAGCCTTGACTAGATGGACCGTTGTTGGCAAAGTAATGTCTCTGCTTTTTAATATGCTGTCTAGGTTGGTCATAACTTTCCTTCCAAGGAGTAAGCATCTTTTAATTTCATGGCTGCAATCAGCATCTGCAGTGATTTTGGAGCCCCCAAAAATAAAGTCTGACACTGTTTCCACTGTTTCCCCATCTATTTCCCTTGAGTTAATGGTACCAGATACCATCATCTTAGTTTTCTGAATGTTGAGCTTTAAGCCAACTTTTTCACTCTCCTCTTTCACTTTCATCAAGAGACTCTTTAGCTCCTCTTCACTTTTTGCCATAAGGGTGGTGTCATCTGCATATCTGAGGTTATTGATATTTCTCCTGGCAATCTTGATTCCAGTTTATGCTTCCTCCAGCCCAGCATTTCTCATGATGTATTCTGCATATAAGTTAAATAAGCAGGGTGACAATATACAGCCTTGACGTACTCCTTTTCCTATTTGGAACCAGTCTGTTGTTCCATGTCCAGTTCTAACTGTTGCTTCCTGACCTGAGTATAGGTTTCTCAAGAGGTAGGTCAGGTGGTCTGATATTCCCATCTCTTTCAGAATTTTCCACAGTTCATTGTGATCCACACAGTCAAAGGCTTTGGCATAGTCAATAAAGCAGAAATAGATGTTTTTCTGGAACTCTCTTGCTTTTTCCATGATCCAGCAGATGTTGGCAATTTGATCTCTGATGCTCTGCCTTTTCTAAAACCAGCTTGAACATCTGGAAGTTCATCGTTCATGTATTGCTGAAGCCTGGCTTGGAGAATTTTGAACATGACTTTACTAGTGTGTGAGATGTCGATCACAATAAACTGTGGAAAATTCTGAAAGAGATGGGAATCCCAGACCACCTGACATGCCTCTTGAGAAACCTGTATGCAGGTCAGGAAGCAACAGTTAGAACTGGACATGGAACAACAGACTGGTTCCAAATAGGAAAAGGTGTACGTCAAGGTTGTATATTGTCACCTTGCTTATTTAACTTATATGCAGAGTACATCATGAGGAACGCTGGGCTGGAAGAAGCACAAGCTGGAATCAAGATTGCTGGGAGAAATATCAATAACCTCAAATATGCAGATGACACTACCCTTATGGCAGAAAGTGAAGAGGAACTCAAAAGACTCTTGATGAAAGTGAAAGAGGAGAGTGAAAAGGTTGGCTTGAAGCTCAACATTCAGAAAACAAAGATCATGGCATCTGGTCCCATCACTTCATGGGAAATAGATGGAAAAACAGTGGAAACAGTGTCAGACTTTATTTTTTTGGGGCTCCAAAATCACTGCAGATGCTGATTGCAGCCATGAAATTAAAAGACGCTTGCTCCTTGGAAGGAAAGTTATGACCAACCTTGATATTATATTAAAAAGCAGAAACATTACTTTGCCAACCAAGGTCCGTCTAGTCAAGGCAATGGTTTTTCCCGTGGTCATGTATGGATATGAGAGTTGGACTGTGAAGAAGGCTGATCACCGAAGAGTTGATGCTTTTGAACTGTGGTGTTGGAGAAGACTCTTGAGAGTCCCTTGGACTGTAAGGAGATCCAACCAGTCCATTCTAAAAGAGATCAATCCTGGTTGTTCATTGGAGGGACTGATGCTAAAGCTGAAACTGCAATACTTTGGCCACCTCATGCGACGAGTTGACTCACTGGAAAAGACTCTGATGCTGGGAAAGGTTGGGGGCGGGAGGAGAAGGGAACGACGGAGAATGAGATGGCTGGATGGCATCACCGACTCTGTGGACATGAGTTTGAGTGAACTTCGGGAGTTGGTGATGGACAGGGAGGCCTGGCGTGCTGTGATTCATGGGGTCGCGGAGAGTCGGACACGACTGAGCGACTGAACTGAACTGAGATGAGTGCAATTGTGCAGTAGTTTGAGCATTCTTTGGCATTGCCTTTTTTTGGGATTGGAAAGAAAACTGACCTTTTCCAGTCCTGTGGCCACTGCTGAGTTTTCCAAATTTGCTGGCATATTGAGTGCAGCAATTTCACAGCATTGTCTTTCAGGATTTGAAATAGCTCAACTGGAATTCTATCACCTCCACTAGCTTTGTTCGTAGTGATGCTTCCTAAGGCCCATTTGACTTTACATTCCAGGATGTCTGGCTCTAGGTGAGTGATCACACCATCATGATTATATATCAATAAATCTATGAGATGAGTTCATAAGTGAAATTGTTGGGTTAAAAAATATATTCATTTGTAATTTTAATATATTTTGCCAGCTGTCTTCTATAGAAATACCACTATATACTTCCCTCAATAATATATAAGGACTTCCAGTTTCACATATAAGGAGCTTGGAAGTCACCACTCCATCCTAACAATAAGTAAAAAGCTGACAGGTTGAAAAATAGAAAACTGAGGACACAAGATCAGAAAGACAATTAAATACAGGGAGTCACAGTTTATCAGAGCAGAGACTCCTGCCTAAGCAGAAAATGAACCAGAAACCAGTGTCAGGGTAGGAGAACCTGAACTGTAATTGTGAATTGCTGGAGCCTCAACATGGGCAAGTCTGAGAGTTAAAAACTCCAAGGAATATAGTCATAGGGGAGCACTCACAGTGTTGTTCAACCAAGAGTTCAACCAAGTTCCCACAGCAAATATCTGAGAAAAATCCCTTCATTTTTCCAGCATGAGGATGGAAAAAGGAACCGGTTTGAAATACACCATATCATTCTGTTCTTTTTGTCAAGACCTGCCATCAGGGAAAACTGTTTAACCAGAGCTTAATCTGCTGAGATATTATCAGAGCCTACTCTGGGGGGAAGGGAAATGCTCAACTCCAGCTCCCTCTAGCCATTCTGCCTCACCCAAGAGGAGAGAAAAAAACTGAGATACACTTGAAATTCACAGTCCAGTGGCATAGGCTCACTGAAATACTGAGACCTAATTATAGGACTGTTTCCCCTCCCCTGATACCTTACCAGCGTAGTTCTAAAAGTCTCCTTAAAACCATTCCTTTTACCTAGCATATCATGTCTCATTATCAAGAAAAAAACTACAAGGTATATTAAATGGCACAAAACATGCTTTGAACACATAGAGCTAGAATCAGAATGAAATGTGACAAGGGTTTTGGAATTATCATAATGGTAATTTAAAACAAAGATTGAAGCCAGGTCTCCCGTATTGTAGACAGACGCTTTACCGTCTGAGCCACCAGGGAAGTACTAATATACTAAGGACTCTAATGGATAAAGTACAGTTTGCAAGTAGAGATGTGCAGTGTAAGCAGAGAGATGAAAATCCTAAGAAAGAACCAAAAATAAATACTAAAGATCAAAAACACTTTAATAGAAATGAAGAATGCCTTTAATGGACTTAACAGTGGATTAGACGTGACCAAAGAGATAATCTTTGAGCTTAAGGATATAGCAATGGAAGCTTCTAAAACTGAAAAGAAAAGAGAGAAAAGCCTGCAAAAACAGAATATCCAAGGACTGTAGTACAACTACAGAAGCTATAATGTATGTGTGATGGGAACACTAGGAGAATAAAGAGAAAGGACCAGAGGACATATTTAAAATAATAAAGACTGTATGGATGTGAGAGTTGGACTGTGAAGAAGGCTGATCGCCGAAGAATCAATGCTTTTGAACTGTGGTGTTGGAGAAGACTCATGAGAGTCCCTGATACTGCAAGGAGATCCAACCAGTCCATTCTAAAGGAGATCAACCCTGGATGTTCATTGGAGGGACTGATGCTAAAGCTGAAACTGCAATACTTTGGCCACCTCATGCGACGAGTTGACTCACTGGAAAAGACTGTGATGCTGGGAAAGGTTGGGGGCGGGAGGAGAAGGGGACGACGGAGAATGAGATGGCTGGATGGCATCACCGACTCTGTGGACATGAATTTGAGTGTACTCCGGGGGTTGGTGATGGACAGGGATGCCTGGCGTGCTGTGATTCATGGGGTCGCGGAGAGTCGGACACGACTGAGCGACTGAACTGAACTGAACTGAAGAACTTCCTCAAATTAATATCAGACACCAAATCACAGATCCAGGAACTCAGATGACATCAAGCAGGATGAATGCCAAGAAACTTTTTTTTAAATGAATTATAGAAGATCAAAGATAAAGAAAAAATTCTGTAAGAAACCAGAGTAGGTGAAAACCTTACCTATAAAAGAACAAAGATTAGTTATATCCAACTTCTCAGAAACCATATAAGCAAAAAGAGAGTGGAAAGAAATATTTGAAACATTAAGAGTAAAAAATAACAACTTAGAATTCTGTACCCTACGAAAATGAAGAAGAAATACTTTCTCAGACAAACAGAAATTGAGAAATTTGTTGATAGTAGATCTGCACTATAAAAAATTTTTAAAGAAGTTCTTTAGAGAGAAGAAAAATCATGTAGGGCAGAAACTCTGATCTACATTAAGAAAGGGAGATCATCAGAGAAGGAATATGGAATAATTAAAAATTTTTCTTTTTCTTCACTGATCTAACAGGAAAAAATTTTGTTCAAAATAGTACCAACAATGTGTTTAGTTATGTGTGTGTGTATGCTTACGTATAAGTACAATGAATAACAAAATGATACAAAAGATGGGAGGGGGGAATTAGGATTATTTTCTTATGGTACTCCCACTACCTATGAAGTGTTACAGTATTGTTTGAAACTGGACTTAGATGTAAATACGTATTCCAAACTCAAAAGCAATCATGAAAACCAAATTTTTAAGTATAACTGATGTGCTGAGAAAGAGAAAATGGAGGGATTTCCTTGTAGGCTAGTGGCTAGGACTCCACACTCTCACTACCAAGGGCCTGGGTTCAATCTCTGGTCAGGGAACTAAGATCCCACAAGCCATGCAGTGCAGCCAGAGAGAGACAGAGAATGGAATCATACAAAATACTCAATTAAAACAATGTATGAGAATGCCTCTATTTTTCCATGTCTTCAAAAAGTGGTATCATATTCAATTTTTTGTCACTATAAGGAAACAATATCACAGTGTAGTTTTAAGTTATTTTTTCTTATTATCAGGAAGCTTTTTTTTTAAAACGTCTCTGCTTTTTATTTATTTTTTTATTGTAGTGGTTTTTGCATACATTCACATGAATCAGCCACGGGTGTACATGTGTCTCCCATCCTGAACCCCCCTCCCACCCCCACCCTCATCCCATCCCTCAGGGTTGTCCCAGTGCACTGGCCCTGAGCGCCCTGTCTTAATGCATTTAAAATACTTGTATTTTATTTCTGCAAACTGTCTGTTGCTTGGAGATATTTTAAAGGAAAAAAAAAGTGAATTCTAGAAAATTGTTTTTGTTTTAATTTATTTGTTTGTTTTATTTTTATTGGAGGCTAATTATTTTACAATATTATATTGGTTGGTTTTGCCATACATTGACATGAATCCGCCCCGGGTATACATGAGTTCCCCCTCCCGAAGCCCCCTCCCGCCTCCCTCCTCCCCTTATCCTCCCTCTGGGTCATTCCCGCATACCAGCCCCGAGCATCCTGTAACATGCATCGACCCTGAACTGGCGATTCATTTCACATATGATAATATACATGTTTCAATGCCATTCTCCCAAACCATCCCACCCTCACCCTCTCCCACAGAGTCCCAAAGACTGTTCTATACATCTATGTCTCTTTTGCTGTCTTGTATACAGGGTTATCATTTGCATCTTTCTAAATTCCATATATATGCGTTAGTATACTGTATTGGTGTTTTTCTTTCTGGCTTACTTCACTCTGTATAATAGGCTCTAGTTTCATCCACCTCATTAGAACTGATTCAAATGCATTCTTTTTAATGGCTGTGTAATACTCCATTGTGTATATGTACCAAAGCTTTCTTATCCATTCGTCTGCAGATAGATATCTAGGTTGCTTCCATGTTCTATTATAAACAGTGCTGCAATGAACATTGGAGTACATGTGTCTCTTTCAGTTCTGGTTTCCTCGGCGTGTATGTCCAGGAGTGTGATTGCTGGATCATATGGCAGTTCTATTTCCAGTTTTTTGAGGAATCTCCACACTGTTCTCCATAGTGGCTGTCCTAGTGTGCATTCCCACCAACAGTGTAAGAGGGTTCCTTTCTCTCCACACCCTCTCCAGCATTTATTGCATGTAGACTTTTGGATAGCAGCCATTCTGACTGGTGTGAAATGGTATCTCATTGTGGTTTTGATTTCCAATTCTCTGATTATGAGGGATGTTGAGCATTTTTCCAGAAAAATAAATGACCCAATCAAAAAATGGGCCAAAGAACTAAACAGACATTTCTCCAAAAAATAGAAAAAATTTTAATGATATTGTAGACCAGAAAATACTTATGTCTAAAATTAAATTTTTAGATTATTTTGAAAAAAAATCCAAAAAACAATTGGGGAGATTTGCAAAGAACAGTAATCTATGTATGATGTCATCAGTGACCTAGCTGTTCACGTAACAGAGCAAAATTGAACAACTTCTATCAAATCTCTAGTACATTTATCTTCATAATAAACGAGTCAGAGAATTTTTGTCTAAAAGACAGGATGGAGTGACATCAGCTAGATGGCAAGTCCTTGTTTCCTCACGGATACACAGATTTAACAATAACATAAGTAACAAAATATCCTTATGAGCAGTATATAATTCAGTTAAGAAGTTACAGTACTCTAGACAAGCACAAGGCTGAGATCAACTTCCTCAAGAGAGGTTACACAGAGCAGTTTTTCTTTACCTGTATCACAACTAAGCATGAAGAGAGATTGTGATTCCTCTTTTTTGGAGGGAGGGAGAAAAAGTAGGGCAAACTTCTACATCTCTGGTCTTTCAGTGGACTCCCAGAGGGACCAGCTTCAGTCTCATTTCACATGGATCACAGAAGGAACTGGCACAATACAGTTGTCTGTTGTAGCTAAAGGAATGGACAGCATTTCTGCAGCTGGTATGGCTTTGCAAGGTTGAAAAAGGCACATAACTGATGCTTCTCAAAGGGAGGGGAAAGAGTGTAGCATGTCCCCAAAGTTAGCAATCTTTCAGTGTATCACCCAAGGGGCTGGTTTCTTTCTCACTTCAGAGCACTGACACGATTGACATAGATCCCACAAGCCACATGGTGTGGCCAAAATAAGTAAATAATAATTAGAAGAGTTGGTTTTTAAAAACGATTTAAAAAATTGACAAACCCTTGGCTAGGCTATGAAAAAAAGAGAAGACTAAACTAAATAAAATCAGAAAGGAGAGAGCAGAATTACAACTGATGCCACAGAAATTTAAAAGATTGTAAGTAACTATTATGGGCTTCCCTGGTGGCTCAGCAGTAAAGAATATACCTGTAATGCAGGAGACCCAGGTTTGATTCCTGGGTTGGGAAGATCCCCTGAAGGAGGGCATGGTAACCCACTCCAGCATTCTTGCCTGGAGAATCCCAAGGACAGAGGAGCCTGGTGGTTTACAGTCTATAGGGTTGCAAAGAGTTGGACATGACTGAAGTGACTGAGCACACAAGTAACTATTACAGACAGTTATATGCAATCAAACTGGATAACACAGAAGAAATAGCTAAATTTTTAAAAACACATAATTCACCAAGACAGAATCATTAAGATTTAGTAAACATGAGGAGACCAATATCAAATAAGCTTTCATCACTAAAAAAAAAACACAAAACTCCCAATGAAGAAAAGCCCAGGACCAGATGGCTTCATTGGTGACTTCTATCAAACATTTAATAATTAGCACCAGTCCTTCTTAAACTTTCCAAAAACTGAGGAAGAGGGAGCATTTTCAATCTCATCTTATGAAGCCAGAATTACTCTGATACCAAAGTTAAACAAAGACTATAAGAAAACTACAGACCTATATCCCTAATGAACATAGATGTAAAATTTCTGAAAACAAAGAAACAAACACTAACAAACTGAATCGAACAGCTCATTAAAAGAATCATACATCATGACCAAGAAGATTTTTCCCTGAGATGTAAGGATGGTTCACCACATGCAGATCAGTTAATGTGATTCACCATATTAGGCGACTGAAGAATAAAAATCAGATGATCAACTCAATACAGCCAGAAGAAAACAATTAACAACATTTAATTTCATGCTCAAAATTCTCCAAGCTAGGCTTCAGCAATATGTGAATCGTGAACTTCCAGATGTTCAAGCAGGTTTTAGAAAAGGCAGAGGCACCAGGGATCAAATTGCCAACATCCGCTGGATCATGGAGAAAGCAAGAGAGTTCCAGAAAAACATCTATTTCTGCTTCATTGACTATGCCAAAGCCTTTGACTGTGTGGATCACAATAAACTGTGGAACATTCTGAAAGAGATGGGAATCCCAGACCACCTGACCTGCCTCTTGAGAAACCTGTATGCAGGTCAGGAAGCAACAGTTAGAACTGGACATGAAACAACAGACTGGTTCCAAATAGGAAAAGGTGTACATCAAGGTTGTATATTGTCACCCTGCTTATTTAACTTATATGCAGAGTACATCATGAGGAATGCTGGGCTGGAAGAAGCACAACCTGGAATCAAGATTGCCGGGAGAACTATCAATAACCTCAGATATGCAGATGACACCACCCTTATGGCAGAAAGTGAAGAAGAACTCAAAGGCCTTTTGATGAAAGTGAAAGAGGAGAGTGAAAAGTTTGGCTTGAAGCTCAACATTCAGAAAACGAAGATCATGGCATCTGGTCCCATCACTTCATGGGAAATAGATGGGGAAACAGTGTGAGACTTTATTTTTTTGGGCTCCAAAATCACTTCGGATGCTGATTGCAGCCATGAAATTAAAAGACGCTTGCTCCTTGGAAGGAAAGTTATGACCAGCCTAGATAGCATATTAAAAAGCAGAGACGTTACTTTGCCAACAAAGGTCCATCTAGTCAAGGCTATGGTTTTTCCCGTGGTCATGTACGGATGTGAGAGTTGGACTGTGAAGAAAGCTGAGCACCAAAGAATTGATGCTTTTGAACTGTGGTGCTGGAGAAGACTCTTGAGAGTCCCTTGGACTGCAAGGAAATCCAATCAGTCCGTTCTAAAAGAGATCAAACCTGGGTGTTCATTGGAAGGACTTATGTTAAAGCTGAAACTCCAATACTTTGGCCACCTCATGCGACTAGTTGACTCATTGGAAAAGAGTCTGATGCTAGGAGGGATTGAGGGTAGGAGGAGACGGGGACGGCAGAGAATGAGATGGCTGGATGGCATCACCGACTCGATGGACATGAGTTTGAGTGAACTCCAGGAGTTGGTGATGGACAGGGAGGCCTGGCATGCTGTGATTCATGGGGTTGCAAAGAGACGGACACGACTGAGTGACTGAACTGAACTGACTGAACACCTTTTCATGATAAAAACTCTCAACAAAGTAGGTACAGAAGGCATTTACTTCAACACAGTAAAGGACAAGTGTGAAAAGCCAACAGCTAACATCATACTCAACAGTGAAAGACTAAAAACTTTTCCTTTAAGGTCAGGAATGATGCAAGGATGTCCACTCTCTTCACTTCTTTTCATCATAATCCTGGAAGTTATAGCCAGAATATTTAGGCAAGAGAAAAAAATAAAAGATACCCAAATCAGAAAGGAAAAAGTAAAATTACCTCTATTTGTATATCACATGATCTAATGTATAGAGAATCCTCAGGAGTACACACACACACACACACAAACTATTAGACCTAATGAATACAATAAAATTATAGGGTACAAGATCAATATATAGATATAAGTTGTATTTCTATATACTAGGAATGAATCATCTGAGAAGGAAAAAGAAAACAATGCCACTTACAGTAGTGCCAGAAAGAATAAAATACCTAGGAATAAACTTAACCAAAGTTTAAAGATTCATACTATAGAAACTATAAATCATTGATGAAAGAAATTAAGACACAAATGAATGGAAATACTTCCTGTATTTATGGATTGGAAGACTTGATATTGTTAAAATGTCCATATTGCCCAAAACAATCTATAGATTTGATGCGGTCTATATCAAAATCCCAATGGCAGTATTTTAAGAAATAGAAAAAAGCAATCCTGAAATTCATATGGAAACACAAACGACCCTAGTTGCCAAAGCAATCTTAAGGATGAAGAACAAAGCTGGAGCATCACTCTTTCAGATGATAAAATATATTATAAAACAATAGTGATTAAAATAGTATGACTGGGTCTTCCTAAGTGGCTCAGTGTTAAAGAATCCACCTGCCAATGCAGGAAACTTGGGTTTGATCCCTGATCCAGGGAGATCCTACATGCTGTGGAGCAAATAAGCCTGAGTCCCACAACTATTGAGCCTGCTCTAGGGCCCACGTGCCACAACTGCTGAAGCCCACGCATCCTAGAGCCTGTGCTCTGCAACAAGAGAGGCCACTGCAATGAGAAACCTGCATGCTGCAGCTAGAGAGGAGACCCCACTCGCTGCAACTAGGAAAAAAAAACAAACCCAAGCAGCAATAAAAACCCAGCCCAGACAAAGATAAATAGATAAATAAAATTATTTTTTAAAAATATGACTGACATAAAAGCAAATATACATAGAACATTGGAACATAATAGAGAGCCTAGAAATAAACCTGCAGATATATGATGAGCTGATCTTCAACAAGAGAGCCAAGAGTATACAATGGGAAAAGAACAGTCTCCTCAACAAATAATGTTTAGAAAACTGGATATCCACATGCCAAAGAACAAAATTAACTCTTATCTTCAGTTCAGTTCAGTCGCTCAGTCGTGTCCGACCCTCCGCGACCCCATGAATCACAGCACGCCAGGCCTCCCTGTCCATCACCAACTCCCGAAGTTCACTCAAACTCATGTCCACAGAGTCGGTGATGCCATCCAGCCATCTCATTCTTGGTCGTCCCCTTCTCCTCCCGCCCCCAACCTTTCCCAGCATCAGAGTCTTTTCCAGTGAGTCAACTCGTCACATGAGGTGGCCAAAGTATTGCAGTTTCAGCTTTAGCATCAATCCTTCCAATGAACACCCAGGACTGATCTCCTTTAGAATGGACTGGTTGGATCTCCTTGCAGTCCAAGGGACTCTCAAGAGTCTTCTCCAACACCACAGTTCAAAAGCATCAATTCTTCGGCAATCAGCTTTCTTCACAGTCCAACTCTCACATCCATACATGACCACGGGAAAAACCATAGCCTTCACTAGACGGACCTTTGTTGGCAAAGTTCCGTTCCGTTCCATCGCTCAGTCATGTCCGACTCTTTGTGACCCGGTGGACTGTAGCCTACCAGGCTTCTCCGTCCATGGGATTCTCCAGGCAAGAATACTGGAGTGGGTTACCATTTCCTTCTCCAGGGGATCTTCCCGACCCAGGGATCGAACCCAGGTCTCCCGCATTGGAGGCATACGCTTTAACCTCTGAGCCTACACCATAGTAAAAAATCAACTCAAAATGGATTAATGACTTAACATTAAGACCTGGAACTGTAAAACTCCTAGAAGAAAGCATAGGGAAAATACTTTGTAACTTTGAGCTTGGTAATGATTGATATATGCTACTGATAAGGATAGGACATCAAAAGCATAAGCAACAAAAGCAAAAAAGCCAAGTGGGACTATGTAAAGCTAAAAAGCTTCTGCACAGCAAAAACAAAAACTCAAAAAACAATCAACAGTGTGACAAGGCAACCTATAGAATAGAAAATATTTGCAAACCATGTATCTGGTAGGAGATTCATATCTTAAGTATACAAGGAACTTTCACAACTTAACAGCAAAAAAATAAAATGACATATATTTTAAATGAGAAAAAACTTGAATAGACATTTCTCCAAAGACATACAAATGGCCAACAGGTATATGGAAAGATGCTTAATATTACTAATCATTGGGGAAGGGCAAATCAGTACTGCAATGAGATACCATCTCACATTTGTTAGTATGGCTGTTATGAAGAAATTGGAATGCTTATACACTGCTGGTGGTAATGTAAAATGGTGCAGTCACTATAGAAAATAGTATGGAGATTCCTTAAAAAAGTAAAAATAGAATTACTATACGATCTAGCAGTCATACTCTGGGTATATATCAAAAAGAGAAATCCCGATCTCAGATGAACACTCCAGTTCATTACAGTACTGTTGACAATAGCTAAGATGTGGGAAAAACCTAAATGTCCATGAACAGATGAATGAAGAAAACATGTTATATACATACAATGGGATATCATTCAGCCTTAAATAAGAAGAGAATCCTGCAACAACATGGATGAACCTAGAGGACATTATGCTAAGTTAAATGAGCCAGGCACAAAAGGACAAATACAACATTATTCCACTTTTATGAGATATCTGAAATAGTAAAACTCATAGAAACAGAGAGAACAAAGATAGTTACCAGGGGCTAAATGGAGAGGAAATGGGAAATTGTTCAATGGGTATCAGGTTTCAGGTACACAAGATGAATATATTCTAGAGGTCTATGGTACAACATTGTGTCTGTAGTTAACAATACTATATTAAGCACTTAAAATTTTGTTGAGGGTAGATCTCATATTAAGTGTTCCTATCACAATTTTTTTTATTTTAAAAGACTCGTAAAAAGTTTTATGCTATGCTGCTGCTGCTGCTGCTAAGTCACTTCAGTCGTGTCCGACTCTGTGTGACCCCATAGACGGAAGCCCACCAGGCTCCCCCGTCCCTGGGATTCTCCAGGCAAGAACACTGGAGTGGGTTGCCATTTCCTTCTCCAATGTGTGAAAGTGAAAAGTGAAAGTGAAGTCGCTCAGTCGTGTCCGACCCTTAGCGACCCCACGGACTGCAGCCTACCAGGCTCCTCCATCCATGGGATTGTCCAGGCAAGAGTACTGGAGTGGCTTGCCATTGCCTTCTCCTTTATGCTATAGCATTTAATAAAAGAAGATAATGATGAAGTGGATATTAATGCTTCAGAATTACCATTAAGTAAATTTAATTTCTATTTATGTTCTATTCTTATCTACAGCTAGTGGTAAAGAAACTGCCTGTCAATGCAGGAGATTTTAGAGACACAAGTTTGATCCCTGGATTGGGAAGATCCCATGGAGGGGGGCATGGCCACCCACTCCAGTATTCTTGCCTGGAGAATCCCCATGAACCGAGGAGCCTGGTGAGCTACAGTCCATAGGGTCGCAAAGAGTTGGACATGACTGAAGTGGCTTAGCACACACAGAGAATTAATAATATACCTTACATCCCTGTACTTCATGGTATTATATTATTGGGAGAATTATGTTTCAAAATGCAATAATATTAAATTTAGTGCATTAAAAATTGCATGTGTAAAATAAAGCAGTTTTAATTTGGCATAGCTTGGGACTTTCAGTAAACAGATTTTTAAATTCTTTATTGATATCTGGATTAAAATATCTGATTTTATCTGAATTTCTTTTATTTTTTTTCCCCTATGCTGGGTCTTAGTTGTGGAGCACAGGCTCTTCACTGTTGTGAACGGGCTTAGTTGCCTATGGCACGTGGGATCTTAGTTCCCTGAGCAGAGATCGAACCTACTTCCCCTGCATTGGAAGGCGGATTCTTAACCAGTGACCATCAGGGAAGTCCCCGCCTGATATTTATCTGTATTTCTGAGAAGCAAGTTTGTGTTGTGACAAAAATTTGGGATTTGAAGACTTGGGTTAAAATTATGACTTCTTATGAGCTGTGTGACGTTGGTGAGTTATAGAATTCAATTCAGTGGCTCAGTTACGGCTGACTCTTTGTGACCCCATGGACTGCAGCACACCAGGCATCCCTGTCCATCACCAACTCCCAGAGCTTTCTCAAACTCATGTCCATTGAGTCAGTGATGCCATCCAACCATCTCATCCTTTGTTGCCAACTTCTTTTCCTGCCTTCAGTCTTTCCCAGCATCAGGATCTTTTCTAATGAGTCAGCTCTTCACATCAGATGGCCAAAGTATTTGGAGCTTCAGCTTCAGCATCCGTCCTTCCAAAGAATATTCAGGGTTGATTTCCTTTAGGATTGACTGCTTTGAGCTTGCAGTCCAAGGGGCTCTCAAGAGTCCTCTTCAGCATCACAGTTCAAAATCATCAATTCATCACTGCTCAGCCTTCTTGATGGTCCAACTCCCACATCTATACATGACTACTAGAAAAACCATAGCTTTGACTACACAGACCCATGTTGGCAAAGTAATGGCTCTACTTTTTAATATGCTATCTCAGTTTGTCATAGCTTTTCTTCCAAAGACTAAGCATCTTTTTATCTCACGGCTGCAGTCAATATCTGTAGAGATTTTGGAGCCCAAGAAAATAAAGTCTCTCACTGTTTCCATTGTTTCCCCATTGATTTGCCTTCAAGTGATGGGACTGGATGCCATGATCTTCGTGTTTTGAATGTTGAGTTTTAAGCAAACTTTTTCACTCTCCTCTTTCACTTTCATCAAGAGGCTCTTTAGTTCCTCTTCACTTTCTGCCATAGGATGGTGTCATCTGCATATCTGAGGTTATTGATATTTCTCTCAGCAAACTTGATTCCAGCTTGTGCTTCATCCAGTCTGGCATTTTGCATGATGTACTCTGCATATAAGTTAAATAAGCAGGGTGACAGTATACAGCCTTGATGTACTCCTTTTCCTATTTGGAACCAGTCTGTTGCTCCATGTCCAGTTCTAACTGTTGCTTCCTGACCTGCATACAGGTTTCTCAAGAGGCAGGTCAGGTGGTCTGGTATTCCCATCTCTTTCAGAATTTTCCAGTTTGTTGTGATCCACACAGTCAAATTCCTTGGTATAGTCAATAAAGCAACTGTTTTTCTGGAATTCACTTGCTTTTTCTATAATCCAATGGATATTGATAATTTGATCTCTGGTTCCTCTGCCTTTTCTAAATCCAGCTTGAACATCTGCAAGTTCTTGGTTTATGTACTGTTGAAGCCTAGGTTGGAGAATTTTGAGCATTACTTTGTTAGACTGTGAGATGAGTGCAATCATGCAGTAGTTTGAATGTTCTTTGTCCTTGCCTTCCTTTGGGATTGGAATGAAAACTGATCTTTTCCAGTCCTGTGGCCGCTGCTGAGTTTTCCAAATTTGCTGGCATATTGAGTGCAGCACTGTCACAGCATCATCTTTTAGGATTTGAAATAGCTCAGCTGAAATTCCATCACCTCCACTAGCTTTGTTTGTAAGTGATGCTTCCTAAGGCCCACTTGACTTCACATTCCAGGATGTCTGGCTCTAGGTGAGTGATCATACCATAGTGGTTATCTGGGTCATGAAGATCTTTTTTGTATGGTTCTTCTGTGTATTCTTGCCACCTCTATTTTATCTTCTGCCTCTGTTATGTCCATACCATTTCTATCCTTTATTGTGCCCATCTTTTCATGAAATATTATATTATTACTCAATTTTCCTTACATGCAAAGTAGAAATAATAGTATGAACTCAAAAGATTGTTGGAAGGATGTATTAGATAATGTACCCAGATACCTAGCCTATAGTGGGATCTATAATAAATGCTACAATTAAATGTAATTGTGAACTCTAAATTCTGAAACTTTACAATGAAGATATTACAGAAACACATTCTGTAATCTTTTTGAAAAATCACATTAATTACACCAATGGTTTTCCTGTATACTCTCTAAAGAAGTCATTAAAACATTGTGTGATTAAGACTTTTCTAATTAAAATACCACATTTAGTTTAGTATAGTTTCCTATTACAGTCCATAAATATTTCAATCCTATATGTGAAATAATATATACTTTTTGATTTGACATTGTCAGAGCTTAATGTGTTTTGGTATATCTCTTCTAAAATTTGACAGTTATCAGTATTTTTCAGTCTAGCTCAGAAAAATAAGATTTAAAAGAGGTGGTTCATAGCCAATGAGTAACAAAACTTAAATTTATTAAATATTGTTTTGCTTTTAAAAAACCTACTCTGTATCAGTTCCTATTTTTTAACAAACCATGATCTTAAATCAATACAAAATTATAGTAGCATACACATTTATATTTAATTATATAAACATACATGTGCATATACTATACACACTAAAATATAATCTATTTGGTGTATTTAGAACCAAGTGGCCACTTAGAAATTTTATATAAGCATTTAATGAAGAAGATGCTTTAAAAAGAAAAAGTAATGCTGGAGTTGGTTCAAGAGTTTATTTATATTATTAAAGCTCTTTGAAAGATTGAGGAAGATTACTTGCCAACATTTTGTTTCATTAATCTAAACTTTATTTTAAAACTTTCATATTTTTCATAAATACTTTCATTTTTAGTACCTTCAGATAAATGTTTGCACAGCTCAGCTATTTGATAAATAACCACAAGATGGTGCCATGGTTAACATGTTAACATGGAAATTTGAAAATAAGGAAGAAAGTTTTGATACACCATTGTATATGACAACATTACCACCAAATTTTCATTTGTTTTCTATAATAATATTCATTAATGCATTTTGCATGTTTAAATTATTTTAATATTAAAATTTTTTATTCTTTGTAAATGTATGTTTCTTCAAAAGAAATATTAAACAATGAAATGACATTCAAAGTTGCTAAAAGAGACATCAATTGGACCTTTTATATTTTACAAATGAATGGATTTGTTTTTAATGATCTCATGTTCCATCTTTACTGCCAAAATCAAGAATAATATCCAAATGCTGTTCCATTAATTAGCATCAGTTAATCTTATATTTAGGCTAGGTCTTTGCTATGAGCCTAATTGTGTCCCCCCAGAATTCATATGTTGAAGGCTTAACCTTCAGTGTGATGGTATTTGGAGATGGGACTTTAGGAAGGTAATTAGGTTTAGATGAGCTCAGGAAGGGGGCCCTCATATGGGATTAATACCCTTATAAGAAAAGATACCAGAGAGCTTACTCTCTCTTTACCGTTGAGGATGCAGCCAGAAGGTGGCATTCTGCAAGCCAGGAAGAATTCTCACTGGAAACTGATTATTCTAACATTCTGATTTGCGGCTTCCAACCTCTAGAACTGTTCAGTTCAGTTCAGTCTCTCAGTCGTGTCCGACTCTTTGTGACCCCATGAACCACAGCACGCCAGGCCTCCCTGTCCATCACCAACTCCTGGAGTCCACCCAAACCCATGTCCATAGAGTCGGTGATGCCATCCAACCATCTCATCCTCTGTTGTCCCCTTCTCCTCCTGCCCTCAATCTTTCCCAGCATCAGGGTCTTTTCCAATGAGTCAGCTCTTCGCATCGGGGGGCCAAAGTATTGGAGTTTCAGCTTCAACATCAGTCCCAGGACTGATCTCCTTTAGGATAGACTGGTTGGATCTCCTTGCAGCCCAAGGGACTCTCAAGAGTCTTCTCCAATACTACAGTTCAAAAGCATCAATTCTTCGGCACTCAGCTTTCTTTATAGTCCAACTCTCACATCCATACATCTTGTATGGAAAGCTACTTAGTCTATGGTATTTTGTTATGGCAGTTTGAGCAGATTAAAACAACCTTTAACAATAAAAATTACCAAAACTGAAGAAAAATTATTTAAAAATAAAGCATGTTTTGCATAGTAGATGGAAATTCATACATTATGGTTAACCATATATAATTGTTAACAATATTTAAGGCTGTTCTAATTTAGGTTCACCATAGCTGTAGTGGTTTCCAGGTGGTGCTAGTGGTAAGGAACCAGTCTGCTAATACAAAAGATATAAGAGATGTAGGTTCAATCCCTGGGTCAGGAAGATCCCCTAGAGCAGGAAATGGCAAACCACTCCAGTATTCTTGCCTGGGAAATCCCATGGACAGAGGAGCCTGGTGGGCTATAGTTCATAGGGTCACAAAGAGTTGACCACAAAAGAAGTGACTTAGCACTTAGCACACACACAGCACATAGCTATAGTAATAATGATTTTGTCGATGAAATATCTAATATAATCATTTTAAGGGTGTGTTTTGAAGGAAAATCTAAAGGAGAATTTGATGAGTGGATGGGGAGAATTTGTTAAAATAGTCAGAGGTATACAGCAAGAATACGCTGAAATTTAAGAAAGCAGCTCAAGAGGGAAGCTAGGAAATAGGTAAAAGTGAAGTGAAAAATATGTGGAAGAGTGGAAGTATGAAAATACTCTGACTGGATTTACTACAAACACCTAAAATTATTTTAAAATTTTATCATTAAACTCTTATTTCTTTGCATTTTTCTATTATGGTGTGCAATTATTATTAGTTAGCTGTACTCGAAGTCTTTGCTTAGTCTGGTATTTTTCATGACTTATTCATTACAAAATTTTGCCATTTCTTTCTCTGTTTAATAGGTCTAATATGTTTTCTACCTCATTTCTGAGGTAGAAAGGGGACGACAGAGAATGAGATGGCTGAATGGCATCACCGACTCTGTGGACATGAGTTTGAGTGAACTCCGGGAGTTGGTGACAGACAGGGAGGCCTGGCGTGCTGCAATTCATGGGGTTGCAAAGAGTCGGACATGACTGAGCGACTGAACTGAACTGAACTGAATACATAGAATGGTTTTACAAATTTTCTTTGTCTTTCATATATTGATATTTTTAAGAGTATAGACTAGTTGTTATGCAGAATATCCTTTATATTTTGAAGTCTCCTCACCATTAAATTCAGATTATTCATTTTATCATGTACTATATAATGATGATACCAGTTTGTCCCATTACATTACATTTATTGCATTGTCAGTTACATTGGTTAGTGGTTTGTTTTTCCTGTGCTACATTTTTTTTAATAAAAATCAGAAAGATATATGTATTACACAGTCTCTTATTTCCCTTTTGGCTTTCAGAAAAGGTAGCATATAATATTTGCTCTTCTTACAGTTTGTTGTTTTTCACTTTATGTACATCTTGAAAAATCCCTGCATTTCAGTTTATACAGATCTTCCTCATTTGGTTTTACAGCTGCATACCCTATTGTGTAAATATGTTATAATTTATTCAACCAGTCTCCTATGTATGAGCATTTAGGTTTTTTCAGTATTCTGTAATTACAAATAATGGAACAATGAATAGCCCTGTGCATATGTACTTTCTTATTTTTGGATATATGTTTTGAGGGTAAATTTTTAGACATGGAGTTGCTGGTCAAAGTATAAATATGTATGTAATTATTAGATATTGCCATATTCACCTCTATATGGAATGCACTATTTTTCATCCCCATCAGCAGTATATGAAACTGCTTCTTTCCTTAAAGCCTCACCAATATAGTGTGTTGAAAAACTTGTGAGGTTTGGCCAATCTGGTATGTGCGAAATGATATCACAGTGCAGTTTTTAGCATGAAGGACTCCTTTTAGTATTTCTGCTCATGATGTATCCTCTCAGTTTTTGTTTGTCTGGGAGTGTCTTAAGTTCCCCTTCAATTCTGAAGAATGGTTTCACCGATACAAAATTTTTGTTTGACAGTCTTCCTTTTCTTTTCTTTCTTTCTTTTTTTTGAGTGTTTGGAATATGCCATCTCATGACTTCTGGCCGCCATGATTTCTTATTAAAAATTAGCTATTTATCTTGTTTAGGATATTTTTGCTTAATGAGTTGCATCTCCCTTGCTGCTTTAAAGGTTCTCTTTTTCAGCAGTTTGATTTTGAAGTGTCTGGATGTAGATCTCTTTGAGTTTATTCTACTTGGAATTTATTCTGCTGTGTGGATGTATAGAGTAATATTTTTCATCAAAATTTTGGATGACTTGGAGCATTGTTTCTTAAAATATTTCTTATGCTCCTTCTCTCTTGCCTTTTCTTTTGGGACTTCAATTATGTCAATATGCCTGATAGTATTTCATAGGTCTCTAAGACTCTGTTAAGTTTTGTTCATTCTTTTTTTCTTCCTGTTCCTCAGACTGGATAATCTCAATTATGCATTCTTATATGCATAATAGTATGTATGTATAATTTGGAGAAGGAAATGGCAATCCACTCCAGTGTTCTTGCCTGGAGAATCCCAGGGAGGGGGGAGCCTGGTGGGCTTCCGTCTATGGGGTCACACAGAGTCGGACACGACTGAAGTGACTTAGCAGCAGCATGTATGTATAATGAATGGTGCATAAGGTTGGTCCAAGAAGGCAAGGAGAGAGAGAAAGGAACAGAAAAAAATACTTAAAATTTTGGCCAAGGATTTTGTAAATTTGGTGAAGCACACTAATCAACACCTCAGAAAAGCTAAACAAATTCCAGTTAAGGATAAACTCAAAGATATCCACACCTAGATATACTAATTGTTTTCTATAAACTTGAATTATGGTTTCTTTGGCATCTCAATTCCCTAAAATATTTAGCAAGTTCCTGACATACTTCCAGACAATTCTATGTGCTAATACATTTATTTTTGCTGCTGAATTCAATTAAGTTAATAAGAGGCTTGGGAAGGAAAATATCATTCTTAACCTATTTTTGCTCTATCTTCCATTTTATAGAAGAGAAGTATTAATGGAAGAAGCTTGAGAAAAATCTGGAGCCAAATAAAGTAGTTTGGAGGAGTAAAACTGGTTGGAGTTTTCCAACCCGTTGGGTATGAGTCAACCCGCTGGGTAGGAGTCAACCCACAGGCAGAGAGAATCTCTCTTAAGAGAATTGAATTCTTTTTTCACTTATGCTTGAAAATTAACCAATTCTTGTTTGAAGAGATTTCTTTGTTGTAATATCTTACTGTCAGCATCAAGGAATAGCCAATACATACCATATGCTAGTATTTTGTAACTTCTTCATCTAGAGCTCTAGGTTCTCTTAGTGCATAATTTTACTTCCAAGATATCAGAGACAACAATTTTACCAAATGTCTTTCCACAGTATATGAAGGTAATTAAATTTTCAGTGTACAATTGTTTTCTTTCCGTCTACTAAGCAAATGTAGATGTTGCACTTTTGAGTAATTTTGTTTATAGCATCATCCATTTCTGATACCAAAAACTCTATCAGTTTGGGTTTGCTCCAGATAAGAGACAGAAGACTTGATATTTCGTGCAGGAAGGGATTTGATACAGGGACTTAAGTGCTTACAGAATCTTTGGAGAATTAAAGGAGTGGTTTCTTGAATAAGCATCCTAAGATTACTACCAGAATAAGTCTGAAGTGACAATTACCACTGAGGCCACAGCATCTATGCTTTAAGAAGCTGCTGCCACAATAGTTTCTTATACTCAAGAAGGCAAAGAATGAGTCTCTAAGACAGCAAACTAGAGATTACAAAGTATAAATTTCAATGCTGAATCATTGCTGTGACTGTTGTTTCTTTACTCATAGGTAATGGACACTGGAATCCTTTTTCAGAGGGCTGCACATTTATAAAACTTGCTTTCTAGCAGCAGCAGACCAGAGCTACAGCTAACTGATATATATCTCACTTTCACCTTGTAAATCACAGTTTAGTTTTTGTTTTACATGTGGTAATGTATATGTTTCAGTGCTACTCTCCCAGTTTGTCCCACCCTCTCCTTCCCCTGCTGTGTCCACAAGTCTGTTCTCTATGCCTGAGCCTCTATTCCTGCCCTACAAATAGGTTCATCAGTACCATTTTTCTAGATTCCAATGTATGTGTTGTGTACGTGTGCTAAGTAGTATATGACTCTTTGCAACCCCAGGGCCCATCAGGCTCTTCTGTCCATAGAATTTTCCAGGCAAGAATACTGGGGTGGCTGCCATTTCCTACTCCAGGTGATCTTCCTGATCCAGGGATCAAACCTGAGTCTCCTGCATTGGCAGGTGGATTTTTTACCACTGAGCCACCTGGGAAGCCCATGTATGCATTAATATACAATATTTGTTTTTCTATTTCTGACTTACTTCACTCTGTGTAACAGGCTCTATGTTCATTCACCTTACAAGAACTGATCAAATTCATTCCTTTTATGGGTACATAGTATTCCATTGTATATATGTGTCAAAACTTTTTGATCCACTCATCTATCAGTAAACATCTAGGTTGCTTGCATGTCCTGGCTATTGTAAATAGTGCTTCTATGAACACTGGGGATTATGTGTCTTTTTCAGTTGTGATTTTCTCACGGTATATGCCGAGTAGTGGGTTTGCTGGGTCATATGATAGTTTTATTCCTAGTTGCTAAGGAATCTCTGTACTCATCTCCATAGTGGTTGTATCAGTTTACATTCCCATCAAGAGTGCAAGAGTGTTTCCTTTTGTGCACCTAGCATTTATTGTTTGTAGATTTTTTGATGGTCATTTTGACCAGTGTGAGGTGATACATCATTGTAGTTTTGATGTGTATTTCTCTAATAATAAGCAATGTTGGGCATTAGTGAGGCTAATTTTGCTAATTTTTTAACACTGCTAAGCTAAGTTCATTAGATAATATTGCATTTTTAATATACACTGTTGGATTCATCCAGCTAATATTTAAGATTTTTATAGATATTTTCATAAATGAAATTTGCTTGCATGTTTATTTTGCTATCCTTGTTGGGATGCTCTATCAAGTTTTCCTTGCTTCATAAAAATAATTGATGTTCCCTCTTTTCTATATTCTATTCTCTGATATTTTTATAAAATTCCACTCTTTTGACACAGGCATGTGGAGGTGGGAAGTAGAGAAGGGAAGTCACATGAAAGATTGGGAAGGGAAGTGTACAGCCAATACAACAGAAGTTCAGAAATTCATATAGAACATTTACATGCTAATAAATTAGATAACCTATAAAAAAATGAACATTTCCAGGAACACACAGTCAACCAAAGTTGAATCTGGAAGAAACATAATTTGGACATACAAATCACTAGAAATGAAATAGAATTTGTAATAATAATAATAAACAAAAGTCCAGAACTTGACAACTTCCCTGGGAAATTCCACCACACACACAAAGAAGAACTTATACCCGTCTTTCTCAAACTATTCCAAAAAGTTGAAGAGGAGGAAAGACTTCCAAATTCATTTTATGAAGCCACTATTACCCTTGATACCAAAACCAGAAAAAGACTCTACCAAAAAAAAAAAAGGAAATTCCAGGCCAGTATCTTTAATGAATATTCATGCAAAAATACTCAACAAAATATTAGCAAATCAAATGATAACACAAAAAGGATCATACACCATGATCAAGTTAGATTCATTCCAGGGTTCAAGGATGGTTCAACATATACAAATCAATCAGTATGATATACCACATTAACAAAAGGAAAGACAAAAACCATATGATCATCATCAAAATTCAACATCATTCACAATAAAAACTCTCACCAAAATGGCTATAGAGGAAATATAACATAATAAAAGGCAATTACAACAAACCTACAGCCAACAGTGAAAAGCTGAAAGCTTTTCGACTAAATTCAGGAAAAAGACAAGGATGCCTACTGTTACCACTTCTATTCAACACAGTATTGTAAGTCCTCACCACAACAATCATACAAGAAAAAGAAATAAAAGGTATTCAAATTGGAAAGTAAGAGGTAAAACTGTCACTGTTTGCAGATGACATGATACTCTATAAAGAGAACCCTAAAGTCTCCCCACAAAAACCACTACAACTAATAAATTTATTCAGTAAGGCAGTAGGATACAAGAATAATACATAGAAATCTGTGGCATTTCTTTACACTAGCAATTAAATATAGACAGAAAGCAAAAAACCAATCCCATTAAAAAAAAATAGGAAGAAACTTAGTCAAGGTGATGAAAAACCTACATACTAAAAGCTATCAAACAATGATAAGGGAAACTGATGGTTATTCAAAGAAATGGAAAGATAGCCATGCTCATTGAACTGGATTGTTAAAATGGCCATACTTCCCAAAGCTATCTACAGATTTAATGTGATCTCTATCAAAATACCTATGACATTTTTTTCCCCATAGAACTAGAACAAATTTTCCTAAAATTTATACGGAACCACAAAAGACCCAGAATTGCCAAGGCAACCCTGAGGAAAAAGAACTAAACTGGAGGCATAACCCTTCCATACTTAATACTACAAATCTGCAGAGTGAAAACAGTGTGGTATTGTCCCCAAAACAGGCATATAGATCAATGGAACAGGGTAGAGAGCCCCAAAATAAAGCCACACACTTACGGTCAATCTACAGCAAAGGAGGCAAGAATATGCAATGATGAAAAGAATGTCTCTTCAGTGTTGGGAAAGCTGGACAGCCACATGTAAATCTATGAACTTAGATCACTCTCTCACACTATACACAAAAATAAACTCAAAGTGGCTTAAGGACTTAAATGTAAGACATGATACCACTAAAACTAGTAGAAGAGAACATAGGCAATATATTCTCTGACATAAACCAGAGCAATATTTTCTTACATCAATGTTCCAAGGAAAAATAAATAAAACAAAACTAAGCAAATGGGACCGAATCAAACTTAAAAGGAAATAATCTTTGGAAAAGTAATTTGGTAATGCCTTGGCAAAGGAAACAATCAACAAAACAAAGGCAACCTATGGAATGGGAAAAGATATTTGCAAATGATGTAACAAACAGGGGGTTACTATCCAAAATATGCAAACAGCTCATCCAACTTAATAAACAAACAACCCAAGTGAAATCCCATCTCCCACCTCCTCTCTGTCCTCCAATCAGTAACTCTTATTGCCAGTTCACTTGATGCCAGCCCCTATTTGAAAGCTGTCATACTATACTATGCATCTTTTAAGGTACTGTACTAAAAGATTAAAAATGTTTTCATTTTTAAGAAAAGATACTAAAATTGTTACTCTAGTGAACACATGAGTGATAAGAAAGCAGAACAGCCTTATTGGTGCTGAATTTTCCAAATTTTCTGGCATATTGAGTGCAGCACTTTCACAGCATCATCTTTCAAGATTTGAAATAGCTCAACTGGAATTCCATCACCTCCACTAGCTTTGTTCGTAGTGATGCTTTCTAAGGCCCACTTGAGTTCACATTCCAAGATGTCTGGCTCTAGGTCAGTGATCACGTTATCATGACTATCTTGGTCATGAAGATCTTTTTTGTACAGTTCTTCTGTGTATTCTTGCCACCTCTTCTTAATAGCTTCTGCTTCTGTTAGGTCCATACCATTTCTGTCCTTTATCGAGCCCATCTTTGCATGAAATATTCCCTTGGAATCTCTAATTTTCTTGAAGTGATCTCTAGTTTTTCCTATTCTGTTGTTTTCCTCTATTTCTTTGCACTGGTCACTGAGGAAGGCTTTCTTATCTCTCCTTGCTATTCTTTGGAACTCTGCATTCAGATGCTTATATCTTTCCTTTTCTCCTTTGCTTTTCGCTTCTCTTCTTTTCACAGCTATTTGTAAGGCCTCCTCAGACAGCCATTTTGCTTTTTTGCATTTCTTTTCCATGGGGATGGTCTTGGTCCCTGTCTCCTGTACAATGTCATGAACCTCCGTCCAGAGTTCATCAGGCACTCTATCTATCAGATCTAGACCCTTAAATCTGTTTCTCACTTCCACTGTACAATCATAAAAGATTTGATTTAGGTTGTATCTGAATGGTCTAGTGGTTTTCCCTACTTTCTTCAATTTAAGTCTGAATTTGTCAATAAGGAGTTCATGATCTGAGCCACAGTCAGCTCCTGGTCTTGTTTTTGCTAACTGTATACAGCTTCTCTATCTTTGGCTGCAGAGAATATAATCAATCTGATTTCTGTGTTGACCATCTGGTGATGTCCATATGTAGAGTCTTCTCTTGTGTTGTTGGAAGAGGGTGTTTGCTATGACCAGTGCGTTCTCTTGGCAAAACTCTATTAGCCTTTGCCCTGCTTCATTCTGTATTCCAGGGCCAAATTTGCCTGTTACTCCAGGTGTTTCTTGACTTCCTACTTTTGCATTCCAGTCCCTTATAATGAAAAGGACATATTTTTTGGGTGTTAGTTCTAAAAGGTCATGTAGGTCTTCATAGAACTGTTCAACTTCAGCTTCTTCAGTGTTAATGGTTGGGGCATAGGTCTGGATTACTGTAATATTGAATGGTTTGCCTTGGAAATGAACAGAAATCATTCTATCATTTTTAAGATTGCATCCAAGTACTGCATTTCGGACTCTTTTGTTGACCATGTTGGCCACTCCATTTCTTTAAGTTGATGCAAAAGCTCATTGATCATTTTGAAAATCCTCAGCCCTTCAAGAATTATGCTAAATCTACTCTGTCTGTG
Organism: Moschus berezovskii; assembly: GCF_049115385.1. NCBI lineage: Eukaryota > Metazoa > Chordata > Mammalia > Artiodactyla > Moschidae > Moschus > Moschus berezovskii. The sequence goes on along the minus strand of NC_142463.1, from coordinate 25,845,897 downwards.
CTCTATAAATGGAACAGCAAAACTTGGATAACAGTACATCTGTTAACAATACAGTTTACTAAATATTTTAAGCCCAATCTTGAGAGCTACTGCTCAGAGAAAAGATTCCTTCCAAACTTACTGTTCATTGGCAGTGCACCTGGTCACCCAAGAGCTCTAATCAGAATTGTACAATTACACTCATATTATTTTTATGCCTACTAACTCAATGTCTATTCTGCAATTCATGGATCAAGGAATCATTTTGACTTCAAATCTTATTATTTTAAAAATACATTTCATAGCGCTCTAGCTGCCATAGATAGTGATTCTTCTGATGGATCTGGACAAAATAAGTTGAAAAACTTCTGGAAAGGATTCACTGTTCAAGATGCCATTAAGAACAGTCATGACTCGTGGGAAGAAATCAAAATATCAACATTAACAGGAATTTGGAAGAAGTCGATTCCAACTCTCATGGTTGACTAAGACTTCATTGAAGAAGCATCTGCAGATGTGGTGTAAATAACAAGAAGATTAGAATCAGAAGTAGAGCCTGATGATGTGACGGAATTGCTGCAAACTTGTGATAAAATTGAATGGATGAGGAGTTGCTTTTTATGGGTGAGTAAAGAAAGTGGTTTCTAGAGATGAAAAATACTCCTGGTACAGATGCTGTGAAGATTGTTGAAATGACAACAAATAAATTAGAATATTGCATAAATTTAGTTGATAAAGCAGCAGCAGGGTTTGAGAGGACTTACTCCAAGTTTTAAAGAAGTTCTACTGTGGGTGAAATATTTTCAAACAGCACTGTATTCTACAGAGAAATGGTTTGTGAAAAAAAGTCAATATATGCAACAAACTTTGTTGTTGTCTTACTTTACAATATTGCCACAGTCATTCCAATTTTTAGCAACCACTTCTTTAATCAATCAGCAGCCATCACCATCAAGGCAAGACCCACTGCTGGCAAAAAGATTACAGCTCAATGAAGGCTCAGATGAGTTTTTTAGTGAGAACATATTTTTAAATTAAGGTAGGTATGAAAAGACAACATACGGAATTGGAGAAAGTGAAAGTGAAGTCACTCATTCGTGTCCGACTCTTTGCAAACCTGTGGACGGTAGTCTCCTCTGTCCATAGGATTTTCCAGGCAAGAGTACTGGAGTGGGTTGCCATTTCCTTCTCCAGGGGATCTTCTGAACCCAGGGATCGAAACCAGGTCTCCCACATTGTAGGCAGACATTTTACCATCTGAGCCACCAGGGAAGTCATTTGGAGAAAATACCTGCAAATGATACAATAGACAGGGGCTTAATCTCCAAAATATACAAACAGCTCATACACCTCAACAACAAAGAAAAACAACCCAATAAAAAAATGGACAGAAGACCTTAATAGACATTTCTCCAAAGAATACATACAGATGACCAGTAGGCACATGGAAAGATGCTCAACATCACTAATTATTAGATAAATACAAATCAAAACTGCAATGAGATATCAACTCACATCAGTCAGAATGGCCATAATTAAAAAGTTGACAAATAACATATGCTGAACAGAGTGTGGAGGAAAGGGAACCATCCTACACTGTTGGTGGGAATGTGAATTGGTGCAGTCACTATGGGAAACCATATGGAGGTTCCTCAGAAAACTAAAAACAGAATTACCATATGTTCCACCAATCCCACTCCTGCAAAAATACCTGGACAAAACTATAATTCAAAAAGATACATTCATCCCTATGTTCATAGCAGCACTATTCACAATAGTCAAATCATGGAAACAATCTAAATGTACATGGATAGATGACTAGATAAAGAAACAAATGGCATACATATACAGTGGAATACTACTCACTGATAAAAAGGAATGGAATAATGCCATTTACAGCAACTTGCATGCAACTAGAGATTATCACACTAAGTGTAGTCAGTCAGAAAGAGAAAGAAGGGGGCAGTACTAAGATGGCGGAGGAATAGGACGGGGAGACCACTTTCTCACCAACAAATTCATCGAAAGAACATTTGAACACTGAGAAAATTCCACAAAATAACTTCTGAATGCTGGCAGAGGACATCAGGCACCCAGAAAGGCAGCCCATTGTCTTCAAAAGGAGGTAGGAAAAAATATAAAAGATAAAAGGAGAGACAAAAGAGGTAAGGACGGAGATCCGTCCCAGGAAGGGAGTCTTAAAAAAAAGAGACGTTTCCAAACACCAGGAAACCCTGTCACCGGCGAGTCTGTGGCAAGCCTTGGAACCTCAGAGGGCAACATAACCAGGAGGAAAAATAAATAAATAATTAAAACCCACAGATTACGTGCCTAACAGCAACTCCCAGCGGAGAAGCAGCGCAGATGCTCGCATCCACCACTAGCAAGTGCAGACTGGACAGGGAGGTGCCGGCAGCATTGCTTAGGGTAAGGACCCGGCATGAATGCCCCAAGGGCAATCTGAGGGAACTAACTAGAGATAGCAACCCAGACTGTGGGATAGCTATCTTGAGAAAAGCCCTAACCTAAGACACTGCCCTGCCCACTCACAGAACAAAGGACTGAGCAGAGCTAGCTGCCTGTGGACCGGCCTAATCCCCCCCCCGCTCCCCCCCCAAAACAGGCAGGTGAGGGCAGCCAGAGCCGGAAGGGGGCAATCGCAGCCCCAGAGAGGCATCATCTAAGAAACTGCAAGCAGGATTTGTTGCTAACCAAGACTTCTTGGGATTCTGGATGGTTGACATCTGCCGGGAGGGTCGCAGCCAGAGATAAGCTCCCCAGAAGACACATGGCACACCTGAGAAGGTGCGCTGGTTGTACACCCAGAAAACCGGGCGGCAGGGTTGAGGGAAGCAATAAGTTGCAGACCCCAACTGGGGGTGACTGTGCTCACCAAGCACCTGGTCACCTGAGCTGCTCAGACCTGGGAAGGGCACAAAACGCAGGCCCAACCAAGTCTGTGCCTTTGTGGAGTGCCCGAGAACCTGAACCTGAGCGGCTTAGACCTGGGAAGTGCATGAAACCCAGGGCCCGCCTCAGACAGTTTCCGGCAGAGCAACCTAGAGCCTGAACAGTGTAGACTGGGAAAGCACACATGCAGTGATCGGGGGCAAACCCAGTGTGGCTGAGACTTCGAGCACTTCCCACATATGCCAGTGATATTTGTTTGCAGTGTTCCTCCCTCCCCACAGCATGACCGAACAAGTAAGCCTAAAAAAGTGACCACCACTGCCTCCTTGTGTCAGGGTGGAAGTTAGACACTGAAGAGGCCAGCAAATAGGAGAAGCTAAAATAAACGGAGGGAACCACTTTGAAAGTGAAAGTTGCAACAGATTAAAACCCTGCAGTTAGCACCGATTACATGGGAAGGGGCCTATAGATCTTGAGAAGTGTAAGCCAGATCAAGGAAATATCTGAAAATGAACTGACTCCACACTGTCCACAACAACACCAGAGAAAGTCCTAGATATATTTTTACTATTATCATTTTTTAAATTAAAAAAAATTTTAAGTCCTCTATTACTACTTTAATTTTCATTTTTATAATATACTATTACTTTGCAAAAAAAGACTATTTTTAAAGCAAACTTCATATATATTTATTTTATAATTTTTGTGACTGATTTTTTTCTTTAATATAGTATTTTTGAGAATCAAACCTATACTCTAAATTTTTAATCTGTGCTTTTTGGTATTTGTTATCAATTTTGTACCTTTAAGAACCCAATCTTCAGTACCCATTTTTACTTGGGAGAGAGATTACTGGCTGGATTGCTCTCTAACCCTTTGGACTCTCCTTTTTCTCCATGAGGTCACCTCTATCTCCTCCCTCCCCCTTCTCTTCTCTACCCAACTCTGTGAATCTCTTTGTGTGTTCTGGGCTGTGGAGAGCACTTAGGGAACTGATTACTGGCTTTTGATCCCCCTTTTTATCCTCCTGGCCACCTCTGTCTCCTTCCTCCCTCTTCTCTTCTCTGTGTAACTCCGTGAACATCTCTGAGGGATCCAGACTGTGGAGAGCATGTAGGGAAGTGATTACTGGCTAGCTTGCTCTCTCCCCTTTTACTCCCCCTCTTCTCCTCCTGGTCACCTCTATCTCCCTCTTCCCTCTTCTCTTCTCCATGTAACTCTGTGTACCTCCCCGGGTGTCCCTCACTGTGGAGAAACTTTTCATCATTAACCTACATGTCTTATCATTGGTACTGTATAGATGGAGGGGTCTTGAGGCTACTGTAAGAATAAGATTGAAAACCAGAGGCAGGAGGCTTAAGTCCAAATCCTGAGAACACCAGAGAATTCCTGACTCCAGGGAACATTAATTGATAGGAGTTCATCAAATGTCTCCATACCTACACTGAAACCAAGCACCACCCAAGGGCCAATAAGTTCCAGAGAAAGACATACCAAGCAAATTCTCCAGCAACACAGGAATATAGCCCTGAGCTTCAATATACAGGCTGCCCAAAGTCACACCAAACCCACTGACATCTCAAAACTCATTACTGTACACTTCATTGCACTACAGAGAGAAGAAATCCAGCTCCACCCACCAGAACACCGACACAAGTTTTCCTAGCCAGGAAACCTTGACAAGTCACCCATCCAACTCCACCCAAAGCGAGGAACCTCCACAATAAAGAGAAACCACAAACTTCCAGAATATGGAAGCCAGTCAGTCAGTTCAGTTGCTCAGTGGTGTCCGAGTCTTTGTGACCCCATGAATCACAGCATGCCAGGCCTCTCTGTTCATCACCGACTCCCGGAGTTCACTCAAACTCATGTCCATCGAGTCGCTGATGCCATCCAGCCATCTCATTCTCTGTCGTCCTCTTCTCCTCCTGCCTTCAATCTTTCCCAGCATCAGGGTCTTTTCCAATGAGTCAACTCTTCGCATGAGGTGGCCAAAGTATTGGAGTTTCAGCTTTAGCATTAGTCCTTCCAATGAACACCCAGGACTGATCTCCTTTAGAATGGACTGATTGGATCTCCCTGAAGTCCGAGAGACTCTCAAGAGTCTTCTCCAACACCACAGTTCAAAAGCATCAATTCTTCTGCGCTCAGCTTTCTTCACAGTCCAACTCTCACATCCCTACATGACCACTGGAAAAACCATAGCCTTGACTAGACGGACTGTTGTTGGCAAAGTAATGTCTCTGGTTTTTAATATGCTATCTAGGTTGGTCATAACTTTCCTTCCAAGGAGTAAGCGTTTTTTAATTTCATGGCTGCAGTCACCATCTGCAGTGACTTTGGAGCTCAAGAAAATAAAGTCTGACACTGTTTCCATTGTTTCCCCGTCTATTTGCCAAGAAGAGATGGGACCAGATGCCATGATCTTAGTTTTCTGAATGTTGAGCTTCAAGCCAACTTTTTCATGCTCCTCTTTCACTTTCATCAAGAGTTTTTTTTAGTTCCTCTTCACTTTCTGCCATAAGGGTGGTGTCATCTGCATATCTGAGGTTATTGATATTTCTCCCAGCTATCTTGATTCCAGCTTGTGCTTCTTCCAGCCCAGCGTTCCTCATGATGTACTCTGCATATAAGTTAAATAAGCAGGGTGACAATATACAGCCTTGACGTACTCCTTTTCCTATTTGGAACCAGTCTGTTGTTCCATGTCCAGTTCTAACTGTTGCTTCATGACCTGCATATAGATTTCTCAAGAGGCAGGTTAGGTGGTCTGGTATTCCCATCTCTTTCAGCATTTTCCACAGTTTATTGTGATTCACACAGTCAAAGGTTTTGGCATAGTCAATGAAGCAGAAATAGATACAGAAAGGGTATGTAAACTCAAACCCAAAACAATAAAGTAAATGGCAATGGGATCATACTTATCAATAATTACCTTAAATGTAAATGGGTTGAATGCCCCAACCAAAAGACAAAGACTGGCTGAATGGATAAATAAACAAGACCCTTATATATGTTGTCTACAAGAGCCCCACCTTGAAACAAGGACACATACAGACTGAAAGGGAAGGGCTGGAAAAAGATAATCCATGCAAATAGAGACCAAAAGAAAGCAGCAAGTAGCAACACTCATATCAGACAAATAGACTTTAAAACAAAGGCTATGAAAAGAGACAAAAAGGATGCTACATAATGACCAAAGGATCAATCCAAGAAGAAGATATAACAATTATAAATATATATGAACCCAACATAGGAGCACCACAATGTGTAAAACAAATGCTAACAAGTATGAAAGGGGAAATTAACAATAACACAAAAATAGTGGGAGACTTTAACACCCCACTCACACCTATGGATAAAGCAACTAAACAGAAAATTAACAAGGAAACACAAACTTTAAATGATACAATGGATCAGTTAGACCTAATTGATATCTATAGGACATTTAACTCCAAAACAATGAATTTCACCTTTTTCTTAAATGCACATGGAACCTTCTCCAGGATAGATCACATCCTGGGCCATAAATCTAGCCTTGGTAAATTCAAAAAAATTGAAATCATTCCAAGCATCTTTTCTGACCACAATGCAGTAAAATTAGATGTCAATTACAGGAGAAAAACTATTAAAAATTCCAACATATGGAGGCTGAGCAACACGCTGCTGAATAACCAACAAATCACAGAAGAAATAAAAAAGAAATCAAAATATGCATAGAAATGAATGAAAATGAAGACACAACAACCCAAAGCCTATGGGACACTGTAAAAGCAGTGCTAAGGGGAAGGTTCATAGCAATACAGGCTTACCTCAAGAAACAAGAAAAGTCAAAAAAATAACCTAACTCTACACCTAAAGCAACTTGAAAAGGAAGAAATGAAGAACCCCAGGGTTAGTAGAAGGAAATAAATCTTAAAAATTAGGGCAGAAACAAATGCAAAAGAAACAAAAGAGACCATAGCAAAAATCAACAAAGCCAAAAGCTGGTTCTTTGAAAAGACAAATAAAGTTGACAAACCATTAGCCAGACTCATCAAGAAACAAAGGGAGAAAAATCGAATAACAAAATTAGAAATGAAAATGGAGAGATCACAACAGACAACACAGAAATACAAAGGATCATAAGAGACTACTATCAGCAACTATACACCACTAAAAAGAACAACTTGGAAGAAATGGAAAAATTCTTAGAATAGTTCAACTTTCCAAAACTGAACCAGGAAGAAATGGAAAATCTTAACAGACCCATCACAAGCACAGAAATTGAAACTGTAATCAGAAATCTTCCAGCAAACAAAAGCCCAGGGCCAGAAGGCTTCACAGTTGAATTCTACCAAAAATTTAGAGAAGAGCTAACACCTATCCTACTCAAACTTCCAGAAAATTGCAAAGTAAGGTAAACTTCCAAACTCAACTATGAGGCCACCATCACCCTAATACCAAAACCTGACAAAGATGCCACAGAAAAAGAAAACTACAGGCCAATATCACTGATGAACATAGATGCAAAAATCCTTAACAAAATTCTAGCAGACAGAATCCAACAACATATTAAAAAAAATCATACATCATGACCAAGTGGGCTTTATCCCAGGGATGCAAGGATTCTTCAATATCCGCAAATCAATCAATGTAATACACCACATTAACAAATTGAAAAATAAAAACCTTATGATTATCTCAATAGATGCAGAGAAAGCCTTTGACAAAACTCAACATCCATTTATGATAAAAACCCTCCAGAAAGCAGGAATAGAAGGTACATACCTCAACATAATAAAAGCTATATGTGATAAATCCACAACAAACATTATCCTTAATGGTGAAAAATTGAAAGCATTTCCCCTAAAGTCAGGAACAAGAAAAGGGTGCCCACTCTCACCACTACCATTCAACATAGCTTTGGAAGTTCTGGCCACAGCAATCAGAGAAGAAAAAGAATCCAGATTGGAAAAGAAGAAATTAAACTCACTGTTTGCAGATGACATGATCCTATACATGAAAGTGATAGTGAAAGTGAAGTCGTGTCTGACTCTTTGCGACCCTGTGGACTGTAACCCACCAGGCTCCTCCATCCATGGGATTCTCCAGGCAAGAATACTGGAGTGGGTTGCCATTTCCTTCTCCAGGGGATCTTCCCAACCCAGGGATCGAACCCAGGTCTCTTTCATTGCAGGCAGACGCTTTAACCTCTGAGCCACCAGGGAAGCCCAACATAGAAAACCCTAAAGACTCCACCAGAAAATTACTAGAGCTAATCAATGAATATAGTAAAGTTGCAGGATATAAAGTCAACACAGAAATCCCTTGAATTCCTATACACTAACAATGAGAAAACAGAAGAGAAGTTAAGGAGACAATTCCATTCACCATTGCAACGAAAAGAATAAAATACTTAGGAATATATCTACTGAAAGAAACAAAAGACCTATATATATAGAAACTATAAAACACAGGTGGAAGAAATCAAAGATGACACAAATAGATGGAGAAATATACCGTGTTCATGGATCAGAAGAATCAATATAGTGAAAATCAGTATACTATCCAAAGCAATCTATAGATTCAATGCAATCCCTATCAAGCTCCCAACGGTATTTTTCAGAGAACTAGAACAAATGATTTCACAATTTGTATGGAAATACAAAAATCCTCGAATAGCAATCTTGAGAAAGAAGAATGGAACTGGAGGAATCAATCTGCCTGACTTCAGGCTCTACTACAAAGCCACAGTCATCAAGACAGTATGGTACTGGCACAAAGACAGAAATATAGATCAATGGAACAAAATAGAAAGCCCAGAGATAAATCCATGCACCTATGGACACCTTATCTTCGACAAAGGAGGCAAAAATATACAATGTAGAAAAGATAATCTCTTTAACAAGTGGTGCTGGGAAAACTGGTCAACCGCTTGTAAAAGAATGAAACTAGAACACTTTCTAACACCATACACAAAAATAAACTCAAAATGGATTAAATATCCAGACCTAAGACCAGAAACTATAAAACTCCTAGAGGAAAACATGGGCAAAACAGTCTCTGACATAAATCACAGGATCCTCCATGACCCACCTCTAAGAATATTGGAAATAAGAACAAAAATAAACAAATGGGACCTAATTAAACTTAAAAGCTTTTGCACAACAAAGGAAACTATAAGCAAGGTGAAAAGACAGCCTTCAGAATGGGAGAAAATAATAGCAAACAAAGCAACTAACAAGGAATTAATCTCAAAAATATACAAGCAACTCCTGCAGCTCAATTCCAGAAAAACAAACAACCCAATCGAAAAATGGGCCAAAGAACTAAATAGACATTTCTCCAAAGAAGACATACAGATGGCTAACAAACACATGAAAAGATGCTCAACATCACTCATTATTAGAGAAATCCAAATCAAAACCACAATGAGGTACCATTTCTCACCAGTCAGGATGGCTGCTATCCAAAAGTTTACAAGCAATAAATGCTGGAGAGGGTGTGGAGAAAAGGGACCCTCTTACGCTGTTGGTGGGACTGCAAACTAGGACAGCCACTATGGAGAACAGTGTGGCGATTCCTTTAAAAACTGGAAATAGAACTGCCATAAGACTCAGCAATCCCACTGCTGGGCGTACACACCGAGGAAACCAGAATTGAAAGAGACATGTGTACCCCAATGTTCATCGCAGCACTGTTTACAATAGCCAGGACATGGAAGCAACCTAGATGTCCATCTGCAGACGAATGGATAAGAAAGCTGTTGTACATATACACAATGAAATATTACTCAGCCATTAAAAAGAGTACATTTGAATCAGTTCTAATGACATGGATGAAACTGGAGCCTATTATACCGAGTGAAGTAAGCCAGAAAGAAAAACACCAATACAGTATACTAACACATATATATGGAATTTAGAAAGATGGTAACGATAACCTGTATGCGAGACAGCAAAAGAGACACAGATGTATAGAACAGTCTTTTGGACTCTGTGGGAGAGGGCAAGGGTTGGATGGTTTGGGAGAATGGCACTGAAACATGTATATTATCATATGTGAAATGAATTGCCAGTCCAGGTTTGATGCATGATACAGGGTGGTTGGGGCTGGTGTACTGGGATGACCCAAAGGGATGGGATGGGGAGGGAGGTAGGAGGGGAGTTCAGGATGGGGAACACATGTACACCTGTGGCAGATTCGTGTCAATGTATGGCAAAACCAATACAATATTGTAATTAGTCTCCAATTAAAATAAATAAATTTATATTAAAAAAAGAAAGAAAAATATCATATGATATCAGTTATATGTTGAATCTTATCTACAAAATGGAAAGAAACTCACAGACACAGAGAACAGATGTATGGTTGCCAAGGGGATGGGGGTGGGGAAGAGAGGGACTGGAAACTTGGGATTGGTAGATGCAAACTATTACATTTAGAATGGATGAAAAACATGGTCCGAATGTTCAGTACAGGGAACTATATTCAATATCCTATAATAAACCATTAAAAAGAGTATATATATATATATGTATATATGTATGTATGTATACCTGAGTCACTTTGCTATACAGCAGAAACTGGTACAACATTGTAAATCAACAATGCTTCAGTGAAAAATATTTTTAAAATACATACAAAAATTCCAAATGATAATAAAATGAATTAAAGTAGGGGCATTGTTGTTTTTGACATAATGTTATTACACACTTAAGCTACAGTATAGTATAGATATATAACTTTAATATGCAATGGGAAACAAAAAAGTTTTGTGTGACTTGCTTTACTGAAATATTTGACTTATTGTAGTGGTCTGGAACGGAAACCACAATATCGCTTAAGTGTGACTGTACTTGATGAATCATTTTTCTCTTGCTTCTTTAAAGATTTTCTCTCTAGCTTTTCAAACTTCTTCAAAGTCTAAGTTAGCATTTTTTCCTGTTAATAAAATTTGGGAAGCCAACCACTGTTTTTCAAGTAATTGTTCTCCCCTTTCTTCCTCTCCTTTTCTCTGAAACATCCAATCCATGTATGCTGGTACATTTGATACTGTTCCACAGGTTCCTGAGGTGCTGTTAATCTTTATTCAATGTTTTACTATATGTTCTTAAATTTTTAGTATTTCTATGGATCTAGCCCAAGTTCATTAATTTTTTTAGCACTTAAATATTTTGTTGAGCAAACTGAATTTTTCATTTTGATTATATTGCTTTTCAATTCTCAAATCACCATTCAGTTCAGTTCAGTTCAGTCGCTCAGTCATGTCCGACTCTTTGCGACCCCATGAATCACAGCACGCCACGCCTCCCTGTCCATCACCAACTCCCGGAGTTCACTCAAACTCATGTCCATCGAGAAGCACAAGCTGGAATCAAGATTGCTGGGAGAAATATCAATAACCTCAGTTAGGCAGATGACACCACCCTTATGGCAGAAAGTGAAGAGGAACTAAAAAGCTTCTTGATGAAAGTGAAAGAGGAGAGTGAAAAGGTTGGCTTGAAGCTCAACATTCAGAAAACATTCAGAAACAAATCACCATTAGCTTCTTTTAAATTATTTCTGCTTATATTGATATTCCTTATTTGTTTATTGTCATTCTATTTTCCTTTATTCTTTAAATGTGGGTCCCTTTAAAATAATTTCTACTTTTATGAATATTCCCTATTCACTTATTGTGATAATATCTTCCTTAAATGCAACATTATAATACACCTAAAACCACCCTAAGAATGAGTCATATTTTCATGTCTGTATTAGAATGCAAGAATTCTACATTCTCCCTATTATTTAGCAGGTTTCCACAAATATTTCTTACTTGTTAATTCTTTCTGATTTGTGAATATTTTATTTTTCAATTTCGTCCAGTTTTAAGTTGTTTTGTGGTAAAAGAACTTGTAAGTTTTCATTCTGTTACAGCTGTAACTCTTTCCCTCTTAATACTTTATTTTTAACACCACTAAGCAAATTTTTTTCTTTTGTTATTGTTGATATCAGGCAGTTATCATTTAAACTTCTCTACATGTTTATATATATTCACTATTTCTTTACCTATTGTTGACTACCCTGCTGGGGTCATTTTTCCTATTTCTGAAATGAATCCTCTAGAAGACTTAGTTTAGGTTTCTTGGTAGATAACTCTCATAAGTTTTGCTAATCTAAAAGTGTGTTTTAAAAAAAGAATTATTCTTTTAAAAAATTTTTATTTTCTTTATTTTTTGCAATGCTGGATCTCCATTGCTGAGCCGGGGCTACTCTCTGGTTGAGGTGTACAAGCTTCTCATTGCAGTGACTTCTCTTGTTTCTAAGCACAGGCTCTAGGTGCACACACGTCAATTGTTGCAGTGTGTGGGCTCAGTAGTTGTGGTATCTGGGCCTAGCTGCTCTGTGGCATATGGAATCTTCCTGGACCAGGAATCGAATCTGTGTCCCCTGCATTGCAAGGTGGACTGTTAATGACTGGGCCACCAGGGAAGGCCAAAACCCACTATTCTTGAAATAAAATTTTGCTATACAACTTTAGAAGGTTATTTTTTCTAAGCACTTCGAACGTATTATTCCATTTCTTCTCTTCCAGGATTGCTTCTGAAAAGTTTTTGCTCTGGCCCTATATATTATACCTTTATAAGTGACATGTCCTTTCTTTCTGGCTACTTTTAAGATTTATCCTTTTTTAAACCTATGGTGTTTTTTCAAGTTTCTCAGGAATGTATCTAGGAATGGATTTAGGGGGGTTTGTTTTTGCTTATACTGTGTGGTACATGTTGTGTTTCTTATAGCTAGATATTCATGTATTTTATTAATTCTGGAAATTCCAAGCTATAATCTCTTTGAATATTATATTGCCTCCATTCTTTCTTGAAATCTTCTTAGGTATATGTTAGTTCTTAAATTCTTCTTCCTATTTTCTTTCTTACTCTTTTTGTGCCTCATTCTTGGGAATCGCCTCATATCCATCTTCCTTTCTACCTCATATTTATTGTCCACATATTTCTGTAGCTAGTCTGTTGTTTAACTAATGTTTAAAATTTTCTTTTATTTTTCATTTCTAGAAGTTTTACTTACTTTCAAATTTACCTGATCACTTTGCTTGTATCTTGTTTACTTTGACATTTAAAAATATCATATCAGTAATTTACATATTTTATCATCTTTATCTGATCTTTTTGGAAGTGTAAATTTGTTACCATTTTGCTGACTGTTACTCATGGGGTTTTTCTTTCTTTGTTTTATACTTTGAGTTCACATAATTTATTGCATTTATTTAATTCAATATATATGGAATCATGAAGGTCTAAATTAAGATTTCCAAGAGGAAAACATGTTATTTTGCTTGTTTCTAATAATAACTGGTGATGCTATAACTATGAGACCACTTTAGCCTGTTCATGAACTCTGATTAATTATTGGAGTCTCAAGTTAAGCTCCTTTACTTTGGAGCAGGATCTATATTTTGCCTCCCTATATCAGTGTTGGCATTGGCATTTAAATCCAATGGAACCTTCTCTTAAGAATTTACTAACCTCTCACAATTCAGGTTTCATATTACTGTGTCTTTATTTTGGCTCTTGGAAATTTCTTTCACTACACTGAAAGCTCAGCAAAACTTAAAAAAAAAAAGTCTTATAGTTTATCCAGAATGCCTATATTTTACCCAGGATGTCATTATAATGTAATAGGAAAACCTTTTGAGTGTACAGCCCAACATTTTGCTGGAAGAAGATCTTTTATATATTAATTTTTTCAGAAGAATTGATTGATGTTCAGTTCAGTACAGTAACTCAGTCATGTCCAACACTTTGCAACCCCATGGACTGCAGCACACCAGGCTTCCACGTCTATCACCAACTCCCAGAGCTTGCCCAAACTCATGTCCATCGAGTCGGTGATGCCATCCAACCATCTCATCCTCTGTCTTCCCCTTCTCCTCAATCTTTCCCAGCATCAAGTTCTTTTCCAATGAGTCAGTTCTTCGCATCAGGTGGCCAAAGTATTGGAGCTTCAGCATCAGGCCTTCCAATGAATAGTCAGGACTGATTTCTTTAAGGATGGACTCATTGGATCTCCTTGCAGTCCAAGGGACTCTCAAGAGTCTTCTCCAACACCACAGTTGAAAACCATCAATTCTTTGGCACTTGGTTTTCATTATCGTCCAACTCTCACATGACTACTGGTAAAACCGTAGCTTTGACTAGATGGACCTTTGTCAGCAAAGTAATGTCTCTGCTTTTTAATATGCTGTCTAGGTTGGTCATAACTTTCCTTCCAAGGAGTAAGCATCTTTTAATTTCATGGCTGAAGTCACCATCTGCAGTGATTTTGGAGCCCAAGAAAATAAAGTCTCTCACTGTTTCCATTGTTTCCCCATCTATTTGTCATGAAGTGATGGGACTAGACGCTGTGATCTTCATTTTTGAAATGTTGAGTTTTAAACCAACTTATTCACTCTCCCCTTTCACTTTCATCAAGAGGCTGTTTAGTTCCTCTTCACTTTCTGCCATAAGCATGGTGTCATCTGTGTATCTGAGGTTATTGATATTTCTCCCAGCAATCTTGATTCCAACTTGCACTTCATCCAGCCTGGCATTTTGCATGATGTTCTCTGCATGTAAGTTAAATAAACAGGGTGACAATATACAGCCTTGACGTACTCCTTTCCTAATTTGGAACCAGTCCTTTGTTCCATGTCCAGTTCTAACTGTTGCTTCTTGACCTGCATACAGATTTCTCAGGAGACAGGTAAGGTGGTCTGGTATTCCTATCTCTTTAAGAATTTTCCTCAGTTTGTTGTGATCCACACAGTCAAAGGCTTTGGCGTATTCAATAAAGCAGAAGTAGATGTTTTTCCTGGAATTCTCTTGCTTTTTCTATGATCCAACAGATGTTGGCAATTGATCTCTGGTTCCTCTGCCTTTTCTAAAACCAGCTTGAACATCTGGAAGTTCATGGTTCACGTATTGCTGAAGCCTGCCTTGGAGAATTTTGAGCATGACTTTGCTAGTGTGTGAGATGAGTGCAATTGTGCGGTAGTTTGAACATTCTTTGGCATTTCTTTGGGATTGGAATGAAGACTGACCTTTTCCAGTCCTGTGGCCACTGCTGAGTTTTCCAAATGTGCTGGCATATTGAGTGCAGCACTTTAACAGCATCAATTTTTAAGATTGGAAATAGCTCAACTGGAATTATTTCATTCAAAAAAATTGTTTTGATTGAGTATATTAAATGTACAAATTAATAAAAGGACCAATAGTATTTTTCTATGCTTGTGTAAGACAGTTTTTCCATTGAATCAGCTTTCATTATATCCATCAGGCTTATGTTTTTCAACATAATCTTACATTTCTTATCAAGTTCATAACTGGAAATTCTTTGGGTTGGTTTTTTAAAGAAACATTTTTCCATAATGGTTTTATTATCATATACACTGAAATTTGTAATTTTGCCTATTTATTTTGTATCCAGTTAACATAGTAAAGTTGTTCATGTTCCTAAAAATCTTTAGTTGATTCTCTTAGATTATTTACATTTTTGATCATATTATCTATCTGCAAATAATAATACTTTTGTTTCTTTCTTTTCAAATTAGTACCTTTTAGTTTTTACTTTTTTCTCTATGCTTTAGCTATGATTATCAAAAACCTTCATGTTCTTACACCAAAACTGCAAGATATGATATCTGTGTAGTATACATTTAAACTAGGAATAAAACAATTGACTAAAATGACCTATAAGTAAATATTTCAGTCCTTTAGATGCTATTCAAAAGTCATGTTATACAACAATAAGTTGTTTTCAGATTTGTTTTATTTTTCGATCAGCTTCCAAGTAATTACATTAATTGCATCCTGAATTTGATCTCTAGAGAGACTCATGAGTTAGAATCAAATAAAGGTATCCTATGTTCTCCTCAGAAATGTACCATTTTGTGTGGGGAAAAGAGAACCCTTCTACATTACTGCTGGGAATGTAAATTGGTACAACTCCTATGAAGTACAATATGGAAGTTCCTTTAAAACCTGAACACCTGAAACAAACACAACACTGTAAATCAACCATCAGTTCAGTTCAGCTCAGTCACTCAGTCATGTCCGACTCTTTGTGATGCCATGGACTGCAACACGCCAGGCCTCCCTGTCCTTGCCAGCAAGATGGCAGAGTAGAAGGACATGAGCTCACTGCTTCTTATAAAAACACCAAAATCACAACTGCTGAACAACTATTGACAAAACAACAACAGAAACATACCAGAGCCTACCAAAAAAGATACCGTGCACCCAAACACAAAGAAGGTGCAATGAGATGATAGGAGGGGGTACAATCATGATAAAATCAAGTCCCTTACCTGCCAGGTGGGCAACCCACACACTGGAAAATAGTTATACCACAGAAGTTCTCCTATAGGAGTGAAAGTCCTGAGCCCCACAGCAGGCTTCCAAGCCTTAGAGTCTGACAATGGAGGAGAAGCCCCCAGAGAATCTGACTTTGAAGACCAGTGGAGTTTGACTGTAGGAATTCCACAGGACTGAGAGAAACAGAAACTCCACTCTTAGACGGTGCAAACAAGGTCTAGTGTGTATCAGGACCAAAGGGAAAAAAGAAGTGAGCTCATAAGACATTGGGCCAGAACTACTAGAGTTAGAGGGTCTTCTACAAAGGTGGGGGATGGCTGTGGTTCACTACAAGGGAAAAAGACACTGGCAGTAGTAGCTCTGGTAACTACTCATTGGTGTAAGCCCTTCTATAGGCTACCATCCCCCAGACCTAGCTTCACCCAACAGCCTGTAGGCCAGTGTTGGGATGCTTCAGGCCAAACAACCAACAGAATAGTAACACAGATCCATCCAATAACAAATAAGCAGCTTCCTGAACATGGTCCTACCCACCAGAGGGACAAGACCCAACAGTGAGCAGAATCCAGGCCCTCCCATCAGGAAGCCTGTCAAAGACTCTTAGACAGCCTCTTCTACCAGAGGGAAGACAGAAGAAGAAAGAACGACAGCCCTGAATCCTGAGAAAGAGAAACGGTAATCACAGAAATGTAGACAAGATTTGACAGCAGAGGAATATGTCCCAGATGAAGGAACAGGATAAAACCCCAAAAGAATAACTAAGTGAAGTGGAGATAGGTATTTACCAGAAAAAGAATTCAGAGTAATGATAATGAAGATGATCCAATATATTGGAAAAAGAATAGAGGTACAAACTGAGAAGATGCAAGAAATGTTTAACAAAGACTTAAAACTAAAGAACAGACAAACAGAAATTAATATAACAGCTGAAACGAAAAATATACTAGAAGGACTCAATAGCAGAATAAATGAGGCATAAGAACAAATAAGTAACCTGGAAGACAGAATGGTTGAAATCACTGTCTCAAGACAGAATAAAGAAACATAGAGTGAAAAGAAATGAAGATAGTCTAAGAGACCTCTGGGACAATATTAAATGCACCAACATTTGTGTTATAGGGGTCCCAGAAGGAGAAAAGAGAGAAAAAAGGACAAAGAGCACAACTGAAGAGATAATAGCTGAAAACTTCCCTAACATGGGAAATGAAACAGTCACCCAAGTCCAGGAAGCACAGAGTCCCTGGCATGATAAACCCAAGGAGTAACACACTAAGACACATAGTAATCAAATTGACAAACATTAAATTAAAAAAATACTAAAAGCAATAAGGGAAAAGCAACAAATAGCATACAAGGGAACTTCCATAAGGGTATCAAAAGATATCTCAGCAGAAACTCTGCAGGCCAGAAGGAAATGGCATGTTATACTTAAAGCGATGAAAGGGAAGAACCCACAACCAAGAATATTCTACCTATACCTATGGCTGATTCATGTTGATGTTTGACAGAAAACAACAGACGTTTGACAGAAAACAAAAATATTTTGTAAAGCAATTATCCTTCAATTATAAAATAAATAAATATTTTTAAAGAAGAATATTCTTCCCATCAAGGCTTTCATTGATATTTGATGGAGAAATCAAAAGCTTTACAGACAAGCAAAAGCTAAGAGAATTCAGCACCACCAGACTAGCTTTGCAACAGATGATAAAGGAAACTCTCTAAGCAGAAAAGAAAAAGCCACTTTAAGAAACAAGAAAATTACGGATGGAAAAACTTACCAGTAAAGGCAAACATAAAGTAAAAGTAGGAAATCATCTGCACACAAATACGATAACAAAACCAGTCACTGTGGGAAGAGGAGAGCACAAATGCAGGATACTGGAAATGCATTTGAAATTAGGAGCCCAGCAACTTTAAACAATCTTGTTTACATATAGACTTCTATATAAAAGTGAAAGTGTTAGTTGTCCAGTTTTGTCCCACTCTTTGTGACCACATGGATTATAGTATGCCAGGCTCCTCTGTCCATGGAATTCTTCAGGCAAGAATACTGGAGTGGGTTGCAATTTTCTTCTCCATAGGAGTTTTCTGACCCAGGAGCAGAACCCAAAACTCCCACATTGCAGGCAGTTTCTTTACCATTTGAGCCACCAGGGAAGCCCTTTATAGCAAATCCTCATGATAACTGCCAACTGAAAATCTACAATAGATACACACACACAAAAGAAAGAGGAATCCAAACCCAACACTAAAATTGGTCATCAAATCACAATAGCAGAGAACAAAAGAGGAAGGGAAGATAAAAATACCTACAAAAACAAATCCAAAGCAAAAGAACATGCATATTGATAATTACCTTAAATTTATGGATTAAATATTCCATCCAAAACACATAGACTGGCTGAAAGAATACAAAAACAAGACCCATATATATACTACCTACAAGAGGCCCACTTCAGACTTAGGGACACAACAGACTGAAAGAAAGGAGATGGAAAAAAATATTCCATGTAAATAAAAATCAAAAGAAAGGTGGAGTGGCAATATTAATATTAGACAAAATGAAATTTAAAGATGTTGTAAAAGATGAAGAAAGACACTACATAATGATCAAGGGATCAATCAGAGAAGAAGGTAAACAATTGTAAATATATATGCACCCCAAATAGGCACACCTTAATATATAAAGCCTTGAAGCTCAACATTCATAAAACGAAGATCATGGCATCTGGTCCCATCACTTTATGGGGAATAGATGGGGAAACAGTGGAAACAGTGTCAGACTTTATTTTTTTGGGCTCCAAAATCACTGCAGATGGTGATTGCAGCCAGGAAATTAAAAGACGCTTACTCCTTGGAAGGAAAGTTATGACCAACCTAGACAGCATGTTATAAAGCAGAGACATTACTTTGCCAACAACGGTCTGTCTAGTCAAGGCTATGGTTTTTCCCGTGGTCATGTATGGATGTGAGAGTTGGACTGTGAAGAAAGCTGATCGCCGAAGAATTGATGCTTTTGAACTATGGTGCTGGAGAAGACTCTTGAGAGTCCCTTGGACTGCAGGGAGATCCAACCAGTCCATTCTAAAGGAGATCAGTCCCGGGTGTTCACTGGAAGGACTGATGCTAAAGCTGAAACTACAATACTTTGGCCACCTCATGCGACAAGTTGACTCACTGGAAAAGACTCTGATGCTGGGAGGGATTGGGGGCGGGAGGAGACAGGGACAACAGAATGAGATGGCTGGATGGCATCACCGACTCGATGGACATGAGTTTGAGTGAACTCCGGGAGTTGGTGATGGACAGGGAGGCCTGGTGTGCTGTGATTCATGGGGTTGCAAAGAGTCGGACACGACTGAGCAACTGAACTGAATATATAAAGCAAATACTAATAGCCATATAAGGAGAGATCAACAGTAATACAATAATAGTAGGATACTTTAACACTTTATTTTCATAAATTGACAGATTATCCAGACATAATATCAATAAGGAAACACAGACCTTAAATGATACATTAGACCAGATAAATTTAATTGATATTTATAGAGCATTCCATCCAAAAATAGCAGAAAACACTTTCTTCTCAAGTGCACATGGAACATTTCCTGGAATAGATCATATCTTGGGCCACAAATCAAGCCTTGATAAATATAAGAAAACTGAAATCATATCAAGCATGTTTTCTGATCACAATGCTATGAGATTAGAAGTAAACTATTTAAAGAAAATGTAAATAACACAAACATGTGGAGGCTAAACAGTATGGTACTGAACAACCAATGGATTACTAAAGAAATTAAAGGGGAAATAAAAAATTACCTAGAGAAAAATGAACTCTTGACAATCCAAAACCAATGAGACATAGCAAAAGCAGCTCTAAGAGGGAAGTTTATAGCAATACAATTAGCTCTGGAAACAAGAAAAATCACAAATAAACAATGTAAACTTATACCTAAAGCAACTAGAGAAAGATAAGTGCCTTAATCTTTAAGAGCACTATTAAATAACTCTGTATATGTCTTTTCTTTTGAGTAATATAGTTGTTTAACCTCTATTATTATTTTTTACCTTTTTATTTCATATTGGAATGTGAAGTCAAGTGGGCCTTAGAGAGCATCACTACAAACAAAGCTAGTGGAGGTGATAGAATTCCAATTGAGCTATTTCAAATCCTGAAAGATGATGCTGCGAAAGTGCTGCACTCAATATGCCAGCAAATTTGGAAAACTCAGCAGTGGCCACAGGATTGGAAAAGGTCAGTCTTCATTCCAATCCCAAAGAAAGGGAATGCCAAAGAATGCTCAAACTACCGCACAATTGCACTCATCTCACACACTAGTAAAGTCATGCTCAAAACTCTCCAAGCCAGGCTTCAGTAATATGTGAACCGTGAACTTCCAGATGTTCAAGCAGGTTTTAGAAAGGGCAGAGGCACCAGAGATGAAATTGCCAATATCTGCTGGATCATGGAGAAAGCAAGAGAGTTCCAGAAAAACATCTATTTCTGCTTCATTGACTATGCCAAAACCTTTGACTGTGTGGATCACAATAAACTGTGGAACATTCTGAAAGAGATGGGAATACCAGACCACCTGACCTGCCTCTTGAGAAACCTGTATGCAGGTCAGGAAGTGACATGGAACAACAGACTGGTTCCAAATAGGAAAAGGAGTACGTCAAGGCTGTATCTTGTCACCCTGCTTATTTAACTTATATGCAGAGTACATCATGAGGAACGCTGGGCTGGAAGAAGCATAAGCTGGAATCAAGATTGCCGGGAGAAATATCAATAACCTCAGATATGCAGATGACACCACCCTTATGGCAGAAAGTAAAGAGGAACTCAAAGGCCTCTTGATGAAAGTGAAAGAGGAGAGTGAAAATGTTGGCTTGAAGCTCAACATTCAGAAAACGAAGATCATGGCATCTGGTCCCATCACTTCATGGGAAATAGATGGGGAAACAGTGGAAACAGTGTCAGACTTATTTTTTGGGCTCCAAAATCACTGCAGATGCTGATTGCAGCCAGGAAATTAAAAGACACTTACTCCTTGGAAGGAAAGTTATGACCAACCTAGACAGCATATTAAAAGGCAGAGACGTTACCTTGCCAACAACGGTCCGTCTAGTCAAGGCTATGGTTTTTCCCATGGTCATGTATGGATGTGAGAGTTGGACTGTGAAGAAAGCTGATCACCGAAGAATTGATGTTTTTGAACTGTGGTGTTGGAGAAGACTCTTGAGAGTCCCTTTACTGAAAGGAGTTCCAACCAGTCCATTCTAAAGGAGATCAACCCTGGGTGTTCATTGGAAGGACTGATGCTAAAGCTGAAACTCCAATACTTTGGCCACCTCACACGAAGAGTTGACTCATTGGAAAAGACCCTGATGCTGGGAAAGATTGAAGGCAGGAGGAGAAGGGGACGACAGAGGATGAGATGGCTGGATGGCATCACCGACTCTGTGGATATGAGTTTGAGTGAACTCCGGGAGTTGGTGATGGACAGGGAGGCCTGGCGTGCTGTGATTCATGGGGTCACAGAGAGTCGGACACGACTGAGCAACTGAACTGAACTGAACTGATAGTCAGTTAAAAATGTTGTGAGAGTTTCAGGTGGACTTTAACCTTTATTGTTACTTTCTACTTCTCATCCTTTTCATCATTTACATTACTGTCTCTAAAAGTCCTGGATTTTTGAGATTATAGAACTTATTGCTAGCTTCAGTTCACTCAGTTCAGTTCAGTTGCTCAGTCGTGTCTGACTCTTTGGACCCCATGGACTGTAGCCTACCAGGCTCCTCTGTCCATGGGATTCTCCAGGCAAGAATTCTGGAGTGGGTTGCCATTTCCTTCTCCAGGGGATCTTCCGGACCCTGGGATCGAACCCGGGTCTCCTGCATTGCAGGTAGACGATTTAACCTCTGAGCCACCTACCCAGTGTAAAGAAGAAAAATTACAGATTGTTTGCCATATATTGTCCTATACTTTTGGATGCTAAGATTTTATTTGCATATTTAGCAACTTTAATTGATTGATTTTCAGGTTCTGATACTTTGTTCTTTAATCTTTTTCAGTCATAATTGCACATAGTCCATGTTCAGTAAGAAGAACCTCTTATTTTCTTTGGATAATGTCATTTGAAAGTATTAATAGACCTTTATTAGAAGAAGGAAACCATTATATGCTGTGTTTGGAATTCAGCTAATACTCTCTGCACCTAATCCCTTTTGACAACAGATAGGATAACATAGGCATATTGACTTGATAATTATGCAATAAAGTGAATTTTTATTTAAAAAATATTTATTAAGGACAATAATGGGCTTCCTTGGTAGCTCAGCTGGAAATGAATCAGCCTGCAATGAGGGAGACCTGGGTTCAATCCCTGTGTTGGAAAGATCCCCTGGAGAAGGGAATGGCTACCCACTCCAGTATTCAGGCCTGGAGAATTTCATGGACTTCACAGAGAAGTCCATGGGGTTGTGAAGAGTCACACACGACTGAGCAACTTTCACTTTTCACTTTCATTTTCAAAGACAGTAATAAGAATCATAGATGTTTTAAACTGGAGGCAGTCTTTGGTATTAAAAGTTAGTGGTAGGGTGGGGTATATCTCTCTGTACTATCATTGTAATAAGTCCATATATCTAAAACGGTTATAAAATAAGCAGATTATTTAATAAGTAAAATTTTAAATGACTAATAGTAGAGCTCTGTTTCTTTAATGTTTGGTATATAAATTACTATGTTGAATAAGCACTGATAGTGTCCAAACCAAGTTTGATTGAGAAAAATGAGGAGATAGCTCATTTGTTTAAAGGGATAAACAAGATTTTAAAAGATCTCAACAGACTGATAGGTTGATCTCCAATTTCATGAAGTTAAAATATTTTGAATTTATGTCCAAAAGTCAATTGCACAGGTAAATTATGTTTGTTAACTGAAACATATGTGAAAGAAAATCTTAGAGGTATTATTTTATAATAAACCTGATGTAAAGTCTATAAATTTTTGCTGTCTAAAAAAGTCAATATTTATCTATATAAACAATATTTACAATGAAAGGTAACTCTATTATGGCCAAAATGCTTCTTGAATATGGAAATTGGTTCGGGACTGCTACAAGTTAAATGATACAAGACAAATTGGAGCTTGTCCAGAGGACAAAAGTAGAAATGTGAGGAAATTTCACCTTGTACAAAAAGAAATTTTGAAGGAAATTGAATGTTTAGCTTGGGTCAGGGGAAATTAGAATATAATTAGTTCTTTCACAAATATTTGAAGAGCAGCTGTACAAAAGATTAATTTTGTATGACTTCAAAATATAAGTTAGATATAGGATAAAAAAACTAAAGTAGACACAGTTCAGTAAAACTTTAATTTCTGAAAATAAAACTGTCTTTCTGAATATGAATATCAGAGTTCCCTGTCACTGGAAGTATTCAAGTAAAATCTCTATGAAAATTTGTTGACAAACTTAATTAGGAATTAAAGTATTTAATAGAATGTGTTAGGTTGGCCCAAAAATAACCTTGGTTTTGCATTGTTGAAATTTGCCATCGGAATGCATTCTTAAATTAATGTGATTGTTATGCATCATTTTAAGGTGCATTTCTTGCTTTATATAGTTTGCTAATGAATTATTACTTACTGTTTATTTTATATGTATTTTAGACTATTGAAATAATGTTAGACAAAAAGCAAATTTGAGCAATTTTCTTATTCGATTTAAAAATGGTAAAGCAGCAGAGACGACTTGCAACACCAACAATGAATTTGGCGCAGGAACTGCTAACTAATATACAGTGTCGTGGTGGTTCAAGTAGTTTTGCAAAGGAGACGAGAGCCTTGAAGATGAGCACAGTGACTGGTCATTGGAAGTTGACAACAACCAACTGAGAGGATCATCGAAAGTGATCTTCTTACAAAAACACGAGAAGTTGCCCAAGAACTCAACATAGACCATTCTATGGTTAATTGGCATTTGAAGCAAATTGAAAGGTGAAAAAGCTGGATAAGAGGGTGATTCATGAGCTGACCACAAATCAAAACAGTCGTCATTTTCAGGTGTCCTCTTTTCTTACTCTGCTCAACAACAATAAACCATTTCTCAATCGAATAGTGACCTGTGACAAAAAGTGGAATTTATTTGAATAACCAGCAATTACCTTCTCAGTGGTTGGACTAAGAAGAAGCTCCAAAACTTTTCCCAAAGCCAAACTTGCACCCCTCCAAAAAACTGTCATGGTCACTCTTTGGTAGTCTGCTACTGGTGTGATCCACTATAGCTTTCTGAATCGCGGCGAACCCATTGCATCTGAGAAGTATGCTCAGCAAATCGATGAGATGCACTGAAAACTGCAACGCCCACAGCCAGCACTGGTCAATAGAAAGGGTCCAATTCTTCTCAGCGACAACGCCTGACAGCACAATACACAACCAACGCTTCAGAAGTTGGATGAATTCGGCTATGAAGTTTTGCCTCATCAGCAATATTTACCTGATCTCTCACCAACCAGCTACCACTTATTCAAGCATCTCAACAACTTTTTGTAGGAAAAAATGCTTCCACAACTAACAGGATGCAGAAAATGCTTTCCAAGAGTTTGTCAAATCCTGAAACATGAATTTTTATGCTACAAGAATAAACAAACTTATTTCTTATTGGAAAAAATATGTTGATTGCAATGGTTCCTGTTTTGATTGATAAAGATGTGTTTGAGACTAGTTATAATAATTTAAAAATTCAGGGTATGAAACCATAATTACTTTTGTTGTTGTTCAGTCGCTCAGTCATGTGACTCTTTGTGACCCCTATGAACTTCGATATGCCAGGCTTTCCTGTCCTTCATTATCTCCCGGAGTTTGTTCAAACTCATGTCCATTGAGTCGATGATGCCTACCAACGACCTCATCCTCTGTTGCCCCCTTATCCTACTGCCCTCAGTCTTTACTAGCATCAGGGTCTTTTCCAACAAGTTGACAGTTTGCATCAAGTGGCCAAGTTACTGGAGCTTCAGCTTCAGCATCAGTGCTTCTGATGAATATTGGGGGTTGATTCCTTCAGGTTTGACTGGTTTGATCTCTTTGCTGTGCAAGGGACTTTCAAGAGTCTTATCCAATACCACAGTTCAAAGCATCAGTTCTTCGACACTCAGCTTTCTTTATCATCCAACTCTCACACCCATACATGACTACTAGAAAAATCATAGCTTGGACTATATGGACTTTTATTGACAAAGTGATGTCTCTGTTTTTTAATATGCTGTCTAGGTTTGTCATAGCTTTCCTTTTAAGGAGCAAACGTCTTTTAATTTCATGACTACAGTCACCATCTGCAGTGATTTCAGAGCCCCCCAAAATAAAATCTGCCCCTGTTTCCACTTTTTTCCCATCTATTTGCCATGAAACGTTGGGACCAGATACCATGATCTTAGTTTTTTGAATGCTGAGTTTTAAGTCAGTTTTTTCACTCTCCTCTTTCACCTTCATCAAGAAGCTATTTAGCTCCTCTTCACTTTCTGCCATAAGGGTGGTGTCATCTGCATACCTGGGATTATTGATATTTCTCCTGGCAATCTTGATTCCAACTTAAGATTTATGCAGCCTGGCATTTCACATGATGCACTCTGCATATAAGTTAAATAAATAGGGTGACAATATACAGCCTTGACGTACTCCTTTTCCAATTTGGAACCAGTCCATTGTTCCATGTCTGTATCTAACTGCTGCTTCTTGACCCACATACAGGTTTCTCAGGGGGAAAGTAAGGTGGTTTGGTATTCCCATCTCTTTAAGAATTTTCCACAGTTTGTTGTGATCCATACAGTCAAAGGCTTTAGCATAGTCAATGAAGCAGATGTTTTTCTGGAATTCCCTTGCTTTTTCTATGCTCCAATAGATGTTGACAGTTTGATTTCTGATTCCTCCGCCTTTTCTAAATCCAGCTGGAACATCTGGAAGGTCTCAGCTCATATACTGCTGAAGTCTAGCTTGAAGGATTTTGAGCATTATCTTGCTAGTATGTGAAACAAGTGCAATTGTGCAGGAGATTGAACATTCTTTGGCATTTCCTTTCTTTGGAATTGGAATGAAAACTGATTTTCCAGTCCATTGGCCACTGCTGAGTTTTCCAAATTTGCTGTCATATTGAGTGCAGCACTTTCACAGCATTATCTTTTAGGATTTGAAATAGTACAACTGGAATTCCATCGATTCCACTAGCTTTGTTCATAATGATGCTTCCTAAGGCCCACTTGACTTCACACTATAGGATATCTGGCTCTAGGTGAGTGATCACACCATTGTGGTTATCCGGATCATTAGGACCTTTTCAGTATAGTTCTTCTGTGTATTCTTGCCACCTCTTAATCTCTTCGGCTTCTTTGAGGCCCACACCATTTCTGTCCTTTATTGTGCCCATGTTTACATGAAATGTTCCTTTCAGTTCAGTTCAGTTGCTGAGTCGTGTCCAACTCTTTGCGACACCATAGACTGCAGCACACCAGGCTTCCCTGTCCATCACCAACTCCCAGAGCTTGCTCAAACTCATGTCCATCAAGTCAGTGATGCCACCCAACTATCACATCCTCTGTCATTCCCTTCTCCCACCTTCAATCTTTCCCAGCATCAGAGTCTTTTCAAATGAGTCAGTTCTTCGCATCAGGTGATCAAAAAGTCTTGGAGTTTCAGCTTCAGCATCACCAAATGTTCCTTTGGTATCTCTAATTTTCTTAAAGAGATATCTAGTCTTTCCAGTTCTATTGTTTTCCCCTGTTTCTTTGCACTGTTAACTTAAGAAGGCTTTCTTACTTCTCCTTACTATTTTTTGGAACTCTGCATTCAGATGGATACATCTTTCTTTTTCTCCTTTGTCTTTAGCTTGTCTTCTTTTCTCAGCTATTTGTAAGGCCTCCTCAGACAACCATTTTGACTTTTTGCATTTCTTCTTCTTGGGGATGGTTTTGATCACCACCTCCTGTACAATGTTATGAACCTCCATCCATAGTTCTTCAGGCACTCTGTCTTCAGATCTAATCCCTTGAATCTATTTGTCACTTCCACTGTATTATCATAAGGGATTTGACTTAGGTCATACCTGAATGGCCTTGTGGTTTTCCCTACTTTCTTCAATTTAAGTCTGAATTTGGCAATAAAGAGTTCATGATCTGAGCCACAGTCAGCTCCCAGTCTTGTTTTTGCTGACTGTATAGAGCTTTTCCATCTTTAGCTGCAAAGAATATAATAAATCTGATTTTGGTTTGACCATCTGGTGATGTCCAATTGTAGAGTCAATTTTTGTGTTGTTGGAAGAGAGTATTTGTTATCACCAGAGCATTCTCTTGACAAAACTCTGTTAGCCTTTGCCCTGCTTCATTTGTACTCCATGACCAAACTTGCCTGTTACTCCAGGAATCTCTTAACTTCCTACTTTTGCATTTCAGTCGCCTAAGATGAAAAGGACATCTTTTTTTTGGTGTTAGTTCTAGAAGGTCTTGTAAGTCTTTATAGAACCATTCATCTTCAGCATTAGTGGTTGGGGCATAGACTTGGATTATTGTGATACTGAATGGTTTTCTTTGGAAATGAGCTGAGATCATTCTATAGTTTTTGAAATTGCACCCAAGTGCTACATTTCAGACTCTTTTGTTAACTAGGAGAGCACCAACCTAATAGTTCATACCCTTAGCCTTTACATTCATTGATATTTCATTCAATTAAAAAAATTTCAAAATGATTTACTATTTTCCAATACCAATTAATCTTCTGAAGACTTCATATTAAGCATTGGGGAAACAATATAGCATATTGTAGATAGAATCATACATAGTCTTTGGAGTGATTGTCTGGGTTTAGTCTGGTTCTGCGACTTACTAACTTTGTGACCTTGGACAAGTAGCTGAAGTTCAATCTGTTGGAAGTTTCACCCAGCTAAAAGTAATGTGTTTCCTTGTTTGTAAAATGAAAATATACTTAACTCATGAGGTTATTATAAGTATTTAATGATTTCATATTTATGAAGTGTTTAAAATAGTAACTGGTACTTTGTAAGTATTATAAAAGTATTGTTGAAAAATAATGAGGAATTTTAGAAAAAGTTTTAAGAGGTTCTAGGGTTAAGACTGAACTCTATTTTTTATATGGATACTTACATGTTAAAATACAGTTTTTCGTCTAATTTAGACTTTTTGGTGCTATTTTATTATTTTTTTAATAAGAGGTAATCTTTCCAAGCCACGATTTAAAAACAATAAATCTAATAAGGCCAATAAATGAATATTCCTCTGCTATATAGATGTTTATAAAGTTAAAGTTTACTTACTTTATGCTATATTATTTTTCACCACTCTTACTCTATATCAAGCTTAAATTCCAAAGTGTTTCTCCCTAACTTATTTTAAGGCCTGCCTTTCATCACTTTCTTTTTGCTCACTCCAATTACAATACCCTTGCTTAATCAACCTAACTTATGCATCTGGAATTGCAACATAAATGTCCCAAAACAACACTTGAGAAACTATGATTTATACTTAATGTGTTACAGGTGGCTTCTTGGGAGAAATGCTTATTTCTTGTGTCATTAAAATGATAAATTTCTAAATCCTTGAATTGCATTTCTGTTAAAAGTTTACTGTGGTACATTTTCTTCCAAACTTGGTTTTGCATACACATTCCCAAATAATACTTTTGACCTTATGTTTACAAGAGCAAATTACCATTAAAATCCTAGTAGTAGATGAATATTAACAAATTTAGCAACAGGATTTCCTGCTATTAAAACATCATAAGTTATTCAAACTAAACTGTACCAGAAACTGTTCTAGAAATTGGTGAAAAGTTTACATCAGATCACTATCAAAATCAATGCGAATATAATGGATGAGACAATCTCAAATATAAATTAAACTAAAATATGCAACTATTAGATTTTAATTTATGATGTTACATTAATGTTTGAGAGGTTGGGTGTCAATTTACATCTTTTGAGAATTTTAACTTCAATTTCTAATTTAAAAAGAAAATGGTTTACAATGAAATAAATGCAAAACCAAGTCTTGTGAAAGCATTTGACTATATTTTTGCTGTATTAATGTTTTACAATTTAGAAGTTACTTTAAACATGAATATAGGAACTAAAAAGTGGTTTCCAGTAAGTGTTGATGTGATATTGAGACATCTTTTGTTGATTTAAAGATGAAGAATGTTGTGACTATAATAGTACTATGAGACTGAATTTTAGGTATACCTGTATAAACTATCAACTGAATCAGATTGGTGAAGGTAACTAATCCTATATAATTCTGTGATATTTTAAGAATATACTGTTCTGTTTATGTTTATTTTCAAAATTTTAAACATGATAAATTAACTTTAAAGTGCTATTTAAAAAAAGTACTATGAAGACAGTCATTTCTACATTTTCTAATTTTTGTTGTTCAGTCACTAAGTCACGTCCAACTCTTTGTGATCCCGTGGACTGCAGCACTTCTAGCTTCCCTGTCTTTCACTATCTCCCGGACTTTGCTCAAACTCATGTCCACAGAGTTGGTGATGCTATCTAACCATCTCATCCTCTGCCACCCACTTTTCCTTTTGCCTTCAATCTTTCTCAGCATCCAAATCTTTACCAATGAGTTGTCTCTTTGTATTAGGTGGCGAAAGTATTGGAGCTTCAGCTTCAGCATCAGTCCTTCAAATGAATATTTAGGACTGATTTCCTTTAGAGTTGACTGGTTTGATCTCCGTGCTGTCCAAGGGACTCTCAAGAGTCTTGTCCAGTAACACAGTTTGAAAGCATCAATTATTGGGCTCTCAGCTTTCTTTATAGTCCAACTCTCACATCCATACATGACTACTGGAAAAACCATAGCTTTGACTATATGGACCTTTGCTGGCAAAGTGATACCTCTGCTCTTTAATATGCTGCCTAGGTTTCTCATAGTTTTCCTTCCAAGGAGCAAGCATCTTTTAATTTGATGGCTGCAGTCACCATCCACAGTGATTCTGGAGCCCAAGAAAATAAAATCTGCCCCTGTTTCCACTTTTTCCCCATCTATTTGCCATGAAGTGATAGGACTGGATGCCATGATCTTAGTTTTTTGAATGTTGAATTTTAAGCCAGTTTCTTCACTCTCCTCTTTCACCCTCATCAAGAGGCCCTTTAGTTCCTCTTCATTTTCTGCCATTAGAGTGGTATCATCTGCATATCTGAGGTTATTGATATTTCTCCCAGCAATCTTGATTCCAGGTTGGTTTTCATGCAGCCCAGCATTTCTCATGATGCACTCTGCATGTAAGTTAAATAAAAGTAGGGTGACAATATACAGCCTTAACATACTCCTTTCCCAATTTTGAACCAGTCCGTTGTTCCATGTAATGTTTAATGCCATTATATTTCATTATTTAAAATTTTGTTTATTTATTTATTTTATTTTTGACTGTGCTGGGTCTTTGCTGCTGTGAAGGCTTTTCTCTAGTTGCGGCAAACAGGGGCTACTTTATCCTTGCAGTGCGTTGGCTTCTCATTTCAGTGGCTTCTCTTCCTGCAGAGCACAGACTCTAGTGTACACAAGCTTCATTAGCCGTGGCTCCTGGGCTCTAGAGCACAATAGTTGCTCTGTGGCATGTGGGATCTTTCTGGATCAGAAATCGAAGCCATATCTCCTGCAATGGCAGGTGGATTCTTCAACACTGAGCCACCAGGGAAGACCCTGATGAATGAACATAAGAATGAGCTATGCTGGCCTGATCTGCCAATTTTTATTGCTCTCATGGTTACTCTTAAGGAAATATTGTAGATCTACTGATTGCTGGACCTGCCTTGGGGAAAATCATCTGTCCCATACTTAAATCACCTAACTACTAAAATTGTTTCTGGGAATATGAACAGCTTTCTATGTTTTTTAAATCTTAATTTGATATGTCACTAACACCTCACAGCTGTTCATCTTTTTTAAAAAAATTTTATCTATTTATTTGTTTATTGGCTGCACTGGGTCTTTGTTCTGCACCCGGGCTTTCTCTAGTTGCAGAGAGAGGGGGCTTCTCTCTAACTGTGGTTCACAGACTTCTCATTGCAATGTCTTCTCTTGTTGTGGAGCCTGGGCTTTAAGGGGCACAGACTTCAGTGGTCACGGCACACAGGCTTAGTTGCCCCGAGGCATGTAGAATCTTCCCAGACCAGATATCAAACCCATGTTTCCTGAACTGGCAGGCCAATTCCCAAACACTGGACCATCAAGGAAATCTAACTTTCTACGTTTTAATGTCTTCTTGAAGGAAGTAAATTTAGTGTCATCTTTGTAGTGTTCAAGTCAGAAATTATGGAGCCTGGAACATTTGAACCTGCAGACCGTAAAGAAACCCCAGACTTTTTTGGTTTCCCAGTACACATAAAACAATTTTTTTGGTGTTCCAGTACATGTAAAAGTTATGTTTACAGTATGTGTGAAGTGAAAGTGTTAGTCAGACTCAGTTGTGTCTGATTCTTTGCAACCCCATGGACTGTAGCCCACCAGGCTCTTCTGTCCTTGAGATTTTCCAGGCAAGAATACCAGAATGGGTAGCCCATTCCCTTCTGCAGGGGATCTTCCTGACCCAGGGTTTGGGTCCAGGTCTCCTGCATTGCAGGCAGATTCTTTACCATCTGAGCCACCAGTTTGCACTATATTATAATCTATTAAGTTTGAAAGAGCATTATGTCTATAAAAATGTATATATTGTTAAAAAATGCTAACAACCATCTGATAACACAGGATAACCTTCAGTTTGTTAAAAAACACAGTATCTCTGAAGTGTAAGAAAGTGAAAAGCAATAAAATGAGTTAGGCCTGCCTGTGCTGAATAGAGTAGTGGACATTGATGTCATCTTCCCAAGTATAGGGGAAGGTTTAGATGAAATATAAATAACATTTATAAGATTTTTAACGTTCTCCTTTTTTCCTTAGTTTGCTGAAAGTTTTCTTATCATGAATGCATGTCAAACTTTAGCAAATGGTTTTGCTGCAGCAATTGAGATGATCAAATTGTTTTCCTTCTTATTGTTAATGTAGTAAATTAATTAATTTTACTAATTTTAAATCATGCTTGCTTCCTGGAATAAATCTAACTTGGTCATGATGTGGTATTCTTCTTACATATCACAGGGTTTGATTTGTTAATACTTTGTTTAGGATTTTGGCATCTAGTTTCATGGGAGATACTGACCTATAATTTTCTGTTCTTATAATATTGCTGTCAGGTTTTTTAATTAGGGTTGTGCTGGCTATGTAAAACAAGTTGGGAACTGTTTACTCTTTCACTATAGTCTGAGAGAGTGTGTTAATACTTGTATATTATTTCTTTCATTAAATGTGAAGAATAATTTACCAATGAAATCATATATGCCTGGAATTTTGTTTGTGGAAAGAATTTTAATTTTGAACACAGTTTCTTTAACAGATTTTTTCCTTTTCATTTTTTACTTTTTGCTTTCTTTTATATATTTTGAAACATCACTTCAAAGCTAGTGCAGGTGATGGGATTCCAGTTGAGCTATTTCAAATCCTAAAAGATGATGCTGTAAAAGTGCTGCACTCAATATGCCAGCAAATATGGAAAACTCAACAGTGGCCACAGGACTGGAAAAGTTCAGTTTTCATTCCAATTCCAAAGAAGGGCAATGCCAAAGAATGTTCAAACTACTTTTTACAATTGCACTCATCTCGAACACTAGGAAAATAATGCTCAAAGTTCTCCAAGCCAGGCTTCAACAGTATGTGAACTGTGAACTTTCAGATGTTCCAGCTGGATTTAGAAAAGGCAGAGAGGAACCAGAGAACAAATTGCCAACATCCGTTGAATCCTTGCAAAAGCAAGAGAGTTCCAGAAAAACATCTACTTCTGCTTTATTGACTATGCCAAAGCCTTTGACTGTGTGAAAGTGAAAGTAGCTCAGTCATGTCTGACTCTTTGCGACCCTGTAGACTATACAGTCCATGGAATTCTCCAGGTCAGAATACTGGAGTGGGTAGTCTTTCCTTCTCCAGGGGATCTTCCCAACCCAGGGATCGAACCCAGGTCTCTGGCATTGCAGACGGATTCTTTACCAGCTGAGCCACCAGGGAAGCCCAAGAATACTGGATGGGTAGCCTATTCCTTCTCCAGCAGATTTTCCTGACCCAGGAATTGAAACAGGGTCTCCTGCCTTGCAGGTGGATTTTTCACCAACTGAGCTATCAGGGAAGCCTCTTTACCAGACCACCTTACCCGCCTCCTGAGAAATCTGTCTGCAGGTCAGGAAGCAACATTTAGAACTGGACATGGAAAAACAGACTGGCTCCAAATCAGGAAAGGAGTACGTCAAGGTTGTATACTGTCACCCTGCTTATTTAACTTCTATGCAGAGTACATTATGCAAAA
This sequence comes from Moschus berezovskii, assembly GCF_049115385.1. Lineage (NCBI taxonomy): Eukaryota > Metazoa > Chordata > Mammalia > Artiodactyla > Moschidae > Moschus > Moschus berezovskii. The sequence goes on along the minus strand of NC_142463.1, from coordinate 25,812,264 downwards.
TGTCGGGCTGGATGAAGCACACACTGGAATCAAGATTGCTGGGAGAAATATCAATAACCTCAGATATGCAGATGACACCACCCTTACAGCAGAAAGTGAAGAGGAACTAAAGAGACTCTTGATGAAAATGAAAGAGAAGAGTGAAAAAGCTGGCTTAAAACTCAACATTCAAAAAACGAAGATCATGGCATCTGGTCCCATCACTTCACGACAAGTAGAAGGGGAAACAATGGAAACAGTGACAGACTTTATTTTCTTAGGCTCCAAAATCACTGCAGGTGGTGACTGCAGCTATGAAATTAAAAGACGCTTGCTCCTTGGAAAAAAAGCTGTGACAAACCTAGTGAGGAAGTCCTTCAGTCGTGTCCGACTCTTTGAGCCCCCATGGACAGTAGCCTACCAGGTTCCCCTGTCCATGGGATTTTCCAGTGAAGAATACTGGAGTGGGTTGCCATTTCCTTCTCCAGGAGATATTCCCAACCCAGGGATTGAACCTGGGTCTCCCGCATTGTAGGCAGACACTTTACTGTCTGAGTCACCAAACATAGACAGCATATTAAAAAGCAGAGACATCACTTTGCCAACAAAGGTCCATCTAGTCAAAGCTGTGGTTTTTCCAGTAGTCATGTAGGGATACGAGAGTTGGACTACAAAGAAAGTTGAGTGCCAGAGAATTAATAGTTTTGAACTGTGGTGTTGGAGGAAACTCTTTAGAGTCCCTTGGACTGCAAGGAGATCCAAGCAGTCCATCCTAAAGGAGATCAGTCCTGGGTGTTCATTGGAAGGACTGATGCTGAAGCTGAAACTCCAGTACTTTAGCCACCTGATGGGAAGAACTGACTCATTTGAAAAGACCCTGTTGCTGGAAAAGATTGAAGGTGGGAGAAGGGGATGACATAGGATGAGATAGTTGGATGGCATCACCGACTTGATGGACATGAGTTTGAGTAAGCTCCAGGAATTGATGATGGACACAGAAGCCTGGCATGCTGCAGTTCATGGCATGGCAAGGAGTCTGACATGACTGAGTGACTGAACTGAACTGAGTTGGTATATTTTGAAGCTATAATATTAGGTGCTTATATTTAGGATTTTACATGCTCCTTTTGAATCAATATATTAAACATTATCAAATGTCTGTTTATACTTAGCAACGCATCTTGCCTTAAAGTTTACTTTTTCTCACATTAATATAGCTATGATAGTTTTCTTTTGACTAGAGTTAATTCTCAACCTTTATCTATTTTTATCTTCACAGCATGCCTCCTATAAACGGTATATATTTGGATGTTGTTTTCAGTCATTCTGTCAGTGTCTTTTAATTGGTATCAATATACATGTAAGTGCCAATATAGTTAGACTTAAATCTATCATATTTCTTTTTGTTTCCTATTTATTTCATCCAATCTTTGTTTTCTTATTTCTCCTTTCCTATGGTAGTGATCATAGTCTTCTTCTTTTGTATTGGTGAATTTTTGGTTACATATTTTATTTATTATCTTAAGGATCACTTTGGAAAGTGGTTTCACCAATCTCAGCACTACTGACCTTTTATAAAGTTTTTTTAAATATGGGCCAATTTTAAAGTCTTTATTGAATTTGTTACAGTATTACTTCTGTTTTTTATATTTTGATTTTTTGGCCATGAGACATGTGGGATGTTAGCTCCTCGACCAGAGATCAAACCCACACCCCTTAAATTGGAAGGCAAAGTCTTTAACCACTGGACTGCCAGGGAAGTCTCCACTATTGACATTTTGGACCAGATAATTCTTGTGTCCTGTGAATTATAAAATATTCAGCAACATATCTGACCTATATGCAGTGGCAGCACCTTCCCAAACCCCCTGACAAGATTGTGACATCCAAAAAAATTCAAGACATTACCAAATGATCCCTGGGGTGGTGAAATCAACCCTGGTTGAGAACCGCTGCTCAAGATTAGTTCAATAGAAATATAATACAAGTTATAGATGTAATTTAAAATTTTCTAGTAGCCACATTAACAAAGAAAACAGAGAGAGGTAAAGTTACTTTAAAGAATTCTTTATTTAACAAAATATACCCAAGATATTACCATTTCAAAGTGTAATCAATATAAAAATTGTTAATAAAATATTCTACATTCTTTTTTATGCTATGTCTGCCAAACCTGTGTTTTACAGTACATCTCAACTTGAACTGGCCATATCAAGTACTTAATAGCCACATATAACCGGCTACCAAATGGGCAATATTCTAGAAATCTCTGTTTTAATCCTTGGCTTGTAATCATTAGTAGATAAGTCAGTAAATACAGTCAAAGTAAATAAAAACTTCTAACACAATAGCAAAGTCTACAGTAGTTTAGCTCCATCTATCTCCCTTGTTCCCCATGAGGCATTGTTACCATATTTTTATTTCTATATATGTAATAAACCCCACAAGACAATATTATTGTTAGTGTTGCCTTCTGAAAAACCTGTATTCTTTTGGAGTAAACCATGTATTTACACTTCATTATATTCTGCAGCTCCGTACTTATTCTATACAATTTTCCTTCAGTCTGAAGACTTTTTAGAATTTATTGTTCTATGAGTCTTCTGGCAACAAATTCATTTAGCTTGCTTTCTGTCCATATCTTACCTCATTTTGAAGAATATTATTGTTGGGTACAGAATTCTATGTTGGGAGATATTTTCATTTAACAATTTAATGATATCATTCCATGATCTTTTCAACTTCTATTGGAAGTCAGTTAGAAATCTTATTGTTGCTCTTTTAAAGGAAACACTACCTTTCTTCTCTGATGCTTTTAAAATTTTGGTTTCCTTCGATTTTCAGCAATTTTACTAAATTTTATCTGGGAATGTTATCTTTGCATTTATCCAGAAATTCTTGAATCTGTTATTTTGTGATCTTTTTTATCAGTTTTAGAAAATCCAAAGACATGAGTATGAGCAAGTTTCTGGGAGTTGGTGATGGAAAGGGAAGTCTGGCATGATGCGGTCCATGGCATTGCAGATTCGGACATGACTGAGTGACTGAACTGAACTGATTCACTTTAATGAGATTCGTTGTCTCCTAAACACCTTGAACGTTTTTCTGCCTCCCTGGCCCAGGCCCACCAGCTTTCTGATTCACTCTGTCAAAAAATCCCATGTGATAAACTGGCTGCACATTTGAGGTACCTCTAAATTCTGATCCATTATGCCAGCTATCAAATGATTTTCTGTTTCTTTTTCTTCCAAAGGAGTCTCTCTGACTAGGCCAAGTCCAGTTCTTCAGTCTGTGCCTGGAATTAACAAGTATAATGAAGAAAAAAAAATAGTTGGCTATTGTCAGCTTACCTGGAGAGGGCTCTTCTTTTTGAAATTTTAGTTCGTTGAAATGAATGCTGGTGTCTTTTAAAATATGACTTTTTGTAATTTATCCACTTTTTAAAAATTATTGCAGCAGAACATTGAACTATCCTCCCCCATATCATATCTACAAGTGGAATTATCATTATGATTTAAAATGAATTTTCCTGATTACTAATTAAATTGAACTGTTTTCATTTATTTATGGGCACTGGATTTCCTTTTGTGAAATGTATGTCTTTTACTTTTTTTTTCCTATTAGGTTGTTTACATTTTGAAGATGTGAAGGAGATTTTTATGTATATTTTTTCTATAATGAGATCTTGGTAAGTTTTATGTGTTGCAAATATATTCCCTTTCTCTGTGGCTTTTTTCTCTCTTCTGTGGATATGTAATATATCATAACAAAAAAGGTTAGAAAATATTTTAGAAATGTTGAAATTAAGATGCCTGTGGACCATTCTAGTGGGATAAATTATAAAAAGTCATATTTTAAAATACACCAACATTCATTTAGATGAATTAAAATTTTGGGAGAAAGAGCCCTCTCCCGGTAAGCTCAGTCAGTCAGTCAGTTCAGTCTCTCAGTCATGTCCGACTCTTTGTGACCCCATGAACCACAGAATGCCAGGCCTCCCTTTCCATCACCAACTCCCGGAGTTTACCCAAACTCATGTACATTGAGTCAGTGATGCCATCCAACCATCTCATCCTCTGTCATCCCTTTATCCTGCCCTCAATCTTTCCCAGCTTCAGGGTCTTTTCCAGTGAGTCAGCTCTTCGCATCAGGTGGCCAAAGTATTGGAGTTTTAGCTTCAACATCAGTCCTACCAATGAACACCCAGGACTAATCTCCTTTAGGATGGAGTGGATCTCCTTGCAGTACAAGGGAATCTCAAGAGTCTTCTCCAACACCACAGTTCAAAAGCATCAATTCTTCTGAGCTCAGGTTTCTTTACAGTCCAACTCTCACATCCATACATGACTACTGGAAAAACCATAGCCTTGACTAGACAGACCTTTGTTGGCAAAGTAATGTTTCTGCTTTTTAATATGCTGTCTAGGTTTGTCATAGCTTCCCTTTCAAGGAGCAAATGTCTTTCAATTTTGTGGCTGCAGTCATTGTCTACAGTGATTTTGGAGCCCAAGGAAATATAATCTTCTACTGTGTCTACTTTTTCCCTATCGATTTGCCATGAAGTGATGGGACTGGATGCCATGATCTTAGTTTTTTTTGAAGTAAAAAGTATTTATTAATTTTATTAAAACCAAAACCAAAGATAAGTCCAGGCGCAAATGGGAAAACAGCAAACAAAACAAAATAAAATTTTCAGACCATGTAATGAATATAAATTCTATCTATATCTATTGAAAAGAGTGATGAAAAATGCGGTGGCTCCATCTTTTGCAAAAGTTATTTCAAATCACAGACTAGTATTTTAACCCATTTGGATTAAACACATCACAGTTACATGCTTTCCATATGCTACAGAGGTATCCACAAGTGGTATACTCTTGGCATTCTTTTCAGAGTTTCAGTTTACAGATTGGTTTTATTAACAAAAGTCTATACTTTAATGCCTTGCTGGGACTCCCCTTCTCTAGTTTAGTTTCAAGAATATAAGAGCAAAAGGTTTTATGAACAGGCAACTTCCAAGATCCTATATAGGGTAATTAATGAATCTTGTGATTTGTGGTAAAGCTTTTGAACTTCAATGAGTCCATTTTCAATTTCCAATGCCCGTCCATCAGACTCCAATGTTATTTCACAAGTAATCATGTTTCTGTGTAAATGTTTTTAGTTAATAGCCATTGAGGAATTGCCTGCCCCTAAACTAACCCTCTGTCTCTCTCCCTTCCCCCAGCTCTGTCTCTCCCTCTTTCTCTCTGTCTCTTCTCCCCCCAGTTCTGTCTCTTTCTCTTTGTCTCTGGCTCAAATGAGCTTGTTTGCTCACAACGTTTTGGAAATGATCCAGAACAAAATATCATTAGCATGTTCCAGGAACTCATTTGCAAATGGATTCACGCATTAAGAGGCCCACTTATAAGAAAAGTGGGGACCTGTTGCATGTACTGTTATTTTTTTTAATTTTTAATTAATAAATGGCACAAAGCACAATGCCATAAACATTAACAGTTAAAATTTAACCAAATGAAAAAAATACTATAGAATACACAGTTGCAAAAAGCCACATTATTTTACAACTGCCTCAAGTTGCAAAAAGAAAAATGATCTTAGTTTTTTGAACGTTGAGTTTTAAGCCAGCTTTTTCTCTCTCCTCTTTCACATTCATCAAGAAGCTATTTAGTTCCTCTTCACTTTCTGGCATTAGGGTGGTGTCTTCTGCATACCTGAGGTTATTGATATTTCTCCCAGCAACTTGATTCTAACTTGATCTTCATGCAGTCCAGCATTTCATATGATGCACTCTGCATGTAAGTTAAATAAGTAGGGTGATAATATACAGCCTTGACGTACTCCTTTCCCAATTTGGAATCAGTCCATTGTTCCATGTCTGGATCTAACTGTTGTCTCTTGACCTGTATACAGGTTTTTCATGAGGCAGGTAAGGTTGTCTGGTATTCCCATCTCTTAAAGAATTTTCCACAGTTTGTTTTGATCCACACAGTCAAAGGCTTTAGTGTAGTCCATGAAGCAGAAGTAGATGCTTTTCTGGAATTCCCTTGCTTTTTCTATGATCCAACGGATGTTCGTAATTTGATCTCTGATTCCTCTGCCTTTTCTAAATCCAGCTTGTACATCTGGAATTTCTCAGTTCACATACTGCTGAAGCCTAGCTTGAAGGATTTTGAGCATAATCTTGCTAGCATCTGAAATGTGTGCAATTGTACAGTAATATGAACATTTTTTCCTGGAGAAGGAAATGGCAACCCACTCCAGTACCCTTGCCTGGAAAATTCCATGGATGGAGGAGCCTGGTAGGCTACAGTCCATGGGGTAGTGAAGAGTCAGACATGACTGAGTGACTTCACTTCTTCACTTCATTATGAACATTCTTTGGCATTGCCTTTTTTTGTGATTGTAATGAAAACTGATTTTCTAGCTCTTTGGCACTGTTGAGTTTTCCAATTTTGCTGGTATATTGATGGTATATTTAACAGCATCATCTTTTAGGATTTGAAAAAGATCAGTTGGAACTCCATCACTTCCACTAGCTTTGTTTGTAGTAATGCTTCCTAAGGCCTACTTGCTTTCAAACTGAGGTGCTGGAGAAGACTCTAGAGAGTCCCTTGGACAACAAGGAGATCAAACCAATCAATCCTAAAGGAAATCAACCCTGAATATTCATTGAAAGAACTGATGCTGAAACCGAAAAACTCCGATATTTTGGCTACTTGATGCAAAGAGCCGACTGATTGGAAAAGACCCTGATGCTGGGAAAGATTGAGAGCAGGAGAAGGGGGCCACAGAGGATGACATGGTTGGATGGCATCGCAGACTCAGTGGACATGAATTTGAGCAAACTCCAGGAGATAGTGAAGTACAGGGAAGCCTGGCACACTTGGGCATCCATGGGGACGTGAAGAGTCGGACACGACTTAGAGATTAAACTGCCACCATCACCACCAAGGAATGCAGCTGTTGGATCAAAGAGTAAGAGTATATTAATTATGTAAGAAACTGCCAAACTTCTAAGGTGGTTGTATGATTTTGCTTCCCCACCAGCAATGAGTCACAGTCCCCATTAATCCACGTCTTTGCCTGAATTTGGTGTTGTCAGAGTTCTAGATTTTGGCCATTCTAATAGGTGTGTAATGGTATGAATTAGGGAGTTTTCGGAGGAAAATTACAAATGTGAAGTTCCATTTTATAATATCATATCAAAGTTACATACCACCACCATTACTTAAGACTATGGATGTTGACTTTGACCACCTGACTGAAGTAATGTTCATCAGGCTTCTCCACTGTAAGGCTATTCTTTCTTCCCTCCTTTCCATATTGTACTCTTTGGAAGAAATTCTCTATGTGCAGGCCACACTCAAAGAGTGAGAACATATTCTCCCCTTCCTTTAAGTTTTAGCATCTACATAATTTATTTGAAATTCTTCTGCATGGGAGATTTATCTGTTCTCCTTCATTTACTAATGTGTTCAGTCATTTATTTATATCAATATGGGCTTGTGAATATTTATTTTACACTTTTGGTTATAATCCAATCCTACTTATATGTGAACAGTGCTTAGATTGTTCCAACTCTGACCACTGGGAATTCTTTCAGTTGGCTCCTATGCCCCATTGACATGTCCCACTAATATGTGTATATGTGTTGAACAGTTCCTTACATTCTGATGACAGAAGATGATCCATGCTATATTTGCTCATCTGTATCTATATTAATCAAACATGCGTTCTTACTGCTGTGGCCAACTTGAATCCATTATCACATTTATCACTCTAGTCCCTTTCTCAGACTTTTCTATAACCTCCCAGTCATTAGAGGAAATGTATGTATGTGTATATAAATATATACATAAATATATTTGTTGTTGTTTTGTCACTAAGTTATGTCTGATTCTTTTGCAATCCCATGGACTGTAGCTTGCCAGGCTCCTCTGTCCATGGGATTTCCCATGTAATAATACTGGAGTGGGTTGCCATTTTCTTCTCCAGGGGATCTTCCCAACTCAGGGATTGAACCCACATCTCCTGGGTTCGCAGGTGGGTTCTTTACCATTGAGCCACCAGGGAAGCCCACATACATATATACATGTATATATAATCTTATTTATTCCTATGAGATAGCAATTATTATCTCATTCTGTAGTTGAGAACTGAGGTTTCCAAAGACACGTGATTAAGAGATGGAACTATGACATCTTCTGGGAAAAAGGAGCATTTAAGAGGTAGAAATGAGAAGGTACATGGTTTTCCCACTAGGCCATCTTGTGAATTGGTAAAACTGATGAAGGCTATTTTGGCATGACCCTGAAGAAAATATAGATAAATTTGCAATTATACTTCTTTGAGGAGCAAACTTTTCTATGGAAAATTTGTTATTAATCATGTTCAAGTGGGAGGGAATATGAGTAAACCTATGGTTGATTCATGCTGATGTTCAGTAGAGACCAATACAATACTGTAAAGCAATTATCCACAATTTAAAAATAAATAAATTTAAAAAGACAAAAAATTATACATCACTCCATGAATCACCTGAAAAAAATGTTAAAATTTATATCTTCTAAAAAAGATATATCATGTCTTACATTAAAAAAATCATTTTATGTTACATATTTTGAATCAGTTGGTTAAAGGACAATGGGGCTTCCCTGGTGGGGAAATAAACAGGAGTGGATTAGATAGGAAAATTAAATCTCTAACTTTTTAGACCTACTTAAAAATCTAAAACAACAACCAGGCCCCAACCCTGAGGCCAAATAATGGACTACTTTAAAATCTTTATCTTTGACTGCTCATTGAAAAGGGAGCTCTGTGATAGAAGAGCTCAAGACACAGTGAATATATATCAAGATCCTCTTGCAAAAATCATGTTTGCTTAACTGATAAAGCCTGCAACAAAAAATTTAATACAAATTTTCCGTAACTGTTTCCTAAATTTATTTGCCCGTAAAATGCTTTTGTCATGTAAAAGTTATTAATACCCATAGGTCGATATTTGGAATGCAAATTATTTATTCATTTTAAAAGAAAAGGAATTTGCTTTATTTTTTCTGTTTCCAGAAATTGAAATAGGGCCTGGCACACAGTAGGTCTTCAATTAATGTTTATTTGTTAAATAAGTAGAAAAGAAACAAGCAATACATGTGGCAAAAATAAACATGGTTTCTTCTGTAGGCTTACAGTCTGCTGGAGAAGATTGCAAGTAAGCAAGTAAAACATTTAAATATTAGGGAGCTCCTTGGTGGTGCTAAAGAAGCAGACGATATTAAGAAGAGGTGCCAAACACAGAAGAACTATACAAAAAAGATCCAAATGACCCAGATAACCACGATGATGTGATCATGCACCTAGAACCTGACATCCTGGAGTGAGAAGTCAAGTGGGCCTTAGGAAGCATCACTACGAACAGAGCTAGTGGAAGTGATGGAATTCCAGTTGTGCTATTTCAAATCCTAAAAGATGATGCTGTGAAAGTGTTGCACTCAATATGCCAGCAAATTTGGAAAACTCAGCAGTGGCCATAGGACTGGAAAGGGTCAGTTTTCACTCCAGTCCCAAAGAAAGACAAGGACAAAGAATGTTCAAACTACCACACAATTGCATTCCTCTCACATGCTAGCAAAGTAATGCTCAAAATTCTCCAAGCTAGACTTCAACAGTATATGAACCGAGAACTTCCAGATGTTCCAACTGGATTTAGAAAAGGAAAAGGAACAAGAGATCAAATTTCCAACATCTACTGAATCATAAAAAAGCAAGAGAGTGCCAGAAAACATCTACTTCTACTTTATTGACTATGCCAAAGCCTTTGATTGTGTGGATCAAAACAAACTGGAAAATTCTTAAAGAGATAGGAATACCAGACCAACTTACCTGTCTCCTGAGAAATCTGTTTGCAGGTCAAGAAGCAACAGTTAGATACGGACCTGGAACAACAAACTGGTTCCAAATCGGGAAAGGAGGACATCAAGGCAGTATACTGTCACTCTGCTTATTTAACTTATATGCAGAGTACATCACATGAAATGCTGGGTTGGATGAAGCACAAGCTGGAATCAAGATTGCTGGGAGAAATATCAATAACCTCAGATATGCAAATGATACCACATTTATGGCAGAGAGTGAAGAGGAACTAAAGACCCTCTTGATGAAGATGAAAGAGGAGAGTGAAAAAGCTGTCTTAAAAGTCAACATCCAAAAAACGAAGATCATGGCATCCAGTCCCATCACTTCATGGCAAATAGATGGGGAAACAGTGGAAAGAATGGCTGACTTTATTTTGAGGGGCTCCAAAATCACTGCAGATGTTGACTGCAGCCATGAAATTAAAAGAAGCTTGCTCCTTGGAAGAAAAGCTATGACCAACCTAGACAGCATATTAAAAAGCAAAGACATCACTTTGCCGACAAAGGCCCATAAAGTGCAAGTTAGGGTTTTCTCAGTAGTTATGTACAGATGTGAGAGTTGGACTATAAAAAAAGCTGAGCACCAAAGAAATGATGCTTTTGAACTGTGTAGAAGATTGTTGAGAGTCCCTTGGACTGCAAGGAGATCCAACCAGTCCATCCTAAAGGAAATCAGTCCTGAATATTCATCGGAAAGACGGATGCTGAAACTGAAACTCCAATACCTTGGCCTCTTGATGCGAAGAACTGACTCATTTGAAGCTGGGAAAGATTAAAACAGGAAGAGAAGGGAATGATAGAGAATGAGATGGTTGGGTAGCATCACCAACTTGATGGACATGACTTTGAGCAAGCTCTGTGAGTTGGTGAGGGACAAGGAGGCCTGGCATGCTGCAGTCCATGGGGTCGCAAAGAGTCGGACATGACTGAGCGACTTTCACTTTCTAATCAGAATCTGAATATTTCTAACATCAACCTTCATTCAGAGTGCATGTTGAAATCATTTATAGCCCGTGCACTAAATGGATGGCATGCTCAAAAGTACGTAAATTAAAACAGCATTATAAAGGATATTTTCAGGTATGGGACAAAGTTAAGCGAAGAAGAGGATCTCAAGAACCAAAGAGAGTCAGATGTCATTTCAGTTCAGTTCAGTCACTCAGTCATGTCCAACTCTTTGCGTCCTCATGGACTGCAGCAGGCCAGGCCTCTCTGTCCATCACCAACTCCCAGAGTTTACTCAAACGAATGTCCATTGAATCCCGGATGCCATCTAACCATGTCATCCTCTGTCGTTCCCTTCTCCTCCTACCTTCAATCTTTCCCAGCATCAGGGTCTTTTCCAATGAGTCAGTTATTCACATCAGGTGGCCAAAGTGTTGGAGCTTCAGCTTCAGTCCTTCCAATGAATAGTCAGGACTGATTTCCTTTAGGATGGACTGGTTGGATCTCCTTGCTGTCCAAGGGACTCTCAAGAGTCTTCTCCAACACCACAGTTCAAAAGCACCAATTCTTCAGCACTCAGTTTTCTTTATAGTCCAAATTGCACATCCATACACGACAAATGGAAAAACCATAGCTTTGATTAGACAGACCTTTGTTGGCAGGTAATGTCTCTGCTTTTTAATATGCTATCTAGGTTGGTCATAACTTTTCTTCTAAGAAGCAAGCATCTTTTAATTTCATGACTGCAGTCACCATCTGCAGTGACTTTGGAGCCAAAAAAAAAAATAGTCTGTCACTGTTTCCATTGTTTCCCCGTCTATTTGCCATGAAGTAATGGGACTGGATGCCATGATCTTAGTTTTTGAGTGTTGAGTTTTCAGCCAACTCTTTCACTCTCCTCTTTCACTTTCATCAAGAGGCTCTTTACTTTTCCTTCCCTTTCATCTGCATATCTGAGGTTATTGATATTTCTCCCGGCAATCTTGATTCCAGCTTGTGCTTCATCCAGCCCAGCATTTCTCATGATGTACTCTGAATAGAAGTTAAATAAGCAGGGTGACAATATACAGCCTTGATGTACTCCTTTCCCGATTTGGAACCAGTCTGTTGTTTCATGTCCAGTTCTAACTGTTGCTTCCTGACCTGCATACAGATTTCTCAGGAGGCAAGTGAAGTGGTCTGGTATTCCCATCTGTTTAAGAATTTTTCACAGTTTCTTTTGACCCACACAGTCAAAGGCTTTAGCACAGTCAATAAAGCAGAAGTAGATATTTTTCTGGAACACTCTTGCTTTTCCGATGATCCATCGGATGTTGACAATTTGATCGCTGGTTCCTCTGCTTTTTCTAAATCCAGCTAGAACATCTGAAATTTCACGGTTCACATACTGTTGAAGTCTAGCTTGGAGAATTTTGAGCATTACTTTGCTAGCATGAGAGAGGACTGCAATTGTGTGGTAGTTTGAACATTCTTTGTCCTTGCCTTTCTTTGGGATTGGAATGAAGACTGACCTTTTCCAGTTCTGTGGCCACTGCTGAGTTTTCCAAATTTGCTGGCATATAGAATACAGTACTCTCAAGCATCATCTTTTAGGATTTGAAATAGCTCAACTGGAATTCCATCACCTCCCCTAGCTCTGTTCATAGTGATGCTTCCTAAGGCCCACTTGACTTTGCTTTCCAGGATATCTGGCTCTAGGTGAGTGGTCACACCATTGTGGCTATCTGGTCATGAAGATCTTTTTTTGTATGGTTCTTCTGTGTATTCTTGCCACCTCTTCTTAATATCTTCTGCTTCTCTTAGGTCCATACCATTTCTGTCCTTATTGTTCGTATCTTTGCATGAAATATTCCTTTGGTATCTTTAATTTTCTTGAAGAGATCTCTAGTCTTTCCCATTCTATTGTTTTCCTCTATTTGCATTGTTCACTTAGGAAGGTTTTCCTATCTCTTCTTGCTATTTTTTGGAACTCTGCATTCAGATGGATATATCTTTCCTTTTCTCTTTGCATTTTGCATCTCTCTTTTCTCAGCTATTTCTAAGTCCAGACATCCGTTTTGCCTTTTTGTATTTCTTCTTTTGGGCGGTGGTTTTGATAAACGCCTCCTGTATAATGTCACGAACCTCCATCCACTGTTCTTCAGGCCATCTGTCTATTAGATCTAATCCCTTGAATCTATTTGTCACTTCCACTGTATAATCATAAAGGATTTGATTTAGGTCATACCTGAATGGTCTAGTGGTATTCCCTACTTTCTTCAGCTTTAATCTGAATTTTCCAATAAGGAGTTCATGCCACAGTTAGCTCCTGGTCTTGTCTTGCTGAATGTATAGTGCATTATATAGTGATCAATACACCAAGAAGATACAGCAGTACTAAATATATATGCACCAAACAGCAGATCTGCAAAACATGAGAAGTAAAAACTGATAGAACTGAAAGAATAATCAACAAATCCATAATTATAGCTGGAGGCTTCAATAGCCATGTGTCAACCACTGATAGACTGGATGACAGATTTAAATATGAGAGCTAAATCTATTAGAAGAAGAAAAAAGAAAATATCCTCATGATCATGAATTAGGCAGTTTTTGCAGAGAGGATCTTGAAAATCATGACAGAAGAACAACTATAAAAGGGCTTCATCAAAACAAAAATGTTGCTTATTGTATGGATATATCATATTTTGTTTATTCATTCATCAGTTAATGGACATTTGAGTTTTATCCACTATTTTGGCTACTTTCAGTAATGCTACTATGGCCATTTTTGTACATAATTTTTTGAACATATGTTTCATTTTTTCTGATGTATCTATACACTGAAAATAGAATTTCTGCATCATATGGTACCTGCATGTTTAACAATATGATAAAGTGTCAAACTGTTTTCTAAAGTGGCTCTACTAACTAACATCCTTACCAGCAGTAAATGAGGATTTCAATTTCTCCATAGCCTTGTCAACACTTATAGTCTTTTTAGATTGTAGCCATCCTACTGTATGTGAAGTGGTATCTCCCTGTGTGTGTGTTTTTCCTTGTTTATCTGCTAATGATTTTGAGCATATTTTCATGGGTTTATTAACCATTAGCATATCTTCTTTAGAGAACTATCTATTAAAATACTTATGCCCATTTTTAAATTAGGTCATTTGTCTTTTTATTATTGAGTTGTAAAAATTCTTTATATATTCTGATACAAGTCCATTATCACATATATGATTTGCATATATTTCCTTAAAATCTATTTTTATAATAAGTTAACTTATGTATGGTGTAAGAGTCAAGATTCATTCATTCCAAATATCATTTGTTAAAAATACTGAACTTACTCCCTTGAATTATCTTGGTACATTGAAAACCCTCTGGACTTCCCTGGTGGTCCAGAGGTAAAGAATCTGCCTTGCAATGCAGGGGACACAGGTTTGATACCTGGTCAGGGAACTAAGATTCCACATGCCATGGAGCAACTAAGTCTGTGCATGTTCTACAACTAGACAACCAGAGCATCAGCTATGGAGCCCGAGTGCCACAATGGAAGATCCCACTTGCCACAACTAAGACCTGATGCAACCAAATAAAAAAAACACATAAAATATTAAAAATAAAAATCAATTGAGCATTATTGCGTGGGAGTATTTCTGCAGATTTTATTATTTCATTGTTTTTTGTATCTGCCCTTACACCAAGACCACAATTTTTTAAATTAATAAATGTTTACCTTGTTCTTTTTATTTTAAAATATATACAAAAAAATTGCTATTTAAACTGCTTTTATACATACAATTTAGTGGAATTAAGTTACACTCACAATGTTGCACAACTATCACCACTATCCATTTCCAGAGTTCTTACATCATTCCAAACAGAAACTCTGCACCTATTAAACAATCATTCCTCGTCTCCTGCTCCCCCATCCCCTAGTAACCACTATTCCACATTCTGTCTCTATGAATTTGCCTGTTATAAGGACCTCATATAATTGGAATCACACAATGTTTATCTTTTGGTGTCTGGCTGACTTCACTTACTATATTGTTTTTGGGGTTCATTCATGTTCTAGCATGTATTAGAATTTCTTTCCTTTTTGAGGCTGAGTAATGTTCCACTGTATGTATACGCCACGTTTTGTTTATTCATTTAAACAGTGGATTTATATGTCCCATTTATAGATGGGAGTTGTTTGTACCTTCAGGCTATTGTGAAGAATGCTACTGTGAGGACTTCCCTAGTGGTCCAGTGATTAAGATTCTGTGTTCCCAATTCAGGGGCCCAGGTTCAATCTCTGGTCAGGGAACTAGATCCCACATGCCACAGCTAAAGATCCCAAGTGCTGCAACTAAGATCTGGCACAGCCAAAAAAAAAAAAAGCATACTACTCTGAACATGCTCCTGCTGCTGCTGCTGCTAAGTCGCATCAGTCGTGTCCAACTCTGTGCGACCCCATGGACTGTAGCCTACCGGGCTCCTCCATCCATGGGATTCTCCAGGCTACAAATATCTGACTCTTTGCTTTTAATTCTTTTGGGTGTATATCTGGCAATAGATTACTAGGTCATCTGGTAATTCTATAATGTTTTGAGGAACATTGAAAACTGTTTTCCACAGCAACTGTGTCATTTTACATTCCCAAAAAAAATGCATGAAAGTTCCATTTTATTGATGTCATCTTGTCATTTTCATTTAAAAGTAGTAATAACCATCCTGTAAGTGTGAAGTGACATTTTGTTACGGTTTTGATTTTCATTTCCCTAACAATCAGTGATGTGGAGCATCATTTCATTTGCTTATTGACCATTTGTATTTCTTCTTTGGGAAAATGACTGCTTAAATCTTGTGCCCATTTTAAAGCTGGATTTTTTGTTATTGTTGTTGAGTTGTAGGAGTTCTTTTTATATTCTGGGTATTAATCCCTTATCAGTTATATGATTTGGAAATATTTTCTCCTCTGTGAGTTGTGTTTTCATTCTCCTTACAGTGTCCCTTGGTGCACAGAAGTTTTTAATTTTGGTGAAGTTCAATTTATTTTTTCTTTTGTTGCATGTGTTTTTTATGTTGTATCAAATAAACACTGCCAAAATTAATGTCATGGAGTTTCCCTCTATGTTTTATTTTAGGGGTTTTATGGTTTTATCTCTTACATTTGGGTCTTTGAGTCATTTTGAGTTAATTTTTTTGTGGTGTAAAGTAATATTCTAATTCTTTTGCATATGGATGTACAGTTTTCCTAGTAAAATTTGTTAAAAAACAAAAACAAAAAACCTCTTCTTTCCTTCACTGAATGATCTTGGCAGCAGTATTGAAATAATTTTGACCATTCCGTGAGAATATAGTTCTAGGTTCTTTTTCTCGGGGAGACGGCTTTATTCTAGTCCATTGTGTGGTGTTTGTTGTTGTTGCATTTGTTTTGTTTTTGGATGCACTGAGTTTTCACTGTTGTGGAGCATGGGGTCTAAGGAAAATGGGCTAAGTAGTTGCAGCTAGAGTGCAGGCTCAGTAATTGTGGTGCACAGTAGTACTCCATGGCATGTGGAATCTTACCAGACCAGGGAAAGAACCTGTGTCCCCCTCAGTGGCAGGCATATTGGACAGTTAGGGAAGTCCATCCATTGATTTTTACGTCTATCCTTATGCCAGTACCACACTGTTTTGATTACTGTAACTTTGTAGTAAGTTTTAAAGTCAAGAAGTGTGACTCTTCCAATTTTATTCTTATTTTTCAAAGTTGTTTAAACTATTTGGAGTCCCCTGAAATTCCATATGGATTTTATAATGAGTTTTTCTATTTATGAAAAAATGTTTGGATTTTGATAGGAACTGAATCAAATTGGTAGGGTACTCTCTGGGTAGTATTGTCATCTTAATAATATTTTCATCTTAATAGTATTAAGTCTTACAATTCATAAATATGGAGTGTCTTTTCATTTATTTATGTCTTCCTTAATTCCTTTTAACAATTCCTTTCAGTGATGATCAGTGTACAAGGTTGGTTAAATTTATTTCTAAACATCTTATTCTTTTTTGATGCTATTGTAAATAGAATTATATTTTGATTTCCTTTTTAAACTGTTCATTGATAGTGTATAAAAATGCAGCTGGTTTATGTGTGTTAATCCTGTAACCTGCAACTTTGCTACTTTTCTAAACTGATTTATGAACTCTAAAGTGTGTGTGATTGTAGAATTTTTAGTGTTTTGTACATATAACATCATATCATCTAAAGGCAGAGATAATTTTCTTCTTCCTTTCCAATTTGTATATCTTTTATTTCTGAAGTATTTAACAATTTTTTTTCCATTATGGCTTTTTTAAATTGAGGTATAGTTGATTTACAATGCTGTGTTAGCTTCTGGTATACAGAATATTCTTTTTCATATTCTTGTCCATTATGCTTTACTACAACATATTGAATATAGTTTGCTATACAATAGGATCTCATTGCTTATCTATTCTAAATATAGTATTTTGCATCTGTTAGTTCCAACTCCCAATCCAACTCATCCTCCTTGCCAACTACAAGTCTGTTCTCTATGTCTGTGAGTTTGTTTCTCTTTCACAGATATGCTCATTTGTGTCATATTTTAGATTCCAAATATAAGTGATATCTTACAATATTTGCCTTTTTCTGACTTACTTCTCTTAGTATGATAAGCTAAGGTCCACCCATGTAACTGCAAGTGACTTCATTATTTTTTATGGCTAAATAATATTCTTGTGGGTATGTGTCTGTGTGTATGGCATATCTATTTATCGATTCATCTGTCAATGAACATTTAGGTTGTTTCCAAGTCTAAAGCTATTATAAATAGTGCTGCTATGAACATAGGGATGCATGTATCTTTTCAGATTATAGTTTTGTCTGGACATATGCCCAGTGGAAACAGTGTCAGACTTTATTTTTTGGGGTTCCAAAATCACTGCAGATGCTGATTGCAGCCAGGAAATTAAAAGACGCTTACTCCTTGGAAGGAAAGTTATGACCAATCTAGACAGTATATTAAAAAGCAGAGACATTACTTTGCCAACAAAGGTCCATCTAGTCAAGGCTATGGCTTTTCCAGTGGTCATGTATGGATGTGAAAGTTGGACTGGGAAGAGGGCTGATCGCCGAAGAATTGATGCTTTTGAACTGTGGTGCTGCAGAAGACTCTTGCGAGTCCCTTGGACTGTAAGGAGATCCAAGCGGTCCATCCTAAAGGAGACCAGTCCTGGGTGTTCATTAGAAGGACTGATGCTGAGGCTGAAACTCCAATACTTTGACCACCTCATGAGACGAGCTGACTCACTGGAAAAGATCCTGATGCTGGGAGGGATTGGGGGCAGGAGGAGAAGGGGATGACAGAGGATGAGATGGCTGGATGGCATCACTGATTCGATGCACATGAGTTTGGGTGAACTCCGGGAGTTGGAGATGGACAGGAAGGCCTGGTGTGCTGCGATTTATGGAGTCGCAAAGGATCAGACACGACTGAGTGACTGAACTGAACTGAACTGATGCCCAGTAGTGGGGATTGCTAAATCATATGAAACTATACATTTTATTTTAGTTCTTTTAGTAACTCCCATACTATTCTCCATGCTGCTGCTGCTGCTGCTGCCACTAAGTCGCTTCAGTCATGTTGGACTCTATGCGACCCTATGGACTGCAGCCTACCAGTCTCCTCCATCCATGGGATTTTCCAGGCAAGAGTACTGGAGTGGGGTGCCATTACCTTTTCCACTTACCAAAAAGAGAAAATTAAAGCAACTCTCTAAAAAAAAAAACAAAAAATACACACTGCTTGAAACATAGGGGGAAAGACTTTTACACATAAACGCACACACACTTGGGTTTAAAAAGTATTTATTGTTTCTCTAACATAATGAAAAACATTAAGATTATTTTAATTGTGTACACTGTGGGGGTCTTCATTCTGCTGTAGACGTTGGAGAGACAGAACAGAATAAAGAGGCAGCAACAATATAGTGACTGCACTAATTTACCTTCTCACCATCAGTTTACAAAGGTTCCCTTTTCTTAATACTCCCTCCAGAATTTGTCTTTTGTAGATTTTTTTAATGATGATCATTCTCCCCAAAGTGAGGTAATATCTCGTTGTAGTTTTGATTTGTATTTCTCTAAAAATTAGTGCTGTTGAACATCTTTTCATCTACCTGTTGGCCACCTATATGCCTTTTTCAAATAAATGTCTATTTACATCTTCTGCCCATTTTTTAATAAAACTGGTTTTTCTTATTGAGTTGTATGTTGTTGTTCAGTTGCTAAGTCATGTCCAACTCTTTACAAGCCCATGAACTGCAGCACGTCAGGCTTCCCTGTTCGTCATTAATTCCCTGAGTTTGACCTTGTTGGTTGTATTATTTGCAAATATTTCCTCCTAGTCCATATGTTGTCTTTCTGCTTTGTTTATGGTTTCCTTTGCTGTGTAAAATATTTGTGAAGTTTAATAGTACACCTAGGAATCAGAGTTAGTCCTCCAACATTATTGTTCTGGTCAAAATTATTTTTACTCTTCTAGGAGCTTTGCAGTTTCATTCAAATTACAGAATCAAGTTGTTAGTTTCTAACAAAGGGTACCCTCTAGGCATTTGAATGTGATTCTGTTGACTCCATTAATCAATTTGAGAAGATTAAGATCTTAGTGCTACTGACTTTTCTAATCCATGAGTGTATTACACTATATCTCTCCATTTATTTTTAAAACTTACTGCCAATGTTTGTGGTTTGAAATGTATAACTTGTGCACATATTTTGTTAAGTTCATCAGTAAGTAATTTGTGACATTAAAAAGTAACTTCCTTTCTAATGTCTGTGCCTTTTATTTCTTTTTCTTGCTTATTTCACTTGTTAGGATAACCAGTACAACATTGAATAGAAGTGGTGAGAATGTGTATCCTTGCCATGCTCCTGATCTGATGGAGGAAAACACTGAGTCTAATAATTAAAATGAAGTTAGTCATAATTTTTGCATAGATGCCCTGTTGACGTTAAAGATGTCCATTTTATTATTACTTTTTATAATGCATGGATATCTACAAATGCTTTTTCTGCATCTGTTGAGATGATTATATGAGTTTTCTCCTGAATTTTGCTAACACAGTGAAGTAAAGTGATTGACCTTTGAATGTTAAACCAACCTTGCATTTCTGTGCTAAACTTTATTTCCTCAGGCTATATTATATATTAGTGAATTCTAACTGTGAATATTTTGTTAGGAAGTGTTTTATCCATGTTTATGAGAGATATTCAATAGCTTTATTTTCTTCTGATACCGAGTTTTGGTATCAGGGTAATGTTTATGTCATAAAATCAATTGGAAAGTATTTCTACTGTTTTCTGAAAGAGTTTGTCCAGGGTTAGCATTATGAAGATTTATGAAGTCCTTAAAACTTTATGAAGTCAAATCATTGAGGTCATTTGGAACCAGAGTTACCTTAGCACTAAAGTTTTAAACTAAGAATTTAATTTCCTTAATAGGTAAAACACTATGCAACTCAACAAAGTTATATTTCTACTTGACTCAATTTTGTTAATTTGTTTATCTGTTATCTCCAAGAAGAAATGTGTACTTTTCATTCAAGTTCTTGGATTTATTAAGATAAATTTGCTCATAATTTTTCTTTTAACCTTTAAAAATCTATAGTGGTTAATTTTTGTATTATCTATTTCTTGATCAACCTAGGTAAAAGGTTTATGAATACTTTTTAACCTGTTCAAAGGCCAGCTTTTGGTATCTTCTAGCAAGGATATTCTTGAAAATACTCACAATGCTATTATCTCACCCAGGAAGTTTAACATTGATACATTCATATTGTCCAGTATACAGTCCACATTAATTCCCCTAGTTGTCCAAAAATGTTCTTTAAAGTTGTCTTTAATTCAGTCAAGGATCCAAGACAAGACCATGCCTGTTGCTGTATATATCATCTCTTTAGTCACTGTAAATCTCTTTTTTCTTTGATAACACTAATATTTTTAAAGGGTTGAGCCATAGAATATCTCACAATCTGTTTATTATCTGATTGCCTTTCAAAGTTAGACTCTGGTTAAACATTTTGGGCAAGAAATTTCATAAGTAATATTATGCATACAATACATAAGTAGCACTGTGCACAAATAACAGAAAAGAAGAAATGTGAAAGGCAAAGGAGAAAAGGAAAGATATACCATCTAAATACAGAGTTCCAGAGAATAGCAAGGAGCGATAAGAAAGCCTTCCTAAGTGAACAATGCAAAGAAATAGAGGAAAACAATACAATGGAAAAAACTAGAGATCTCTTCAAGAAAATTAGAGATACCAAGGGAACATTTCATGCAAAGATGGGCACAATAAAGAACAAAATGGTATGGACCTAACAGAAGCAGCAGATATTAAGAAGAGGTAGCAAGAATACACAGAAGAGCTATACAGAAAAGATTCTAATGACCCAGACAAACATGATGGTGTGATCACTCTCCTAAAGCCAGCCATCCTGGAGGGTGAAGTCTAGTAGGTCTTAGGAAGCATCACTATAAACAAAGTTAGTGGAGGTGATGGAATTCCAGCTGAGCTATTTCAAATCCTAAAAGATGACGCTCTTCAAGTGTTGCACTCAGTATGCCCCAAATTTGGAACACACATCAGTGACCACAGGACTGGAAAAGGTCAGTTTTCACTCCAGTCCCAATATTCCCAAAGAATGTTCAAACTATCACAAAATTGCACTCATCTCACATGCTAGCAAGTTAATGCTCAAAGTTCTCTAAGTGAGGCTTCAACAGTAGATGAACTGAGAACTTCCAGATGTTCAAGTTGGATTTAGAAAAGGCAGAGGAACCAGAGAACAAATTGCCAACATCCCTTGGATCATAGAAAAAGCAAGGGAATTCCAGAAAAATATCTACTTCCACTTCACTGACTATGCTAAAGCCTTTGACTGTGTAGATTACAACAAACTGTGGAAAATTCTTCAAGAAATGGGAATACCAGATCACTTTACCTCTCTCCAGAGAAACCTGTATGCAGGTCAAGAAGCAACAGTTAGAACCGGACATGGAACAATGGACTGGTTCAAAATTGGGAAAGGAGTATGTCAAGGCTGTATATTGTCACCGTGCTTATTTAATTTATATGCAGAGTACATCATGAGAAATGCCAGGCTGGATGAAGCACAAGCTGGAATCAAGACTGCAGGGAGAAATAGCAACAATCTCATATATGCAGATGATACCACTCTAATGGCAGAAAGTGAAGAGGAACTAAATAGACTCTTGATAAAAGTGAAAGAGGAAAGTGAAAAGCTGGTTTAAATCTTGGCATTCATAAAACCAAGATCATGGCATCCAGTCTTAGCATTTCACGTCAAACAGATGGAGAAAAAGTGTAAACAATGACAGATTTTTCTTGGCTCTGAAATCACTGTGGATAGTGACTGCAGCCATGAAATTAAAAGATGCTTTCTCCTTGGGAGAAAAGCTATGATAAACCTAGACAGCATATGAAAAAGCAGAGATATCACTTTGCTGACAAAAGTCCATGTAGTCCAAACTAGGATTTTCTCAGTAGTCATGTACAGACGTGAGAGGTGGACCATAAAGAAGGTTGAGCACCGAAGAATCGATACTTTCAAATTGTGGTGCTGGAGAAGATTCTTGAGAGTTCCTTGGACAGCAAGGAGATCAAACCAGTCAATCCTAAAAGAGATCAACACTGAATATTTATTAGAAAGACTGATGATGAAGCTCACGCTCCAATACTTTGGCCACCTGATGCGAACAACTGACTCATTGGAAAAGACCCTGATGCTGGGAAAGATTGAAGGCAGGATAAGGGGATGACAGAGAATGAGATGGTTGGATAGGATCACCAACTCAATGGACATGAGTTTGAGCAAGCTCTGGGAGATAGTGAAGGACAGGGAAGCCTGGCATGCTGCAGTCCATGGGGTCACAAAGAGTTGGACACAACTGAGTGAATAACAATTGTGTTCGTCCCCTGGATCTTATCAGGAGATGCTTTAATATCAGTTCATTCCATTACAGTCATGCTAAGTTTGATCACTGATTAAAGTGATGTTCAAGAGATCTCCATTATAATTATACGATACCCTTTTGTGATTAATAAGCAATCTTAAGGGTGATACTTGAAGATCATATAAATGATGCTAGAAACTCGGCCTCTGTGCACTTGTGCTGAATTAAATCTTGGAGACAGAGTTTTGGGGTAGCTCAGATAGTAAAGAATCTCCCTGCAATGTGGGAGACCGGGGGTCAGTCCCTGGGTTGGAAAGATTCCCCTGGAGAAGGGAATGGCAACTCACACCATTATTCTTACTTGGATAGTTCCATGGACAGAGGAGCCTGGCTGGCTACAGTGCCTGGGATCGCAGAGTTGGACACAATTAAATGACTAACATTTACTTTTTATTTATTTTTTTAACTCTTTCTTTTTTTACCTGTATTGCTTTTATTTATATATATATTTTCTCTTTTTTTTATTGGAGGCTAATTATTTTACAATATTATATTGGTTGGTTTTGCCATACATTGACATGAATCCGCCCCGGGTGTACATGAGTTCCCCTTCCTGAACTCCCCTCCCACCTCCCTCCTCCCTTTATCCTCCCTCTGGGTCATCCCCACACACCAGCCCCGAGAAAAGAATAGCTTTATTTCATTGTCAGGCAGAAGAGAATACTGACTCATGCCCTGAAAAACTATGAGTCCCCACCTGGGAGGATTTTGAAGAAGTTTTATAGCAATGGTTCAAGGGCAGAATTGCTGATAAGGATTAGGGTGTGTACAGGGTCTGCACTCCTTTGATCTGATTTCAGGTAGTCTCTTGATGAGTTTCTCTGCTGCTGCTGCTGCTAAGTCGCTTCAGTCGTGTCTGACTCTGTGCGACCCCATAGACGGCAGCCCACCAGGCTCCCCCGTCCCTGGGATTCTCCAGACAAGAATGCTGGAGTGGGTTGCCATTTCCTTCTCCAATGCATGAAAGTGAAAAGTAAAAGTGAAGTCGCGCAGTCGTGTCCGACTCTTAGCGACGCCATGGACTGCAGCCTACCAGGCTCCTCCGCCCATGGGATTTTCCAGGCAAGAGTACTGGAGTGGGGTGCCATTGCTTCCTTTAAACTTAGGTGTTCTTCTCTGGAGTGAAGAATTTTCCCTTTGTTGAGAGTTTTTGTCTAGAATCAAGATTGCTGGGAAAGTATCAACAATCTCAGAGATACAGATGATATCATTCTTAGGGCAGAAAGTGAAGAGGAAATAAAAAGCCTCTTGATGAAAGTGAAAGAGGAGAGTGAAAAAGCTGGCTTAAAACTCAACATTCATAAAACTAAAATCATGGCATCTAGTCCCATCACTTCGTGGCAAATAGAAGTGGAAAAAGTGGAAACAGTGGCAGATTTTATATTCTTGGGTTCCAAAATTATTGCTGACAGTGATTGCAGCCATGAAATTAGAAGACACTTGCTCCTTGGAAGAAAAGCTATGACAAACCTTTGTTATTCAGTTGTTCAGTGGTGTCTGATTCTTTATGATCCCCATGGACTGCAGCACACCAGGCTTTCCTGTCCTTCACTATGTCCCAGATTTTGCTCAAACTCGTGTCCATTGAGTCAATGATGCCATCTAACCATCTCATCCTCTGTCACCTCCTTCTCCTCCTGCCCTTAGTCTTTCCCAGCATCAGGGCCTTTTCCAATGAGTTGGCTCTTTGCATCAAAGTATTGATGATGGTCAAAGTATTTGACCATCAGGGTAGTCAAAGTATTGGAGCTTCAGCATCAGGTCTTCCAATGAATATTCAGTGTTGATTTCCTTTAGGATTCACTGGTTTGATCTTGCTGTCCATGGGACTCTCTGGAGTCTTCTCCAGCACCACAGTTTGAAAGCATCAATTCTTCAGCACTCAGCCTTCTTTACGGTCCAACTCTTTCATCCGTCCATGACTGTTGGGAACACCATAGCTTGGACTATATAGACTTTTGTCAGCGAAGTGATGTCTCTGCTTTTAACATGCTGTCTAGGTTTGTCACAGCTTTTCTCCCAAGAAGCAAGATCTTTTAACTTCATGGCTGCAGTCACCATCTGCAGTGATTCTGGAGCCCAAGAAAATAAAATCTGTAACTGTTTCCATTTTTTCCCCATCTATTTGCCATGAAGTATTGGAGAAGGAAACGGTAACCCACTCCAGTATTCTTGCCTGGAGAATCCCATGGACGGAGAAGCCTGGTAGGCTACAGTCCACGGGGTCGCAAAGAGTCAGACACGACTGAGCGACGGAATGGAACGGAATGGGATCATTGGAGAAGGCAATGGCACCCCACTCCAGTACTCTTGCCTGGAAAATCCCATGGACGGAGGAGCCTGGTACAGTGCAGTCCATGGGGTCGCTAAGATTTGGACACGGCTGAGCAACTTCACTTTCACTTTTCACTTTCATGCATTGGAGAAGGAAATGGCAACCCGCTCCAGTGTTCTTGCCTGGAGAATCCCAGGGACGGAGGAGCCTGGTGGGCTGCCATCTGTGGGCTCTCACAGAGTTGGACACAACTGAAGCGACTAAGCAGCAGCAGCAGCAGCAATGGGATCATACCTAGGGTCTCCAGCATTGCATGCAGATTCTTTACAGGTGCAAGTGGTTAAGAACCCGCTTGCCAATGTAGGAGATATGAGATGCAGGTTTGATCCCTCAATCGGGAAGATTCCCTTGAGAAGGGCATGGCAACCCACTTCAGTATTCATGCCCAGAGAATCCCATGGACAGAGGAGCCTGGTGCTACAATCCTTAGGAAATCCTTGCAAAGAGTCAGACATGACAAGCAACTTAGCACGCATGCACACACGAGCCATCAGGAAGCCCATGACAAACCTAGACAGTATATTAAAAACCAGAGATATCGCTTTTCTGACAAAGGTCCATATAGCCAAAGCTATGGTTTTTCCAGTAGTCATGTATGGACATGAGAGTTGGACCATGAAGAAGGCTGAGTGCTGAAGAATTAATGCTTTCAAATTGTGGTGCTGGAGAAGACTCTTGAGAGTCCCTTGCACTTAAAGGAGATTAAACCAGTCAATCCTAAAGGAAATCAACCCTGAATATTCATTGGAAGGCCTGATACTACAGCTGAAGCTCCAATACTTTGGCCACTTGATGGGAAGTGCCCACTTATTGGAAAAGATCTTAATGCTGGGAAAGGTTGAGGGCAGGAGGAGAAGAGGTGACAAAGGATGAGATGGTTGGATGGCCTCACCAACCCAATCATCACATGTTTGATCAAACTCCTGGAAATAGTGAAGGACAGGGAAACCTGGCATTCTGCAGTCCACTGGGTTTCAAAGAGCCAGACAGGACTTAGCAACTGAACAAAACAAAGAGGTCAAAGATATTGTATTGTGTATCCCTTGAGGTAGCATCAGGACAATGCCCCTAAGGCTGCACTATTGTTTCTGCTTCTCCCTTATTTCTGTATCACCCTCCCTTGTCTAATTAGGAACTGTTCAATCTGCCCTTTGGAACTCAGCAAGGTTCATGAAGGTTGGATTCATTTCTCTAAAAGAAACAGGGAATGTGCCCAGCAATGGGATTGCTGAGTTGTATAGCAATTCTATTCCTGGTTTTTAAGGAATCTCTACACTGTTCTCAATAATGTCTGTACTAGTTTGCATTCCCACCAACAGTGTGAGAGGGTTCCCTTTTCTCCATACCCTCTCCAGCATTTGTTTGCAGACTTTTTGTTGATGGCCATTCTGACCGGTATGAGATGATGCCTCATTTTCGTTTTGATTTGCATTTGATTTTCATTTCTCATTGCAGCACTGTTTACAATAGCTAGGACATGAAAGCAACCTAAATGTCCATCAGCAGATGAGTGGATAAAGATTGCGTGTGCTTTTTGACCAAAGAAAAGAAACTTTAAACTACACAGAGTGAAGTAAGTCAGAAAGAGAAAGATAACACTGTATATTAATTCATATGTATGGCATTTAGAAAGATGATACCTACAATCCTACATTCGGGGCAGCAAAGGAGGCACAGTCATAAAGAACAGGCTGTTGGAATCAGTGTGAGAATGTGAGGGTGGGATGATTTGAATGAACACTGAAACATGTACATTACCATATGTGAAATAGATGACCAGTGGCAGTTTGATGCATGAAGCATAGCACCCAAAGTCAGTGCTCAGGGACAACCCAGAGGGATAGGGAAGGGAGGGAGGTGTGAGCAGGATTCAGGACTGGGGGGACACATGTATACCTGTGACTGATTCATGTTGATGTATAGCAAAAACCATCACAATATTGTAATTATCCTCCAATTTAAATAAATTAATTAAAAAAAAGAAACAGGGACACAGAAAAGTTTCTGTGCCCAGGAGTCTCACAGGGTCCTGCTTGGTTTCATAAGTATCTTGTTACCCAGCAAACTTTCACATAGTGATTTCTAGCTAAGTACTATTACACTGGTGATTACAAAATAACATTTCTTAACTCTCTCCTTTATTCTTCAACACATATTTACAGGGTGTCTACCATGTTCTAGGCACTATGGTAGGAATTAGGGATAGTGAGGTAAACAAAAGAAATACATTACCCCATTCACATTGAAAGAAACAAAGAAACAGCCTCTTCTAGCACTTCAAAACTAAAGAACATATCCTATTTAGACTCATCATCATCTTTGTATCAGGTAAAGGCATAGACACATTCTGGGTTTTGATTTTGTCTTTTTTGTCTATCTCTTTTTGAAAAACATTTTATATATAATATACTCACCATAATATTCACCCTTTTAATAAAGTGAACGGTTCAGTGATTTTGGCATTTTTACAAAATTGTGTAGCAATCACCACTATCTAGTTCAAGAACTTTTTAATCACTCCTAAATGGAACTCTGTACCCTTTAACAGTCATTCCCTATTTCCCCCTCCAATAGCCCCTGACAACTTTCTGTGTATATAGCCTATTCTGGACATTCTATATGAATGGAATCATACAATATGTAGTCTTTTATGCCTGGCTTTTTTTCACTTAGCATAATGTTTTCAATGTTCCTCTATGTTGTACCATATATCAATACTTCATTCCCTTTTGTCTGAAAATATTATATTTTATGAATATATCATATTTTGTTTATCTATTTATTCAAATGCATTTGCTATGTGTTGCCAAATTTACTTCAGAGAGGTTGTACCACTATTTTATTCCCACCAATAATGATTTGAGTGCCTGTTTTCCCCTAGCCTCAACAATAGAATGCACTGTTCATTGTTTTTTATCAAATTAAAAATTTCCTACCAAAGTTATCAACGAGATTATATTTTCACTTTGCATTTATATAATTTTGAATGAAATTAAATATTTTTTCAAATGTTTGGAAACCATTCTAGACTATCCAACTTTATGTAAGCTGATCAAATTGAGAAAAACCCTCTAGTCAACCCACAGAACCATATTAAATAATAAATCTTATTGTTTTAAGCACTAAGTTTTTGGGTGGTCAGTAACCAACAAAAGCTAACAATCCTATTAGCCAACACAAATCATATGACTGAGTCTAAATATAAGGGGCTGGAAAATATAGTCTGCTTCTTGTGAGAGGAATAGCAAATTCACCTGGCAAAGCATATAGATACAGGGAACAGTGAGTAATTGGTCATATAACTCAATCTACCACAGTATTTTTCTTTGTTCCTATCTTTATCAAGTATAGCATTTAAATTTTTTCCTTTTTTTATGATGTTGTGGAATAATTTAAGTAAGCTTGTCATTATTTGTGTTTGAGATGTTGGTAAAATTTGCTTGTCAAATATATAATATTGCTTTTTTGAGAGCTACTTCTTTGATAATTTTTTCTATTTTTTTTCCTGTGGAAATTGGCCTATTTAAGCTTTTTATCCACATTGAGGTCAATCTTAGTAAATTTTGTTTACTAGAAATTATGTATTTTTAACTATACTCAAATGCATTTGCATAGAGTTGTGAAAAGTAGTGCTTCATTATTTGTTTTCATATTTTCTGTATCACTGTTTATTTCCTGTTTGCCATTTCTTATTTTGCATATGTATACCTTCTGTCACTTAATAGGAAAGCTAGTGATTTTTTTATTTTATTGACATTCCCCAAAGAAGCTTTAATTTATTTGTTGTACAGTTTCTCTGTGTTTTACCTCAATATTTGCTTTTACATATTATGTCCTCCCTCTGATTTCATTTTTCTTTTTCTAGCTTGTTAAATTGAAAAACTAATTCTTGTGTTTTCACTTTTATTGATATAAGTGTTTAAGGATATTTTCCTCTGACCAGTACTTTAATTATGTCACTGAGATTCTGACATCTACACATTGTTGTTATTTTTTGGGAAATTTTGGGATTTTCAATTTTATTTTCCTTTATAGTCAAGAGTTGTTTGTGAGAAATTTATAAAATATGTAGTTGGAAGAAGCTTTTTTTAGATGTGGTACATATATACAATGAAATATTTACTCAACCAAGATGGGAGGGAGGTTCAAAAGGGAGCAGATATAGGTATACCTATGGTTGATTCATGTTGAGGGTTGACAGAAAACAACAAAATTCTGTAAAGCAATTATCCTTCAATTAAAAAATAAATAAATTTTTAAAAACTGAGGAAACATAAAGAACTAAGTAAAAAAAAAAAAAAGAAAGAATGCTATTTGCAGCAACATGGATGGACCTGGAGATTATCATACTAAGTGAAGTTAAGTCAGACAGAGAAAGACAAATATCACATGATATCACTTATATACAGAATCTAAAAAAATTTTTTTTTACAAATGAACTTATCTACAAAACAGAAACAGGACTCACAGACTTAGAGAACAAACTTTTAGTTACCAGATGGGAAGTATATGGGGAGCGACAGACTGGGATTTGGTGGCTGACATGTACACACTGTTATATTTGAAATAAATAACTGGACTTCCCTGGCGGTCCAGTGGTTAAGGCTCCAAGCCTCCATTGCAGGGGTCATGGGTTTGATACCTGGTCAGGGAATTGAGATCCCACATGCTATGTGGCATGGCCAAAATAAAATAAAATAGTTAAATAAATGAATAAATAAATAAAATAGACAACCAATAAAGACCTACTGTATAGCAGAGGGAATTCTGCTCAATATTCTATAATAACCTAAATGGGAAAAAAATTTGAAAAAGATTAGATACATGTATATGTATAACTGAATCACTTTGCTATACAGTTGAAACTAACACAACATTGTTAAACAACTGTACTCCAATGTAAAATAAAAAAAATTTTAAAAAGATGACAGTATCTGGCACATAGTTTACAATACATGTTAACTGCCATTATTATTAATGCCACAACATAGAGGGTCTGAAAAACAAGGAATTGTTGATCATTATTCTATATTCTCTAATGACAAAACAAACAAAATATTTAAGATACACAGCTACATAAAAGGAGAAGGAAATGGCAACCCACTCCAGTATTCTTGCCTGGAGAGTCCCATGGATGGAGGAGCATGGAGGACTGCAGTCCATGGGTTGCACAGAGTCGGACATGACTGAAGCGACTAAGCAGTAGCAGCTGCAGCAGCTACAGAAAACATTTTCTGGAGACCAAAAAAAAAGTTAGTATTTATTTTTAGTTTTCTTAATTGAAGTAAGAGAATCTTGTTTGCAATATATTTACTTTATAGTATTTGTTGAGGGCTTTTTTTGCTATGTGACTAATTTTCATAAATGCTTCATGTGCACTTGAGAAGCAGGTGTATTTTCTATTATCAGAGTGTAGAGTTTGATATATGTATTAGGGCTACCATATTTATTGTGTTGTTTAAGACTTTTTGAGTCTTACATCTTTGGTTAAAATTGACATGTGGATTAAGAATCGTATGTTAGTATGTTTTTGTCTAGTTTTCCTTGCACCTCGTATAAGTACTAACTAATTTATAATGATAAGTTATTTATGAAGTTGCTGCTATTTGGTTCATATAATTAATAACTTTTATAACTTCACTGTGTATTGTTGTCATCAGTAATTATTAAAGTTTCCTCATTTTTCTCATTTAATGTTTTTTGGCCATTCACATTTGTTGTAATGGCTAATGTCATTGATATCAACTGAAATAATACAAAGTATATTTTCTGGCCATAGTACAAATAGCCCATGGATCAAAGAATAAATCACAAGGAAAATTAGAAATATTTTTTAATTGATTGAAAACAGAGCATGTCAGAATTTGTTGGATTTTGGGAAATTTGAGAAGCAACTGATTCTTTTAGAAAATAAGAAATACATGAAATCAATCATCTAAACTTCTGCTTTAAGAAAATAAGAGCAAATAACGCAAATGATGCAACCAACAGGAGGTTAATATTTAAAATATACAAACAGATCATATAAGTCAATATCAAAAACAAACAACCAATCAAAAAATGAGCAGAAGACCTGAATAGACATTTTTCCAAAGAAGACATACAGATGGCTAGCAAGTATATGAAAAGATGCTCAACACTGCTAATTATTAGAGAAACGCAAATCAAAACTACAATGAGGGGACTTCCCTGGTGGTCCAGTGGTTAAGAATCTGCTTGCCAATGCAGGGGACATGGGTTCAATTCCTGGTCCAGGAAGATCCCACATGCCACAAAGCAAATTAGCCTATGTGTTAGAACTGCTGAGCCTGCTCTCTAGAGCCTGCAAGCTGTAACTATTGAGCCCATGTGCCACAACTACTGAAGCCCTCATGCCTAGAGCCTATGCTCTGCAATAAGAGAAGCCACCACAATGAGAGATCCATGTATCACAACTAGAAAGTAGTCCCTGCTAGCCACAACTAGAGAAAGCCCATGCACAGCAACAAAAACCCAGCACAGCCAAAAACAAATAAATATTTTAAAATCTTTAGAAAATTAAAAACAAAAACTGCAGTGAGGTATCATATCAGAGTGGTCAAAATGTCTATCATCAAAAAGTCCAGACATAACAAATGTTGGAGAGGATATGGAGAAAAGAGAACCCTCCTTATATACTGTTGGTGGGAATGTAGATTGGTGCAACCACTATCAGTTCAGTTCACTCGCTCAGTCGTGTCCAACTCTTTGCAACCCCAAGAATCACAGCACGCCAGGCCTCCCTGTCCATCACCAACTCCCGGAGTTCAGTCAAACTTATGTCCATCGAGTCGGTGATGCCATCCAGCCATCTCGTTTTCTGTCGTCCCCTTCTCCTCCTGCCCTCAATCCTTCCCAGCATCAGACTCTTTTCCAGTGAGTCAGCTCGTCGCATGAGGTGGCCAAAGTATTGGAGTTTCAGCTTTAGCATCAGTCCTTCCAATGAACACTCAGGATTGATCTCCTTTAGAATGGACTGGTTGGATCTCCATATGACCCAGCAATTCCACTCCTGGGTATATATCAGGAAAAAACAAAGATGCCAGTTTGAAATGATACGTGCACCTCTGTGTTCATAGCAGCATGATCAACAATAACCAAGACATGGGAACAAACCAAGTACTCATCAACAGATGTTTCAGTTAAGATACAGTACATATACACAAAGGAATATTCCGTTCTGTTCTGTTTTGTCGCTCAGTCGTCTCCGATTCTATGCGACCCCGTGGACTGTAGCCTACCAGTTTTCTCCGTCCATGGGATTCTCCAGGTAAGAATACTGGAGTGGGTTACCATTTACTCAGTCATAAAAAGGAATCAAATACTTCCATTTGCAGCAATGTTGAAGGACTTAGAGAATATTATGTTTAGCAAAATAAGTTATACAAAGAAAGACAAATACTCTATGATATCATTTACATGTGGAATCTAAAAAATAACACAGGGACTTCTCTGGCAGTCCAGTGGTTAAAACTCTATGCTTCTAATGCAGGGCACACAGATTTGATACCTGGTCAGGGAACTAAATATCCTGCATGCTGCATGGTGCTGCAGCTAAAAATAAATAAATAAAAATTTAAAATAAAACAAATGAAAAAAATAAAAATTTTAAAAATAACACAAATTAATCTATATGAAGAACAGAAACAGATTTACAGATAAAGAAAACAAACTCGTGATTACCAGAGGGGAGAGGGAAGTGGGGAGGGACACGTTAGGAGCGTGGGACTAACAGATGAAGCTACTATATATAAAATAGATAAGTAACAAGGCTATACTATACAGATAGGGAATTATACCCATTATCTTAAAATAACCTATAATGGAATATAATCTGAAAAAATAATAAATCACTATGCTGTCACTTGAAATTAACACAGTATTGTAAATCAGCTAAATTTCTATTTAAAAAGAAAAATAAGAGCAAATTAAACTGAAAGCAAACAGAAAGAAAACAATAAACGTAAGAGCAGAAATCAGTGAAACTGAAACAAAAAATAAAAACAATAAAGAAAATCAATGAAGCCAAAAACTGACTCTTTGAAAAGTTCAGTACAATGATATCGTCAATTGATCAAAATAAATGAATTAAAGAGAGAGAAGATATTGTCAACATCAGGAATGTAAGAGAAGATATAACTACCTATAGTACAGACATTAAAAAAAGGCAGTATTATGACCAATGTATTTTCAATAAATTTAACAACAAAGATAAAATAGACAAATTCCTTTAAAAACACAAACTAACAAATCCTATTAAATAATAAATAGATTACCTAAATAACCTTGTATCTATTTTAAATTTTGAATCTGTAGATAAAAATTTTGCCATGAAGAAGACTCCAGGCCACAGGGGCTTCACTAGTGAATTCTACCAAACATTTAAGAAAGTTATAATGCCAATTCTATACAAACTATTTCATAAAACAGAAGAGGGAGTGTTTTCCAACTCATTTTATGAGGTCAGCATTATTACACTACCAAAATCAGAGAGGGAGAGAGATGCATCTTATCTCTTCAGGCTGCAAAATACCATAGACTAGGTGGTTTATTAACAACAGATTTTTTTTTTTTTTTTTTGGCTGTGCCACACTACTTGTGGAATCTTAGCTCCCTGACCAGGGATGGAACCCAAACCTCGTGAGTGAAAGCTTCAGAGTCCTAACCACTGGACTACCAGGGAATTCTCAACAACAGAAATTTATTTCTCAGAGTTCTGGAGGCTGGGAAGTCCAAGACCAAGACTCTGGTAGGTGCAATGTCTGGTGAAGGTCTGCTTTCTGGTTCATAGGTGATAGTGACTATGGAGCTCTGGGGGATGCGTTCTTTCATAAGAACATTAATCCCATTCATGAAGGGTCTGCCCTCCTGATCTAAGCACTTCCCACAGGCCCTCATCTCCTAATACCATCACATTGAGCTTTAGGCTTCAACATATGAATTTGGGCAGGGACACAAATATTCCATCTATATCAAGATGTCAAGAGGAAGCAAAACTAAAAGCCAATAACATTCTTAAAAATAAACAGTAAAATATTTAACAAAATGTTAGCATATCAAAACCAGCAATATGTAAGAAGTAAAATAATAAAAACCAAGTGAGAGTGCTTCTAGGAATGCAAGGTTGATTTAATATCTGAAAACCAATGTAATTCACCTCTATGAGAAGCTAAAAAAATCACCTCAAGAAAAGCAGGAAAAACTTTTACAAATTACATTCATTTATGATTTTTTAAAAACTGTCAGCAAACTAGGAATAGGAGAAAACTTTCTTAAACTGATAAAAAGGCATCTATGAAAAATCTAGTACTAGTATCATGGTTGCCAACATCTGTTGGATCATTGAAAAAACAACAGAGTTCCAGAAAAATGTCTGCTGCTGCTGCTAAGTCGCTTCAGTCATGTCCAACTCTGTGAGACCCCATAGACGGCAGTCCACCAGCTTTATTGACTACCCCAAAGCCTTTGACTGTGTGGATCACAACAAACTGTGGAAATTCTTAAAGAAAAGGGAATACCAAAACACCTGATCTGCCTCCTGAGAAATCTGTATGCAGGTCAAGAAGCAACAATTAGAACTGGACATGGAACAAAAGACTGGTTCCAAATCAGGAAAGGAGTACATCAAGGCTGTATATTGTCACCCTGCTTATTTAACTTATATGCAGAGTACATCATGAGAAACGCTGGGCTGGAAGAAGCACAAACTGGAATCAAGATTGCCGGGAGAAATATCAATAACCTCAGATATGCAGATGACACCCTTATGACAGAAAGTAAAGAGGAACTAAAGAGCCTCTTGATGAAAATGAAAGAGGAGAGTGAAAAAACTGATTTAAAACTCAACATTCAAAGAACTAAGATCATGGCATCTGGTCCCATCACTTCATGGCAAATAGATGGGGAAACAATGGAAATAGTGACAGACTTTATTTTTGGGGGCTCCAAAATCACTGCAGATGTGACTGCAGCCATGAAATTAAAAGACGCTTGCTCCTTGGAAGAAAAGCTATGACCAACCTAGACAGCATATTAAAAAGTAGAGACATTACTTTGCCAACAAAGGTCCATCTAGTCAAAGCTATGGTTTTTCCATTAGTTATGTATGGATTGAGTGTTGAACTATTAAGAAAGCTGAGTGCCGAAGAATTGATGCTTTTGAACTTGGCGTTGGAGAAGACTCTTGAGAGTCTCGTGGACTGCAAGGAGATCCAACCAATCAATCCTAAAGGAAATCAGTCCTGAATATTCATTGAAAGGACTGATGCTGAAGCCGAAACTCCAATACTTTGGCCACCTGATGCGAAGAGCTGACTTACTGGAAAAGACCCTGATGCTGGGAAAGATTGAAGGCAAAAGAAGGGGATGACAGAGGATGAGATGGTTGGATGGCATTACTGACTCGATGGACTTGAGTTTGAGTAAGCTCTGGGAGGTGGTGATGGACAGAGAAGCCTGGCGTGCTGCAGTCCATGGGGTCACAAAGAGCCGCATATGACTGAGCGACTGAACTGAACTGAGTATTATGGTGAAAGACTGAAAGCTTTCTCCTTAAGTTCAGAAATGAAATAAGGGAAGACAGTGATTTCTTGCCATTCCTATTCAACACTGTATTGGAGGTCATAGCCAGTACAGTAAGACAAGAAAAAGAAATAAAGGGCATACAGATTGGACACGGGACAAAAAAGAAACCTGTCTTTATTTGTAGACACATGGTTATCTGTGTGGACAGTCAAAAAAGTATCTACAAAAAAAAAAAAGCTAGAATAATTAGTGAGTTTAGCAAGATTATAGGATATGAGGTTAAAATACAAAAGTCATTGATTTTCTATATGCTAGCAATGAACAATTGCAGATTGAAATGTATACTGCATAAAAATATGAAATAGGAGCTAGTCTGGCAAAATGTATGCAAAATCTGTATAGTATGAATGGCACAATATTAATGAAAGAAATATTTAAACCTAAATAATTAGAGAGATATTCATGGTAAAAATTCTCAAAATTGCTGAGATGTCAATTTCCCCCAAATTAATTCATAGATTCAACATAATCCTAATCATTTTTGAGGATTTGACATGCTAAACCTAACATTTGAAAATGTATATAGAAATCAAAGGACATGAAATATAAAAATTAAATGTGGAAAAGAACATTTGGAGAACTCATACTACTTGATTTCAAAACTTATTGTAAAGCTATGATAAGACTATGATACTTATATAGGGATGTCCTTGGTGGTCCAGTGGTAAGGGCTTAATGCTTTTGCTGCCCTGGCACAAGTTCAATCCCTGTTCAGGGAACTAAGACCCTACAATCTGTACAGTCTAGCCAAAAAAAAAAATTTTTTTTTTGGTATAATGATAGGCATATAGATTAGTGGTACAGAATAAAAAGTCAGAATTAGACCTACATATAGATGGTCAATTGACTTTTCCACAAAGATGTCAAGATAATTCAGTGGTTATGGATAGTATTTCCAACAAATGATCTGAGAGTAACTGGATATACCTATGCAAACAAACAAACAAACAACCCCAAAACCTTTAACCCTTTCCTCACACCATGTATAAAAATTTACTTAAAATAGATCACAGATCTAAATGTAAATTCTAAAACTATGACACTTCTAGGAGAAATACTTTATTTCCCTGGTTTAGGTAAAGATTTCTTGGATCATGCAAAGCATGAACCAGAAAAGAAAAAAATTGATAAATTGTACTTCATTAAATTAGACATCTTTTCAAAAGATATGGTTAAACAAAAAGACAGGCCACAGTCTAGGAGACAATATTTACAAAACACGTATCTGATAAAAAACTTGTATCCAGAATATACAAAGGACTCTCAAAATTCAATAATAAGAAAATAAACAATAAAGTAGGCAAAATACTTAGACATTTAGATTAAATTTGCCTTGAGTGGCAGTTCTGGCTTTGTCAAGGGGCCTTCTGTCAGTCTTCCCAGGTCACAATTGCCCTAAGCATTGTCTTTTTTTCTCTCCTTGAGTCTCTTTAAAACTAAAACTTGAGGTTATCAAATGTTATTGGTTGAGTTTTGTCTAACAGATGTCAAACTCCTATCCTCCAGTACCTGTGAATGTGTTCTGGTTTGGAAATAGAGTCTGAGCAGATGATCAAGTTAAGATGAGATTATTAGGGTGGGCCTTAATTCATTAAGACTGGTATTCTTATACAAAAGGGAAATTTGAATGCAGAAGTAGACACATATAAAGGGAAAGCTGAGAAAACACTGTGAACAGCATCTACTAGCCAAGCTATACCTGAGGCTACAAGAAGCTAGGAAAAAGGAATGGAATAGATTTTCCCTCAGCCCTCAGAAGAAACTAACTTGATTTCAGACTTCTCACCTTTAAAGAGACAATAAATTTCTGTTGTTTAAGCAACTCAGTTTGTAATACTTCATTACAGCAGCCCCAGGAAAGTAACATACTAGAGATCAGTGGATGCCCCCCACAACAGCTGGCATCAAGACTCACTTTCCCTCATTTTTGGTCTCTGCAGATTTCCCTTACCTTCTTATCAGTGCAACTGTGAATTCTAAAATATATTTAAAAAATATTTTAGCCAGCAATTTATTTGTTATGTTTTGGGAAGATTTTTAAGGAAATCTAGTCTTCATTTTGTTGGAAATGAAAATCTACTTGACTCTTCCAGAGTAACTTTCTGAAAATGGAGTCTGGTGTCTCAAAGATACTTATTACTTCATTATATCTAATATCCTACTATATACCATATAAGATATTTTATTTCTCTCACTAAATTTCTAGTTCCTTGAGGGTTGAGATGATGTCTTACCTTCATATCCTCAGTATGTGGAAAAAGCACCTCACATATAATGGGTTTTAAATAAATGAGGCTATTAAACTGAAAGTACTTATATATGGGTCATATGCATAGATACTTGGAGTAATGACTTTAAAATAAAAGTTTTTATTCTTAATCCACAAATGTCTGTGTTACTCAAGGTTGTACTCACGGAAGATGGATTTTCTTTTCTTTCTGATTAATATAACTAACTCTAAATCTCAGAAAACCTAATAGTGTATAGCCTTTCCTATGTTAGAGTATTAAATGACTTATTAATAAATATTATTTCTAATTATTACAACCTTGTAAAGTAATTGTTATTATTATGCCCATTTTACAAATGAGAAAATGAGAATTAGAAAGGTTAAGTGCCTGTTCCAAAGTAAGATATATAGTATCTACCAGAGTTAGAAATAAAGTTTATTTATTTTGAATAGTGAATGATCCTAAAGCCATTCACTCACTATCCTCTACTGCTTATTAGGGATCCCATTATCTAACGATTATGAAACTCCTAGGTATTTCTATTCCCATTTGAATCAGAATATCACAGTCACTTATTCTAAAATAACGTCTTTCATTTATACCTTTCAAAATACCTACTTACACATGTTTTTTATATTTTCTGTCCATGCAGTTGCTTTCCATTGCATCCAATATATTGTTAGATGTAGACACCTCCAGAGCGTACATGCTAGAAGTCAATTATTTTGAAGTGGCTGTTCCCTTTTCTTCTCAATAAAGGAAATTTTCCACTATAGGATATTTAAATCAGTATCATAAATCTAATAAGATGGTGTAAGCTATACCACATATTACCATGTACTTGCTCATATCTTGCTTGCTTTCTAGTTGTTATATGTATGCCACATGTAAATTTTATTTACCCAAATAGTTTTTTAAGTTCCTTGGGGTCAAGAATGGGTTTTCTCTTTCTTTGTATTCCCTATAATAATAGTTCCTGTTAGAAAAGTCTTGCTGAGTCCCAGGAAATTTACACAAATTTCATTTACAGTAACAACAAATAAGGTATTATTACCCCCATTTTGCAGATGTAGAAAGCTTTGGATATAATTGATCTCAAAGCTATAAACCTATTAAGTGACTATAATGATGAATCCTTAATATGTGATTGTTGAGTTGACTGATTTGTTATTTCCCTGAAAGATCTTTTCATCTGGCTATAATGAAGTTAACAATAAGACACGGGTTCATATCCTTATGCTATAAATTACAAGCCAGTAACATGGGCAAGTTATTCAACATCATTAAATCTAAGTTTCTGGATTGTAAAAATGGGAGAATAAAGTTCAATCCATGAAGGGGCTACGAATATTAAATTAGGTTATACAGAGACTAAATAATGGATATTGACTTATTAACTTGCTTGATTTTGTGTTTTCTTCTCTCTCCTTTTACTGAAATGTAAATTGAATTAATATATTTATAAATTAAGAAGTACCAAAAAGAAGCGACAATTATTAGAGCATCTCCTACTTTCTTTGTGTACACAATTTAATAAGATGATGACAAATTTCAGTATATTTAGTACTTTTTATATGCTAACATGTTCATAACTATATTAAAACAGCTTCAGAAAATCCTCACAGGTCAATTACCATCACACTTCCTATACAGAGACTCACTTGCTTTTTAGCGTGGTCATATTCCTTTTTCTAAATATTTAGGATTTTATTTCCAACAATATTGGATAAGGAATCAGTAATCTTTTAATCTAATGGAAAAGGATTTAAATATTTTTTTTCCTGTCATGACTTTTCCCAAAATTAATGGAAGATTTTCAGGTGAGACATTTTTTCTGTTGATTTCATATCATTGTTGTTCTTTAACTTGAATCTTTTATCTAAATTTTATGTTTTGAATTGATTTCTCTTTAATCTGTTCTGTTGCTAAATAAGGAGAAACCTTGCAATGTCTCCACAGAGTTCCATTGTTTAAATTCTACATATTTAAACTCAAAATGATGATATTAAAATATTACCTTACTATAGAAATATTAAATAAACCTTACACTGATCCTAAATATAATCTATTTGTTCATAGAATATGAAATCTGCTACTGAAAATTCCCAGACCTTTATCTTGATAATTTGAGACAGAACATTTTCCTTAGAAAGCACTGATCTTTACAGTTTTTTATATGGCCAAGCCTCAAACTTTATGTGCTGATTTTAGGGTATGGTACATGATCTTTTAATAGGATCTGATGAACTAAAAGGTACTTTGAATAACTTTTTTGAGAAAAATTGAAAAATCAGAATATCAAAAATTAGTATGTGCACTGTATTTTATAGATATTATCCATATGTTTGAATAACTGTACATTAAAATTTTTTAACATAATAAATAAGCTTTTTTAAAGAAAGGAAAGCAATCATTTACCTTCAGCTGATCTTATTATGTAGTTTTCTTTTATATTAATATTACATTAATACTTCCCCATGACACTTGTGATGTCCCTATGGATGCAAAAAACATATATATATTCTTTCTTTTAACTGTCTTTGTATAAAGTTATTTTCTTTTTCATCAGGTACATGGTGTATTTAAAAACTGTAGGAAATTTATGCTACCTCAGAGCCATTTTGATTACTCTTAAGCAAATTAGCCAGCATTCAGTCAGTTCTGTACTCTCTCTCATGCGGCCCTAGTCGGGCTGCACATTAAACAGCTCCTCAGTCTAGTCCAGATGTCCAACTGTATCCATTCACCCTTTCAGATTGGTGTTAGACTTGCTATCTTTGGACAGAATATGTATATGTTGTATTTAAGTAAAACATATATGTAAATTTTTAAATATGACCAAATATAATAAGTGGTTACCTTCCAGCTGTGTTATAAAAAAATTATCTAAGTGAAATAGTAGAAAACTTCACTGGAAACTGTAAAATTATCCATACAAGTACATTAATTTGTTTATTTCCCATGGTGGTGTAATGGGAAAAAATTGTTTTTTGGTCTTTGCCCCACTTTTGAATTATTGGGCAAATGTCTTTACTGGTCTTGCTTTTTCCTTGCTTTTGGATTATTTAGCAAATTGCCCATCATGTAATTGATATTAAGCTAATTCAGAGGCATGGTTATCCAAAACACTTGAAAGGTCCATTATTCCTCTTATCTTTAGCACAATTCTGTTTCTAATATTTCAAATTTGATTACATTAATTGTGGATGTTAAGTGGTTTTTATATATATTTGCTTCATGATAAGAATTTGAAACAATAACCTAGATAGAACTAAGACCTGCGTCAGTGTATTCAGTTCTAAGATTTTAATTTATATCTTTCCCTGGATCATTAGTGAAAAGGATCTCATGTATATCTAAAAAATTATCAGCTTATATTCCTGAAGCAAATCATAATTTATCATCTTAAAAAATAGCAATAGGAAGTAAATTTATAGTATTTGTTCAAAATATCTATTTGCTCAGTATTAAACATTAGTAAGAAATAGCTAAATATACACACACATACATAAAAATGCTCATATATAACAGGACTACAAAGTATTATTTGGATTACCTGCATAGCCATATGCTTATAGATAAACACAGAGAACTTTGGTCCATCTGCCAAGTGTAAAATTTAATTATAAAATAATAATCACTACAATTAAAGTATATAATTTACCAGTAGGAGTAATTTATTAAAAGAAAACACTGCCTTGGATTTGATATCATAGTCCTCTCTTCTTATTTTCCAAGTATCAACATTCTAACTTTTCACTAGTTAAAACAATTAGCCTTACCTTACTGTGGCAAATTAAAATATATTAAATTATTTTGCAAAGACCAGAAACTAAATTTAATATTTTCAAGATCTTGATTCTAAAATTATA
Organism: Moschus berezovskii; assembly: GCF_049115385.1. Classification (NCBI taxonomy): domain Eukaryota; kingdom Metazoa; phylum Chordata; class Mammalia; order Artiodactyla; family Moschidae; genus Moschus; species Moschus berezovskii. Next base: position 25,770,373 of record NC_142463.1, on the reverse strand, counting down.
ACCTTAGCATATGTCCAAATTTGAATGTATTTTAAGATTCCAACTAATTTATAGTCAAAACATAAATATACACTTGCTACAACCTAATTCCCATTTTTTTCACTTAACTTTATTTTAAATAAAATACAGACAATGCTTTTTCACTCATAGGCCTATGATAAATTTCAATTAATGGGAACAATTACTTTTTAGCATCACAAAACAGGGTTTTTAAAATTGAAGTCATGTTTGTGAATAGAGAAGTAGATGACTGAGGCAGCAGGAATAAAGGAGAACTGGAAACCTTTTTCTACATGCTATTTTTGTTCATCACCTATAATGTAGAGACAAAAAAGTAAGAGCAGTTGGAAAAAAGAGAAAGAAAGAAATACGGGGACCGCCAAAAACACAGGTGATGGTGTAGTTAAGTTTTTTTTTAAACTAATGTATTTTAATTATATCTTATGTAACATTGAAAAAGATATTCTGAACTTCAACCCCTTTTATATATCAGAGGAGTATTACATAACTGTCTTTCACAGTTAAAAATCATACCACAATACACACTATCACTTATTTGAATTTGAGATAGGTAATCCTGTACTATTAATCAACATCAAATGCTACTTAATAATGTGATCCCATTTATTCTTTTGATATATAAGATTTTAAAAATTTCATCTTTCATCATCATAGTGTAATAACTGATTTGCAAATTAATTATTCTAGGCCTTTCAAATGTTAACGTTCATCCACATCTGTTCTGAACTTGGACAAAAGAAGAAATGCACATTTCTTTTTAAATGTGTATAGAAGTCTAGTATGAAGTTCTTGAATTAACAGAATGGGCATCAGAATGCTGCTACATCATTAAGGACAACCACTTCTTAGTAAAAATATCTGAAGAAGAAAACTTTGGAACAAGAACAATTTGGGCCCAAATGGCTTTTACAATAGTTCCAAAATATAAAAGAAGATACTGTTACATTAGCAATAGTACAGAATAGCCAAATTATAGAATAATCATTCTTAAAGCATAGTGAGTTATTTTTTACTTAGGAAATTATGTTTCTAAGGCATACATTTTAAACCCAGGACAGACTTCTTTACCAGCAAGTTGTACAAACTGTACACTTAGGAGAAACAAGGGAGTGAACTGTACTTTAGTATAGTTGTGATAATTTAGTTGCATTTCTAAATTAAACTTTTAACATTAAAGATGTCAGTTTTGCTTTATACGTGAACTTTCACTCTGCTTATAACTAATCTGAAAAACTAAGGCATATAACTAAAATAAAATTAGTTAGCATGATACTGCTTTATATAGTCAAGATAAAGTATCAGTTTTTTTTCTAAGTAACTACTGTACTTATGAAATATAAAGGAGAGCAGAAGCTCCCATCTCCAAACATTTCAATGCAGGTTTTTAAAGCTTTTCATCTATAAATTCCAGAAACTGTCCCATTATTTTAATGTTAAAAGGCAATTAATATCACTTTAGTTTTATCAATTGAATGCATCTGAGGTCCTGGTAAATTATTTTTTCTTTCACAGTATAGATTATATGTAGGATTTCTTCTTAGTGCTCAAAGAAATGACGGGTAGTTTGGATAAGGATTGGTGGTTTTTTTACTTCCTCCCCCAAAGAGCTGATGTTTTTGGCTGACTTTTTTTTTTTTTTTGCGGTGGGGGGGCGAGGGGGAGGGAAGAGAAAGTCTGTAAGTTGAATTATTGAATAGGCCTACACTGAAAATCTTCCTTGACCAATGGTGACTGGAAGAGAGGAGAGTTGAGGTCAAACACTCTTAGTATAACAGTATCTGTGTAGTTTTAGAAAATGTACAAACTCCTCCAGCCCCCCGTCCCTCTCCTCCTATGTGCTGGTACGTCTGGACCGTCCAGAAGCCATTTTAGAACTTAGGAAGGAGACCCACTTGTGCTTTTGCAGGTGCTGTGGTGGCAAGGATAACCTCTGCTCCTTTGCCGGGTGTGTTACCATGCTGTTATTGAATGTCTTTGAGGATTAAAGACAGCACAGAAAATTCCAAACCCACATCCTAACACCTGAAGCTCGCACAATGTTTCTATAGCAGATGGCAAAACATTTCATTGGAAACTTGATTTACCAAGTGAATATCCAGATCTGCAGAATTTTTACTCTTTTCAGGCACCGCTGAAGATCCATACTGGATTTTCGGCTCTATTCCGGGTTGAAAAAACAAGACCACTTCTAGGTGTTTTGCGCACCCTAGCCCCACCCAAAGTCACGACGGGCCTGCAATTCTCAGTGTTTCAAGCTGAGGGTCTTTCCGAATGAATGTGCATTTTCAGTCCCGGACGTCTAATAATTTGTGGGGGTAAAGGCAACACCATAGGACTTTTCGGACAGTCGAAGAGGGTGAGAAGCCGAAGAGGCAATTGCCTCCTCGCAGTTGGACGTGAGGCTCGGAGCCCGGCTGTCCTCAGCTGTCACGGGGGGAGGGGGGAGGGAGTGCTGGCATCGGCTTTGGGCATGGAGTTGCTCCAGCCGCCGCGCCCGGTCCCGCCGCCAGCTCACCTCTGCGGAGAGCTAGGCACTCACCGGCCCGCTCGCCCCTGCTCCCAAGTCGCCCTCCGGCCCCAGTCCTCAGGCATAGGTCGCCGGAACCATCCAGAGGGATGGCCGCCGCCTCCTCAGGGACCGCTGCCTGAGGGCCAGGGCCGGGGAACCCTGGCCGCCCTGGCAGCCCGCAGCACCCGGGCGCTGTGGCGGCTGCAGCGAGGCACCGGGGCCCGCTCCCCCTCCCCGCCCCCGCTCCCGCCTCCTGCCTGCCGCGCCGTGCGCCCGCTTGCCCCAGCCGGCTGGCGCGGCAGCGCACACACTCACTCCGAGGGCGCCTCCAAGGTTACCCGCGGGGTGGGGGCTGGGGCAGTCTCCGGCCACTGGCCTCCTCCGCTGCCTTCCTATCGTCGCGGCCCTTCAGCCGCTCCAGGGCGACCGGGTTCCAAACCCCAAAGCAGAAGAGACTCCAAAGTCCGGGGAGGGAAGTCTCGAGCTGGGAGCAGACGAGCGTCCGGGCGGGGGGCGGCCTTAGTTGGCTCTGGGTGCTGGGAGAGTCGGGTCAGGCGAGGTCGCGGCAAGAGGGGGCTGTGGCTCCGGCGGCCGCGCTCCGGGCCGCGCTGGCTGGGCCGGGGGCAGCGCGCAGGGGCTGCAGGCAGCACCCAGGCGTCCAAGGCGCCCCGGGCCCGCTGGGGGGCAGAGACAAGCGGGCGGCCAAACCTGCCGAGGAAACTAACTAAATAAAAGGAGACTGTTATTTAAGGCGCGGAAATTTGAAATATTTGGACAGGAAGAGAAAAGAAAAGAAACCTTAGCGAGGGAGGGGAAAAAAAAAAACACACAACGCGAGCTAACGGTTTTGAAACTCCCCCACCCCCACCCCGGGCTTTTCTGCGCGCCCTGAGGGAGCTCTGGGCTCCAGCTTCCTCACTAGGGAGCCGGGAGCTGCGGTTGGAGTCTGGAGAATTTCGAAGGAACAGAAAGGATGACTCTGCAGCCCCTCCATAGAGGAGTTGGGTTGACGACGGGCAGAGCCTTTTTACCCCGGGTCTTAGGCTGGAAGCTTGTCTCCAGCCTCTCCTTAGGTCCCTACGTGAATCTGATTATTTTGAAATTGTAGTGTAAAAATCAAAGCAGTCTCCATAGACCAAGACACGGACTTTTCCCCTCCACTCCCCCATCCTAACCCCCCTTTTTGATGAAGGTCGCTTAGGGCAGTCAGGAAGGCTGTGAGTACGACCCTTTCTCGCTCCAGCACTGTGCTCTTTCAGCACTTCTGGACGATTACTTCTTCCCCCGGCAAAAGCCGAAAGCACCTTTTTGGGAACTGAGATTTCGAAACCAGTCCGGGGCTACGGATTCCACAACGTTTGTTTGACCCACATTATCAGGGACATTTACAATATTACTAATTGAAACGCTTTCCTGGAACAGGAAAATTTTATCCATTTATTGGTCACCCAGCGTGGTGTGTGTTTGTAGGAGCTCATCACACTATTACGAGATGCGAATTGTTTATCAGAGAACTATTGATTTACTACCGAAAAATGATAAAATGCAGTTTGCTTGGTGGCTTGGAGACCAGAACGTGGACTGAGGTCCTTTTGGTGTTCTCCCCCACCCTCCCCGCAACCCCTCTCCAGCCCTCCTTTGCCCAAGGTGTAAGCCGGGGGTTCAATTTACTGAGCAAAGGCTAAGCCTGAGTTTCCCGACATGGATGCGGGCTCAGAGAATAACTGAGTTTGAGAAACGCAGCTCTGCCTACTGCCGCGCCACTTTTTCTATGTCTTCGTCCCCTGAGGCCCTGGTCACTCCATTGATTAGCACTTGCCTCTCTACTCTGCATCTGAAAAAGCTCAGATCCTTTCTGGTCTCAGCTGGTTGTAAATTAAACCCCGTTAAACTCTGCAGTACCGTTTCTTCCATCCTATACATTTCGGTATATTTGTCTTACTGAATATTGTCGAGGTTTTTAAGAGATTGAATAATGGCTTTTCATATTTCCTAGAGGGGACCACATAACTCATTTCTAAAATACTTAGATTAGCAAAGCTATTTCCTGCGAAGAACCAAAGAAATGTGGCGATGTTTTAATGTCTAGGCAAGTTTTAGGCTGATGAAGAGATATAGAGCTCTTTCTCTTCACTTCGTGCTCCGACCATTTGAGACTAAAGCAAGCGCAGATGTACCTGTCTAATTTCAATGAACATCCTATATACGAAATAGCTAAAGAGCGATTTTAATGCTTATACTTGGTGGATACTGAAAAGTCCATTAAATAGACTTTAAGAAACGTTTATCTTTACAGTTGCAATTTGTAAGAAGTATTACTTTTATTTTTAGTAATAGTCTTGTGTTTACAAAGTATTCAGCTTACTCAAGCAGTGTATTTTGTATATTGATTCTAGTTTTTAAATCCAAAATACACCTTTTTCTTTCAAAATCAGCTCAATTTCTACTTTTCCCCTAAAGTTTAAAATGTGTTTTACATTTAATTTCATGTTGCTGTCAAAAATAAATTTATTCAGTAACTTGTGGTTTGAGATGGCAGAAGTTGAAGTCTTGTTGCACTTGACATAGGGAAGGTGAACTTAAAATGCCAAATGAAAAGGATTTTTTCTTGCATATTCTTTTATACTACTATGAAAAATAAATCATCGAAAATCACTTGTCTGCAACCTTCCAATCCTTGTTAGGGCAAGCATCAAAACCATGGCCTTCAATAAACCTTCAAGTATTTTGTTCTTTTTGGAGTGAGGGGAGGGAGCTTATGAAACAGAAGGAGGGACCTTTTACATAAAACATTTTTGTTCCTGTGGGAGATGATGAATAAAGTATTTATAAATTTATAAGAGGTAACTGCATTGAAATCCTTTGGTGAAATCTTTAACAGTAAGTAGTAGATACTGGAAAATTCTCTTGGAAATTTGATATTTCCATTTCATTCAAAAAAAATTTTTAGCTGGATGTATTATTAAGAGCTTTATATGCCTTTACTAAAAAGTTTTGAGGGAATCAAGTACTATGTGTAGGAGTGACCTATTTATTTACTGTAAAAGTTTCTATATTTATTATACTGTAGCCCCTAAATAAGTAATGCCACATTTGTAATATATGTATGTTCTTGCTAAGCTTTTTATCACCTCGATATTGGTATTTGCAGTGCATTTTTATACTTAAACATTTTGTAATTTTACACTTCTGGTATTTCAGGGAGAAAAAGCCATTGTTACACTTAGCATACTTATGGTATACTTTTGGGAAATATACTATTTAACCAATTGTTTCACTTTGTGATTTTAAAAAAATCAACAGATGGGAAGCACTTTTTAATGGTAATTTCTTTTTGAAATGGTTTTTAGGGCTAACATATATTTGATTCCAGATCGTTATTTCTGAAACCTGTTTTTCAACGATTTAACTTAACTTTGAGAAAAAAGGAAGATCAGATATTAGGAAAAATATACACTGAGGTAATTTCAGGTTTGATTTCCAAAAAAATGCTGTTCTTACTCTATTTTAAAGCAGACGTAGTAGGCATCAAGTAAAATCTTTGCTGGGAGGCATGAGGAGAGAAAGAAAAGCATTTAACTGGATCATCAATAGAATATGTCTAGTTCTTATGTCAAGACTTAAAACACCATGATCTTTCAGTTTAGTTCTCCTTAGCAAGAGGCATATCAAGTGCAGACTATAAGAGGAGTGGAAATCACAGAAAACATTGTCCTGTTTTGAAAATATGTTTTAATCGGGCAAAAGAAGCATCAGGACAAACCATTTTAAAAACAAAGTCTCCCAGTTGGGTATTGAGACTGGCAAAGGGAAAGGCAAGGAGAAAAGTCAGGGAAAGATAAAATATTCAGAAGAAAGCCAAAG